>NC_058080.1:292638386-293238386 GCF_014858855.1 Bufo gargarizans | reverse complement strand
GCAGCAGCAAATAAAATTGCTATCTCCACCCTCAAATGCGCCTCACATCTAGAAACTTTTCTCAAAACAACCTTGAGATGGTACTACACCCCTGTTAGGTTACACACATTTTCCAAACACTAACATAAACTGTTGGAGGAATTGTGGACATAAAGGTACGCTGTTGCATATACTTTGGCAATGTCCTAATATTTACTCTCTCTGGTCTCAAGTGTTTTCTAAGGTGTCTGGGATTGTGGGATATATGATCCCTCCAGATCCAGCTCTAGCTTTGCTTTTGGTGGAGCTGGACAAAATTCCATTTAAGTATAGAACTATAGTATTACACCTACTAATAGCTACTAAAATAGCAATCACAAGGAATTGGAAAAGCACTAATATCCCTGATCTTCGAGAGATCATTAGTGCGGTCAATACCACTAAATCATATGAATACATAATAGCTCATCGAACCTTTCAGGTTGAAAAACATGTCTTGAAATGGGATGCCTGGAGGGATCACTGTCCGGAGACGCAGAATAATATAAATGGTGGGAAGTAAGTGGAAACACACATGTAGTATATAATGTCTCGTAAGTAGATTGCAATTGTATAGTATGTTGAAATGAAGACGCGGCACATCTTATTATATGATTTATTGTATGATTTACTGTATGATTATTGTTTGATTATAAGTTTATTAGTTAAGATTTTTATGACATGATTTTGCTATGGAATACCTTTCTGTACGGCTTAATTTTGTACTTAAACAAAAAACAGGAGTACTGTGCTCAGTGACTCTTATTATTGCCTGTACTGTATATGCTGTTTCATTTTCGGCATGAGCCAATACTCTGATAATAAAAAACTATTGAAAGTAAAAAAATCATCATTTTCCGCTAACTTGTGACACAAAATAAAAAGTTCTATGAACTCACTATGCCCATCAGTGAATACCTTAGGGTGTCTACTTTCCAAAATGGGGTCATTTGTGTTTTTTTTTTCTACTGTCTGGGAATTGTAGAACCTCAGGAAACTTGACAGGTGCTCAGAAAGTCAGAGCTGCTTCAAAAAGCGGAAATTCAAATTTTTGTACCATAGTTTGTAAACGCTATAACTTTTACCCAAACCTTTTTTTTTACCCCCATTTTTTTTTAATCAAAGACATGTAGAACAATAAATTTTGCAAAAAATGTATATATGGATGTCGTTTTTTAAAAAAAATAAATTACAACAAAGTGAAAAATTTCATTTTTTTGCAAAAATTTTGTTAAATTTTGATTAATAACAAAAAAAGTTAAAGTGGCAGAAGCAATGAAATACCACCAAATGAAAGCTCTATTAGTGAAAAGTAAAGGAGGTAAAATTCATTTGGGTGGTAAGTTGCATGACTGAGCAATAAACGGTGAAAGTAGTGTAGTGCAGAATTGTAAAAAGTGGTCTGGTCATTGAGGGTGTTTGAGCTAGGGGAGCTGAGGTGGTTAAAGGACCTTAACATGTATAGCTTGGAAGAAAGACGAGACAGAGAATATGATAGAAACTTTTAAATACATAAAGGGAATCAACAAGGTAAAAGAGGAGAGAATATTTAAAAGAAGAAAAACTGCTACAAGAGGACATAGTTTTAAATTAAAGGGGCAAAGGTTTAATAGTAATATCAGGAAGTATTACTTTACTGAGCGAGTAGTGGATGCATGGAATAGCCTTCCTGCAGAAGTGGTTGCTGCAAATACAGTGAAGGAGTTTAAGCATGCATGGGATAGGCATAAGGCCACCCTTCATATAAGATAGGGCCAGGGGCTATCCATAGTATTCAGTATATTGGGCAGACTAGATGGGCCAAATGGTTCTTATCTGCCGACACATTCTGTTTCTATGTTTCTATGAATGTCCCTACCCGACTGGAGACACTATTACGACACTGTACATTTATCCAGAATAGTTCAGTGGCTACGTGATGGAGACAAAATACTTAGTTTCACATTAGAAACATACCTAGCCAAATTCCCGCTAAGATCCCTCCTATGGCAAAATGAAAACGAAACATACAAACCTCCTAGCCAACTCTCCTCGAACGCCATCACGCAAACCACCTTAAAGATTTGGAATAAATATAAAAAAGATATTAGCCCCACTCTCTCTCTTCTGATGACAATAGCTGACACTTTAGAACTATATCTTCCAAAATTTAAGGGAGTAAAACTTAATCTCCAAGAATTAAAAAAAATATGTCTTACCAACTTCCTCAATACCGACCTTGGGGAGGACCCATTAAAAAACACATCCCTCCAATATATACAAAGAATGCACATAACTAAACTTATAGCTCCTTACCTATGCCATGCTGGTGTCCCAAGAGATCTTACCCCCTTTGAAGAATTGATCTCACTTATAAAACCACCGCCACACCTTATTCCAAAAGTGTACTCCATCTTACAAACCATTGGCTCCCCTTCAGACAGATCCTATATCTCAGACTGTGCTAAGGATCTTGCTACCACATGGACCCCACAGGAAACCAAACAGATCTACAAGAAATCTCACGGCATCTTACGCTGTACCCGACTGCAAGAGAATTCTTTTAATCTCATCTCTAGATGGATACCGTACCCCAGTCAGGCTTAAACAAATGGGTTGCCTTGATACAGACGTATTTTGGAAATGCAACTCTGCACAAGGCACATACTTACACATGTGGTGGTCATGTCCTGTTCTAACTACATTTTGGTCTGAAGTTCTGAAAATGTCCAAACAAATCTGCTCTCTAACCTCAGATCCCAACTTAGCCTCCATCCTTCTCAACATTAGTTTACAAAACATCCCCCCCCCCCCCCCCCCGAGAAAAGGATCCTGTTCCAACACCTCATGGCCGCGGCTAAATCCTTAATACCACAACAATGGAACCAACCGAAAGCCCCTAACATAGCTCATTGGATGCAAAAAGTCAACTTCATCTTTCTGATGGAAGAATTATCAACGTGGGAACTACGATCTCACTCCAAATTCCCAAAAAATTGGCAGGACTGGACTGAGTTTCGGTCATCCTCTTAAGTAATACAACAACTCACATCACTGTCGCAAACCACTACGGACTGACTCTAAACTACTGATTCCGATCCCCGCCCTCTCATCCCACCCATCCTCCCCCCCTTCCGCCCCTTATATCCTACGTTAATGGTTATATACATGATACCTATGTATAATGTATTAAATTATAGCTCTGTTAAATCACCAATAGCTGGAGTAATGAGCACCGGTCTGCTCATCAGTCTATTTTGGCTTGCGCTTTATAGTTGCATCTTCACATTATTTGTGGACTTTGCAACCAGGCGATCCATGAGCATGTCCAACCTGTGCCCATGGTTGTGTGGTTGCGCTGCCCAGGTGATATGCTTTGCCATGTACACTAAATTGGTCTTTATATACTTTGATGCTGTAACATCACAATACCTTATTGACTATGTATCTTGTATCTCAAATGTTTATATGTTTTCTTTATATTCCGTATTTGCAACGGAAAAAAATTAAAATCAATAAAAAGAAAATTGAAAAGAAAAGAACTACAGTGTCCAAAGTGCGTATCTCGCAGGTACAGATCCAGACTAGGCCGCAATTAAAGAGTTTTGCCTAAAAGAGGTGTTTTATTAATAGCAGAATAGAGCCACAGTATCTAAAGGGAGTATCTTACACATACAGATGTGGACTAGGCTGCAATTAAAGATTTTTGCCCAAAATGGGTGTTTTATTAATAGCAGAATAGAACCACAGAATCTAAAGGGTGTATCTCACACGTACAGATTCTGACTAGGCTGCAATTAAAGTTTTTTGCCCAAAAGGGGTGTTTTATTAATAGCAGAATAAAAACACAGAATCTAAAGGGTGTATCTCACAATGACATTTGCAGCAAAGGCTGCAAAATTAAGTTTTTTGCCCAAAATGGGTGTTTTTTTTAATAACAGAATATGACAGCAGTATATAACGCTTGAATTTCATACGTGCAGATGCAGCAAGGGCTATAAAATTGTGTATTTTGCAAAAAAAGGGTGTTTTTTTTAAAACCTAGAAAATCATAGCTGTATTTCTAGCTTAAACTGCACACTGACTAATGCGGCAGAGGCCCAAGATGAAGGTTATTGCCAAAAATGGGTGTTTTTTCAAAGCCAGGTAATTATTGAAGTATTTCAAACTTGTTTTTAGCAATCACAGATGCAGCAAGGGCTGCAATATTAAGTATTTAGCTCAAAAAGGGTGTATTTTTACTAACAGAATATGACGACTGTATATAACGCTTGAATTTCACATGTGCAGATGCAGCAAGGGCTGCAAAATTGTGTATTTTGCCCAAAAAGGGTGTTTTTTAAAACCCAGAAAATTATTGCTGTATTTCTAGCTAAAACTGCACACTGACTAATGCGGAAGAGGCTGAAAATGAAGGTTATTGCCAAAAATGGATGCTTTTTCAAAGCCAGAAAATTATTTACGGATTTCAAACTTGTTTTTAGCAATCACAGATGCAGCAAGGGATGCATTATATTTTTTTTTGCCCAAAATTGGTGTTTTTTTTACTAACAGAATATGACAGCTGTATATAACGCTTGAATTTCACATGTGCAGATGCCGCAAAGGCTGTACAATTGTGCATTTTTACTCAAAAGGGTGTTTTTTAAAACGCAGAAAATGAAAGCTGTATTTTTAGCATAATTTGCACACTGACTAATGCGGCAGAGGCCCAAAATGAAGGTTATTGCCAAATTTGGGTGTTTTTTCAAAACCGGACAATTATTTAAGAATTTCAAACTTGTTTTTAACAATCACAGATGCAGCAAGGGCTGCAAAATTACGTTTTTTGCCCAAAATTTGTGTTTTTTGAATTACAGAATATGACAGCTGTATATAACGCTTGAATTTCACATTTGCAGATGCAGCAATGGCTGTACAATTGTGTATGTTTCCCAAAAAGGGTGTTTTTTTAAAACGCAGAAAATTACAGCTGTATTTTTAGCTTAAATTGCACACTGACTAATGCGGCAGAAGCCCAAAATGAAGGTTATTGCCAAAAAAAAGGTGTTTTAAAAAAAAAAACTGATTATTATTGCAGTATTTCAAGCTTGGATTTGAATGTCACAAAAGCACAGATGCAGTGTTGGTGCACTGAGCTTGCCTAAAATGGCTATCGCCGCCCACCTAACTAACAGACGGATGAATATAAGTTATATTTCTCTGTCACTGGGCTCAGGGCAGGGTAAAAAGATTGTGCACTGCACCCACACAACTAAAGCTATGTAGATCGCCGAGTTCAATTGGAGTTCTGATTAAAGATTCTATCCTATTCTCTCCCTCACAGCAGCAGCATCTTCTCCCTACACTAAGCACAGCACAGTGACGTGCAGCTCTACGTGACTCCAGCTTATATAGAGGCTGGGTCACATGCTGCACTTTCCAATCACAGCCATGCAATTAGTAGGCATGGCTGTGATAACTTCTAAGGTCACACAGTTAAACGAACATGAACTTTTACTGAAATATTCGGGTTCGGATCCAGGGTCCAAAAATCCTAAGGTTCTGTACTAACCTGAACTTTACAGTTCACTCAGCCCTAGACATGTACTGTTTCTGACCGTAGTTACAGCTCCGCAATTCGGCGCTGCCGTGCACTTTGGCAGACACCGACAGGGTCAAGGACTGGCCCACCTTTTGTTCTACATGTTTGTGCAGTGCTGGTAAAGCTTTTTGCAAAGAATGGACGGCTTGGGACTCTCCACCTCGTCTCTCGACACAAGCCTTCAGTTCTCTGAAAGGTGCAAAGTCCACCATTTGGAAAGGGATTGAAGCACCAGCAACTTGGACAGGAGCACGTTGAGCTTCTGCGCTATTGGATGCGTGCACTCATACTGTTGTCGCTTTGCAATCGCTTTCTGTGATCGATTTCTGACGGAATGACTGATGAAGAGTAGGAGCATCTGGACCAGCAGAAGATGGGAATGACAGACAGCTCCCTTCGGCTGAGGTGGTGGAGCCTTGACTGGCTGAAACCCGGTGCGTGCCACTGGGTGATTTTGCAGTAGCTGCAGCAGACTGGACCACCACATCAGAGCCACGTTTCTCCCAGGCCACTTTATGGTGACACTGCATATGTTGATGCAGGGCCATGGTGCCAACATTGGCACCCTGGCCACGCTTCACCTTCTGCCCACAAATTCTACATATGGCCATGTTAACATCCTCCAGCGGCTTCACAAAAAACTGCCACACTGCTTGCCTCATTTACATATATATAAAATCGTTTTTTTGACACAATAAAAGCACAGAGAGCTATGGGGACTGGGTATTGCAGATGTGCTAGCTGCTAGCTTTAAGCCTTGTCTATCATAATGTATTGTTGTAGTTTATATCTTCTGATTAAGTACAAGCATTTATACATTCTGTTAATCAAATTGAATAATGGAAAGCATTATGAGAGTGTTCCTTATACTTTTGGAAGGACAATATGACTAGTGTTGAGCAAAGCAAAGCATTCAAAGCAGAATTTTCTCTGATGTTTAGGAAAACTTCGATTTATCGTACAACTAATCAAAATTTTCTCGCGCTTTGTGATAACAAATCAAGTTTTCCTAAAATGACGGCTGCACGTGTTACAAAGCAAGCTAAGTTTAGAGGAGATCAGGACAAGAGACAAGAGAAAAAAATTAAGTGAAAACTAGTATATTTTTTCCATACTTTTTCTATAGAGGGTGTCTGCAGTGACTTGTAACATCTTTGCAATACCTTCTGTGTGTCAGGGCCAGAGATAGAAAAAATATAAGTGAAAACTAGTATATTTTATCCATACTTTTAAGTACTTTTCTTATAGACGGGTTTATGCAGTGACTTGTGAAATATGTGCAATACCTTCTGTGTCTCAGGGCCAGAGATAGAAAAAATATAAGTGAAATCTATTTTAATTTTTCCATATTTTTCCATACTTTTTCCATATACTGTGCTTGCTGTGAACTGTGACATCCGTGCCACATCTTGTGTATCAAGCATGCATATAATATTTAATATGAAGAAGGCGAGCATTAAATGATGGGGAAGTGGCCGTGATGCTGATGGTTCACGCAGAGGCTGTGGCCCTGGGCGCGTTGAAACTGTGCCTGCTGCCAGAGCACAAGAAAACAATCATCCACAATACCTAGATTCATGTCCCAGTTTTCAGGGAGTTGCAGGACAAAACTCTTGAAGTCAGACCAGTGTGACCAAGTGGTCATTTGGATTGCAGCAGAAAATGCTTCCAGTTGGTTAAGCACCACCCTGTCTTCCACCAAGTCAGTCTCAGTAGCCAAGAGTCTGGTCAACAGAATCCTCACCCTGATCCTCCTTCCTCCCACCATGGAGAGTCTGGCCAAACAAGTGATCCCACACTCAGATATTCCGAGGAGCTCTTTTAATTGCCATTGATTGATTTGGCTCTCTCGCCAAGCACGCTTGAAGAAGAACATGAGATCTTGTGCCCTGATTCCCAATCTCTTGAGCATCCAAAATCACAAGAACATAACGGTGGGGAGCGGCAATTAGTGTTTAATGCGGTGGATGATGATGAGACACAGTTGCTAATGAGTCAACCGCAATTACTGTCTCAAGAGGTTGAGAAGGAGGATGAGAAACAGTTGTCAATCACTGATGTTGTGGCTAGGTCAACAAATCAAGAGGATGATCAGACTGAGGAAGTGGAAGAGGAGGTGGTTGACGATGAGGTCACTTACCCAGCCTGGGAAGGTGAAAAGCCGAGCGAGGATAGCAGTACAGAGGGGGAGGGATCTGCAACACCGCAACAGGCTGGATGAGGCAGTGGGGTGGCAAAAGGGAGAAGGCGGGCCGCACCAAACAGGCCCGCAACTGTTCCACAGAGGACCCTTGCGGAAATCTACCTTGCCATGGGGTAGGTGTTCTGCACTATGGTGCTTTTTTGAAGAAAGTCCGGACGACAAAAGAATAGTAGTTTGCAAAATGTGTCACACCAAAATGAGCAGGGGCGTGAACACAAGCAACCTCACCACCACCAGCATGATCCGCCAAATGGAATCCAAGCACCGTAACAAGTGGGACGAACGCCTGGGTCACAATATGTGTCTGCTGGCCACACCACTGCCTCCTCTACCCCTATGGTAGGTGCTGGCCAATCGCCTGTCGAAGGTGCAGGTGAGGATACCTCCCGTCCTGCACCTGGACCTTCGCAAGCACCATCAATGATCACATCCACTTCCCTGTCCCAGTGCAATGTCCAAAAGTCCTTACCCAGCCATTTGAACGTAAGCACAAATACCCACCCACCCACCCACAGGCCATAGCACTAAATGCACACCTTTCAAAATTACTGCCCCTGGAAATGTTGCCATTTAGGCTTGTGGACACTGAGACCTTCCGCAGCCAGATGTCGGCGGCCGTCTTGCGGTACTCTGTCCCCAGCCGCTACTCAAGGTGTGCTGTGCCCGCCTTACACCAACATGTGTCCCGAACTGACACACGTGCCCTGACCAACGCAGTTACTGGGAAGGGCCTTCTTAACCACGGACACATGGACAAGAGCATTTGGCCAGGGACGCTACATTTCCCTGGCAGCACACTGGGTGAACGTTGTGGAGGTTGGGAGCGAGTCATACCCTGGGTTGGCACAGGTGCTACCGACGCCGAGGATTGGGGGCCCTATGTCAATCAGAGTTTCTTGGAGCTCGGCAAACTCACACACATCCCATGCCTAGCCTATGTCTTAAACTTAGTGATTGAGCGGTTTCTCAAAACCTACCTCATTTTTCCTGAGCTACTGGTGACCAGGCTTTGTGAGCAGCAGAGGGCAGTAGTGGAATACCAGCTGCTACATGGTCATCGCATTTCCAGTCAGCTTCCGGTTATCATAAGTGAGGAGTGGGCTTAAATGTATGAACTTTGAGGAATCAACACAGATGTTGAGCGGGGATAACGCTATTATCAGCGTAACCATCCCACTTCTGGGGGAAGAAGGGTGATAGCCAGACCACCCTCCGTCCGTCTTACCAGAGCGAAGTGGACGATGAAGAGGAGGAGCAGGAGACTGTTGCCTCCACTACAGAGGGTAGTACCCATGGAAGTTTAATTCCATCTGTTCAGCGTGTGTGGCCAGAAGAGGATGAGGAGATGGACAGTCATCCTCATGATGACGACAGCGAAGTCTTGCCTGTTGGTACTCTGGCACACATGGCTGACTTCATGTTAGGCTGCCTTTCCTGCGACCCGCAGGTTATATGCATTTTAGACAACACGGAATACTGTGTGTTTCCCCTATTTGACCCCCACTACAAAGATAATTTCTCATCTCTCATTCCTCAAATGGAGAGGATGAGCAACCAAACATTGCAATACCAGAACATCCTTGTTAAAAAATTGCTCCAAAAATTTCATTTTGACAACGCTGGCGGCAGAATCCATACCTCCTTGGACAACCAAGGAGGTGAGACAAGGGGAACACACAGCAGTTCTAACAGAGGCATGTCAACACTCTCCAAGGCCTGGGACAGCTTCATGACACCCCACCAGCATCCTCACTCTGATGCGTGGCCTAGTGTCACAAGGAGGGAAACATTTTGGAAGATGGTGATGGAGTATATAGCAGACCGTGTCAGCGTCCTCAGTGATCCCTCAGATCCCTCAGTGCCTTACAACTACTGGGTGTCCAAGCTGGACACGTGGCATGAACTGGCGCTCTACACCTTGGAGGTGCTGGCCTGACCTGCCGCCAGCATTTTGAGTGGGTATTTAGTGCTGCTGGTGGCATTATAACAGATAAGCATATCTGAACTAAAAATGCTGACAGGGTAGTCACATGTTGTGATGGCAAAGGCAAAAAAACTCTCCCTTTTTGAACAAGGTCGGGTTGTTGAACTGCATAAGCAGGGTCTCTCACAGCGCGCCATCGCTGCTGAGGTGGGACGAAGTAAGACAGTCATTTGGAATTTCTTAAATGATCCTGAGGGTTATGGAACCAGATAGTCAAGTGGAACACCCAAAAAAATTTCACCAGCACTGAGCCGTAGGATCCAATTGGCTGTCCGTCAAGACACTGGAGGATCCTTCACCCAAATTAAGGCCCTTACTGGTGCTGACTGCAGCCCATAACCATCAGACGGCATCTGAGACTGAAGGGCTTCAAAAACAAAAAAAAGTCTTCAAAGACCTCGTCTCCTTAAACGCCACAGAACTGCTCGTTTGGACTTTGCAAGAGAGCACCAAACATGGAACATTCAAAGGTGGAAGAAAGTTTCATTCTCTGATGAGAAAAAATTTGATGGTCCTGATGGTTTCCAACATTACTGGCATGACAAGCAGATCCCACCTGAGATGTTTTCTACGCGCGACAGTGGAGGGGGCGCCATAATGGTCTGGAATGCTTTTTCCTTCAGTGGAACAATGGAGCTTCAGGAAGTGCAGGGGTGTCAAACGGCCGCTGGCTATGTCCAGATGTTGCAGAGAGCATTCCTCATGACTGAGGGCCCTCATCTGTGTGGTAACGACTGGGTTTTTCAACAGGACAACGCTACAGTACACAATGTGTACTTTGGCAATAACAAAAGACAATTACCTCTCCCAACTGGTTCAGGACCCGACTAGAGGAACGGCTATACTGGACTTAGTATTAACCAATAGGCCTGACAGAACAACAGATGTGCCGGTTGGGGGACACCTGGGAAATAGTGACCATAAAGTAATAACCTTCCAATTATCATTCGAAAGAGAGTTTCTACAAGGAGAAAAAAAATACCAAACTTCAAAAAAGCTAAATTTAGCCAACTAAGAGAGGCCATAGGCCTAACTAAATGGGATAAAGTCCTCACAAATAAAAATACAGCCACAAAATAAGATATCTTTAAAAGCATCCTAAATTCTCATTGTGAGAGGTACATACCGTATGGGAATAAAAGGTTAAGGAACAAAAAGAAACTAATGTGGAAAAACAAAACTGTAAAGAAAGCAATAAATGACAAAAATAAAGCATATAAAACACTAAAACAGGAAGGTAGCACGGAAGCACTGAAAAACTATAAGGAAAAAAATAGAACATGTAAAAAAAAAAAAAAAAAAAAAAAAAAAAAAAAGCTGCCAAACTAGAGACAGAGAGATTAATTGCCAAAGAGAGTAAAACTAACCCTAAAATGTTCTTCAATTATATAAATGTTAAAAAGTATAAATCTGAAGGTGTTGGCCCTTTAAAGAGTAATAAGGGGGGGAGTCTCAGAGAGTGACGAGGAGAAAAAAAGCTGTTAAATATTTTTTTCTCCAATGTATACACTGAGGAAAATAAACTGTCAGATAAAATGCTGAATGTTGAAATAAATTCCTCATTAAAAGTGTCCTTTCTGACCCAGGAAGAAGTACAACAGCGACTTAAAAAGATTAAAATAGACAAATCACCAGGACCAGATGGCATACACCCCCGTATCCTAAGGGAATTAGGTAATGTCATAGCCAGACCCTTATTTCTAATATTTGCAGATTCTATACTGACAGGGAATGTCCCACAGGATTGGCTCATGGCAAATGTTGTGCCAATATTCAAAAAGGGTCCAAAAACAGAGCCTGGAAACTATAGGCCGGTAAGTTTTACATCTGTTGTGGGTAAACTGTTTGAAGGTTTTCTGAGAGATGCTATGTTAGAGCATCTTAATGGAAATAAGCAAATAACGCCATATCAGCATGGCTTCATGAGGGATTGGTCATGTCAAACTAATTTAATCAGTGTCTATGAGGAGGTAAGTTCTAGACTTGACAGTGGTGAATCAATGGATGTTGTATATTTGGACTTCTCCAAAGCATTTGACACTGTACCATATAGAAGGTTAGTATATAAAATGAGAATGCCTCGACTGGGAGAAAACGTCTGTATGTGGGAAAGTAACTGGCTCAATAATAGAAAACAGAGGGTGGTTATTAATGGTACACACTCAGATTGGGTCACTGTCACTAGTGGAGAACATCAGGGGTCAGTATTGTGCCCTATTCTCTTCAATATATTAATGATCTTGTAGAAGGATTGCACAGTAAAATATAATTTTTTTCAGATGACACAAAACTGTGTAGAATAATTAACACTGAAGAGGACACTATACAGCTACAAATGGATCTGGATAGAGGCTTTGGCAGAGAAGTGGCAGATGAGGTTTAACACTAGCAAATGTAAGGTTATGCACATGGGAAGGAATAATGCAAGTCACCAGTACATACTAAATGGTAAAACGCTCGGTAACACTGACATGGAAAAGAATCTAGGAATTTTAATAAACAGCAAACTAAGCAGTAAATACTAATGTCAGGCAGCTGCTGCCAAGGCCAATAAGATAATGGGTCGCATCAAAAGGGACATAGATGCCCGTGATGAGAATATAGTCCTACCACTTTACAAATCACTAGTCAGACCATGTGTCTGTACTATGTACAGTTCTGGGCTCCTGTGAACAAGGCAGATATAACAGAGCTGGAGAGGGTTCAGAGGAGGGCAACTAAAGTAATAACTGTAATGTGGCAACTACATTAACCTAAAAGATTATCAACATTAGGGTTATTCACTATAGAAAAAAGACGACTGAGGGGAGATCTAATTACTATGTATAAATATATCAGGGAACAGTACAGAGATCTCTCCCATCATCTATTTATCACCAGGACTGTGACTGTGACGAGGGGACACCCTCTGCAACTGGAGGAAATAAGGTTTGTACACAAACATAGAAAAGGATTCTTTACGGTAAGAGCAGTGAGACTATGGAACTCTCTGCCTGAGGTGATAGTGAGTTCATTAAAATAATTCAAGAGGGGCTTGGATGAATTTTAGGAGTGTAATAATAGTTATTCTGATTGCCTGATTGGAGACGGGAAGGAATTTTTTCCCCCTTAAGTGGGTAAAATTGGCTTGTACATCACAGTTTTTTTTTTGCCTTCCTCTGGATCAACTTGCAGGATAACAGGCCGAACTGGATGGACAATTGTCCTTTTTCGGTCTTATATACTATGTTACTATACACTCACCTAAATAATTATTAGGAACACCATACTACATACTTGGACCCCCTTTTGCCTTCAGAACTGCCTTCATTCTACGTGGCATTGATTCAGCAAGGTGCTGATAGCATTCTTTAGAAATATTGGCCCATATTGATAGGATAGCATCTTGCAGTTGATGGAGATTTGAGGGATGCACATCCAGGGCACGAAGCTCCCGTTCCACCACATCCCAAAGATGCTCTATTGGGTTGAGATCTGGTGACTGTGGGGGCCATTTTAGTACAGTGAACTCATTGTCATGTTCAAGAAACCAATTTAAAATGATTCGAGCTTTGTGACATGGTGCATTATCCTGCTGGAAGTAGTCATCAGAGGATGGGTACATGGTGGTCATGAAGGGATGGACATGGTCAGAAACAATGCTCAAGTAGCCTGTGGCATTGAAACGATGGCCAATTGGCACTAAGGGGCGTACAGTGTGCCCAGAAAACATCCCCCACACCATTACACCACCACCACCAGCCTGCACAGTGGTAACAAGGCATGATGGATACATGTTCTCATTCTGTTTACGCCAAATTCGGACACTACCATTTGAATGTCTCAACAGAAATCGAGACTCATCAGACCAGGCAACATTTTCCCAGTCTTCAACAGTCGAATTTTGATGAGCTTGTGCAAATTGTAGCCTCTTTTTCCTATTTGTAGTGGAGGTGAGTGGTACCCGGTGGGGTCTTCTGCTGTTGTAGCCCATCCGCCTCAAGGTTGTGCGTGTTGTGGCTTCACAAATGCTTTGCTGCATACCTCGGTTGTAACGAGTGGTTATTTCAGTCAATGTTGCTCTTCTATCAGCTTGAATCAGTCGGCCCATTCTCCTCTGACCTCTAGCATCAACAAGGCATTTTCTTCCACAGGACTGCCGCATACTGGATGTTTTTCCCTTTTCACACCATTCTTTGTAAACCATAGAAATGGTTGTGTGTGAAAATCCCAGTAACTGAGCAGATTGTGAAATACTCCGACCGGCCCGTCTGGAACCAACAACCATGCCACGCTCAAAATTGCTTAAATCACCTTTCTTTCCCATTCTGACATTCAGTTTGGAGTTCAGGAGATTGTCTCGACCAGGACCACAACCCTACATGCATTGAAGCAACTGCCATGTGATTGGTTGACTAGATAATCACATTAATGAGAAATAGAACAGGTGTTCCTAATAATTCTTTAGGTGAGTGTATACAGACTGGGGGATTTTTGCAGATAGATGACTCATATCCATGTGTGTGTCTATGTGTCATTTTTCATACCATCATATTTCTGATTGGTTACTTTAATAAATACTGGTGATTGGACATATTAAAATGTGGGGGTGGCTAGATCATAGTAACATAGTACATAAGGCCGAAAAAAGACATTTGTCCATCCAGTTCGGCCTGTCATCCTGCAAGTTAATCCAGAGGAAGGCAAAAAAAGAAAACTGTCAGGTAGAAGACAATTTTCCCCACTTTAGGGGAATAAAAAATTCCTTCCCGACTCCAATCAGGCAATCAGAATAACTCCCCGGATCAATGACCTCTCTCTAGTAGCTATAGCCTGTAATATTATTACGCTCCAGAAATACATCCAGACCCCTCTTGAATTCCTTTATTGTACTCATTATCACTCATTATCACCACCTCCTCAGGGAGAGAGTTCCATAGTCTCACTGCTCTTACCATAAATAATCCTCTTCTATGTTTGTGTACAAACCTTCTTTCCTCCAGACGCAGAGGATGTCCCCTCGTCACAGTCACAGTCCTGGTGATAAATAGATGATGGGATAGATCTCTGCACTGACCCCTGATATATTTATACATAATAATTAGATCTCCCCTCAGTCGTCTTTTTTCTAAAGTGAATAACCCTAATTTTGATAATCTTTCAGGGTACTGTAGCTGCCCCATTCGAGTTAATACTTTAGTTGCCCTCCTCTGGACCCTCTCCTTCGCTGCTATGTCTGCCTTGTTCACTGGAGCCCAGAACTGTACACAGTACTCCATGTGTGGTCTGACTAGCAATTTGTAAAGTGGTAAAACTATGTTCTTATCATGGGCATCTATGCCCCTTGTGATGCAACCCAATATCTTATTGGCCTTGGCAGCAACTGCCTGACATTGGTTTTTGCAGCTTAGTTTGCTGTTTATTAAAATTCCTAGATCTTTTTCCATGTCAGTGTTACAGAGTGTTTTATCATTAAGTATGTACGGGTGACTTGCATTATTCCTTCCCATGTGCATTACTTTACATTTGTCAGTGTTAAACCTCAACTGCCACTTATCTGCCCAAGCCTCCAATTTATCCAGATCCCTGTGTAGTAGCATAATGTCCTCTTCAGTGTTAATTACTTTACACAGTTTAGTGTCATCTGCGAAAATGTATACTTTAGTATGCAAACCTTCTACAAGATTATTAATAAATATATTGAAGAGAATAGGGCACAATACTGACCCCTGATGTACCCCACTAGCGACAGTGACCCAATCTGAGTGTGCACCGTTAATAACCACCCTCTGTTTTCTATCATTGAGCCAGTTACTTACCCACATACAGACGTTTTCTCCCAGTCCGAGGATTCTTATTTTATATACTAACCTTTTAAGTGGTACAGTGTAAAATACTTTGGAGAAGTCCAGATATACGACATCCACCGCTGTCAAGTCTAGAACTTACCTCCTCATAGAAACTGATTCAATTAGTTTGGCATGGCCGATCCCTCATGAAGGCATGCTGTTCTGGCGTTATTTGCTTACTTCCGTTGAGATGCTCTAAGATAACATCTCTTAGAAAAACAGATGTTAAACTTACCGGCCTATAGTTTCCAGGCTCTGTTTTTGGACCCTTTTTGAATATTGGCACCACATGTGCCATGCGCCAATCCTGTGGGACATTCCCTGTCAGTATAAAGTCCGCACATATCAGAAATAAGGGTCTGGCTATGACATTACTTAATTCCTTTAGGATACGGGGCTGTATGCCATCCGGTCCTGGTGATTTGTCTATTTTAATCTCTTTAAGTCGCTGTTGTACTTCTTCCTGGGTCAGACAGGGAACTTTTAATGAGGAATTTATTTCAACATTCAGCATTTTATCTGACAGTTTATTTTCCTCAGTGAATACATTGGAAAAAAAATTTTTTAACAGCTTTGCTTTCTCCTCGTCGCTCTCTGCGACTCCCCCCTTATTACTCTTTAAAGGGCCGACACCTTCAGATTTATACTTTTTAACATTTATATAATTGAAGAACATTTTAGGGTTAGTTTTACTCTCTTTGGCAATTAATCTCTCGGTCTCTACTTTGGCTGCTTTTATTTGTTTTTTACATGTTCTATTTTTTTCCTTATAGTTTTTCAGTGCTTCCGTGCTACCTTCCTGTTTTAGTGTTTTATATGCTTTCTTTTTGTTATTTATTGCTTTCTTTACATTTCTATTTATATACAATGGTTTATTTTTGTTCCTTAACCTTTAATTCCCATACGATATGTACCTCTCACAATGAGATTTTAGGATTCTTTTAAAGATATCCCATTTTGTGGATTTATTTTTATTTTTGAGGACTTTGTCCCAGTTAGTTACGCCTATGGCCTCTCTTAGTTGGCAAAATTTAGCTTTTTTGAAGTTTGGTATTTTTGTTCCTCCCTGTAGAAACTCTCTTTTGAATGATAATTGGAAGGTTATTACTTTATGGTTACTATTTCCCAGGTGTCCCGCAACCTGCACTTCTGTTGTTCTGACAGGCCTATTGGTTAATACTAAGTCAAGTATGGCCGTCCCTCTAGTCGGGTCCTGAACCAGTTGGGAGAGGTAATTGTCTTTGGTTATTTCCAAGAACCTGTTTCCTTTATGAGATATACAAGTTTCAGTTTCCCAGTCTTTATCTGGGTAGTTGAAGTCCCCCATAATAACCACCTTATTATGATTTGCTGCCTTGTCTATCTCGTTTAGTAGTAGATTTTCTGTGGACTCTGATATATTAGGTGCTGTGTAGTAAACTCCTATTAGTAATTTATTATAGTTTTTAGCTCCATGTATCTCTGCCCACAGTGACTCCACATGTTCATGTCCCTCACTAGATCCACAATGTATATTTAATAAAATTGGCACGTTGGGCGCTGCCTGGCAGAGAATCGTTTAACCAGCAAACAAAACTGTATGGCTGTTTGATTCTTAGGTCGACCGCATCCCTTGGCACCTGGGAAACATTTAAAAACGTATTAACCAATTTAAATCCCACAGACAACCGAGTGTAGTCCCCTAGTTTGGGACTTGTCCTAAATTGCAGTGACACCACATTTCATCAGATATAAACACTATCTCCTAGAATCTTAAAGTGTTATTTTTCATTATTAATATTGCATAATACTCACTATGATGTCAGACAAAGAATGTTCACACATTGATTTGCTATCCTAAATAGAGATTAGCCATAATAATCCAAACAAACCAGAATTTTCCAAGCAAAGCCAAAGTTTTTGAGAAACGCTCAACATGGTGTCTACCACTGTATATATCATAGTAAAGTAGAGAACAGGCAAGATGAAGATGGAGGATCACATGACCCCTAGCTAGCATTCTCGTCCATAAACCCTTGCAGTCAGCCTTAACCAATCAGAAGAGACCATGTAGACATGCATCATAGGTGCTATAAACCCAAACAAGGAAATATTAGAGATGAGCGAATCGAAGTTGACAAAGAGGAATTCGATCTGAATTTCTGGAAAAATTTGATTCTTACTGAATCCAAATTTCCTCACGCTTCTTGGTAACCCACATTGCCATACATGCAGCATATCTGCAGCCAGCCGGCAATGTTATGTCACAGCCCTATAAATAGCTTTAGCCATCTTGGATTCAGCCATTTTCCAGTGTACTTAGTACAGGGACAGACGTTAGCAGGCGCTAGGGACAGTGGTAGATAGGACTTTAAAACTTTTATTTTGCTGTATAGAAGTTCAGGGAAAGGATAGGGAGGAATCATTCAAAGAGTATTGAAGCAAAACAGGGTTCAGTAGGGGAGTTTACAGCCTGGAGCCTGGATATAAGGAACAATCCTATTAGACCTTGCTGCACTGACTGCGGATCCAAATTGCCATTATACAGCTCTGTAATTTCAGCAAACTTGTTATTGGGGTGCAAGTGCTGTTTGATACAGCTATTATCAGCTATTATTTTTGGCTTGTATTAGTGGGAAAAAAAAGCTTATTAGCCTTTGTGTGGTTAAGTGAGAAAATTAAAGCCCTTTTTGGTGTGTAATAATGGCTAGTAGTGATGAGCGGCAGGTTCCATATTTGAATTCGCAATATTTCACGTATATTCGTTAGAATATTTGTTTCAGATTCGCGAATATTCGTATTCGAGATTATTTTCGCGATTGCAATTAATCTAAATTGTAAAAAGTGCGTAATGCGAAGTTGATCAAAAAAAGAATATATAACAGTAAATATAGTGCTATATATTTGTTTTAAGAATATATGTCATATTCTAAAACAAGAATATATAGCAATATAGCGAATATTTGAGAGAATATAGAGCAATTTAGCAAACCTAATATAGTGCTATAATATTTTTTTTAATAGTGTACATTTTTTCCAAATCTGAAGTTCAGAAGAGAAAAAAAATAAGACTATAAAAAAAGATTATAGCACTATATTAGCTGAATTGCTCTATATTTGTATTTAGCGAATATTGACTATATTGCTCTCTATTCTTGTTTTAGAATATGATGAATATTAAAAAAAACTAATATATAGCAATATAGGGAATATTCGTAACATACACATATAGACTGCAATTTAGCTAATATAATGCTATAACTAGAGTTGAGTGGACACCTGGATGTACGGGTTCGACGGGTTTGGCCGAACTTAAAAAAAAAAGTTCGAGTTCGGGACCCGAACTTGACCCCAAACCTGAATCCCATTAATGGTGACCCAAACTTTTGAGCACTAAAATGGCTATAAAAATGTCATGGAAAGGGCTAGAGGGCTGCAAATGCCAGAAAAACGCGGTTAAGAGCATAGCAAGTGCTCTGCAAACAAATGTGGATAGGGAAATGACTTCAAATAACATAAAATAAGAAAAAATATAAAATAATAATCTTGATCTAGGAGGACGAGGTCCATATGGAGTAAGAAGTTGGGAGGAGGGGGTAGCCTACACTGGTTTTTGGTTTTACATTTTATTTTTTATTGTTTAAATTAGGGTACACCCTAAAACATTGGAAAATATGACCTGTGATAACCCCCTCCAGCCATACCAAACAAAATTTCTGACAATACACTGACTGAAGGGCAGGCCAGCACCTCCAAGGCATAAAGGGCAAGCTCGGGCCATGTGCTCAATTTGCAGACCCAAAAGTTGCAGGGGGAAGACCCATCAGTCAGTTAGTGTAGGCGTGTGCACACATACTGCCCCACCATGTCGCACATCCCTGTGATGTTCACGATCCAATTGGATATCTGCTCTATCAACTTTCAATGTTCTTTTCTGCGCCTACCATGTTGATCACGGTTATCGGCGAATCAGGGTTACACAACAGAGTGGGAGCGCGAGAAAGGGATAGCACATCCAAGGGAAATCAATGGATGAAATTTAATTTTGATGGTGCGGAAATGTCAGAGAAGTTATAAAAACGGAAGAATCGAAGGAAAGAAGGGGACGCTTCGCAATTACCCACTCCCGACTCGGGCAGGTAGTAACGATAAATAACAATACAGGACTCTTAAGATGCCCTGTTATTAGAATGATTAATAAAAAAATTATAGGGAATGTAACTGGGGTATTTAGGATTTGGAGATGTTAGCCAGGAGCCCTGCTGCCGCTTTTTTGACTAGATAACTTCTGCCTGATCACACGCCACCGTGACGTCCATGATCCATTTGGATATCTTCTCTATCAACTTTCGATGTTCGTTTCTGAGCCTACCATTTTGATCACGGTTATCGGCGAATCAGGGTTCCAAGCTGGAGAGGGAGAGTGAAAAAGAGAGACCACATCCAAGGGAGGTTAATTTTTTAAAAATTAAATATGATCGAGCAGAAAAGTGGGACAAATTATTGAAGCACAAAAATGGAACAAGTTGTTAAAGTTTAATCATTGAATGAAAGGAGGGGCCGCGCATCAATTAACCCCTTATGGACCGGGCTCATTTTCACCTTGAGGACCAGGCCATGTTTTGCAAATCTGACCAGTGTCACTTTGTGTGTAAATAACTTTAAAACGCTTTTACTTATCCAAGCCATTCTGATTTTTCGTCACATATTGTACTTCATGACACTGGTAAAATGGAGTATAAAAAAATACAAAATGTACCATAAATTTGGAAACATTTGCAAATTTCCAAGTTTCAATTTCTCTACTTCTATAATACATAGTAATACCTCAAAAAATAGTTATTAATTTACATTCCCCATATGTCTACCTCATGTTTGGATCATTTTGGGAATGCCATTTTATTTTTGGGGGACGTTACAAGGTTCAGAAGATTAGAAGCAAATCTAGAAATTTTCCAAAACCCACTTTTTAAGAACCAGTTCAGGTCTGAAGTCACTTTGTAAGGCTTACATAATAGAAACCACCCAAAAATGACCCTATTTTGGAAACTACACCCCTCAAGGTATTAAAAACTGATTTTATTAACTTTTTTAACCCTTTAGGTGCTTTACAAGAGTTATTGGCAAATGGATATAAAATTTCTAAATTTCTAAAAAAAATTGGGCAAATTTTCAATTTTAAACCATTTTTTCCAGTAACAAAGCAAGGATTAACAGCAAAACAATACTCAATATTTATTTCCCTGATTCTGTATTTTATAGAAACACCCTATATGTGGTCGTAAACTACTGTACAGGCACACGGCAGAGCGCAGAAGGAAAGGAACACCATATGGTTTCTGGAAGGCAGACCTTGCTAGATTGGTTTCTAGACACCATGTCCCATTTGAAGCCCCCTGATGCACCCCTAGAGTAGAAACTCCAAAAAAGTGACCCCATTTTGGAAACTACGGGATAAGGTGGCAGTTTTGTTGGTACTATTTTAGGGTACATATGAATTTTGCTTGTTCTATATTACACTTTTTGTGAGGCAAAGTAACAAAAAATAGAAAGTCTGAAATTGCATCTCCATTTGCCATTAACGCTTCTGGAACATTTAAAGGATTAAAAAAGTATGTAAAATCAGTTTTGAATACCTTGAGGGGTGTAGTTTCATCAAGGGAGGCTTCAAATGGGACATGGTGTCAAAAAAACAGTCTAGCAAAAACTGCCTTTCAAAAACCATATGGCTTTCTTTCCATCTGCGCCCTGCCGTGTGGCTATACAGCAGTTTGCGACCACATATGGGGCATTTCTGTAAACTACAGAACCAGGGAAATAAATATTGAGCTTTGTTTGGCTGTTACCCTTGCTTTGTTGCGGACAAAAATGGATTAAAATGGAAAATTTGACAAAAAATAGCTGTTTTGGCACCGTTTTTATTTTTTATTATTTACAACGTTCATCTGACAGGTTAGATCATGTGCTCTTTTTATAGAGCAGGTTCTTATGGATGCGGAAATACCTAATATGTAGGCTTTTTGTATTTATTTAGGTTTTACACAATAATATTATTTTTGAATAAAAAAAATCATGTTTTAGTGTCTCCATAGTCTGAGAGCCATATTTATTTATTTTTTTAGCGATTGTCTTGTGTAGGGTATCATTTTAGCATAGTGAGATGACGGTTAGATTGTCACTATTATGGGGTGCATATAACTTTTTGATCGCTTGTTATTACACTTTTTGTGATGTAAGGTAACAAAAAATAGATTTTTTGACACAGTTTTTATAAAAAAAATGTACAGTGTTCACCTGAGGGGTTAGCTTATGTGGTATTTTTATAGAGCAGGTTCTTACGGACGTGGCAATACCTAATATGCATACTTTTTTTTATTTAGGTTTTACACAATAATATCATTTTTGAAACAAAAATGTTTTAGTGTCTCCAAAGTCTGAAAGCCATATTTTTTTTAATTTTTGGGGCGATTGTCTTATGCAGGGTATCATTGTTTGTGGGATGAGGTGACGGTTAGATTGGCACCATTGTGGGGGACGTACGCCTTTTTGATCGCTTGGTGTTGCACTTTTAGTGACGTAAGGTGACAAAAGAAATGTTTTTTTAGCAGTTTTTATTTTATTTTTTTGACAGTGTTCACCTGAGGGGTTATTTCATATGATATTTTTATAGAGCCGGTCATTACGGACGTGGGGATAACTAATATGTATACTTTTTTTTTATTTATTTAGGTTTTACACAATAATATCATTTTTGAAACAAAAAAATCATGTTTTAATGTCTCCATAGTCTGAGAGTCATAGTTTTTTCAGTTTTTGGGCGATTGTCTTAGGTAGGATATCATTTTTGTGGGATAATGGTTAGATTGGCACTATTTTGGGGGGCATACGACTTTTTGATCGCTTGCTATTACACTTTTTGTGATGTAAGGTGACAAAAAATTGCTTTTTTTACACTTTTTTTAGGGTATTCACCTCAGGGTTTAGGTCATGTGGTATTTTATAGAGCAGGTTCTTATGGACGCGGCGATACCGAAGATGTCTACTTTTTTATAATTTTTTACGTTTAACATAAAAAAGCATTTTTGAAACAAAAAAATATCATGTTTTAGTCTGAGAGCCATATTTGTATTTATTTTTTGGGCCTTTGTCTCATGTAGGTGCTAATTTTTTGCGGCATGGGGTGACGGTTTGATTGGGACTATTTTGGCGTACATACAACTTTTTGATCACTTTTATTTCCTTTTTTAGGAAGTAAGGTGGGCAAAATTTCTATTTCACCATAGTTTTTATTTTATTTATTTAATGGCGAGGAAAGTAACATGACCGTTCTATAGATCAGGTTGTTACGGATGCGGTAATATCAAACATGTGTAGGGAATTACATATTTAGAATTTTTAATCAGTGATAAATGTGTTTTTTTCACTTTTTTTTATTTTATTTTGACCCAGACCCACTTGGTTCTTGAAGATCCAGTGGGTCTGATGTCTGTATAATACAACACAGTACACTATATAATGTACTGTACTGTATTTTCACTTTACTTAGTCTGATCAGCACCATGGACAGCCGGAAGCCTGTGAAGGCGTCTGGTTGCCATGGTTACTATCACTCATTGCCACAACAGAGCAGCATCTGGGATCCTGTCAAGAATTGGGGTCTGAAAAGGCACAGCAGCGCCAGATAGTAGAGGGAGGTAGGTAGCTTCCTCCCTGTTAACGTCTTCCATACAGCGGTCCCTATGCCTGCTGCATGGAAGGGGTTAAATGGCTGCCATCTGTGTGATGATTTCAGCTGTTTCAAACAGAGTGTCAGCAATGTGCTGACACTCTGCTTGCTAACCCCTCGGCCATCCTGCCGGAACATAATAAGGAGGGCTTAAACATTTAAAAAAAAAAGGCATTTTGAAGTTTCTGATTGCCGCGGTCAAGGACCGCGGGGATCAGAAACTTCCGATAGCGCTGCAAACCGCAGGTCTGAATTGACCTGCAGTTTTCAGCGATCGGCGATATGGGGGGGGGGTCACAGGACCCCCCTCGGCATTGACCCAGGGTGCCTGCTGATTTATTTCAGCAGTCACCCAGTTCCGATCACCGCCTGCCGTGCGGCGGTGATCGGAACTACATAGGAAGTACCTGTATGCCCTGTGTCTTTAAGTACTAGTACATCGCGGCGTACAGGTACACCATGTGCCCCCAACAGGTTAAAGAAGAATTTTTGAAATTTAATTCCCTGTCACCTATGCAGAGTAGGGGGTTTTATATACGGCAAAATTGGTAAAAAATTTTTACCTGTCTACTAGGTATAGTAATTGTATATCACACCCAAAAATTTTGGATTTCACCCAAAAATGTAGCAGATAAATTAGTGAAATGTTACCTGTCTAATAGGTAGAGCATGGGTCTATCACACCCAAAAAATCGTGAATTTCACCTAAAAATGTAACAGACAAATGAGCTAAATGTTTTTACCTGTCTACTAGGTACAGCCGGGGTATATCACACCCAAAAATTGGTAAATTTCACCCGAATATGTAACAGACAAATTAGTGAAATATTACCTGTCTACTAGGTAGAGCAGGGGTATATCACCCTCAAAAAATTTTAATTTCACCTGAATATGTAACAGACAAATTAGTGAAATGTTACCTGTCTACTAAGTAGAGCAGGGGTATAGCCTACCCAAAAATTTTTGAATTTCACCCGAATATGTAACAGACAAATTAATGTTTTTTTTTTAACTGTCTACTAGGTATAGCAGTGGTATATCACACCCAAAAAATTTTGAATTTCACACGAATATGTAACAGACAAATTAATGATTTTTTTTAACTGTCTACTAGGTATAGCAGTGGTATATCACACCCTAAAATTGGTGAATTTCACCCAAAAATATAACAGACAAATTAGTGAAATGATGCTGCTTCCACCATGTTTCATTATGGGGATAGTGTTCTTTGGGTGATGTGATGAGTTTGCTTTGTGCCAGACAAGTGATGGACTGAACCATAACTGTGTCTGCAGTAGAAGCCTGAGGGCTAGCCTCCTTCCTACGGGCTATGGACCCAGGACTATGGAGCCCCCTCTCTGACCTATTTGGGTTAGAGGGAACTATAAACCATGATTTTTTGGTTGAGTTTATAGGCCACATCTTTCCTATTCCCCATTAAAGTTGCATTGTGTGAATCCATAAATGCAATAAGGGTTAACTCTGCTCTGAGACTCCTAATGAATGTGTTAGTTTATTTGACCCTTTGTTCTTTGTGTTAGTGATGGGATTAAGAAGTAGCTGATCTGGTGTAGAGAAGTAGATCATCCTATGATACACTCAGGAGATAATCCCATCCCATGGGTCTCCTCTCTCCCTATTGTTTCAAGACACTGTGGAGGGGATGGATGTCTTTTTGCATGATGTTCATTTTTGATTGAGTTATGTGGCATAAAGCTAGCAATTATATTAGATCCCTCCATATTGGAATTTCTTTATATCTAATGTTAAGATTTCTGAGTTGTTTCTCTAAAATCTGAACATTCTGTCATTACAGAAGTTCCTATTCCCTCCACTCGGAGAAGGCGATCGGCGGAGGCTGGGGAGATGGTGAAGGTTGAGGAGGAAGAGGAGGAAGTGGAGGAGGAAGCCAGACCCTCCCAGGCTATTGAGCCACCCCCACCAGAAGTGGGAGAAGTGAAGGAGGTGGAAAGTGCTGGACCCTCCAGCACCGTCCCATCTCAGGACTCTGAGGAAGAGTAGGTGATCACCAGCCCCCGCCAGGAGGATAAATATGTGCACATAGCAATATGATTATGTATCCATAACATGTACATAAACATTAAAAGGGTCAACAATGAGGGGACAACATACACTATAGTAATAAAAAGAACACTGGACAGTAACTCTGTAATCTACATTAAAACCATTAACTTAACAAATAAATAATATTAAACTCTATAGAACTATCACTAACTAACAAACAAAATAAAATTATACTGTACTGAAATATCATAAACTAATAAACGATATAATCATCATAAATATCACTAACTAACGTATTGAGATTAAGACAAGCAGACATATTTTGTACCGCTGTGTACATATTGACCGTCTCTATAAAAATATCCTATGATCTAACCCCTCAGGTGAACACTGTAAAAAAAAAAAAATTAGTCACCTAATATCACTAAAAGTGCAACACCAAGCTAACAAAAATGGCATATGCCCCCCAAAATAGTAACAATCTGTCATTTCAATCTGCCAAAAATGAGACCCTACCATTACACAAATAAAAATAATAATATGGTTCTCAGACTATGGAGACACTAAAACATGAATTATTTTTGGTTCAACAATGCTTTTATTGTATAAAACAGAAATAACAAAAAAATAAGGAAACATATTAGGTCTAGCCGCATCTGTAACAACCAGCTGTATAAAAATATCATACCAAATAACCCCTCAGATGGACACCTTTCAAAACAAAAAATTCTAACTCTCCAAAAAGGCATTTTTTGGACAACTTTTATCACAAAAAGGTGTAATAGCAAGCGATCATAAAGTCATATGCACCACAAAATAAATGTTTAACGGTTTAATAAGAATTGAAAATAATGTTGATTTAAAAAAAAAAAAAACTCTAATGAAGACATTGAAGGCCAAATAGGCCAAAATGCAGAAGGAGCACCGCCAGGATATGCGGGCCATTCAGGAGCATATGAAGGCCATGGAGGAGAGGCAACGCCAGGCCAAGAAGGGGGTGCAGGAGATGCTCCTGCTATTGGCAAAGTTGCCTTAATTTTTTTTTCTTCTAATAAGTTCTATTTATCATTTATACAGTTATAACGTGTATTTTGTTTTTTGTAATATTGCTCTGTTTTAGTGTAATAGCTCAGCCTAAATCAGACAGAACTGACAGCTGCCGGTAAATACATGTCAAATACATATAGGGTCCATTCACACGTCTGTAAAATGGGTGCGCATCCATTCCACATTTTAGCAGAACGGTTACAGACCCATTGATTTTCAATTCCAGTCAGACAAATAAGGCATTCACAGGATAAATAAGTGTCTGCCACTACAGGCCCCAAAAATTAGCCAACAGGCGTTCACCTGACAGCAAAGAAGAGGCAGGACAACAACAGAAAGAAAAGAAAACCGGGGCCATCCGGAAACAGACCCCAAACCAGCTTAGTCTCAAACGGAACATAACGAAACATCAGTGAGCATTTTCAACCTCTCATCACACAAACCCAATGAAGCAGAAATAAGCCCTTTTCGTTGACCTCAACATCCAGAAATTAACATTAGTTAAGCACTTCGAAATTCAATCCTCAAAACCAAAAATTACCGAACAAACAAGTACCGGTAGTACACAACCCGACGAGACCAAAAGAGCCATCACTACAGGACTAAAACCCAAATCCACCTTCAACCCAATATACCATAGGGGGAGCCATATTGAAACCTTCTTTGCGCTCGTAACAAAGGACCTTAGAACCATCAACAAAGATCAAAAAGCACCAAATAATCTAAACAAAAAAGATAAAAATCGCCCTCAAAGAGCTCATGGATAATAACTCCATCATCATCAGAATTGCCGATAAAGGAGGCGGCATCGTGATTCAGGACCGCAAGGATTATCTGGCCGAAGCACACAAAATTCTAGAAGACAAAAACTACTACGAAATCCTATCTCACAACACCATAAAAGATGACATCAAAAAACTATTGGCTCTTCTGGAAAAAGCGGAATCACAGGAAATACTAACCAAAAAGGAGAAAGAATATATCACCATAGATCACCCAAACCTGGCATTGTTTTATCATCTACCAAAAGTACATAAATTTATCCATAAGCCACCAGGGAGACCCATCATTTCTGGCATCTCGTCACTTACATGCAATTTATCACATTACATCGACATTTTTCTACAGAAATATGTCATCCAACTACCCTCCTACCTGAAAGATTCCGCCACTCTAATTACCCTCCTCAAAAGGGTAAATTGGAAACAATCATACATTTGGGCCACACTTGACGTTGCCTCATTATATTCAAACATCCCACACAATTCAGGGATAGACGCCATACGCAGTACCTACAACAGGATGTGAACCTGCCAAACTCACAGGGACAATTCATTCTGGACAGCTTCGAATTCATCCTCAAACACAATATCTTCACTTTTGAGAACAAAATTTACAAGCAGACAAGGGGGACCGCTATGGGGACGAGATTCGCTCCCAGCTTCGCAAATCTGTGCATGGGGATCTTCGAAGACCAATTCATTTACAACGAACACCCTTGGCAAGACAAACTGGTTTTCTACAAACGCTATATTGATGACTTGCTTTTGATCTGGGACGGTAGCCTAGAGGAGGCCAACAATTTCACCACCCATTTAAACAAAAATAACTTCAACCTCACCTTCACAGCCAATTATTCCGAAACTTCTATAGAATATCTGGACCTAGTCCTATCCACTAAGGAAAACACCATTGAAACCAAGACCTTCTTCAAAAAGGTAGATGGAAACAGCTAGCTGGACTACAGGAGCGCGCACCACAAAAAGTGGAAAAATAACATCCCTTTTAGTCAATTTAAGCGGATCCGTCGAAACTGCACAAAGGATGAAGATTTCAAACTACAAAGTCAGGTAACTGAAAAAAGATTTCACAAAAAAGGGTACCCATGCGGCGTTGTCAAGGCAGCACTACGGCAGGCACAGAAATACACCCAGTGTCACGGCTGTTTAAGGGTAACAAGAGCATACACAGTAAAAAGAGCTACTGACCGGACCCAAACTAGGGAAGAGAAAGGGTGAACCCTGTCAGACCCTCAACACTCTCCCTATGCTGCTAAAGCACATGCCCGGATCCATGTGGTGGAACGAGGCATGCCCGCGTGCCTAAGACTGATGAGCCCTGTAACCCCTACAATAGTGGAAGGGGCACGGCCACCGATGCCCTGCTCAGAATATGGAGGGAACCTGTGGCCACCTCAGATCCAGTCAGAAAATCACCAGGTACACAACAATGTCTGCACACTTAGCTGATGGAGCTGCAGCCGCAGAGAACACGGATCCAAGGGCCTCTGGCAATATCCGGAGTGCTTGCAGCAACAGAACACAGGTCCAGAGAACTAATAGCTTAACAAGTGAAGATACTCAAGGCAGAGCTACAACTGAAAAGAGAAATATAATCCACGCCCTGCAATAGGAGGAGGGGTGATTTAAAGGCAGGGAAATCAAAGGCAGGAGGAACAGCTGGGAGTAAAGACATCATCACAGGGGTGGAGACACAGAGCTGTGAGAACGTCTCAAAGCTCTGGTAGTGACAGTACCCCCCCTCTACGGGTGGACTCCGGACACCCAGGACCCACCTTCCCAGGATGAGCCCTATGAAATGCCCTTATAAGGCGAGTGGCTTTAATGTCCGACATCGGAACCCACATCCTCTCCTCAGGACCATAACCCTTCCAATGAACGAGGTACTGAAGAGAACCGCGGACAATGCGAGAGTCCACAATTCTGGAAACCTCAAACTCCAGATTGCCATCAACCAAAATCGGAGGAGGAGGCAAAGAGGAGGGTACCGTGGGCTGGACATATGGTTTTAAGAGAGATCTGTGAAATACATTATGTATCTTCCAAACCCGTGGAAGATCAAGGCGGAAGGCAACAGGATTGATGACTGACAAAATTTTATAAGGCCCAATAAACTTGGGACCCAATTTCCAGGAGGGAACCTTCAGTTTAATATTTCTTGTAGACAACCACACCAGATCACCCACATTCAGCCAGGCACCAGGCACACGTCTCTTATCAGCCACACGCTTATACTTCTCACTCATCTTTCTGAGATTACTCTGAATCTTTTGCCAAATGGTAGACAAAGACGAGGAAAATCTCTCCTCCTCAGGTAAACCAGAAAGAGCCCCTCCCGAGAATGTCCCAAACTGCGGATGGAACCCATATGCACCAAAAAATGGTGACTTATCAGAAGATTCCTGACGACGGTTGTTCAAAGCAAACTCAGCAAGAGGGAGAAATGAACACCAATCCTCCTGGTTCTCTGCCACAAAACAGCGCAAATATGTCTCCAGATTCTGATTGAGGCGCTCAGTCTGACCATTCGACTGCGGGTGAAAAGCAGAAGAGAAGGACAGCCGAACCCCCAGGCGAGAACAGAAAGCCTTCCAGAACCTGGACACAAACTGCGTGCCTCTATCGGAAACAATATCAGAGGGAATGCCGTGCAATTTAACAATATGGTCGACAAAAGCTTGCGCCAACGTTTTAGCATTGGGTAAACCAGGGAAAGGAACGAAATGAGCCATCTTGCTAAAACGGTCCACGACCACCAGGATCACCGACTTCCCCGAGGAACGAGGAAGATCCGTGATAAAGTCCATGGACAGGTGTGTCCAAGGACGGGAAGGTATGGGTAACGGGAGAAGGGAACCTGAAGGTCGTGAACGAGGGACCTTAGCGCGAGCGCACGTCTCACAAGCCGCCACGAAACCCTCCACAGACTTACGAAGAGCCGGCCACCAAAATCTCCGAGCAATGAGATCTACCGTGGCTCTACTCCCGGGGTGACCAGCAAGAACCGTATCATGATGTTCCTTAAAGAGTTTGTGACGTAGCTCAGGAGGCACGAACAACTTCCCGGAGGGACAACGGGCAGGTGCCTCAGTCTGGGCAGCCTGGACCTCGGCCTCCAAATCGGAATATAGAGCAGAAACAACTACCCCCTCCGCCAAAATGGGACCCGGGTCCTCAGAGTTTCCTCCTCCCGGAAAACAGCGAGAGAGAGCATCAGCCTTCACATTCTTGATCCCAGGGCGGAAAGTAACAACAAAATTGAATCTGGAGAAGAACAGAGACCATCTGGCCTGTCTCGGATTCATACGCCTGGCCGACTCCAAGTACGCCAGATTCTTATGGTCGGTAAAAACGGTGATAGGGTGCCTGGCCCCCTCCAACCAATGGCGCGATTCCTCGAAAGCCAACTTGATGGCCAACAACTCCCTATCTCCCACATCATAGTTTCTCTCTGCCGGGGAGAGTTTTCTAGAGAAAAAGGCACAAGGTCGCCCTTTGGCAGGAGAGGGGCCCTGGGACAAAACTGCACCCACACCCACCTCGGAAGCATCCACCTCAACAATAAAAGGTAAGGAAACATCAGGATGCACCAAGATGGGAGCAGACGCAAAACTCTCTTTAATCTTAGAAAAGGCTGCAAGCGCCTCCTCCGACCAAGAGGAAAAATCCGTCCCCTTCTTTGTCATGTCAGTAAGGGGTTTGACAATAGAGGAATAATTCAAAATGAACTTTCTGTAGTAGTTAGCAAAACCCAGAAAGCGCATCAATGCCTTCTGATTTTCAGGAAGCTCCCACTCCAGCACAGCACGGACCTTCTCCGGATCCATGCGAAAACCAGAAGCAGAGAGGAGAAAACCCAGAAATTGTATCTCCGATACCATAAAAAGACATTTCTCCAGCTTGGCATACAGTTTATTTTCCCGCAGTATCTGCAGGACCTGAAAAAGATGATCCTGATGGGTCTGAACATCAGGGGAAAAAAATCAAAATATCATCAAGGTACACCAATACAAATTTCCCCATTAAATGATAGAAAATACTATTAACAAAATGCTGAAAGACGGCCGGAGCATTCATCAGGCCGAAAGGCATAACGAGATTCTCAAAATGCCGTTAGGGGTATTAAAGGCCGTTTTCCATTCATCCCCCTCTCTGACCCTGACCAGGTTGTACGCGCCTCTCAGATCCAATTTGGAAAACACCTTGGCCCCAACAATTTGGTTGAAGAGGTCCGGGATCAGAGGAAGGGGATAGGGATCGCGAATCGTGATATGGTTCAGCTCCCTAAAATCTAAGCAAGGTCTCAGAGAGCCATCTTTTTTTTTAACAAAAAAAAAACCCGCGGCAACAGGTGACTTTGAGGGACGAATATGCCCCTTCTCGAGACTCTCGGAGATATAGGTTCACATTGCGAGTCTTTCCGGTTGTGAGAGATTGTAGAGGCGTGCTTTTGGCAGCTTGGCGCCAGGAATGAGGTTAATGGGACAGTCAAACTCCCGGTGAGGAGGTAGCTCCTGAACACCGCTCTCGGAAAACACATCCGAGAAATCAGAGAGAAATGATGGCACAGTTTTAGTAGACACCTCTGCAAAAGTCGCCGTGAGACAATTCTCTCTACAAAAATCACTCCACTCATTTATTTGCCTTCCTTGCCAATCAATAGTGGGGTTATGTCTAGTGAGCCAGGGTAGCCCCAAAACTAGAGGAGAAGGCAATCCGTTAAGGACAAAACAAGATATCTCCTCCACATGAGTGTCACCTACAGCTAGCCGGATATTGTGAACAATGCCTTTCAGAGATCTCTGCAAGAGTGGGGCAGAGTCAATAGCAAAAACAGGTATATTCTTTTCTAATGTACAAACCTGAAAACCATGCAAGGCTACAAATTGAGTGTCAATAAGATTGACGGCCGCTCCACTATCGACAAAAATCTCACAAGGAATGACTTTGCTCTCTAGCGCCACCCTGGCAGACAGGAGAAAACGGGAACTGCAGGTCAGAGGAATAGCATCAATTCCCACATCAACTTTGCCCAAAGTAGCAGATGAAGCAGAACTTGATGATCTACCTCTTGAGGTTTTTCTCTTATTATCACTCTTAGTACAGTTCAGGAATCTCCTAGACGGACAAACATTTGCCAAATGACCTATGCCCCCACAACAAAAACACACCATATTCTGAGGACTAAATCCTCTTTTATCAGGGGCAAGTCGGCCTAGCTGCATGGGCTCCTCCTCAGAGGGGAGCGAGACAGGATGAGACCCCTGCATACTGAATGAGTCCGCACCATTGCCCCTAGACTGACAATGGCTGGACGGAGAGGTCTTGTTTCTTTCCCTTAGACGCCTGTCAAGGCGTACCGCCAATGACATGGCAGACTCTAAGGACGTTGGTCTCTCATGGAAAGCAAAGGCATCTTTCAAACCCTCTGAGAGACCATGACAGAACTGACTTCGGAGTGCAGCATCATTCCAGCCTGAATCAGCTGCCCATCTCCGAAATTCAGAACAATAAAGCTCCGCAGACAGTTTGTTCTAGCATAAAACACGTAAGTTCGATTCTGCCAGAGCAACACGATCTGGGTCATCATATATCTGCCCCAGGGCCACAAAAAATCTTTCCACGGATCGAAGGGAAGGATCCCCTGATGGCAGCGAAAAAGCCCAAGTCTGAGCATTACCTCTGAGCAGGGAGATGACAATCCTCACCCTCTGTTCCTCATTACCAGAGGAGTGGGGACACAAACAAAAATGGAGTTTACATGCCTCTCTGAAGCGAACAAAATTCTCACTGCCCCCGGAGAGCGTTTCCGGAAGTGAGACCTTTGGCTCGCAACAGACTCCATGAGCCGGAGCAGAGCCCAATGCTTGTAGCTGAGTCACAGATTGACGGAGATCCGCTACTTCCAAAGAAAGACCCTGCATGCGGTCAACCAAGCCAGAAAGCGGATCCATGTCAACAAGGACGGTTTTGGTGGATTATAATGTCACGGCTGTTTAAGGGTAACAAGAGCATACACAGTAAAAAGAGCTACTGACCGGACCCAAACTAGGGAAGAGAAAGGGTGAACCCTGTCAGACCCTCAACACTCTCCCTATGCTGCTAAAGCACATGCCCGGATCCATGTGGTGGAATGAGGCATGCCCGCGTGCCTAAGACTGATGAGCCCTGTAACCCCTACAATAGTGGAAGGGGCACGGCCACCGATGCCCTGCTCAGAATATGGAGGGAACCGTGGCCACCTCAGATCCATTCAGAAAATCACCAGGTACACAACAATGTCTGCACACTTAGCTGATGGAGCTGCAGCCGCAGAGAAGACGGATCCAAGGGCCGCTGGCAATATCCGGAGTGCTTGCAGCAACAGAACACAGGTCCAGAGAACTAATAGCTTAACAAGTGAAGATACTCAAGGCAGAGCTACAACTGAAAAGAGAAATATAATCCACGCCCTGCAATAGGAGGAGGGGTGATTTAAAGGCAGGGAAATCAAAGGCAGGAGGAACAGCTGGGAGTAAAGACCTCATCACAGGGGCGGAGAAACAGAACAGTGAGAACACCTCCAAACTCTAAGTGACATCATCACAGGGGTGGAGACACAGAGCTGTGAGAACGTCTCAAAGCTCTGGTAGTGACACCCAGGAGGACTGCCTACCGTCAGAAACTAAATTACCAATCATCAAGCAACCTGATCTTGACACCACCAAGAAATACAAGACATCCTTCATAACCACGTTCAATACCAACCACACGACCCTGAGAAATATACTTTAGAAACACTGGCAGATACTACAAGCGGATCCCTTCCTAACAAAACATATACAACCGGAACCACACATAACCTTTAGAAGAGCCCAAACAATAAAAAATCTCATTGCCCCCAGTCGCTTGCGCACTCAGAAGCAACATCTTCCAGCTACTTTGATCCTGTTTCCAAAAGTGCTGGGAAGTTATAAATGCGGGCACCGAAGATGCAAGTGTTGCCTAAACATCTCAAATCGGACCACCAAGTTCTCCAATAATGTGACAGGAGAAAATTTTGAAATAAAGCACTTTCTTAATTGTTCATCGACATACATAATTTATTTATTGGAATGCACCTGTGGATTACAATACCATGGCTGGACCACCCTCACTCTGAGAGAGAGGATGAACAAGCACCGTTGGAACATCACAAACGGCTTCCTCAAACATGGAGTGTCCCGACATTTCTTGCAGGCACACAGCAAAGATGCAGGAGATCTCTCCCTTCTACCCATTGAAGAAATCCCAGCCACCCATGGAAACCGCTACCAGAAATTGAGGAGAAAAGAAATGTACTGGATATTCAAACTACAAACCATAGAACCATATGGCCAAAACAAATCGCTATAAACCAACTGTTTCTAAAACCCAGATCGCTGCCCTTCAAATCCCACCACTCACTCCACCTCACACTCCTATTCCCATCTTTTTACACATGCACACCTGCCCTCTCCTCCACCCCTTCCCCCCCAATACACCGCAGCTCCAAAACTTCCACCCTCATCCTTCCCCATTCCCCCCACCCTCTCTCATCACATCACGCCATGTCCACACACACCACATATACCCCCCTTCCCTGCCGCCCCCAGCACCAATCCGTCCCTCCTCGTGTTCCCTTTCCCCCCCGCCTTGCCACCACACTCCACATCACCCCACGGACACCTCTCTACCACAGTCCACCAAGTTCCATCCCCACCCCCTTTCCAGCACTTCATCCCATCTGCCCGCCTGCCAACCACCGTGCCATTCAGGTTGACCTTATCCCCCCCTGTATGGTCTAGTCTAGCCATACCACACAGTACCCACACACTAATCACAACATCACACCACATTATGTCCCACTCCCACCCTGCCACCCCCACTACTGATTTATCACTCATCCTGCCACACAACAATGCCCAATCCTATATACATGCAACCTAGCCACAACACCTAACACATCAGCCCCCATATCACATCTTGTCCCATAAACACGTCCCATTACACCAACCCCAACATCACACACCAGTACACAGTGCCAGCCCTTTAATCCCCTTCCCCTCCTGCATTGCCCAAACATCCCCGTCGCATCACTTGAACACACCTCCCTGCTGCCCAGCGCATGCCGAGCAGCATCCCCTGACATCACCACCCTGCCCCCAGAAGACCAGCTGATCGGCGCTGCTAGCGGTGGTTACCGTTCCCGTCTGATGTCATAACCCCGCCCCCGCCACCCGATCTTCAAATAGCGCGCGCTCACACACATGGAGAGCAGCGTTCCCAGCAGACCAGACACACCAGAAGAGGCTCCAGGTAAAAGGCATACACCAGCAGCACAATGATGTCAACATTATACACTGCACCCATCAACAGCCAGGCTGCCACCTCTATCCAACCACTATATGGGGCCACAATTTTACTTTATATATACGATCACCTTCATCTAAATACACCCACTACAGGTTATCTATCCTCCCCCCTCCCCCCCCACTGCCAGTCATAGCCCTCTCCTTCAGTTCTATCCAACACCACACATAGATACATCAATGTATATACCTATGAAGCCTTAATGCACATCAATGTACCCTCAATACATCCATGTATCTACTTTCCCTCTCCGTTCAGTAAGAGGTCCGCCGGAACAAAACCGGCATACACCGGCAGCGCAACAATATCATAATACACTGCGCCCACCCCAAACCTTCTTATTATCACCGGCCACCCGCTCCCTTCTCCATCAGACTACCCCTACGGTCAACATTATGATATCACTTTATATTACATTCCACCGTACCCACCACAGGTTTTTCATTTGCCCCCACCCCGCCGCCAGCAATCACCTCTCATCCACCTTTTTCCCTCATTCCATTTTTCCAACACCATACAAATACATAGACACAATAATGCCTCAATGTACTCTCTCCTTTCATTCATATGTTGTGTCTTTTACCTACAGCCATCTGGTCAGTCTTTTTGCCGACGCGCCCTAAGGTAAACCTTCCTCTGTCCTACACACTTCCCCACAATTACACTTCAACAAATACCACAAATGTACACGTCACCATTTAAACACCGCACTAGGGACACCAGTTTTTCCCTACATGCCGTATACATTCACTCATTTCATAACCGCAGTCCATCTAAGACACACTGGAGCACACAATATTATGCTAGCAGAATTTATTGGACACTACTAGGTCCAAAAGTGGCCTTATACGCGTATCATTGAACACCTATTGACTTTCTTTGCTTTTAACCAACTACAGTTGAAACTGACATTCACATTTTATTCCTCTCTGCAAACTAGTTCTTCTTATTATTATTTTACATGTATATATTTATACATCTTTTAATGCATAATGTACGTGCACACCTCTCTAATATTCTAATGTATAATGCATGTTCATACCCATCTAACTATGTGGGGATACTTTTTGGCTCCGGCATTTTTATTATACCCTTTTTTTAGACTTGATAAAGGAGTTACAAACTCCGAAACGCGTTGTTTACTGAACAATAAAACAGCTATTTCACCAAAAGCATCATGATAAATAAGTTATTGTCGGCCACTACAGGCCCCAAAAGTTAGCCAACAGGCGTTCACCTGACAGCAAAGAACTTTGTATTCTGTGGCTGGAGGTACATTAGGCATTCACAGGATAAATAAGTAAATTGTCGGCCACTACAGGCCCCAAAAATTTGCCAACAGGCGTTCACCTAACAGCAAAGAACTTTGTATTCTGTGGCTGGAGGTACATTAGGCATTCGCAGGATAACAAAGTAATTGTTGGCCACTACAGGCCCCAAAAATTAGGCATTCAAAGGACATAAAAGGCCTTTTATGCCGCTGTATTTACCTAAGACAGGGACCATGAATTGTTCTGGGTGGTGGCAGATATTTGTGGGCTGTCATGAGAAGTTTGAATCAAACATGGTCTACTGGTCACATGTGTTGAATTCCTCAGAGATCCATGCCTCATTCATTTTTAGAAATGTGACGTAGTCAACACTGTCGTGAGCTGGCGAGTGCGCTTATCGGTCACGATCCCCCCTGCTGCACTGAACGTCCTTTCGGACAGGACACTGGACGAGGGCCAAGCCAACAGTTCCATGGCAAATTGTGCCAGCTCTGGACAGAGGTCAAGCCTACCCACCCAGTAGTCCAGGGGACCCAGTAGTCCAGGGGTTCATCACTTCTCAGAGCGTCCACATCGGCCGTTAACCCGATGTAGTCAGACACCTGTCTGTCTAGGCATTCCCTGATGCTGGATCCGGAGGACAGCTGTCGATAGGTGGGCTGAAAGAATGGTCTCTTATCAGAAGTGAGCAACACATCTTCAAACCGCCCTCTTCTTGCAGGTGCTGTTGGATTGGTACCCGCAACTGTTTCTCTGTGAGTTGAAATTCCTCTGCCAGCGCCCTCAAAAGCAGAATGCAGCATTTCTCAAAGCTATGCCTGGAAGGGCTGCATTCTAACAGCCCTCTGTGATGGTAGTAACATTTCCGCCACTTTTTGTTTGTACTGGGATTCTAAGTATGTTGCCACCCAGCACTGGTCCTTGCCCTTTATGCTTTTTATACAGGGGTCCCTCTTAAAAGACTGGAGCATGAAGGCCCCATTTGCACTAAACTGGAAGCGATGTAGTGGCCTGGCTCTTGCTCATCATCCAGGATAATGTCGTCCTAGTTCTCCCCCATCCACGGACAACACCATGGATCCCAGAAAGTATTAAAGCATGCTCTTCTTGCTCCTCCTCATCCACCCCTGCACCATCCTCCTCTGACTCCTCTTCAGACTCCTGTTGTTGACTTGTCTCAGATGGAGTAGCCCCCCATGGGAATTCATCCAGCATTGCGACTTCCTCATCTTCCTGCTCCTCGACGGCTTGATCAATGACGCAACGCAATGCACGCTCCAGAAAAAAGGCGTAAGGTATGATGTCACTGATGGCGCCCTGGCTGCGACTGACCAGTTTGGTGATCTCATCAAATGGCTGCAAAAGTCCACATGCGTCACGCATGAGCAGCCACTGGCGCGGTGAAAAAACCTGTCCTGCCGCAGAGTTCGTACATGTAGTCGTTAACTGCACGTTTTTGCTGGAGCAGCCTATCAAGCATATACAAGGTTGAGTTCCATCTCGTCGGGCAGTCACAAATAAGACGTCTGGTGGGCAAGTTGTGTCGCCGCTAAATATCAGCAAGGCGAGCCATGGCCGTGTAAGATCTTCTAAAATGGACAGAGAGTTTCCTGGCCTGCCGCAAGACGTCCTGGACCCCGGGGTATTTCACAACAAATCGCTGCATGACCAAGTTTAGGATGTGTGCCATGCACGGCACGTGTGTAATTTTGCCCTGTTTCAGCAAGCTTAGCAGATTGGCACCATTGTGGCACACCACTTTATCAACTGTCAAATTGAGCGGGGTTATCCACTGATCTGCCTGTGAACGCAAAGCTGAAAGGAGTGCAGGACCGGTGTGGGTCTTGTCTTCCAGGCACAACAGACACAGCACAGCATGGCAACGTCTCACCTGGCATGTCGAAAAGGTTCTGGGGATCTCGGGGGGTGCAGTGGAAGAGACGGTAGCAGCGGAAAAGAAGGAGTCAGCCGAGGAGGAGAGGGAGGATGGAGTAGGGGAAAAAGAAGAAGAGGCAGGCCTGCCTGCAATCTGTGGCGGTAAAACCAAATCTACACGGGTGCCACGGGTTGCATGCTTGACAGCTGTCAGAAGGTTCACCCAGTGGGCAGTAAAAGTTATGTACCTTCCCTGTCCGTGTTTGCTAGACCACGTGTCTGTGGTCATATGTATCTTGGCACCGACACTGTGTGCCAGAGATACATTCACTTGCCGCTGAACGTGGCTATATAGCCCTGGGATGCCCTTCTGGGAGAAATATTTCCTTCCTGGGACCTTCCATTGCACAAATTTTCTAAAGGCCTCCGAGTCCACCAGTTTATATGGCAGTAGTTGGCGGGCTATAAGTTCCAACAAGCCAGCGCCCAACCATTGGGCAAGAGGGTTATCCGGCGTCATAATTTTTTGCGCTCAAACATTTGGGCTACGGAAGCCTGCCTTTTGTCAGATAAACGTGAGGACAGCATGATGGAAGGTGGAGTGGAGGACAATTGGAAGGAGAGAGGAGAAGGAGAAGAGGCTGGACGGTGAGAGCCTGGAGTGTGGCTTTGTAGGTTCTGATGGCGTTTCTCCCACTGGGCTCGGTGATAGGAGGCCAGGTGCCTTCTTAAGGCGGTCATCCCTAGTTGAGTGTTGGGCTTACTGCAATTTATGCGTGGACGGCAAAGGCTGCAGATGGCAACACTATTGTCAGCAGCGGACACGTTAAAAAAAGCCCACACTGCAGTGCCATGTGTCGGCGTCCTGGGAGCGCCAGATGTGACCGTACATGGTTGATGGCTCGCTCCTGATACAGTCTAGTTTTTCCCTCCTGTGCAATGTAAGTTCTGCCTGCTTCTCCTCCCTATCTACTGGTCCATATTTCCCTCCCTGCAATCCGTGGCGGTAACACCAAATCCACACGGGTGCCATGGGTTACATGCTCGAAGGACATCAGAAGGTCCACCCAGTGGGCAGTAAAAGTTATGTACCTTCCCTGTCCGTGTTTGCTAGACCACGTGTCTGTGGTCTGATGTATCTTGGCACCGACACTGTCTGCCAGAGATATATTCAATTGCCGCTGAACGTGAATAGTTCAGGGATGCCCTTCTGGGAGAAATATTTCCTTCCGGGGACCTTCCATTGCGGTATGCCAATGGCCACAATTTTCTAAAGTTCACCAATTTATTTGGCAGTAGTTGGCGGGCTAGCAGTTCCGACAATCCAGCTGTGAGCCATTGGGCAAGAGGATTATCAGGCGTCATCATTTTTTTTTACACTCAAACATTTGGGCCATGGAAGCCTGCCTTGTGCCGGATGAATGTTACGACGGCATGGTGGAAGGTGGAGTGGAGGACAAATGGGAGGAGAGAGAAGAAGGAGAAGAAGAGGAGGTAGGACGTGGAGCGCCGGGAGTGTGGCCTTGTGGGTTCTGACCGCGTTTCTCCCACTGGGCTTGTGATGGGAGGCCAGGTGCCTTCTTAAGGCGGTCGTCCCTAGGTGAGTGTTGGGCTTACCGTGACTTATGCGTTGACAGCACAGGCTGCAGATGGCAACACTATTGTCAGCAGCTGACACGTTAAAAAAAGCCCACACTGCGGAGCCATGTGCCAGCGTCCTATGAGCGCCAGATGTGACCGTGCATGGTGGATGGCTCACTCCAGATACATTTGCAGTCTGCTTTTTGCCCCCTGCACACTGCGAGTTCTGCCTGCTTCTCCTCCTTCTCCTCCCTATCTGCTGATCCATCTCTTCCTCTGAACTCCCCTCCTCTTCCTCTCTTGTGGGCACCCACGTGACGTCCATAGACACGTCATCATCGACGTCACCTTCCCCACCACTAACATTAGAGATCTTGGAGTAGGCAGCAACAGCGGGGACCAACCTCTATGGGCTGATCTGGGTACTGTCGTCAGACTGCTCAGTGGTGGCCGTTACTACCTCCTCTTCCTGATTCGATGCCAAGAATGGCTGCACATCTGAATTGTCTTGGAATGGATCGGAAAATTATTTCTGTGACTCAAGCGGAGGGTATATTGTGGTGGTGGTGTTGGTGGTGGTGTCTTTGGGGGTGTACACAGCAGAGAGTGAAGAGGGTGCAGATAGAGAGGATGAGGAGGGTGCAGGAGCGGAAGGCTGAGTGAGCCATTCAACCAAGTCTGGTGCGTCCTTTGACGTAATCAAACGCACCTTCTGCAACTTCCCACTTCCCTACACTTGTGTGTAGCAGAGGTAACGCAGCAAAACAGGCAAAAAATCTGCAGTATCCAAATACACTATTATGATAGTATATTGTTATATAACACCCCGCTTCAATCTGTCGTTTTGGGGGGCCACTTGTATATCACACCAGTTATAATAATTTTTTCTAATTGAGTTTGTCACTCTTTGTAGTATCACTGCAGACCCGCTCACCAGTCACAATGCTGCACAATAGAAATCCACTATAATATGCTTTCTACGTATGTTTTAAAGTATATTATTAGTGTATTACACTCCTATGTACTGCACACCTGTCAATAGTACACCTATACCAGTCCTTAAAAGGACTTTTGTGGACCTATTAGCTAGCGATTTGTGTCACTAACAGTCTGTCCCTGCTCCACACAGAAACCTCTCCCTACACTATGGCAGCCAGATCAGGTCTATTTATAAGCTAGGGGGTATGTCCATGTGCTGAAATGTCTCAATTGGCTGTCCTTTATCACCTGATGGATGTGTCATGGGTCAAAGTTCTTTAAAATTTTAAAGAATATGGCGGGTACGAATATCGCCATATGTTCGCATGTTCGGCGACCTGCGAACGAGTAAAGTTCGCCGCGAACCGACTACCGGGCGAACCGCAAGGCCATCTCTAGTAGGAATCATGTGTTCACTTCAGATGGAAAAAAAATGACGAAAATTCTAAAAAAACAAATATATAGCACTATATTCAATATAGTGCTATATATTCATTTTTTGGAATATTCGTAATTTTTTTCCATCTGAAATCATAAATCGTGACTATAGATGAAAAAAAGGAATATTCTAAAAACCGAATATATAGCACTATATTGAATATAGTGCTATATATTATTTTTTTTTGAATATTCGTCTTTTTTTTCCATCGGAACACATGATTCCTCCCTGCTTAAGTTGCTTGTGAGCCAATGACTCATTGACCCACAAGCAAGAAGGAATCATGTGTTCAGATGGAAAAAAAGACAAATATTCTTAAAAACTAATATATAGCACTATATTCTATAGTGCTATATATTTGTTTTTGACCCACTCCTGTGCTGAGCGCGTAATATTCACATTTTACGCGAACATTACCTTGCCGATTTGCGCTTAAAAAAAAAGATTGCAGAATATACGGATTTGTGAATATATGACGAATATTCTACAAAATATTTGTGAAATATCACAAATTCGAATATGACACCTGCCGCTCATCACTATGGTCAACATCCTCGTACTCCTCTTCCGTTTACTGCATCCTCCGGGGTACCAGCTGCAGATTCTTTCTTCAGAGATTTTGTGAAGATTTGGAGTGACACCAAGGACTGCATCGACAAAGCAGTGTCACGTATGAAGACAAATGAGGACAAGAAAAGAAGGAAACCAACTCAGGTTTCGCCTGGGGAGAAGGTATGGCTAACCTCCAAGAACATTCGAACAGTGTTGTGGAGGATTAACGAGGTGACATACAAGTTACATCTGCCTCCCTCTCTGCGCATTCCCAATGCCTTCCACATTTCCATATTGAAACCATTAGTCCTTATCCGCTTTTCTACGACTCATTCTACTCTCACTCTGGCATCTGAGAATGCTGATGAGGTCTTTAAAGTCAAGGACATTCTAGACAACAAGAAGGGGGTAAGAAGACCTATTATCTGGTGGACTGAAAAGGTTTCCTGAGGAAAGATCCTGGGAACCGGAGGAGAACATTCATGCTCCGGATCTAATTAAAACTTTCGGTCTCAGCGCAGAGTAAACTAGAGGGGGCGTAGGGGGGGTACTGTAACAGCAACCTCTGTGCGCCGCTGTTCCCCCACTCATCATCGTGGTCCCCCGCGCCGTGCTTTTCTGTGATCTCTACTTCCAGCCTATGTTGCAGCTTTGGACTCTGCCTGTGTAGTTGGTATTACCTATGTTGATTCAGCTCCGCAACTTCCATTTAACCTGCTTGTACTTGGCTTCTGATGTGGCAGTACACATCACTCCCTGGGTGGGGCTGAGTGATGTCATGTGAGCTTGTTAACCTACCCTGGCTCTCCTGCAGGTATTTAAGTGGCTTTACCCAGACGCCTCAGAATCAAGTTCCTAATCTGTCACGGCTGTGTCATGGTCTGCTATCGTGGACCATGACACTTTTGCCGTGCATGCTTGTTGCTGGTTGCAACAGGTTGGCTTGGTGGAACCTGAGGTCAGTTTGATTTTGCTTGTCAGTCTGTGTAGGAGCTCTGCTCCCTGGCTGTATGTTTTAGTCTGTGTGAGCCACCCTTATTTGTTATATTGTTTCCCTTGCTCTGACTGTGTGTCCCCTCCGGTATGTTGTTATGGTGTGGGCCTTGTTTGGAGGTTGTTTGTTGGTGTGTTTCCTCCGAAAGGGGGATGCTTTCCCGGAGGGGTTTAAGCAAACATGTAGACAGTGTGTTTCCGATCCATCTCGTTGGCGGCAGGTAAGTTCTGGTAACCTAGGTTGTCTGTTGCCTTTTGTTACTTACCTGTTGTTTGGCTGTAAACCCTGTCTAGTTGGTGGTCAGCTGCTGGGCTTCTGGATACACCATGCATCCGTTGTGTAGGATGAATGGGTGGTCTCTGCTCTGTCTTCAGCCTAAGGGCATAGCAGGGATACCTAGGGTTCTAGGTTGATGAGCAAGAGCCCCCTGACATTATGAGGCAGCTCATGCATTAGGAGTTTAGGGAGATCTTCAGGGTTGCGTTAGAAGGTGACCTGCTCCCTGGTCCCTGCTATCCGGCGTAGCTGCGACTGAATTTGTATGGTGGGGGATTTCCCCCACTCCCCGCCGTGACATAATCTTGTGCTAAATAGCTTGCTTACCACTTGTGTTCCTGACTTCATACTTCGTTCCTGGACTTTGTTTATTGTCTGATCCCTGCCTGCTTTCATCGCCTCTCCTGTTGCCGACTCATATTGTCTGACCTTGTTCCTGCGCTGTCTGCCCTGACCCATTGCTTGTTCTGACTAAGTCTCTGCCTCTTCCTCTAGTTCCTGTCTTGTTGCTCCTGGTAATGAACCTGCCTGTCTGACCACGTTTGTATTGTCGGTACCTTCTGCCTTGACCAGCTGCCACTGACTGGTTTACACTCTGGAGTAGCCCCTGGCAATTACCGATGGTCAAGCCTATTCTCACCATCTGATGCTCTAGTGAAATCCAGGTAGTTGCTTAGTTATTCCCCTCCAGAGTATTGCTAGGCAGTGGCACAGTCGTTTCACATCTGCTGATCTGTGACATAAGCATTGAATTGAACAAATCTATGTGAAATCAGCTGACAACGGTGTAAAAGGAGTGTGCTTCTTCTTGGTGCTAACATTGACCTGTAAGGCTGAGATCATACTTGAGTTATTTAGTCAGTTTTGGCCCCATGACTGCCCAAATAAGTGAAGTGTGCAGTGATTATAAGAGCGATGCCTGTCATCTGCATGTCATACGGACTCACAGTATTATTTCACTACCAATGCAGAATCCCTATGCGTGTTACTGCAAGGCACAGTGTCCTACACCACTATAAAGGCTCTCTGCAGCCAGGAAATAGCCGTTTTTAATGTCATTTGCCATGAATATATTCAAATCAAACTGAGTTTTTCCCCAAAAATTTGGCGAAACGGCAATTTTTTATTTTTTTTACATTCGCTCATCTCTAGAAGATACCAAAGGCATACCAGGGCAGTGCGTGCCTTCAGCTCTACCTCCTGTACTAATATTACAGAAGGGAGTGGTTCTTGCTTGACAACATTAGTTTGGGTACTGACAGCATATCGTGTCTTGTGTGATCTGGGTTTGTGATATCACAAACTGTCTATACTATCTATAAAAGAAACCTCAATATTTGATACCTCTGAATATTTGATTAATTAGATTTGAATGTACTTGCTCCATAGTTTTAATGACATCTAAACAATTGTGAACCTTCATATAGTCTGGTAACCCAACCTCCTATCAAAATGCTTAAAATCTTCTGCAGACTCAAAGTGCTCTATCCCCTCCAGATCTCTGTGTCCATGGCCCATGTGGCTGTCATAAAACAATTCTCTCAATGCTTTTTAAATGCTGCTAAGTACTTCCTCAAGCAAGTCAGCAGCCCCCATCATGTTCAGAAATTAAAACAAAACAATCAGCAATCAGAAAATAATAACAGATCAGAAAACTTATCTAATATTTACTTTTACTGGCAGATAAATCTTTGGTGACACAGTTACTTTAGCCATTTCATTTTGATTTAACCACATACTATACTAATTCTGATGATTTTGTTTGCAGGCCTCTATAAACACAATTGTCTGAATACCATATTAAAACATTTTTAAAACAAACCAATCTTATTGTTCTCTCTTGGCAATATTTTACCTTACATGCACATGCAGTTTGTTGAACTTAAATAAACCAATTTCATTATTTTTTTTATCTTTCTCCAATTCTAGTGCCATATCATGCTCTCCATGTTTAGGGAGGAACAAAAGAGACTGTATAATATATGCGTCAATTTAAGTCTTAAGTTCTACGTCACTGTCACCACACCCTCTGTCATCTGGCAAAATGTAGCTTATCCTTTCTGATCAGTTCTAACTAGATGTCTTAGCATACAACATATAGCATATAACAATACAATTGAAAGACAAGGGCCCATCACACATTTTTCAGCACAGAATCAAAATGTACAGGGTGGGCCATTTATATGGATACACCTTAATAAAATGGGAATGGTTGGTGATATGCTGTGAAGATACGAGATGTGCAGCACCTGAAACTACGGATACTGGAAGCCTGTGCTAGCTTTTTTCCTGCGGTGTTGCTATCAGTGTGTGAAGAGTGGGAGAAGAGGGTTGCATTGACAATCTAACACAATGGGCATCACATTGAACACATTTTATAAGTGGTCAGAAACTTGTAAATAACTCAAGAAAGAATAAAGTTACGTTAAAACCAAGCACACTATTGTTTTTCTTGTGAAATTCCCAATAAGTTTGATGTGTCACATGACCATCTTCCTATTGAAAAAACTAAAGTTGGATTCAAAATGGCCGACTTCAAAATGGCCACCATGGTCACCACCCATCTTGAAAAGTTTCCCCCCTCACATATACTAATGTGCCACAAACAGGAAGTTAATATCACCAACCATTCCCATTTTATTAAGGTGTATCCATATAAATGGCCCAGATCTGCAGATCTGCCGCATATGTTGGGGTCTCTCTCTTCACTCCTGAAAAACAGATTAGTCACAATCCCCACCAAGTTAAACATTTGGGAAAAAGAACAGGCTTTCTTGACGTCCATTAAGTTGGGCTGTAAAATAAAACTCACAAACCTTTAGTTTGCAAAAATGAAACATAATGTGCACACAATACCAAATGTAGCAATGAGCTCATCTTTTACCACGTGAATGTTCTTTAACCCAATTCTAAAGTTTTAAATTCTGGATAACATGCTGCATGCATACAAACTTTAACTTTTAACTTTAAGTACTTACATTAAAGTTTAAAGATGTTTCTGGTAAAAAAAATTATCACTGGAGGCACTGATAAATAACCAATGGCAGCAGTACACCCTGACACATCTACTTTTGAACACTGGGGTAGATGTGAGACAGGAATCTATTTAAATACTGCATTGCAGCTTGCAGTAGCTGCAGCATGTTCTTGGGGGAGATAGCATTAAATGCAGGGCAATCTGCCGTTCTCTTTTACCATCAGAGATAATTCAATCAAACCACATCTTCCAAAACAATATCTGGAACAGAGACTACTGCAACTCTACATTAACAAATAATGTGAAGATCCTTTCCTTTTGTAATCTGATCAGAGGGAGACCAAGCTCTATAAACCTTCCATCCGGGTACTACACTTTCTTGCACTACAACTGGGAAGCAGAAGGTGCAGGAGGATGTACTTACGTATAGAAGAATATTAGACATCCACTTTGCGACATTGAAACACAATCTTTCGGTACATCTATGACTTCAGACACTGGGGATTCTACAAGACGGCAATGCTGGTGGCCCCATTTTTGCACTGTATGTGCTTATGAAAACCGCTGGTGCTGTTGGCATCAGTCTCATCGAGCAACAGGCTGTTCTTCCTCTTTTTTTCAAACACTTTCCTTTCCTTTCTGTAAAAATATACACTTTCCTATCCATCCTCTCCATCATTCTCTGCATGCAATCTTTACTTTCCACACAGCCGCTGCTTTTCCAGCCTCTTCAACTTTTCACGTACTCTGACCATTATTCACATGCTTCAACCCACTGATGTGCCGCTTCTACTCTTCCTTTGGAACCCTTTCCATCTTTACAGATTTAAACAACCATCTTATAGCATTCCTGCTCTCTTGAATATTTTGCTTATATCTCTCACTGCCCCTCCTCCACACCATCTCTCTATGATATCCACTGCAGTCATCTCCCTCCCTGAGTGGCGCTCCTCTTTCAGAGATTTTGGCTTGTTACCATCAAAGAAGAGTGGATCTGTCCCTTCTTCCACCGCACGCGAACACACTGATTTGCATCCTACTGGTTGCGCACACAAAGCAGCTGCCAACCAACCTTACCAGTTGTATGCACAAAGCAGCCACTAACTGACCCCAACCGGGCCTCCTGCTTGTTCGCACAAAGCAGACACAGGTGGAGTACCTTGGGTAACTGTGGATATCACAGAGAGGTAGGCACTTTAATAGCTCAATAACTACAGTATGTGCAGACACTGTTACTCAAATCTCTCTTGGCTTTCTCTCACTTCCTACCACTAAACTCTGGACTATTTAAATTATAATGTAATGAACACCACGGTATACAGTATCTTGTTCTTTTCTTTTACAGCCCCCATTTCCAGCTTTCAGACACACAGCGAAACAACATTACATTTGTTCATTCTTACACGTTTCATTTGCCACACAAGAATCAATCACACTAAACCTACAGTAGGTTTCAGACAACCCGTTCATACAACCACAGACAAGGAGGGTTATTTTCTTTAAATCCCAAGATTCAACAAAAGGACAATACCTGAACAGTGGTCATGACAAGTGGGAAGGCACAGCACAGTCAGCAAGAACAAAATATCTTACTTGTGGATTTGAAGGTTCCCAGTTGCCATAATGACCAAAGCTCTTCCACGATCGTCCCCTTGGACATCTGATGGGATCCTCACATGGGGCACCAAAAACTGCCCCTGCAATCTAGGACAAGTCCCAAACTAGGGGACTACACTCACTTGTCTGTGGGATTCAAATTGGTTAATACGTTTTCAAGTTTTCCCCAGGTGCCAGGGGATGCTGTTTACCTAAGAATCAAACAGCCAAACAGTTTGGTTTGCTGGTTTAACGATTCTCTGCCAGGTAGCGCCCAATAAGACGATTTTATTACATGTACATTGTGGATCTAGCCACCCCTCCCCTTTAGCCATTAATTATAATATGTCCAATCACAAGTATTTATTAAAGAAACCATTCAGAAACGCAATGGTATGAAAAATGACACATAGACACACATGGACATGAGTCACCTATCTGCAAAAGTCCCCCTGTCTGTATTAATCACATTCTGCTAAGCAGCTCCCCATTTGCGGTGTCCATCTAACTTCCTTCAACGAATCAAGTGACTATATGGTGGCTATATTTCTCAATCATAGATTTTAGGCATAAAACTCAGAAAATGGAGAATTGACATTTTAGGTACAATTAGCACCATTCATGTTTATTAACCACTTAATTTCTTTCACAGTGGGATGCTGTGATATACGTACAAACATGTGTATCTGAAATTCTTTAAGGTGAACCCATCATGCTGAACATGCAGTCCAATGCGTTGGTAGCATGTTACAGAGCATAAGAATATGGAGAAGATAGCAATCCTTGGAAATTCACTATTGACTATTGTTGACTATACATTATAGAATAACATTTGATTATTTCTCATGCCATTCCCAATATGTCTTGCATGAAGCATATGAGGGGTGTGATATGTAGAAGTATTATAGCTTCATCACATAAATAAATATTAAAAACACTAACATTTGAGTCAATGCAAAATCTAAAGCCCTTGTCCCACCCACCATGTGCCATTCATAACAATGTTGTCTTCAAAGAGTCTTTGAGCACCTTAAAGAACCTAGGTCTGGGTGTGATTGATACCTCTGCACCCCCTATAGCAACACCTCTGGTTAGCTCTATACTTTATTAAAGCAAATAAACTTTTCCTATAAATAATGTATATTTTCTTTTAACTTACTCTGCTTGTCCATGCAACATTAAATCACAACATGCAGAAGTGGATCTATTAGGCTTAAGTGTAAAAACTGCTACATTGACAAATAGGTGTAATTATAAAAAGCTAAAATAAAATATAATCTGTTCTTTCTACACTTTCTTGCAGTTATGATAAATACTGTTTATTTCATGATGTTCAGAGATTTAACTTTAGTACAAAGGCAGATATTTACAAAAAAATTCATTATTAACCATTGTATAATTAGGCCATGGAGTTGATATATGAAGTTGTCCTTACAATGACTATTACTTTTTTTTGTATGAAAAATGAATCAGTGCATTAGCTGAAGGAGAATATTCTTTGCTGTTTATGTCTGCATTTAATGGATATAATGGAAGTAACTGCCTTTGTCTTAGGACTTAAGGAGTGACTAAACACAAATGTCTTATCTTACAGAGGTGAAGGGGGAATTTGGGGTGCATAACAGACAAAAACAGGGACAGCAAATTAAGATAACACCAAGTAATAAATCAATACAAATTCACAATGATAAATTACACAATGATTCACCATGATGAATTAAAACTCTTATGAGCTACATGCTTCCTCAAGTCATGGGTCAGCCATATCACTCACTAGAACATTACTCATGCTATCCATTTTAGACCGGTAATTGCAAAACATAGAAAAAAGTATTTTCTTCTAGTTTGTGTGTTGTACTGCAACTAAGGCACGTTCACTTAATTTTATTATTTTTGAGGTACTTTGTTGAGGCTTATTTAGGGGTGTTACTACTGTGTGAGGGGCCTAAAGGGCCACTATTATTGTGTGGAGGGCACTGAGAGAGCGCTTTTATTAAATAGGGGCACTAAGAGGTTGCTATTACTGTGTAATGGATACTACACTTTAACTAAGTAGAGGACTATTATTTCGAAGGGACAATTGTATGTGGGGATACAAATAAAGACACTATGATTTTACTTGCATAGCACCAAAATATTCTGCAGCGCTTCGCAGACATTAACATCACTCGTTGTCCCTACTCAGCATGTCTTTAGAGTCTTTATTTCCTATCAGTATGTCTTCAGAGTGCAAGTGGAAACCGGAGTACCTGGAGGACGCCTACACAGACAAACATACACAGAATATACAAACTCTATGCAGATGTCCTTGTGCAGATTTAAGCCTTGGAAAAAGGCATCAGTGCTAACCATTGAGTCACTATGCTGCCCAGTATTGTGTTGTTACTATTACTGTATGAGGCATATAGAAGGGCACATTACTATATAGGAAATTGCTACCATTTGGGGCACTGTAATGAAAGGGTGATATTTCTATGTTATTGACCACAAAAATAAGCTAATTTTTGGAGAAAATGCACCTTTGTGTGTGTGCTGGACCATGTGGCCAAAGCTGAGGAGGTTAATCTCTTGGAGCAGAGAAAGTATGTCACACCAAAGCCTGGTTTGTACTTCAAATAACAGACAGTTTGCATAAACTAGGCATTCCTAGTAGGGGAATTGCAGGGAAAATAACAGTGTTCCTAGTACTTTCCCCATTCCACATATTGTCCAGTAATAATTAGCTGAATAAGTAAAGGGGCAGTTCTGAAGCGTGAGAAAAGTAAAGGAACAGTTTTGGCTGTCATTTGTTCATTATGAATTCCAGAAACTTTCTATGAATCTGTACTCCACAAGCTCAAAGAGCCAAGCAGAGTTTCTTTTTCAATATAGGATTAGTTACCATTTCAAACTTAAAACTTTAGTAAGTTTCCTTATACTCGGTCAAAAAAATCCAGAGACTTTCTAAGAGTGTTAAAGGATAACTGTCACACTTAGACCCTAATTTCAATTTTCATATATGTAGTTACTAATAACATGATATTCCAGAATCAGTTACTATTAGACTGACTTACCCCATATTTAATAACATTCAGCCCTTAGCAACCAGTCTGCATAAACTGCAATTTCACTATTCAGTTAAGATGGCCGCCACTGCCCCCACCCTGGGGCTAATCCCGCCTGCCCTCACTAGCCAGTAACAATGGCCCCCCCAAAAGTGTCAGTAACCACAGCCTTCCCCCTAAAGGGTTAATATCCTGCAGCACAAAGGGATCCTCTTACCACATGTTGCTTTCATTTATACACTGAGCAGACGGCAGATCTTCCTTCCCTGGTCTGCGCTGCTCCAACTCTGCATTCTCCATCTCTGCTGAGTGAGGGAGCATCTGCCAAGTGCAGGGACAGGGAGAAGTGCACACAGCCCAGGCACTGTTATCAAACTTTAACTATTTGACTGCTGGAAAGAAGAGTATGTTGTTGGGTTGCCTACCAGGCCTATAATTCGGTAGGTGGTGGCAGCATGTGGTGTGTGAACTGAGTGGAAGATGAGAGCACAGTGGTTTTAGTGTCCATAGATAAATCTCTCTCAGTTTTGCCCAGTTGTGTGAGCATACATGGGTGCTATACATTCTTTTACAATAATGCACTCCAGTAACTGGGGATGCAGTAGGATTGTACTGTAAATGTGAGAAGCCAAAGACAGCAGGACACTGAACTCTGCAGTAACAACTCATGATCTGGAGAAGTCAACATGGCGATCTGGGTCAGATAGAGAAGATAATAGAAAGTAAATAGCTGCAATCGCAAAAGGCATCATCTGTGAGTCACCAGATTTAACTGTACTGTATTCACTTATGTGGTCTGAAGAGCACCTATGTAAAACTTGTATCTACCACTAGAAGTTCACTGTATAATGATATAAGCTATTTTGAAATGTTTGAAGGCCTTAGTTGCTAACAGTAACCATTTGCTATAGTTTTGTGTCTTGGGAATATAATATTTGGTAGTGCTTTAAGTAGATATAGTACTATGGAAGCATTTAAAGTATTTTAATATTTAAGTTTTTTTTTCAAGGTTAAAAAGCAAGGCTGTATTCCTCCAAATACAGTGCCACAGTGTGTACAGTATGTGTATGTGATTACAATTCAGTCCTGTTCACTTGACCAAGCTGCAATGTCAGACCCAACCGATGAACAGGAATGGAGCTGCTTCTGGAAAAAGCAACCATGTTTTTAATGCTGAAAACAACACTAAACCCAGTCATTGTTTAGTATATACGAGAAAACTAAAAGTGTAATTGGTTTTGTTAAGTGATTGACTAACATACGTATGAAGATTTTGAAAGATAAATATTATAGTGTTCTAGAACAAGTATCGCTTTATAGACATTGCGTTCTATGTTTTATACTGCATTATTTTCTTAACAAACAAGCTCTGACTTATTTTAACATTCATTGATTTACCATCATTTAAACAAGACAAGCAATCTGGCTGTGGAAGCAAAACTTTTAGTCCTAATGTTTAATGCAAGCAGGAGACTGTGAATAATGTTGATTGATGATACTAGAAAAACCCCATGTGCATAACTGTAGCAATAATCAGAATAATATTATATATCATTACATTCTATCTTGTAAGTACCAGAGGTAGTAAGTAGTAAAATATGCACTATAACAATATAAAACAAATCGGTTGCTTTCTGAGCTTAACTTGTTATGTCTATGTATTTAGCTTACAAATGATTTTCTCCATTGTCTAACTTATTTCACTATTTAAAATTCTGTATGCACTAAAAGGCTACATAGAAATATATAAGTTAGAAATTATTGACTTTATTGGGCTTTTAGCTAATGTGTATCAGAAGGATTCATGGAACCACTGATCAAAGTTCTCAAATTGTTGTTTGCCATTCTGCTTTTTTGACCAAATGTCTATTTTGATAGATATAGAAAAGTTCTTTGTTTCTAAGTTTCAAATTCTGTTTTAATAAATTTCTTAAAATATCATTATGGTGGATAGAGTTGAATCTTTTTGTGAAACAAAACTCTAAATCCATGTATAAACATAAAGTTAGATGATAAAATTCTAGCCACATGTAGTCCCTTCTAGAGGGAACTTAAGAGTTAACTGCATATCATTTATATACAGAAATAAATAACATTATTCAGTTAAGCTCCCCATAGTTGTAGATAAAGGCAACATTTATAATTGAAGCATAGTCCTGATTTATTAAGACCTGCACTGCTGGAGGAGACATATAATTTATGATGAGGCTCAGTCCTCGTCATAAATTACATGCCTCCTCCCGCAGTCCATGTGCCAGTCTGAAATCTATGGCTGCTTGTAGTTGCAGTAGATTCCAGTCATTATTTACTCCTGTTTCTTGGATAAATAATGATGAATATGCTGGGTAGTGATAGCCTTACGGATAACCCGGTGGTTGGTTCGCAGCAAACTTTGAGCGTTTGCGATCCGCAGAAAATGCTAACATAAGGCGATGTCCACGAGCGCCATATTATTTTGCATTGTGCCAAATTTTTACCCATGACACATCCATCAGGTGGGAGAGGACAGCCAATTGAGACGTTTCAGTGCATGGACACACCCCAACCCTATCACAGAACCGGATTTGGCAGCGATTTTACATTATGTGTTTTGCCAGTGTAGGGAGAGGTTGCACTTTGAAGCAGGGACAGGCTGTTAGGAAATTTGGGACAGCAAACACTAGCTAATAGGGCCACAAAAGTCCTTTTAAGGACTGGTAAAGTTGTGCTATCAATAGGTGTGATGCACAGAGGGGTGTGATATACTTATAATATACTTTCTAACATAGAAAGTATATTATAGTGCATTTGTATGCTTCCAGAAAATACTGATTGAGGGCTGAGATCTATCAGCTTCCACAAAATAGTGATAGAGGTTTTCCATATACCTACGTCCAAAAAAATACTGCTTGAGGATGATATACCAGCTTCAACTAACAACTGATTGAGGCCTGCCATATATCAGCTTCCGCAAAAAAGTGATAGAGGTTTTCCATTTACCTGCATCCACAAAATTACTGCTTGAGGATGATATACCAGCTTCAACTAACAACTGATTGAGGCAGGGGCGTAGCTAGAAATGACTGGGCCCCATAGCAAAAAAAATTATGGGCCCCCCTCCCAGATCTCCCACCCCCACATACCTATCGGACCTCCCACCCCTTCCAGAGCTCCCACCCAAACACCCCTCCAGGACCTCCCACCCGAACATCCCCCTAAGTGTCGTCCACAGATCCCCCCTTCAGTGTCCTCCACAGACCCCCTCTTCAGTGTCCTCCACAAATCCCCCTTCAGTGTCCTCCACAGATCCCCCCTTCAGTGTCCTCCACAGACCCCCCCTTCAGTGTCCTCCACAGATCCCCCCTTCAGTGTCCTCCACAGATCTCCCCTTCAGTATCCTCCACAGATCCCCCCTTCAGTGTCCTCCACAGATCCTCCCTTCAGTGTCCTCCACAGATCTCCCCTTCAGTGTCCTCCACAGACCCCCCTTCAGTGTCCTCCACAGATCCCCCCTTCAGTGTCCTCCACAGATCCCCCCTTCAGTGTCCTCCACAGTTCCCCCCTTCAGTGTCCTCCACAGTACCCCCCTTCAGTGTCCTCCACAGACCCCCCCTTCAGTGTCCTCCACAGATCGCCCCCTTCAGTGTCCTCCACAGATCCCCCCTTCAGTGTCCTCCACAGATCCCCCCCTTCAGTGTCCTCCACAGATCCCCCCCTTCAGTGTCCTCCGCAGATCCCCCCCTTCAGTGTCCTCCACAGATCCCCCCCTTCAGTGTCCTCCACAGATCCCCCCCTTCAGTGTCCTCCACAGATCCCCCCCCTTCAGTGTCCTCCACAGATCCCACCCCCCCACCAAGAGCCGCTTCCTACCTAATTTATTAACTGCACTTACTTGCCTCTGTGGAAATTGAAGAGAAGCGCCGTAATCTCGCACAGGCGCACTGGCAGAGGCCAGGAAGACGGTGCATGCGCACTTCGATGCCTCTGCCAGTGCGCCTGTGCGAGATTACGGCGCTTCTCTTCAATTTCCACAGAGGCAAGTGCAGTGCGGTCTGCGGCGCTGGTGCCAGCCTGGCTCCACCTCCGCTACGCCCCCGTTCCGGCCCCCTCCACCGCGTCCGCCTACCTCATGTTCCAGCAGTGCCACTCCCTGTCCTCTCCTGTCTCCTCCTTCCTTAGCTTCCGCCTTCCCCCCAGCCAGGCTCGAGCCGCGGACCGCCCGCGCCACGCCCACTACACTGGGCGGGCGGTCCGGCCTGGCTGCTGGCTGCCTGTGTCAGACTCAGTGTATTAATAAAAAAATAAAAAAAAAGGATGCGGTCCGGATGGGCCCCCAGTGGCGTAGGGCCCCATAGCCACTGCTATGGTTGCTATGGCGATCCCTACGCCACTGGATTGAGGCCTTGCATACATCAGCTTCCACAAAATAGTGATAGAGGTTTTCCATATACCTACATCCACAAAATTACTGCTTGAGGGTGATATAACAGCTTCAACTAACAACTGATTGAGGCCTGCCATATATCAGCTTCCACAAATACTGCTCTTCTCTAAGGACTTTGGCACAGGGTCATTTTTAAAATTACAGGCAGAGGAAGAGGCAGGCTGTTCCTCAGGGGTGGTAGAGGTTGGGCAGGTGCACCATGCCGGAGCCTAAGTGGGAAGTTGGAGAAGGTGCGCGCGATTATGTCAAAGGATGCACCAGAGTTGGTTGAATGGCTCACTCAGCCTTCTGCTTCTGCACTCTCCTCATCCTCTGTATATGCACCCTTCTCACTCTCTGAACCTAGTCGTGCACCGATTCGTTGCCAAATACCCCGGGGTCCAGGACATGTTGCGGCAGGCCAGGAAACTCTCTGTCCATTTTAGAAGATCTTACACGGCCATGGCTCGCCTTGCTGACGTTCAGCGGCGACACCATCTGCCTGTCAGATGTCTGATTTGTGACTGCCCGACGCGATGGAACTCCACCTTGTATATGCTTAATATGCTGCACCAGCAGAAATGTGCAGTTAACAACTACCTGTACGATCTCTGTGGCAGGACAGGTTCTTGGGAGCTTGGTTTTTTGTCACCGCGTCAGTGGCTGCTCATGTGCGACGTATGAAGACTTCTGCGACCATTTGATGAGTTCACCAAACTGGTCAGTCGCAGCCAGGGCACCCTAAGTGACATTATACCTTAAACCTTCTTTCTGGAGCGTGCATTGTGTTTTGTCATTAATCAAGCCGTCGGGGAGCAGGAAGATGAGAAAGTCGCAATGCTGGATGAATTCCCATGGGGGGCTACTCCATCTGAGACAAGTCAACGGGAGTCTGAAGAGGAGTCAGAAGAGGATGGTGCTGGGGTGGAGGAGGAGAAGGAGCATGCCTGTAACTTTTCTGGGATCCCTTGTGTTGTCTGTGGCTGGGTGGAGGAGACCGAGGACGACATTATCATAGGCGATAAACAGGAGACAGGGTGCTCCACCGCTTCCAATTTAGTGCAAATTGGGGCCTTCATGCTCCAGTGTTTGAAGAGGGACCCCCTTATTATAAACATAAAGGTCAAGGACCTGTACACAGTGAACGCCCCTTTAACAGTGACTTTCACAGTGACCGCCTATGCGATAAATAGGAGACAGGGCGCTCCACCGCTTCCAATTTAGTGCAAATTGGGGCCTTCCTGACCCAGTGTTTGAAGAGAGACCCCTTATTAAAAACATAAAGGTCAAGCACCTGTACACAGTGAACGCCCCTTTAATAGTGACTTTCACAGTGACCGCCCCTTTAAAAGTGACTTTCACAATGACCGCCCCTTTAACTGTGACTTTAACAGAGACCTCCACAGTGCCCGCCCATTTAAATGTGACTTTCACAGTGACCGCCCCTTTAACAGTGGCTTTTACAGTGACCGTCCCTTTAACTGTGACTTTCACAGTGACCGCCCTTTTAACTGTTACTTTCACAGTGACCGCCCTTTGACATTAGAAAGCATAGAAGTTTAGAAGTAGGCTTAGGGTTCGTGTTCGGGTTCGGTGTTCGGCGCTTTCTTGGAGATTTTTGAAAGGCTGCACAGCAGCCAATCAACCAGCTGTTAACTGTCTGACCTTAGAAGCCAACACAGCCATGCCTACTAATGGACAAGAATAGGACATGTTCTATCTAAATTTCAATAATTTTTATTTTACATTTTCGGGTGACAATAAACAATTGTTTTCTGTCATAGACCCCTGCTCTGCCTAGTAGACAGGTTAATTCATTTCTGTAATTTTTCTGTTATATTCTTGGGTTGACTTCATGCAATTTTAAACGTGAATAAACCCCTACTCTGCATAGGTGACAGGGAATAAAATTTCTGAAATGCTTCTTTAATTGATGTGCGCCACCTCCTTTGATTCAATGCTTAAACTTAAACAAGTTGTACCACATTTAAGCTTCAATACTTTGTCCCACATTTCCGCTATACTCTTTTGGACATTTGTGCCTCAATAGTCTTGCTTTGTCTTGCTTACAGTCTTGCTTTGTTCATATTGCATTAGTTGTCCTGCTATGCGGTTGTGTGGAAGCTTGGCTGTGAGCTGTATTTCATCACCTTCAGACCGTGTTCACACCACAATTAGGCTCCATTCACACGTCCGCAGAATGTGTCCACATCCTTTCCGCAATTTTGCGGAACAGGTGCGGACCCATTCATTCTCTATGGGGACGGAATGGATGCGGACAGCACACAGTGTGCTGTCTGCATCCGCAATTGCAGAGCGCGTCCCGATCTTCGGGTCCGCAGCTCCGCAAAAGATAGAACATGTCCTATTCTTGTCCGCAGCGGACAAGAATAGACATTTCTATGGGGGTGCCAGGCTGGTGTGTTGCGCAATTTGCGGGTCCGCAACACATCACGGGCGTGTGAATGGAGCCTTAGCGTAGTGGTAGGACCCTTGCCATGCTGAGAGACCGTGACGTGGTGCATGATGGGCTCTGATATGTTCCTGACAGGAATATATTGGCAAAAGTCTCAGCTTTTAATATCTGCTTGTATGACCAGCTAGTATAGTCAGTGGCATATCCGTTTGTTGCATTTTCTTCTGTGATTTATATAATTATATTTTCATCTGCACAATGCTCCGTTTTGTGTAGGATGCCTTTGTGGTGCATGTGGACCACGCTGGCGTCCTCCATTGTACACCAGCAAACAGGTGTATCTTAATTCATATAAAATGTGTTCAATGTGCTGCCCATTTTGTTGGATTGTCAATGCAACCGTTTTCTCCCACTCTTCACACACTGATAGCAACAGCACAGGAGAAATGCTAGCACAGGCTTCCAGTATCTGTAGTTTCAGGTGCTGCACATCTTGTATCTTCACAGCATATGACCCTCTTCCTATTGAAAAAACAAAAGTTGGATTCAAAATGCCTGAATTCAAAATGGACGCCATGGTCACCACCCATCTTGAAAAGTTTCCCCCTCACATATACTAATGTGCCACAAAGAGGAAGTTAATATCACCAACCATTCCCATTTTATTAAGGTGTATCCATATATATGGCCCACCCTGTACATTAGTTACCACAGGCATGAGGACCATATTTTAGATCTAGGTGTGCTTTTGATGGGCTATGGTGGATCTCAATTCCAGTTTTTAGCTCCTATCATTGGGGGTTTACAATATGAAAGCACAGAGAATAAACCTTGTAAATTGATCACTAGAGAATATTATGTGTACATGACAAATTATGGTCCATTTACATAATTGTTAAATTGTGTCGTGTTATGTTTTATAGCTATTATGTTTTTTTATTTGATAAGTATTTAAAATATGTTTAATAGCATAGACAGAGTGAATGTGATTACTTCATTCCAAGGAAAGGAATCCAGCAGGTATTTTAAATGTTTAATGATTGCCATTGTGATATAGTCTTCTTTAAAATTTAATAATGTTGTACTAGAAGACATTATGCAAAAATTTTTGCAAGTAGGAAGAAAGCACTTGAGAGAATCTAATCACATATTAATAAGACCTTCTGCTTTGCACTTTACCCAAAAAGGTCATATATCCATTAACACTATTAAGAACGCTCAAAAAGTGGTCTTGTGGGATTAAAGTACAGTACATTTTTTCAACATATTTTATAAAGATAGATAGAATTGGACAAAAAATTACACATTGATCTTTCCAAATACGGAGGCCCTGTTTGTTCCTGAAATTCCTCTCTATACATCAGAAGCAGCATCCCAAATTACACCCAATGTTTTAAGTTTTTATAATATCTCATATAAGTCCTTGAAAGTTGTGCTTTACAGGGGTTGTCCAGGAATACCTACTGTAACTTTTGACCGTTGCCTGCAGCCTGCCTCCACTATTGAAAGATTCCTACATACCTGCTCCCTTCTGCTCCTGCTTGCTGTTTCACACATGTCCATCTTCTGGTCTGTGGCTTGTTTATTTCCTCCCTGGCCTGGGATTGGTCACCCTCTACTCTGCAGCCAAAGACTGGCTTTAGCAGTGAAATGTCCACAAGAGACACATCACCTGTAAAACCAGTGGTTGTCTGTAACCGAGTAGGTGTCAATGCCAAGGAAGAAGTAAACAAGCCGAAGATCAGAAAATGGACACGAGAGAGCTAGCAGCAGGGAGCAGTTAAGTATGAATCTTTCGATAGCAGAGGCAGGCTATGGGTATGAGTACAAAGTTAGGTATTCATGGACAATTCCTCTAAGTGATTGTATTTAATAGTAGTGTTGAGTGAGAATATTCGAAACGCAAATTTTAATCGTGAATATCGCCACTTCAAGTATTCACGAATATTTAGAATATAGTGCTATATAATCGCATTTGCGAATAGTGTTGAATATTCTAGTCGCAGATTTATCACTAATTTATCGCAAATATATTACATTGACGATTTTCTCAATCAAGTAAACAATGACTGGAAATCACAAATTCGCGAATTTATGGTGAATATTCAGCCAAAAAGTAGCAAAAAATCGCAAATTCGAATATTGCCTATTTAATAGCAACTGCAAACATAGTAAATATGTTAAACCTTACACAAAAAACAAGTTAGGGTTCAAGTCTATAATTATACCCTTAATATCTGGAACTTGATTTTTTTTAAAATGTGATTATAATATATATATATATATATATATATATATATATATATATATATATACTTTAATAATAATTTTGACCTACATCAAATTGAGCTGCAAGACTAATACTGCAAAGACTTTCCCTTATTCCCCTCTCTCTCTCTCTCTCTGTCTTTCTACCTCCAGTTTTTCAAACTGCTTGTGAGCATGGGGACATTAACTGCTATAGACATACTGCCTCGACAAAGAGAGAGGCACATCCCATTTCACTCAAGGGATATATTTGTATAGACTCATTTAACCAGGTTGACAGAGTAATGCAAGGACAGCACAGTGCTTGCACGCTATACTGCAAACCAACCAGCACATTGTTTCAAATCAGTTCAACCTTTTCATTTCTACCTATTTTTCTACCTTTGATTCTGTATGCAACCGTATGTGAATATCTGATTGTTTATTCAATATTTTATATAGGCTAATGATTACCTTTTTTTTCAATAGGTTTTAGGGAAAAGCATGTTGACAGGTTTTGACAAATTAGAGGAATGCAAGAATATCTGGTGACAAAAATGGACATCAACTTCTTTGGAGACGTGCAATCATTATTGAATTCCAAGCTTAATTGCGTTGTCTGTTTCTATTTTATTACCTTTACACACAATAATTGCATTTCACTAAACAAAATCTTCATATCCTATATCTGTGAACATGCCAGTCATTTTGTTTGGTTAGGCTTTTGTTTATTTGTTGTCTATTTTACATTTATTAATCTGTTGACACCTATCAAACTTCACCTTTTCCGGTTTCAATTTTATATCTGTTTTCAATGTAGTAATCCATTGTTATTGCTCTATGAATTTTTGGCAGTTAACATGCTTCTGAGTTTTATTCAGAAATTAATTATTCATTTTGGCTTATAAAGAGAACAGATGGATTTATCATTGGTAATGTTCTGTTCTTGAAATTATTTTTGGTAAAAATAAATTTTATGAAGATATATATTTTTTTCTTTTTGAGATTTACAATTTCATGGTAATCAGAATCAAAATCTGGATATAAAACTGATGGGAATTAGAAGCAATTTATTGTTAAATATATTAAACATATGAAATGTGCATAGTTTTATTACTATGTATTTTTGTTTAGAGTTTAAATAGCTTCAGAAAATATAATTAAATTTTTCATAAATGTTATCCTAGATATATATGTGTGTGTTTTATCCTTAATGGATGGGGGTTTGAGTGGATTCACAATGGATCTAACATTTTAGAGGACTAAATGCATAGGTTTTCAAACATTTTTAATACAATAGAGTGCAACATATTTTTTATGTAATTTGATAATGTTATGGAAAACAAAAAGTTTTAAAAAACTTAACACTTCAATTCTAATCTCAAAGAATGAGAACACATGACATTTTTATTTTTTGTAGTTAAGCATATTCATCACAGAAATATGCTGAACTATAGTTTATATTTTTTCTTCATATTCTCCTAAACAATAACTTTTGCATAAGAATATTTAAACTTTTTCAAAGCTATTTTCATCTGGCAAAGGTTGTTTCTAACAGTTTTTTTTTACATTCATTATAAAGAAAATAATCCATCACAGCAAAAGGTGAATATCAATATAAATAATTTATAGGCCATGTCTCAAAGGCAAAGAGATTCTATTGAAGTTTTATGCAAAGACACATAAGAAAATTATGATGCGGAAATAACTTGAGTGTTTAATGCCCTTTATTCAGCAACTTCTATTTAATTAAAAACCTACATAGCTTAACGATCCTGTCCACCCATCTTTATGAGGAAAGTATATTTAGTCAAACAAGAAAGGCGGTACTGAATGGGGTTGACCATAAAATTCACATCAGGGGGTAAGTTTTGGTAGTTTATTATCAGGATAAAATTTGCTGAAGCATCCAATAAAAGTGTAGGTGCGGCACAGATTCATATGTTTTCATACTATTAGGATAAAAAAAAAGTCCTACATACTGAACATTCTAAAAAAAATCTATGATGCAATTAGCTTATATTAGTTTAAGGTCCATTAATTGTAGTTGAGTAATTGGTGGACATGAGTGATTTAGAAAGCTCCGTCTGTTAATGTTGCGCTTTACAGATTGGTGCACATGATTAAGGCTTTTCAGCTTCTGTCATGCTGTGGAAAAAAATCATTCAAATAATCTCAGGCTCTATGGACTTTGCTGCCAAAAGGAAAAGCTTTTATCCATGGAAATATTTGTGGTGCGGTACATTTCAAGAAGCTCCGACGTCTTGAAGGTGATCAGGATTCGCTGTCCTGTAAACTTTCTATTGCAGATTCTTTTTTGTAGATTTTTTCATGTTTTGATTCATAATATTCTTCAGAGGCATTATAATCTAATCATTACTATGGTTTTCTTTTAATTTTAAGGAAAATTACTTCTTTTACTAGCTATTATGGTATATGTAAGTGTGTGTTATCTTTTTCTCAATAATATATTTTTTAAATAGGAATGATAAAAATATATTAGAAATTTGTAAAAATATATTTCTTTAATCAGGTAACTGTTTTATTATATTTAATTTAAATGTTAATCTGTATTATGTACCTGTGCCTCTGATTAATTGTATATCTATCAGTTATACACATCTGTCAATTTCCAAAAGGAAGAGCATTCAGTGTCACAGTACATGGCATATGATTGGTTCTAAATGCTTGTAACCAATTAGATGCTACCTCTTGTATTAAAAATCATTGCAGTTTGTTAACAATTGCGCAGTTCATTTTATACCATTTAGAGGATTTAGATACAGAAAGTAGTTAATTAAGTTATCAAGTTACTGGACATATAGAGCAGACTTTTCTATAGCTTTTCATTCTACTATCCTATATATATAGCACTAACTGTAAGGATACATGCACATGAACGCTGTTTGTTTCTGTGTCCGTTTCGTTTATTTTGCGGATAGGATGCGGTCCTATCATTTCAATGGATCCACAAAAAAATGCGGACAGCACACCGTGTGTCCTATTCTTGTCCGTTTTAGGCATTGTTACAATGGTCCACAAAAATGGCATATGGTTGTCATCCAATTTTTTGGGGGGCGGATACGCAATTTGCGAACCGCAAAAAACCTACGGTCGTGTGTATGTAGCCTAAGGATCAAAAATAATCTTCACTACAAGGAATAATATAATGTAAAGTAATGTCCAAATGATTTAGCAATTATAATTATTACATTAAATTGCACAAATTGGGCAAGTTGATAATTATGTAGGTCTAACTTGCGCTGTTGTTACTGTTTTGAGCTGTTGTGACTCTCCCACTTATGCATACTAAAATGCAAGTCTCTGTAAAATGGTATCTTTTTGCAATAGTTTAAGATTTTTAACATTGGTCTGAGCTTCAAGCCCGGACTGAAAGCAGCATTCCTGTTAAGACCTTGGATCAGAGCCAAAAGGCTTAATTCTTCTGGTTTACTTATTGCTATGGCCAACATAGTTTACATTTATTTTAATGTTAATTGTTTTGTTCATCTTCTATGTAACCTCTTGATCTGAGGCAATAAATCTCTATAATATATATTTTTTTTATATGAGCTTTTTATTGTCTGGTTTTTTCAATATGATGATTTGAGTAGTTGTCTCTCAGTGATTAGCACTGAATCTTACCAAGGACAATATTGGCATGAAGTTTGTATGTTCTCTCCATGTTTGTGTGGATTTTCATACGGTTGCTCCACTTCCCTCCCACACTTAACCCCCCCCCCCAAAAAAAAACCACAATAATAAGGAACTTTGACTGTGAGCTAATGTCTGTAAAGCACTGCAGAATATGTCAGCGCTATATAAGCGCGTAAAAATAGATAAAAAATAAATAATATAAAAATAGTTACAGTTTGTGTGTTATATTTAAGTATTTTTTAGATTTAAAACCCATCTAATTTTTAAGCAAAAATGTGTGTCTATACTGGAATACAATACTTTCCCAATGGCTTGGTTGTGTTTAAAGTTTTAGCAGCATTTTTGCAGCTTTTTTTTTACCTTTTTTGCTGTGGGTATGCCATATGGCAGAAAAAATGCATGTTTAAAGTTTTAAATAAAAAATAGTCTTAGAAATGTTGCAAAAAAACATTACAAATACTAAAAACTGTACATCAGCGGAAAAAAAGCTAATATAAAAAAGAAAACCAAAAGAAACCTAGACATAGATATATTGCACTCAGTCATACATTTTTCATTATTGTCTTTTTTTAATGGGACTAAATATCATATATGAAGATATAAAAGTACTAATAAAAATAATTGCATATTTTTAAATTTATTCCACACAGGATTAAATTATTGTGTAAACAGATAAACAGTTAATTGAGCTATATTAAAAACAACAAAATCTTAGGTGTTACCTAATAACATACACATATGAAAAAAATATTAACCCCTTAAAGACCTGGCCCAATTTTATTTTTGTATTTTTGATTATTTTTCCTCCTCACATTCCAAGAGCAATAATTTTTTACATTTTCCACTCATATAGCCATATGAGAGCTTATTTATTTGAGTTTTATTTCTCCATAGATTTTAACTTATAATGTCTTGCATTGAAAATGGAAAAAGAAAATCTTTGTGGGGTAAAATTGAAAAATAAAAAAGACAATTCCACAATTTTTGGGGTTTTGATATTACAACATTCACTATGCACTAAAAATGACATGGACATCCTTATTATGCAAGTCAATATGATTAAAGCAATAACACTTTTTTATATATTTTTTTGTTTTAGTACTTAAAAAACATCAACTTTGAAACATAATCAACATTTTCTTTGCATCACCATTTTCTGCTGTATGATTTTTGAGAGGCAAACTGTAGTGCCATTTTGGGGGTACATATGATCATTATTGTTCAACTTTGTTTGGGAGACAAGATGACTAAATGGTGAATAGCATGTTTTAATAGTTTGAAAAAAAAAAAAGAAAAAACATTATGTTTTAATAGCTTGGACATTTTTGGATGCAGCAACTATTATTGTCACAGTGAGATCTGAGTCTGTTTAGACCACTCACTCCATTAACCAAGTATCTGATATTCAAGTTAAAAGTCACAAGCTCCCTTAAAGAGAGGCAGGATCATGCACTGAAAAGTAGGGTCTGTACCCATAGCTGCCATTCTGAAACATTATGAAAAAGAATTAACCCTTACAGGTGCTGCAAGATAACTGTACACACTGGTGCCCAAGGTATAGATTTTAAGGCAGGTTCTCAAAAGCCCATAGACTACAATAGTATTATATTTCAGTCTTTAGGACAAGTGATCAGAGGATGTTGAAGTCCTAAGGGAACTAAAAATTACAGTATAAAAAGTAAATATAAATTTTTAATGTAAAAAAATACAAAAATATTAAGAATTCAAATCACCTATTTTCCAAATTTTACATATAAGAAAATAAACAACATAAAAAGTTAACATAATAGGTATCACCATGTCCAAAAATATTCCAACTATAACAATATGGAAAAAATAAATAAAAATGACCAATTTCTCATTTCTTTTGTCACTCCCAAAAATAAATAAAATAAATAAATTGAATAAAAAGTTATGAAAAATTCAAATTTACCCCAAGAAGCAGTGGGAAAAAATGCAGCTTGCTTTGCTGAAAAAAAAGACCTCACAAAGCTCTATAGACATAAAAAAAAAGTTACGGACGTTTTTTTACAAAAAGTAGTAAAACATACCGGTAATAACATTACATTGATTTTTAATTGTCATAATCATACTGACCTCCAGGATAAGATTGTTATGTAATTTTTAAAGCACAGTGAATGTCATAATAAACAAAACCCAAAATACTTTGGCGGATTTGCCTTTTTTTCCAATTTCCTCCCACAAAGAAATCCCCCCCCCCCCCCCATTTTCCAATACAAGCTATGGCAAAATAAACAATGCCTTTAAAAATTATATTTTTTCTGCAAAAAAACAAACTTTTATAGAGCTATGTGACCAGAAAACAAAAATAATTATGGCTCTTTAAAAGTGGGGTAGGTAAAAATGAAAATGAAAAATAAATAAATAAAACTAGGCTATTACCTGAAAAGGTTAAATCCCTTATTGTCCATTGATAGGGGATTAAAGTATGTTCAAAAGAGAAATCCTTTCTGCTGTTCGACTCTCCTCGTTTTAGAAGTTAGGCTGTATATGTGTAATATTCAGAGAATATATAGATGTTTTAATAAGAGTTCTTTGTTTAATGTTACAGTTGTACAAATAAAAAATATTATACATATTTACTAATAACAACTGCTTATTTATCTACATAATACGTCTACAGTATATTGTATTATGTGCCATTGAAGGTAGTTGTCTAAACTAGGGTAAGTTCACATGTGGTAGATCCATTGCAAAATTTTGCGTGACTAAAAATAAATTTTGTGCGTATGAATGGGTATATTTGAAGTTTATGCATAGCCTTTACTAAACCCGTTTAGATTGGATTTTAATTGGAGAATGTTTTACAATGGAGATCTGCCATGTATTAACATACTCTTAGTATATATTTGCACTGAAAATCAGTCCATTTATCTGAATAGGGTTCTTTTGGCAGAGAGCACATGGATTTCTGAAAACCCCATTTAGGCTAGGTTCCCATCACTGTTTCATTTTCCATTCTTCTTATCCATCCGAAGAATAGAAAAAAAAACCTAAAGAAATGGCTCCTGTATTTTAAACATCCACTCTGTATATTTTGCATCCGTTTCAGCCATTTCCATTTGTGATATTTTTTTATTTTATTTAGGGAAAATAAATTCCTTCATGCTGGACTTTTTTTCTCGTATAAAAAAACGGATCTCAGTGGCTAAATCACATTCAAAATGTGTATAACGGATGCTCAGGATCCATTTTGTTAGGATCATTTTTTTTAAAGGATCAGTTTTTTTTTCTGTACTTCTCACAGATCAAAAGAACGGAAAATAAAAGGGTTTTGCAAATCTAACAGTAGAATTTGGGCTCTTTCACATGAGCGGATGCTGCGTGAAATAACGCCCAACACCGCTTCGTACAGCAGAGAAGCAGAGCATTAACATGATTGATAATGCTCCTTGCCGCTCTGTGATCTTTTTACTACAAAATAACAGTGAGATATAGTTGTCACCGTGTCTCTGCAGTCCGGAGCGGGGTTTGGCATTCTTTCATGCAGCAGCATCTGCTTGTGTGAAAGAGCCCTTAGGGCTGTTTCACACGAGCGGATGCCGTGCGTGACATCTGCTCCGTGAATGACAGCCAAGACCCGATGCGGACTGCAGAAGCACGGAGCATTAACATGATTGATAATGCTACATGCCTCTCTGTGATCTCTTTACTACAACTTTATCTCTCTGTGATTTCGTAGTAAAGAGATCACAGAGAGGCACGGAGCATTATGAATCATGTTAATGCTCCGTGCTTCTGCTCTCCGCATCGGGTCTTGGCTGTCCTTCACGGAGCGGATGTCTCGCACGGCATCTGCTCGTGTGAAACAGCCCTTAGAGTTCTACAACAAATCAGTCGCATGTGAATTCACCCTTAGGTTAAGTTCACACATTATGGATTCTCATGGAGATAAAATCTGCACCAAATCCACAATGAAATGTTATAATGATTTTGATGCAGTACTTTTTTTCGTCTAAAATAAGGGATCAAACATAAATTGCATCAATGTAGCAGAAAAGTTAAAAGAGACTAGCCTCTTTTAACTTATTACTTTTTAATTTTAAATACAAACAATACTTTTCCATATTCTGAAACTTTATGTATAGTTGTACTTTGTGGATAGTTGTAATTTATGCAGAAACAACATACAAAGCATCCGGTTTCATGCACATATGTATTGAGGGACAAATTGTTGTCACTCCTAAGAAGTGTGATATAATCTATATAAAAAATCAATGTCTGTTTGTCCATCTGTCTATCTATCTCTATAGGCATCCGAATGCCTGAATTGTTGGACACCAAATTTGGCAAATAGGTACATCGGGTGTCTGGGAAGGATTTTATAAAGGTCTAAGCTCTCTAGGACATACTGCTCTTGAGATATTTCCCAAAAAAGCAAATGAAATGCACCACCACATGACCAGAATTAACCAACAGGAGCTCAAAGGTCCTTCACTCATATCCTAACTGACATACACAGTCACATGACCATTTATAGCCGATAGAAGTTCATGGGTCATTGAGTCTTCACCTCATTGATATACACACAGTTTTACACCAGATCTCAAAAGCAACTCAGCCATTTTTCTTCACTGCTATAGGTCACTGTTAGAAGGTGGGGCACAGTGAAGTTCACTGTTAAGAGGGTGGGGAACTTTGGGCAGTGTGCTATGGAGGTGACTGTTAAGGTACAGGGCACTGTGGAGGTCCTGTTAAGTAGTGATGGACAAACATCAGCCAGGATGTTTCGCGAACGTGTGTTAGCGATCAAATATTCATGAACCGGGCGTTCGTGGCGGGCCCCATTCACTTTAATGGCAGGCAAACCTGACAAACCTTCAGGTCATATTTTCAGCCACCAAATAATTACTAGAAGTGCGCAAATAGTCCCACAAAATGGACAGTGACATACCAGAGAGGGGTCGATGGCAAAAATTTCCACAAAAAATATGTATTTTAATCAGGGGCCATTTTTATGCATCTTAACCACCTCAGCCCCCCTAGCTTAAACACCCTTAATGACCAGACCACTTTTTACAATTCTGCACTACACTACTTTCACCGTTTATTGCTCAGTCGTGCAACTTACCACCCAAATGAATTTTACCTCCTTTTCTTCTCACTAATAGAGCTTTCATTTGGTGGTATTTCATTGCTGCTGACATTTTTAAAAACAACATCTATATATACCTTTTTCTCTAAATTTATTGTTCTACATGTCTTTGATTTAAAAAAAATGTTTGGGTAAAAAAAAATGGTTTGAGTAAAAGTTATAGCGTTTACAAACACTTTTATGGTACAAAAATGTGAATTTCCGCTTTTTGAAGCAGCTCTGACTTTCTGAGCACCTGTCATGTTTCCTGACTTTCTACAATGCCCAAACAGTAGAAAAACCCCACAAATGATTTCCCATTTCGGAAAGTAGACACCCTAAGGTATTCGCTGATGGGCATAGTGAGTTCATAGAACTTTTTATTTTTTGTCACAAGTTAGCGGAAAATGATGATTTTTTTTCCTTACAAAGTCTCATATTCCACTAACTTGTGACAAAAAATAAAAACTTCCATGAACTCACTATGCCCATCACGAAATACCTTGGGGTGTCCTATTTCCAAAATGGGGTTACTTGTGAGGTAGTTATACTTTTTAGGGGCCCTAATCCGTGAGAAGTAGGGATGAGCGAACCCGAACTGTATAGTTCAGGTTCGTACCGAATTTTTGGGGTGTCCGTGACACGGACCCGAACCCAAACCCGAACATTTTCGTAAAAGTCCGGGTTCGGATTCGGTGTTCGTCGCTTTCTTGGCGCTTTTTGAAAGGCTGCAAAGCAGCCAATCAACAAGCGTCATACTACTTGCCCCAAGAGGCCGTCACAGACATGCCTACTATTGGCATGGCTGTAATTGGCCAGTGCAGCATGTGACCCAGCCTCTATTTAAGCTGGAGTCACGTAGCGCCGCACGTCACTCTGCTCTGATCAGTGTAGGGAGAGGTTGCAGCTGCGACGTTAGGGCGAGATTAGGCAGTGATTAACTCCTCCAAAAGACTTAATTCAGTGATCGATCTGCAGCTGTGGATCATTGTACTGCTGCTATTCAATTGCTCAGTGTTTTTAGGCTGCCCAGAGCGTTTTTCATTCACTTTTTTCTGGGGTGATCGGCAGCCATTTTGTGTCTTGTGGTGCGCCAGCACAAGCTGCCACCAAGTACATTTAACCCTCAATAGTGTGGTTATTTTTTGGCTATATCCTACATCAGGGTCAAGCTGTCACACCAAGTGCATTCAACCATCAATAGTGTGGTTATTTTTTGGCCATATACTACATCAGGGGCAAGCTGAGCCTGTCACCAAGTGCATTTAACACTCAATAGTGTGGTTGTTTTTTGGCTATATCCTACAACGGTCAAGCTGTCACACCAAGTGCATTTAACCATTAATAGTGTGGTTATTTTTTGGCCATATACTACATCAGGGGCAAGCTGAGCCTGTCAGCAAGGGCATTTAACCCTCAATAGTGTGGTTGTTTTTTGGCTATATCCTACATCGGTCAAGCTGTCACACCAAGTGCATTTAACCATCAATAGTGTGGTTATTTTTTGGCCATATACTACATAAGGGGCAAGCTGAGCCTGTCACCAAGTGCATTTAACCCGTCAAGTTATTTAGTGTCTGTCAAAGCACAGTTTTTGTTCTGGGTTGAAATACAATTCCCAATTTAGCAATTTCCTAATTTAGTGGTTTCTGCTGTATCAGGCCTACTTTAAATCTATCCCTAAAAGGGTATATAAGAATCAAGGTGAAGATAGGGTTATTCTCAATAACTTCACACACACGCTACTGTGCAATTCCAAGTCTAATTCTGTGTGTAAACGTATACCTGTCACCCAGAGCCTAAAAAATAGGCCTTAAATTTATATTCATCCAAATCTGTCATTATTGCTGTAGTTGGTCAAGTTATTTAGTGTCCGTCAAAGCATAGTTTTTGTTCTGGGTTGAAATACAATTCCCAATTTTGCAATTTCCTTATTGAGTGGTTTCTGCTGTATCAGACCTACTTTAAATCTATCCCTAAAAGGGTATATAATATTAAGGTGCTGATAAGGTCATTTTCAATAACTTCACACACACGCTACTGTGCATTTCCAAGTCTAATTCTGTCTGTAAACGTATACCTTTCACCCAGCGCCTAAATACTAGGCCTCAGATTTACATCCATCTAAATCTGTGGTTATTGCTGTGGCTGGACAAGTTATTTAGTGTCCGTCAAAGCACAGTTTTTGTTCTGGGTTGAAATACAATTCCCAATTTAGCAATTTCCTAATTTAGTGGTTTCTGCTGTATCAGGCCTACTTTAAATCTATCCCTAAAAGGGTATATAAGATTCAAGGTGCACATAGGGTCATTCTCAATAACTTCACAGACACGCTACTGTGTATTTACAAGTCTAATTCTGTCTGTAAACGTATACTTTGCACCCAGAACCTAAATACTAGGCCTCAAATTTACATCCATCTAAATCTGTGATTATTGCTGTGGCTGGTCAAGTTATTTAGTGTCCGTCAAAGCACAGTTTTTGTTCTGGGTTGAAATACAATTCCCAATTTTGCAATTTCCTAATTTAGTGGTTTCTGCTGTATCAGACCTACTTTAAATCTATCCCTAAAAGGGTATATAAGATTCAAGGTGCACATAGGGTCATTCTCAATAACTTCACACACACGCTACTGTGCATTTCCAAGTCTAATTCTGTCTGTAAACGTATACCTTTCACCCAGCGCCTAAATACTAGGCCTCAAATTTACATCCATCTAAATCTGTGGTTATTGCTGTGGCTGGTCAAGTTATTTAGTGTCCGTCAAAGCACAGTTTTTGTTCTGGGTTGAAATACAATTCCCAATTTTGCAATGTCCTAATTTAGTGGTTTCTGCTGTATCAGACCTACTTTAAATCTATCCCTAAAAGGGTATATTAGATTCAAGGTGCTAATAGTGTCATCCACAATAACTTCACACGCTACTGTGCATTTCCAAGTCTAATGCTGTCCGTAAACGTATACCTGTCATCCAGCGCCTAAATACTAGGCCTCAAATTTATATTCAGCTAAATCTGTCATTACTGCTGTGCCTTTATTAGTGTAATACGGTACCTAAATAGATAGCCAGATAGTGTTAGGTGTCTGTAAAAAAAGGCCTGAATTCAAATTCAATACATTGGGCCAAATAATATTTTTGTTATTGTGGTGAACGGTAACAATGAGGAAAACATCTAGTAAGGGACGGGGACATGGTCGTGGTGGTGTTAGTGGACCCTCTGGTGCTGGGAGAGGACGTGGCCGTTCTGCCACAGCCACACGTCCTAGTGTACCAACTACCTCAGGTCCCAGTAGCCGCCATAATTTACAGCGAAATTTGGTGGGGCCCAATGCCGTTCTAAGGATGGTAAGGCCTGAGCAGGTACAGGCATTAGTCAATTGGGTGGCCGACAGTGGATCCAGCACGTTCACATTATCTCCCACCCAGTCTTCTGCAGAAAGCGCACAGATGGCGCCTGAAAACCAAGCCCATCAGTCTGTCACATCACCCCCATGCATACCAGGGAAACTGTCTGAGCCTCAAGTTATGCAGCAGTCTCTTATGCTGTTTGAAGACTCCGCTGGCAGGGTTTCCCAAGGGCATCCACCTAGCCCTTCCCCAGCGGTGGAAGACATAGAATGCACTGACGCACAACCACTTATGTTTCCTGATGATGAGGACATGGGAATACCACCTCAGCACATCTCTGATGATGACGAAACACAGGTGCCAACTGCTGCGTCTTTCTGCAGTGTGCAGACTGAACAGGAGGTCAGGGATCAAGACTGGGAGGAAGACGATGCAGGGGACGATGAGGTCCTAGACCCCACATGGAATGAAGGTCGTGCCACTGACTTTCACAGTTCGGAGGAAGAGGCAGTGGTGAGACCGAGCCAACAGCGTAGCAAAAGAGGGAGCAGTGGGCAAAAGCAGAACACCCGCCGCCAAGAGACTCCGCCTGCTACTGACCGCCGCCATCTGGGACCGAGCACCCCAAAGGCAGCTTCAAGGAGTTCCCTGGCATGGCACTTCTTCAAACAATGTGCTGACGACAAGACCCGAGTGGTTTGCACGCTGTGCCATCAGAGCCTGAAGCGAGGCATTAACGTTCTGAACCTTAGCACAACCTGCATGACAAGGCACCTGCATGCAAACATGAACTGCAGTGGAGTAAACACCTTAAAAACAAGGAAGTCACTCAGGCTCCCCCTGCTACCTCTTCTGCTGCTGCCGCCTCGGCCTCTTCTGCTGCTGCCGCCTCGGCCTCTTCTGCTGCTGCCGCCTCGGCCTCTTCCTCCGCCTCTGGAGGAACGTTGGCACCTGCCGCCCAGCAAACAGGGGATGTACCACCAACACCACCACCACCTCCGTCACCAAGCATCTCAACCATGTCACACGGCAGCGTTCAGCTCTCCATCTCACAAACATTTGAGAGAAAGCGTAAATTCCCACCTAGCCACCCTCGATCCCTGGCCCTGAATGCCAGCATTTCTAAACTACTGGCCTATGAAATGCTGTCATTTAGGCTGGTGGACACAGACAGCTTCAAAATGTCACTTGCTGTCCCACAGTATGTTGTTCCCTGCCGGCACTACTTCTCCAAGAGAGCCGTGCCTTCCCTGCACAACCAAGTATCCGATAAAATCAAGTGTGCACTGCGCAATGCCATCTGTAGCAAGGTCCACCTAACCACAGATACGTGGACCAGTAAGCACGGCCAGGGACGCTATATCTCCCTAACTGCACACTGGGTAAATGTAGTGGCAGCTGGGCCCCAGGCGGAGAGCTGTTTGGCGCACGTCCTTCCTCTGCCAAGGATCGCAGGGCAACATTCTTTGCCTCCTGTTGCCACCTCCTCCTTCTCGGCTTCCTCCTCCTCTTCTTCCACCTGCTCATCCAGTCAGCCACACACCTTCACCACCAACTTCAGCACAGCCCGGGGTAAACGTCAGCAGGCCATTCTGAAACTCATATGTTTGGGGGACAGGCCCCACACCTCACAGGAGTTGTGGTGGGGTATAGAATTAAAGACCGACGAGTGGTTGCTGCCGGTGAGCCTCAAGCCCGACCTGGTGGTATGCGATAATGGGCGAAATCTCGTTGCAGCTCTGGGACTAGCCGGTTTGACATACATCCCTTGCCTGACGCATGTGCTAAATTTGGTGGTGCAGAAGTTCATTCACAACTACCCCGACATGTCAGAGCTGCTGCATAAAGTGCGGGCCGTCTGTTCGCGCTTCCGGCGTTCACATCCTGCCGCTGCTCGCCTGTCTGCGCTACAGCGTAACTTCGGCCTTCCCGCTCACCGCCTCATATGCGACGTGCCCACCAGGTGGAACTCCACCTTGCACATGCTGGACAGACTGTGCGAGCAGCAGCAGGCCATAGTGGAGTTTCAGCTGCAGCACGCACGGGTCAGTCGCACTGCGGAACAGCACCACTTCACCACCAATGACTGGGCCTCCATGCGGGACCTGTGTGCCCTGTTGCGCTGTTTCGAGTACTCCACCAACATGGCCAGTGGCGATGACGCTGTTATCAGCGTTACAATACCACTTCTATGTCTCCTTGAGAAAACATTTAGGGCGATAATGGAAGAGGAGGTGGCCCAGGAGGAGGAGGAGGAGGAAGAGGGGTCATTTTTAGCACTTTCAGGCCAGTCTCTTAGAAGTGACTCAGAGGGAGTTTTTTTGCAACAGCAGAGGCCAGGTAAGAATGTGGCCAGCCAGGGCCCACTACTGGAGGACGAGGAGGACGAGGATGAGGAGGAGGTGGAGGAGGATGAGGATGAAACATGGTCACAGCGGGGTGGCACCCAACGCAGCTCGGACCCATCACTGGTGCGTGGCTGGGGGGAAACGCAGGACGATGACGATACGCCTCCCACAGAGGACAGCTTGTCCTTACCTCTGGGCAGCCTGGCACACATGAGCGACTACATGCTGCAGTGCCTGTGCAACGACAGCAGAGTTGCCCACATTTTAACGTGTGCGGACTACTGGGTTGCCACCCTGCTGGATCCACGGTACAAAGACAATGTGCCCACCTTACTTCCTGCACAGGAGCGTGATAGGAAGATGCGCAAGCACAAGCGCACGTTGGTAGACGCGCTACTGAGAGCATTCCCAAATGTCACAGGGGAACAAGTGGAAGCCCAAGGCCAAGGCAGAGGAGGAGCAAGAGGTCGCCAAGGCAGCTGTGTCACGGCCAGCTCCTCTGAGGGCAGGGTTAGCATGGCAGAGATGTGAAAAAGTTTTGTCAACACGCCACAGCTAACTGCACCATCACCTGATACACAACGTGTTAGCAGGAGGCAACATTTCACTAACATGGTGGAACAGTACTTGTGCACACCCCTCCACGTACTGACTGATGGTTCGGCCCCATTCAACTTCTGGGTCTCTAAATTGTCCATGTGGCCAGAGCCAGACCTTTTATGCCTTGGAGGTGCTGGCCTGCCCGGCGGCCAGCGTTTTGTCTGAACGTGTATTCAGCACAGCAGGGTGCGTCATTACAGACAAACGCAGCCGCCTGTCTACAGCCAATGTGGACAAGCTAACGTTCATAAAAATGAACAAGGCATGGATCCCACAGGACCTGTCCATCCCTTGTGCAGATTAGACATTAATACCTCCCCTTAACCATATATTATTGTACTCCAGGGCACTTCCTCATTCAATCCTATTTTTATTTTCATTTTACCATTATATTGCGGGGCAACCCAAAGTTGAATGAACCTCTACTCTGTCTGGGTGCCGGGGCCTAAATATATGACAATGGACTGTTCCAATGTTGGGTGACGTGAAGCATGATTATCTGCTATGACATGAAGACTGATTCTCTGCTGACATGAAGCCAGATCCTCTGTTACGGGACATCTCTCCTCTGCCTGGGTGCCGGGGCCTAAATTTATGACAATGGACTGTTGCAGTGGTGGGTGACGTGAAGCATGATTCTCTGCTATGATATGAAGACTGATTCTCTGGTGACATGAAGCCAGATTCTCTGTTACGGGACCTCTCTCCTCTGCCTGGGTGCCTGAGCCTAAAAATCTGACAATGGACTGTTCCAGTGTTGGGTGACGTGAAGCATGATTCTCTGCTATGACATGAAGACTGATTCTCTGCTATGACATGAAGCCAGATTCTCTGTTACGGGACCTCTCTCCTCTGCCTGGGTGCCGGGGCCTAAATTTATGACAATGGACTGTTACAGTGGTGGGTGACGTGAAGCATGATTCTCTGCTATGATATGAAGACTGATTCTCTGCTGACATGAAGCCAGATTCTCTGTTACGGGACCTCTCTCCTCTGCCTGGGTGCCGGGGCCTAAATATATGACAATGGACTGTTTCAGTGTTGGGTGACGTGAAGCATGATTCTCTGCTATGATATGAAGACTGATTCTCTGCTGACATGAAGCCAGATCCTCTGTTACGGGACATCTCTCCTCTGCCTGGGTGCCGGGGCCTAAATTTATGACAATGGACTGTTCCAGTGTTGGGTGACGTAAAGCATGATTCTCTGCTATGTGACCTCTCTCCAATTGATATTGGCTAATTTTTATTTATTTTATTTTTATTTTAATTCATTTCCCTATCCACATTTGTTTGCAGGGGATTTACCTACATGTTGCTGCCTTTTGCAGCCCTCTAGCCCTTTCCTGGGCTGTTTTACAGCCTTTTTACTGCCGAAAAGTTCGGGTCCCCAATGACTTCAATGGGGTTCGGGTTCGGGACGAAGTTCGGATCGGGTTTGGATCCCGAACCCGAACATTTCCGGGAAGTTCGGCCTAACTTCTCGAACCCGAACATCCAGGTGTTCGCTCAACTCTAAATGTGTAAAAAAAATGCCCTGTGAAATCCTAAAGGTGCTCTTTGGAATGTGGGCCCTTTTGCCCACCTTGGCTGCAAAAAAGTGTCACACATGTGGTATCGCCGTACTTAGGAGAAGTTGGGCAATGTGTTTTGTGGTGTCTTTTTACATATACCCATGCTGGGTGAGATAAATATCTTGGTCAAATGCCAACTTTGTATAAAAAAATGGGAAAAGTTGTCTTTTGCTGAGATATTTATCTCACCCAGCATGGGTATATGTAAAATGACACCCCAAAACACATTGCCCAACTTCTCCTGAGTACGGCGATATCTTTTTTGCAGCCTACATGCGCAAAGGGGCCCAAATTCCTTTTAGGAGGGCATTTTTAGACTTTTGGATTCCAGACTTCTTCCCACGCTTTAGGGCCCCTCTAAAATGCCAGGGCAGTATAAATACCCCACATGTGACCCCATTTTGGAAAGAAGACATCCCAAGGTATTCAATGAGGGACATGGCGAGTTCATAGAAGATTTTTTTTTTGGGTACAAGTTAGCAGAAATTGATTTGTTTAGTTTTTTCGCACAAAGTCTCCCTTTCCGCTAACTTGGGGCAAAAAGTTAAATCTTTCATGGACTCAATATGCCCCTCAGCGAATACCTTGGGGTGTCTTCTTTCCGAAATGGGGTCACATGTGGGGTATTTATACTGCCCTGGCATTTTAGGGACCCTAAAGCGTGAGAAGAAGTCTGGAATATAAATGTCTAAAAAATGTTATGCATTTGGATTCTGTGAGGGGTATGGTGAGTTCATGTGAGATTTTATTTTTTGACACAAGTTAGTGGAATATGAGACTTTGTAAGAAAAAAAAAAAACAATTTCCGCTAACTTGTGCTAAAAAAAATGTCTAAATGGAGCCTTACAGGGGGGTGATCAATGACGGGGATGATCAATGATCAGGGAGTCTATATGGGGTGATCACCCCCCCTGTCATTGATCACCCCCCTGTAAGGCTTTATTCTGACTTCCGTATGTGTTTTTCGGATCTGATCCATGGATGCGTGGATCCGTAAAACACATACGGACGTCTGAATGGACCCCAACAGGGGGGTTATTAATGACAGGGGGGTGATCAATGACAGGGGGGTGATCAGGGAGTGTATATGGGGTGATCACCCCCCTGTCATTGATCACCCCCCTGTAAGGCTCCATTCAGATGTCCGTATGTGTTTTGCGGATCCGATCCATGGGTGCGTGGATCTGTAAAACACATACGGACGTCTGAATGGAGCCTTACAGGGGGGTGACAGAGGAGGAGCAGGAGACGGTTTCCTCCGCTACATAGGGTAGTACACATGAAAGTTTAATTCCATCTGTTCTGCATGGGTGGGCAGAAGAGGACAGGTAAAAACATTTCACAAATTTGTCTGTTACATATTCGGGTGAAATCCAACAATTTTTGGCGGTGATATACCCCTGCTATACCTAGTAGACAGTTTAATAAAATTCACTAATTTGTCTGTTACATTTTCGGGTGAAATTCAAAAATTTTGGGCTGTGATATACCCCTGCATCCCTCAAATCTCCATCAACTGCAAGATGTCAAACGGATCCGTCCCCATTGACTTGCATTGTAAGTCAGGACGGATCCGTTTGGCTCCGCACGGCCAGGCGGACACCAAAACGACTTTTTCCTTCATGTCCGTGGATCCTCCAAAAATCAAAGAAGACCCACGGAAGGAAAAACAGACACGGACCTACGGACTCCGTTTTTGCGGACCTTAAAAAAAATGGTCGTGTGCATGAGGCCTAATCTGTCTGTTACATTCTTGGGTGACATTTGACCATTTTTGCTGTGATTAAACCCCTGCTCTGCATAGGTGAAAGCGAATTAAATTTCCAAAATTCTTCTTTAATTTCATTCAATGCTTAACCTTTAACAACTTGGCCCACATTTTGGCTTCAATACTTTGTCCCACTTTTCCGCTCAATTATATTTAATTTCAAACAATGAACCTCCCTTGGATGTGGTATCCCTTTCTCACACTCCCTCTCCGGCGTGGAACCCTGGTTTGCCGCTAACCGTGATCAACATGGTAGGCGCATAAAAGAACATCAAAAGTTGATAGAGCAGATATCCAATTGGATTGTGGACATCACAGGGACGTGCGACATGGTATAGTAGTATGTGTGCACATGCCTACACGTACTGACTGATAGGTCTGCCCCCTTCAACTTCTGGGTCTCCAAATTGGGCACATGGCCTGAGCTTGCCCTTTACGCTTTGGAGGTGCTAGGCCTGCCCTGCAGCCAGTGTATTGTCTGAACGTTTGTTTAGCATGGCTGGAGGGGGTTACCACAGGTTATATTTCCTAATGTTTTGGGATGTACCCTAATTTAAAAAATAAAATACAAAATTTAAAACCAAAAACCAGTGTAGGCTACCTCCTCCTCCATCACCGCTTCCACCTACACCGCCACATCCACTGCCTCCTCAACCTTCTACTCCATATGGACCCTGTCCTCCTAGATTATAATTTTTATTTTTACATATTTTATGTTATTTGAAGTCATTTTCCTATCCACATTTGTTTGCAAAGAACTTGCCATGCTCATAACCACATTTTGATCGCATTTGCAGCCCTCTAGCCCCTTTCATGACATTTTTAGAGTCATTTTAGTGCTCTAAAGTTCGGGTCCCCATTAACTTCAATGGGGTTTGGGTTCTGGGTCAAGTTCGGGTAACTTTTTTGGGAAGTTCGGTTGAATCTGCTTAACTCTACAGATAAGTGTAACTGAAAATGCTGACAGATTAACTCTTATAAAAATGAACAAGGCCTGGATTGACCATGACTTCTTGACTACACCAGAGGAAAGCCCATTCCACCACAAACAAGGGTATATGGTTGAATCTTTCTTTTCTCATCCTCCTCCTCTTCCATCATACCAACATGCTTATTTGTCGCATATAATGCCCTCCCATATACGCCCTTGCATATAATTTTTTAGAGGGTCACCTCACCTTCAGGCCCTCGCATATGTTTTACAGTGTCAGCTCCCTGCAGGCCCTTACCTCCAATCTTTTAGAGGGTCAGCTCACCTGCAGGCTTTTGCATATAATTTTCTAAAGGTTCAGATCACCAGCAGGCCCTCACATATAATCATTTACAGTTTCAGCTCACCTGCAAGCCCTCGCATATAATTTTTTAGAGGGTCAGCTCACCTGTAGGTCCTCGCATATAAACATTTAAGGGTCATCTCACCTGCAGGCCATCACCTACAATCTTTTACAGGGTCAGCTCACCTACACAGGTCCTCACCTACAATCTTTTACAGGGTCAGCTCACCTGCAGGTTCTCACCTACAATCTTTTACAGGGTCAGCTCACCTGCAGGCCCTCGCATATAATTTTTTCGAAGGTCATCTCACCTGTAGGCCCTCACATATAATGTTTTACAGGGTCAGCTCACCATCAGGCCCTCACCTACAATATTTTATAGATTCAACTCACCTGCAGGCCCTCGGATATGTTTTATAGGGTCAGCTCACCTGCATGCCCTCAAATATAATGTTTTATAGGGTCAGCTCCCCTGTAGGCCCTTGCATATAATGTTTTACAGGGTCAGCTCATCAGCAGGCCCTCACCTACAATCTTTTACAGAGTCAGCTCACCTGCAGGCCCTCACCTACACTCTTTTACAGGGTCATTTCACCTGCAGGCCCTCACCTACAATCTTTTACAGGGTCAGCTCACCTGCAGGCCCTCGCATATAATTTTTTAAAGGTTCAGCTTACCTGCAGGCATTCGCATATAATTTTTTTAGAGGGTCAGATCACCAGCAGGCCCTCACGTACAATCTTTTACAGGGTCAGCTCACCTGCAGGCCCTTGCCTGCAATATTTTACAGGGTCAGCTCACCTGCAGGCCCTCGCATATAATTTTTTACAGGGTCAGCTCACCTTAAGGCCCTTGCAGATAATGTTTTACAGGGTTAGCTCACCAGCAGGACCTCACCTACAATCTTTTATAGGGTCAGCTCACCTGCAGGCACTCGCATATAATTTTTTAGAGGGTCAGCTCACCAGCTGGCCATCAATCATAATTTTTCAAGGGTGTATGATGCCCTCCTTTATGTGTATTAAAGGGTGTATTGTAGTGTCAATTTCAAGTAATTCTTGGTAGCCCTTTTACTTAGTGCATAGGCTTTATGAGTGTAGAAGTCCCACTACCTGAACAATTGTACCACAATGTGAATGAGGCCATCCTTTATGTGATATCCATGTTGCATCGGAGTGCAACATTTTTTGCATCACTTGCACTATACACTCACCTAAAAAATTATTAGGAACACCATACTAATACGGTGTTGGACCCCCTTTTGCCTTCAGAACTGCCTTATTTCTACGTGGCATTGATTCAACAAGGTGCTGATAGCATTCTTTTGAAATGTTGGCCCATATTGATCGGATAGCATCTTGCAGTTGATGGAGATTTGAGGGATGCACATCCAGGGCACGAAACTCCCGTTCCACCACATCCCAAAGATGCTCTATTGGGTTGAGATCTGGTGACTGTGGGGGCCATTTTAGTACAGTGAACTCATTGTCATGTTCAAGAAACCAATTTGAAATGATTTGAGCTTTGTGACATGGTGCATTATCCTGCTGGAAGTAGCCATCAGAGGATGGGTACATGGTGGTCATGAAGGGATGGACATGGTCAGAAACAATGCTCAGGTAGTCTGTGGCATTTAAACGATGGCCAATTGGCACTAAGGGGCCTAAAGTGTGCCCAAAAAACATCTCCCACACCATTACACCACCACCACCAGCCTGCACAGTGGTAACAAGGCATGATGGATACATGTTCTCATTCTGTTTACGCCAAATTCAGACTAGCATTTGAATGTCAAACAATAAGGGATAAGCAGGCACACTCTTAGTTTGGGAACAGGGTGTATTTTATTTAGGTTCTGGTATTCATGTAATTTGTAGATAAAAAAGTTGTGTGTAATTATACGTAAAAGATAGATAAATATAATAGAGTGATCACCAATATGTGAGGGGTGATGGATCCTTTAGAAAAATATTGTGAAAAATTTTTTTGGGGAAAAAAATGGTGTTAAGGATGATTAGAGAGATAAGATATATGTATACGAAAAACCATATATTTATATAGAGTAAATTATCCTTCATATAGGTGTAAGGAGTAAAAAGTCCTTCATAGAAAATAGTCCTTAATATAAAGTAAAATATTGGAAAAGTATTGGAAAAATATATTGGTCTTCCAGTCCTTTATAAAGTGGCCACTGAGCAGTAAAATCAAATAAAATCAATTTCAGAATGTAAACATTATATAGAGGATTAAAAAGGCGGTCCCCCTTATATAATTGTAGTTCCGTTGGTGGGATATTTAGTAGATAGTAATTTAGCAGTTTGCTGTTAGATAGAGGCTAGTGCGTCTTTGCAGATAGGAATATTGCATGTATGGCAAATATTGCTAGTGGTTATGATCCATATATTCCTCTGTGGAGAAAAATGGGGGTGCTCTGTGCCTGGGTGCGGCGTCCCGCACTGTCTCTGGCTACAGAGATCACTTACCCTTCTCGACGCTTGTGTTCTTTCGGTCCTCTAGTGATAGTTGCCGGTAGTTGGCTGTTGAAGTCCGGTCCGGTCCTCAGGAGTCAGCAGCGTCTCGTGTTGCCTAGGACGCAGAGAGGCGTGGTTCGCGCGTCTGAAGCGTGACGTATGTGGTCACGTGATCGCGGACTCTCTGTCAGGTTTCTTCGCAATGCTTCTCCTGCTCTGTAGCGAGTATCCCAGTAATCCTCTTAAACGCGTTTCGGGAGTCTATCCCTTCATCAGTAAGTGACAGAGCAGGAGAAGCATTGCGAAGAAACCTGACAGAGAGTCCGCGATCACGTGACCACATACGTCACGCTTCAGACGCGCGAACCACGCCTCTCAGCGTCCTAGGCAACACGAGACGCTGCTGACTCCTGAGGACCGGACCGGACTTCAACAGCCAACTACCGGCAACTATCACTAGAGGACCGAAAGAACACAAGCGTCGAGAAGGGTAAGTGATCTCTGTAGCCAGAGACAGTGCGGGACGCCGCACCCAGGCACAGAGCACCCCCATTTTTCTCCACAGAGGAATATATGGATCATAACCACTAGTAGGGATGAGCGAACTTGAACTGTATAGTTCGGGTTCGTACCGAATTTTGGGGTGTCCGTGACACGGACCCGAACCCGGACATTTTCGTAAAAGTCCGGGTTCGGGTTCGGTGTTCGTCGCTTTCTTGGCGCTTTTGTGACGCTTTCTTGGCGCTTTTTGAAAGGCTGCAAAGCAGCCAATCAACAAGCGTCATACTACTTGCCCCAAGAGGCCGTCACAGCCATGCCTACTATTGGCATGGCTGTGATTGGCCAGAGCACCATGTGACCCAGCCTCTATTTAAGCTGGAGTCACATAGCGCCGCCCGTCACTCTGCTCTGATTAGCGTAGGGAGAGGTTGCGGCTGCGACAGTAGGGCGAGATAAGGCAGATTAACTCCTCCAAAGGACTTGATTAATCGATCGATCTGCAGCTGTGCATCATTGAGCTGCTGAAATTCAATTGCTCACTGTTTTTAGGCTGCCCAGACCGTTTGTCAGTCACTTTTTTCTGGGGTGATCGGCGGCCATTTTGTGTCTTGTGCGGTGCTGCGACCAAGTGCATCCAAGCTGCGACCAAGTGCATTTAACCCTCAATGGTGTGGTTGTTTTTTGGCTAAAGCCTACATCAGGGTGAAGCTGTCACACCAAGTGCATTTAACCAGCAATAGTCTGTTAATTTTTTGGCCATATACTACATCAGGGGCAAGCTGCGCCTGTCACCAAGTGCATTTAACCCTCAATGGTGTGGTTGTTTTTTGGCTAAAGCCTACATCAGGGTGAAGCTGTCACACCAAGTGCATTTAACCAGCAATAGTCTGTTAATTTTTTGGCCATATACTAAATCAGGGGCAAGCTGCGCCTGTCACCAAGTGCATTTAACCCTCAGTAGTGTGGTTGGTCAAGCTGTCACACCAAGTGCATTTAACCAGCAATAGTCTGTTCATTTTTTGGCCATATACTCCATCAGGGGCAAGCTGCGCCCGTCACCAAGTGCATTTAACCCTCAGTAGTGTGGTTGGTCAAGCTGTCACACCAAGTGCATTTAACCAGCAATAGTCTGTTCATTTTTGGCCATATACTACATCAGGGGCAAGCTGCGCCCGTCACCAAGTGCATTTAACCCTCAGTAGTGTGGTTGGTCAAGCTGTCACACCAACGTGCATTTAACCAGCAATAGTCTGTTCATTTTTTGGCCATATACTACATCAGGGGCAAGCTGCGCCCGTCACCAAGTGCATTTAACCCTCAGTAGTGTGGTTGGTCAAGCTGTCACACCAAGTGCATTTAACCAGCAATAGTGTGGTTATTTTTTGGCCATATCCCAGTCTAATTCTGTCAGTAAATCCATACCGGTCACCCAGCGCCTAAATACTAGGCCTCAAATTTATATCCCGCTAAATCTGTCGTTACCGCTGTACTGTTGTGGCTGGGCAAGTTATTTAGTGTCCGTTAAAGCACATTTTTTGTTCAGGGTTGAAATACAATTCCCAATTTTGCAATTTCATAATTTAGTGGTTTCTGCTATATCAGAGCTATTTGAAATCTATCCCTAAAAGGGTATATAATATTCAAGGTGCACATAGGGTCATTCAGAATAACTTCACACACATGCTACTGTGCATTTCCAAGTCTAATTCTGTCACTAAATCCATACCGGTCACCCAGCGCCTAAATACTAGGCCTCAAATTTATATTCAGCTGAATTTGAATACAATACATTGGGCCAAATAATATTGTTGTTGTTGTGGTGAACCATAACAATGAGGAAAACATATAGTGAGGGACGCGGACGTGGACATGGTTGTGGTGGTGTTAGTGGACCCTCTGGTGCTGGGAGAGGACGTGGCCATTCTGCCACATCCACACGTCCTAGTGTACCAACTACCTCAGGTCCCAGTAGCCGCCAGAATTTACAGCGATATATGGTGGGGCCCAATGCCGTTCTAAGGATGGTAAGGCCTGAGCAGGTACAGGCATTAGTCAATTGGGTGGCCGACAGTGGATCCAGCACGTTCACATTATCTCCCACCCAGTCTTCTGCAGAAAGCGCACAGATGGCGCCTGAAAACCAACCCCATCAGTCTGTCACATCCCCCCCATGCATATCAGGGAAACTGTCTGAGCCTCAAGTTATGCAGCAGTCTCTTATGCTGTTTGAAGACTCTGCTGGCAGGGTTTCCCAAGGGCATCCACCTAGCCCTTCCCCAGCGGTGGAAGACATAGACTGCACTGACGCACAACCACTTATGTTTCCTGATGATGAGGACATGGAAATACCACCTCAGCATGTCTCTGATGATGACGAAACACAGGTGCCAACTGCTGCGTCTTTCTGCAGTGTGCAGACTGAACAGGAGGTCAGGGATCAAGACTGGGTGGAAGACGATGCAGGGGACGATGAGGTCCTAGACCCCACATGGAATGAAGGTCGTGCCACTGACTTTCACAGTTCGGAGGAAGAGGCAGTGGTGAGACCGAGCCAACAGCGTAGCAAAAGAGGGAGCAGTGGGCAAAAGCAGAACACCCGCCGCCAAGAGACTCCGCCTGCTACTGACCGCCGCCATCTGGGACCGAGCACCCCAAAGGCAGCTTCAAGGAGTTCCCTGGCATGGCACTTCTTCAAACAATGTGCTGACGACAAGACCCGAGTGGTTTGCACGCTGTGCCATCAGAGCCTGAAGCGAGGCATTAACGTTCTGAACCTGAGCACAACCTGCATGACCAGGCACCTGCATGCAATGCATGAACTGCAGTGGAGTAAACACCTTAAAACCAAGGAAGTCACTCAGGCTCCCCCTGCTACCTCTTCTGCTGCTGCCGCCTCGGCCTCTTCTGCTGCTGCCGCCTCGGCCTCTTCCTCCGCCTCTGGAGGAACGTTGGCACCTGCCGCCCAGCAAACAGGGGATGTACCACCAACACCACCACCACCTCCGTCACCAAGCGTCTCAACCATGTCACACGGCAGCGTTCAGCTCTCCATCTCACAAACATTTGAGAGAAAGCGTAAATTCCCACCTAGCCACCCTCGATCCCTGGCCCTGAATGCCAGCATTTCTAAACTACTGGCCTATGAAATGCTGTCATTTAGGCTGGTGGACACAGACAGCTTCAAACAGCTCATGTCGCTTGCTGTCCCACAGTATGTTGTTCCCAGCCGCCACTACTTCTCCAAGAGAGCCGTGCCTTCCCTGCACAACCAAGTATCCGATAAAATCAAGTGTGCACTGCGCAACGCCATCTGTAGCAAGGTCCACCTAACCACAGATACGTGGACCAGTAAGCACGGCCAGGGACGCTATATCTCCCTAACTGCACACTGGGTAAATGTAGTGGCAGCTGGGCCCCAGGCGGAGAGCTGTTTGGCGCATGTCCTTCCGCCGCCAAGGATCGCAGGGCAACATTCTTTGCCTCCTGTTGCCACCTCCTCCTTCTCGACTTCCTCCTCCTCTTCTTCCACCTGCTCATCCAGTCAGCCACACACCTTCACCACCAACTTCAGCACAGCCCGGGGTAAACGTCAGCAGGCCATTCTGAAACTCATATGTTTGGGGGACAGGCCCCACACCGCACAGGAGTTGTGGCGGGGTATAGAACAACAGACCGACGAGTGGTTGCTGACGGTGAGCCTCAAGCCCGGCCTGGTGGTGTGCGATAATGGGCGAAATCTCGTTGCAGCTCTGGGACTAGCCAATTTGACGCACATCCCTTGCTTGGCGCATGTGCTGAATTTGGTGGTGCAGAAGTTCATTCACAACTACCCCGACATGTCAGAGCTGCTGCCTAAAGTGCGGGCCGTCTGTTCGCGCTTCCGGCGTTCACATTCTGCTGCTGCTCGCCTGTCTGCGCTACAGCGTAACTTCGGCCTTCCCGCTCACCGCCTCATATGCGACGTGCCCACCAGGTGGAACTCCACCTTGCACATGCTGGACAGACTGTGCGAGCAGCAGCAGGCCATAGTGGAGTTTCAGCTGCAGCACGCATGGGTCAGTCGCACTACAGAACAGCACCACTTCACCACCAATGACTGGGCCTCCATGCGAGACCTGTGTGCCCTGTTGCGCTGTTTCGAGTACTCCACCAACATGGCCAGTGGCGATGACGCCGTTATCAGCGTTACAATACCACTTCTATGTCTCCTTGAGAAAACACTTAGGGCGATGATGGAAGAGGAGGTGGCCCAGGAGGAGGAGGAGGAGGAAGAGGGGTCATTTTTAGCACTTTCAGGCCAGTCCTCTTCGAAGTGACTCAGAGGGAGGTTTTTGGCAACAGCAGAGGCCAGGTACAAATGTGGCCAGCCAGGGCCCACTACTGGAGGACGAGGAGGACAAGGATGAGGAGGAGGTGGAGGAGGATGAGGATGAAGCATGGTCACGGCGGGGTGGCACCCAACGCAGCTCGGGTCCATCACTGGTGCGTGGCTGGGGGGAAAGGCAGGACGATGACGATACGCCTCCCACAGAGGACAGCTTGTCCTTACCCCTGGGCAGCCTGGCACACATGAGCGACTACATGCTGCAGTGCCTGTGCAACGACAGCAGAGTTGCCCACATTTTAACCTGTGCGGACTACTGGGTTGCCACCCTGCTGGATCCACGCTACAAAGACAATGTGCCCACCTTACTTCCTGCACTGGAGCGTGATAGGAAGATGCGCGAGTACAAGCGCACGTTGGTAGACGCGCTACTGAGAGCATTCCCAAATGTCACAGGGGAACAAGTGGAAGCCCAAGGCCAAGGCAGAGGAGGAGCAAGAGGTCGCCAAGGCAGCTGTGTCACGGACCAGCTCCTCTGAGGGCAGGGTTAGCATGGCAGAGATGTGGAAAACTTTTGTCAACACGCCACAGCTAACTGCACCACCACCTGATACGCAACGTGTTAGCAGGAGGCAACATTTCACTAACATGGTGGAACAGTACGTGTGCACACCCCTCCACGTACTGACTGATGGTTCGGCCCCATTCAACTTCTGGGTCTCTAAATTGTCCACGTGGCCAGAGCTAGCCTTTAATGCCTTGGAGGTGCTGGCCTGCCCGGCGGCCAGCGTTTTGTCTGAACGTGTATTCAGCACGGCAGGGGGCATCATTACAGACAAACGCAGCCGCCTGTCTACAGCCAATGTGGACAAGCTGACGTTCATAAAAATGAACCAGGCATGGATCCCACAGGCCCTGTCCGTCCCTTGTCCAGATTAGACATTAACTACCTCCCCTTAACCATATATTATTGGACTCCAGGGCACTTCCTCATTCAATCCTATTTTTATTTTCATTTTACCATTATATTGCGAGGCTACCCAAAGTTGAATGTATACATTCTGAAATTGATTTTATTTGATTTTACTGCTCAGTGGCCGCTTTATAAAGGACTGGAAGACCAATATATTTTTCCAATACTTTTCCAATATTTTACTTTATATGAAGGACTATTTTCTATGAAGGACTTTTTACTCCTTACACCTATATGAAGGATAATTTACTCTATATAAATATATGGTTTTTCGTATACATATATCTTATCTCTCTAATCATCCTTTACACCATTTTTTTCCCCCAAAAATTTTTTCACAATATTTTTCTAAAGGATCCATCACCCCTCACATATTGGTGATCACTCTATTATATTTATCTATCTTTTACGTATAATTACACACAACTTTTTTATCTACGAATTACATGAATACCAGAACCTAAATAAAATACACCCTGTTCCCAAACTAAGAGTGTGCCTGCTTATCCCTTATTGTTTGAAATGTTATGCTCCTGACTGGGTGAGTCAGACCAAGCAGTCCTGCACCTCTACCATTTACCTGAGCGGTAGAGCCGTCTATTTCACCTTTTCACCTAGCATTTGAATGTCTCAACAGAAATCGAAACTCATCAGACCAGGCAACATTTTTCCAGTCTTCAACATTTACATTTTGGGTGAGCTTGTGCAAATTGTAGCCTCTTTTTCCTATTTGTAGGGGAGATGAGTGGTACCCGGTGGGGTCTTCTGCTGTTGTAGCCCATCCGCCTCAAGGTTGTGCATGTTGTGGCTTCACAAATGCTTTGCTGCATACCTCGGTTGTAACAAGTGGTTATTTCAGTCAACGTTGATCTTCTATCAGCTTGAATCAGTCGGCCCATTCTCCTCTGACCTCTAGCATCAACAAGGCATTTACGTCCACAGGACTGCCGCATACTGGATGTTTTTCCCTTTTCACACCATTCTTTGTAAACCCTAGAAATGGTTGTGCGTGAAAATCCCAGTAACTGAGCAGATTGTGAAATACTCAGACCGGCCCGTCTGGAACCAACAACCATGCCACGCTCAAAATTGCTTAAATCATCTTTCTTTCCCATTCTGACATTCAGTTTGGAGTTCATGAGATTGTCTTGACCAGGACCACAACCCTACATGCATTGAAGCAACTGCCATATGATTGGTTGACTAGATAATCGCATTAATGAGAAATAATACAGGTGTTCCTAATAATTCTTTAGGTGAGTGTATATACACAAGTAAATATACAGGAAAAAATGTTTCCTAAAAATGTTTCCTCTAAAATCGATTTTATCTTTGGTTTTGTGCATATTATTGTCAGCCTGTAAAAGTGGCGTACTACTCGGACAACATCGTTCCCAGCAGCGACCTTGGAGTCCAAGATGCATCCAGATATCCTCCCCATGCTGTTCCAGAACCATTTCAATGGTGTTTCCATCAATTTATGACCTTTTAATTTGAACCAGACACCGTCCCCTCTTCAGAGCAGGGGGTGCCTGGTTTAATGCTCGGGTTCTCCCATTGACTTCCATTGTAGTCGGGTGGTCGGTAGAGCACCCGAGCATCCCGAGGTGTATGGCCTGAGCACCCGAGCACTTTGGTGCTCGATCAACACTAGTAGAGGCCCCAAAAATTTGGCATTCACCTGACAGAAAAGGCCTTTTATGCAGCTGTATATAAATAAGACAAGGACCATTCTTTGTTCAGGGTGGTGGCAGATATGTGTTGGCTGACATCAGGAAATTCAATTACACGTGATGGTCACAGGTGTTGGATTCCTCCGAGATCCATGCCTCAATCATTTTTATAAATATGAGGTAGTCCACACTGTTGCGAGCTAGTCGAGTGTGCTTATCTGTCACAATCCCCCCTGCTGCGCTGAACGTCCTTTCGGACAGGACACTTGATGAGGGGCAAGCCAGGAGTTCCATGGCAAATTGTGCCGGCTCTGGCCACAGGTCAAGCCTGCACACCCAGTAGTCAAGGGTCCTTCGCTTCTCAGAGCGTCCACATCAGCCTTTAACCCGATGTAGTCGGACTCCTGTCAGACGTTCCCTGAGGCTGGATCTGGAGGGCGGCTCTCGATGGGTTGGCTGCAAGAATGATCTCATATCCGAAGTGAACAACACATATTCAAACTGCCCTCTTCTTGCAGGAACAGTAATATTGGTACCAGCACCTGTTTTGCTACAGGTGGAAATTCCTCTGCCAGCACCCACAACAGCAGAATGCAGCATCTCTAGCAGCAAGGTCTGGAAATGCTGCATTCTGACATCTCTCTGATGCTGGTAACATGTCCGCCATTTTGTGTTTGTACCGGGGGTCTAAGTACGTTGCCACCCAGCACTGGTCCTTGCCCTTTATGCTTTTTATATACGGGTGTCTCGCTTCAAACACTGGAGCATGAAGGCCCCCATTTGCACTAAATTGGAAGCAGTGGAGCACCCTGGCTCCTGCTCATCGCAGAGGAGAATGTCATCCTCGGTCTCCTCCACCAAGCTACGGAACACAACACCAGGGATCCCCAAAGATTTTAAAGGCCCCCTCAAAGCCTGCTCTTCTTGCTCCTCCTCCTCCTTCCCCCAGCCACCATCGTCCTCTGACTGCTCTTCAGACTCCTGCTGACTTGTCTCAGATGAAGTAGCCTCCCCTGAGAATTCATTCAGCATTGCAACTTGCTCAATTTCCTGCTCCTGCTCCTCGACAGCTTGATCAATGACACAACGCAATGCATGCTCCAGAAAGAAGGCGTAAGGTACAATGTCACTGATGGCACCCTGGCTGCGACTGACCAGTATAGTGATCTCATAAAATGGCCGCAGAAGTCTGCATGCATCGCATATGAGCAGCCACTGGCGCAGTGAAAAGAAACCAAGCTCCCCAAAGTCTGTCCTGCTGCAGAGTTCTTACAGGTAGTCGTTAACAGCACGTTGCTGCTGGAGCAGCCTATCAGACATATACAAGGTGGAGTTTCAGTGCGTCGGGCTGGTAGAAATCAGATGTCTGATGGGCAGGTGGTGTCGCCGCTGAACGTCAGCACAGCAAGCAATGGCCGAATACCACTTCGGCCTGAGTATCGCTATGCTCGGCAAATGGCAGTACTCGGCCAAGTATTTCTGTTCTAATACGTTTCAAAGACGCAAAAGTCCTTATAAGGACTATTGTTTGTGACAGCAGCAATATATATTTCCAGCGCAACCTGCGCTAAATTACTCAGTGTTAGGGAGAGCTGTCCATAGGAAGGGACAGACAGTGTAGGGAGCGTAATAGGAAGATTTTATACAAAAGGACTATTGTGTGTGACAGCAGCAATATATATTTTTAGCGCATCCTGTGCAAAATACCCGTAATAGACCGCTAAGGACAGTGAAATTATCTGCGCCACATCTCCTGTTTAAAGTGTGCGCATCCCTAAAATATCAGTGACATCCAGTACACTTTCCGTAGACAGTGTCCGCTGCGGACAGTTAAATTATCCACGCCACATCTCCTGTTTAAAGTGTGCTCATCCCTAAAATATCAGTGACATTCAGTTCACTTTTTCCGTAGACTGTGTCCCCGGCGGGCAGTAAAATTATCTGCGAACATCTCCTGTTTAAAGTATGCGCAGCCCTAAAATATCATCAAGTGCAATTTTTCTGTAGATGGTGTCTGCTTCTGACAGTGACTTTACCAGGGCCACATCTGCTGTGTAACGTGTGCGCTTCTAAAATCTTTCTGTGTCTTAAAGCACTACTTGATTAATATTGTTTAGATAGTAATAGAATTACATGTAAAATATATATATATATATATATATATATATATATATATAGAAAAAGAAAGTCCAGCGGGAGCACCAGCCTGAAGAGTGGGTGCAAAATCCAAGGGGGATGACGGCAATCCCCAATAGTATAATCGAAGAAATAGGACTGCACTCCGGATATTGATGAAAAAATCAAGTGGTTTTATTCACCCATATTATGGCAAATCTTGCGACGTTTCAGCTCTTGCGAGCCTTTCTCAAGCTATATATATATTGTAGGGATTCGCTCTGGTAGGCAGGGTAAGCGGACGCAGTACAGAGGCAAAAACAAGGTTGTAAAGCAAAAGTCAGTGTTTATTCACACAACAAGGAACAAAATAACACAAACACTTTGCAGAGTCCTGGTGTTAATTCACACCGCAGGAATTCCTCCGTGATTTTTCACACAGCAAAAAGTCCAGCAAACTCAAACAAACATGTCACCTGGATATCCACAGCAGGCTTTTAGGGCACCTGGCTTCCAGCTGGTGGCTCTCATGCAGCTCCTAGAAACCCAGAGCCTTCACAGCTCCACTCTCACTTGGAGGAACATACCACACCCAGCTGAGCTTCTGGCTGAGCTTTTAAACCCCAGCCCAAAACCTGGCCTGGACGTGGGGAACAGCCACCCACCCTGCTCTTTGGCTGCTCCCAATAAGAACCGGCCCGGATCGGCTTTTCAGCCACACTAAGAATAAAAAGTGTCAGCGAGCACTAGCTGCGGCTGACACATAAAATAACCAGTTCTTATCTCACCGAGGCCAGGAACCTCGGTGACACGTACCTTCCGTCAATGACGGACCCTTGCGCCTTCCTACATACCTCCCCCCTTTGTTCAACCCTGAGGGGGTGAACACACGCCAGACAGTGTACTCGGGACAGGGCATCCGCGTTTCCCTGTAACCGGCCTGCCCTGTGTTCTACTGTGAACTTGAAGTTTTGCAGCGATAAGAACCACCTGGTGACCCGAGCATTCCTCTCTTTGGCCTGGCTCATCCACTTGAGAGGGGAGTGATCGGTCACCAGATGGAATTTCCTCCCTAACAGATAATAGCGGAGAGACTCGAGTGCCCACTTGATGGCCAGGCATTCTCTCTCCACTATACTGTACCGGGTCTCCGCTGGAGTGAGCTTACGGCTGAGGAAGACAACGGGATGCTCCTCCCCGTTGACTTCCTGAGACAGTACCGCACCGAGGCCTACTTCGGAGGCATCAGTCTGGACCACAAATTCCCTCTTGAAGTCGGGCGTCACCAAAACCGGGGACCCACACAGAGCCGACTTCAAAGCGGAGAAAGCCTCTTCCGCCTGGTCATTCCAGCGAACTATCACGGACTTCCGTCCCTTTAAAAGCCCTGTCAAAGGAGCCGCTAAAGTGGCAAAATGGGGAATGAACCTCATGTAATAGCCCACTATTCCCAGGAATGACCTTACTTGTCTAGAGGTGGCAGGTCGAGGCCAATTCCGTATCGCCTCTATTTTGCTCACTTGGGGTTTAAGGACTCCACGTCCAATGACATACCCAAGGTATTTAGTCTCCTCTAACCCTATTGCACATTTCTTTGGGTTAGCTGTTAGTCCCGCCTTTCGAAGAGAGTCCACTACAGCCTGTACTTTAGGAAGGTGACTTTCCCAGTCGGTGCTATGGACAACTATATCGTCCAGGTACGCCGAAGCGTATCGACGATGTGGACGGAGTACAATATCCATTAGCCTTTGAAACGTGGCGGGAGCGCCATGTAGACCAAAGGGTAATACCTTGTACTGATACAGCCCCTCTGGCGTGACAAAAGCAGTTTTTTCTTTGGCAGCCTCTGTCAAGGGTACCTGCCAGTACCCTTTGGTGAGGTCCAACACAGAAAAATACCGGGCTTGGCCCAACTTCTCAATAAGCTCATCCACTCGGGGCATGGGATACGCGTCAAATTTGGACACCTCATTAAGTTTGCGGAAGTCATTACAGAACCTCAATGTCCCGTCTGGCTTGGGTATTAACACTATTGGACTTGCCCACTCACTTTTAGACTCCTCGATGATATCCAGCCGCAACATAAGTTGCACTTATTCCGAGATGGCTTTTCGCCGAGCCTCGGGTACTCGGTATGCTTTTAACCGGATTTTTGCCTGAGGCTCGGTGACAATGTCATGTTGGATTACGGAAGTGCGTCCAGGGAGGTCTGAGAACACATCCGTGTTCCGACTAACAAACTCCCTGGTTTCCTGAGCCTGTTTAGAGGAGAGGCTGTCAGCAATTTTTACTGTGGCAACCGCTTCCCTTGCCTCAGACTTAGGAGCCGGAACCTCTTGTCCAAGAAAGCCTGGTCGCGGGCTGTCTTCCGTACAGGTTTCCCTATCCTTCCAAGGTTTTAGCAAATTAACATGGTAAACCTGCTCCGGCTTTCGCCTCCCCGGCTGGTGTACTTTGTAATTTACCTCTCCTATTTTTTCACGTACCTCGTAGGGCCCCTGCCACCTGGCTAGGAACTTACTGTCCACTGTCGGCACCAGAACCAAAACCCGATCACCCGGGTTAAAGTTCCGGACCCGAGCCTGCCGATTATAGATCTGACTCTGGGCTCGCTGAGCGGCCTCCATATGTTCCCTGACAAGAGGCAAAACGGTCTCTATCCGCTGTTGCATCTTGGTAACATATTCCAGGACGCTTTTATGCGGAGTGGGTTGTTGTTCCCATGCCTCTTTGGCTACGTCCAACAAGCCACGAGGATGTCTGCCATATAGCAATTCGAAGGGCGAGAACCCAGTAGAGGCCTGGGGCACCTCTCGCACTGCGAACATGAGATAGGGCAGAAGAAGGTCCCAATCCTTTCCATCTTTGGTCACCACCCTTTTTAACATGGTTTTTAGAGTTTTATTAAACCTTTCCACTAGTCCATCCGTTTGTGGATGGTACACGGACGTCCGTAACTGTTTTATACGCAGCAACTTGCAGAGTTCCCTCATGACCTTTGACATAAAAGGGGTCCCCTGGTCAGTCAGGACCTCTTTAGGTAGCCCCACTCGGGAGAACATCTCCATTAGCTCTTTAGCTATAAGTTTTGCAGAAGTATGTCGCAGTGGCACTGCCTCCGGGTACCGAGTAGCGTAATCAAGGACAACCAAGATGTGTTGGTGTCCCCGGGCGGACTTTGGTACAGGACCTACCAGGTCCATAGCGATTCGCTCAAACGGTACCTCAATGATCGGGAGGGGTACCAAGGGACTGCGAAAAAGGTGCTGGGGGCTAGTTGCCTGGCAGGTCGGGCAAGACTTACAGAACTCGTCCACCTCTTTAAACACACTGGGCCAGTAAAACCGTTGTAGTATCCGGTCCTGTGTTTTCTGCATTCCCAGATGACCCCCGAGAACATGCTGGTGTGCTAACTCTAATACGAGTTTGCGATAAGCTTGAGGCACCACCAACTGTTCAATGGATTCACCTCGCAGCTGATTTACCCGATACAACATATCTTGATGGACCACAAAACGGGGGAACACCGACTCTGCCCCTGTTGTTGTGGTTCACCATCTATTATTAGCACATTTTCCCAGGCTCGGGACAAGGTTGGATCCCGGTGTTGCGCGGTACCAAAGTTATCCCCGGAGACATTGAGGTCTGCCAGTTCAGGCCCCGGCGGCAAGTTTTCCATGTCTCCCACCATTACATTCAGCGGGGTTGTCTCCTCCTCTTCCACCGAAGTGGCTGTCACCCCTACCGCGGGACCTTTAGATTCAGGTTCCCATGGTTCTGGTCTCCCCCCTGAGCCAGGCCATTCTGCTAGGGTTACACCTGTATCATGCATATCAGTCACTCTCGGAACCGGCCACAGTGCCGTGAAACCCGGGAAGTCTCTCCCTACTATAAGTTCATAGTGGAGATGGGTTGCAACAGCCACCTCGTGGATCCACCTGCCGGAAACCGTAGACAGAGTCACTATAGCAGTAGGATAGTCTTTTAAGTCCCCATGGATACACATGACTCCAACCTTACGGCCGGTGTACTCAGCGGAGCGTACCAGGGAAGCCCTTACCAGGGTCACCAGACTTCCTGAGTCCAACAGAGCCTCCGCTGGAGTGTCTCCCACTTCAACCCGGCACAGGTGGTTCAGAGACTCCGAAGCACCCACTGCACACAGTTTCCCGGCATATAATGAATGACGGAAGCCACAGTTCGTGTCCATGGGTTCCCCCTGACGTGGACAGTCCGCTCGAACATGACCTGGCTCCCGACACCGCCAGCAGATTATTGGAGCGGGGTCCACAGGGGTTATATCCCGGGCAGGTTTGATGGGCACCAGTTGTTGGGTCCGGGGTGGAGAGTTACGGGACCTGACTGCCCCCCTCCCAACAGAACCCCCCTGTAAGTTCCGGGTAGCCTCATAGCGCTCCACCAGGTCGACCATCTCCAGCGCATTCCCTGGGGAGACCTGGCCAATCCATTGCTGGAGAGGGGGTGGCAGAGCCCTCCAGAACCTGTCTGCTAATAACCGGTCCAACATAGCAGTGGGGCTCAACACGTCAGGTTGCAGCCACTTTTGTAACAGGTTAAGCAAGTCATAATACTGGGGTCTCACGGGCTCCGCCGGGTTGAACCCCCACTGATGCACCCGCTGGGCCCGGACCAGCACAATCACCCCCAGTCTTGCCAAGATTTCCCCCTTTACCTTTGGGTAGTCGGCTGCTTGATCGTCAGGCAAGTCAAAAAACACCCGCTGGGACTCTGACGTCAGAAACGGAGCGACGATCTCAGCCCACTGGTCTTGGGGCAGCTTTTCCCTGGTGGCCACTTTTTCATACATCGCCAGGTAGGTCTCGACGTCGTCTGCGGGGGTCATTTTAGGGATCGCTGCACGTACTGCTTTCCGGGCATCATGTAAGCTTGGGGTTGCTCCTGCTGACTGTAATGCCATTACATGTTGTAGCAGCAACTGGTTGGTCTCCTGCTGCTGCTTATTAGCCTCGCGTTGCTGCAGGTTAGCTTCCATGAGGGCCTTCATAACAGCCTCCATTTTGTCTCTTGACACCGGTTTGAATCTAGCCGGTTTGATAAACGACATACAACCGTGAGAAAAAAATATTTTCGGCGTTCACGCCAGCCTCACTGCGCTTGCCCGCTCCAAGCCACCAATTGTAGGGATTCGCTCTGGTAGGCAGGGTAAGCGGACGCAGTACAGAGGCAAAAACAAGGTTGTAAAGCAAAAGTCAGTGTTTATTCACACAACAAGGAACAAAATAACACAAACACTTGGCAGAGTCCTGGTGTTAATTCACACCGCAGGAATTCCTCCGTGGTTTTTCACACAGCAAAAAGTCCAGCAAACTCAAACAAACATGTCACCTGGATATCCACAGCAGGCTTTTAGGGCGCCTGGCTTCCAGCTGGTGGCTCTCATGCAGCTCCTAGAAACCCAGAGCCTTCACAGCTCCACTCTCACTTGGAGGAACATACCACACCCAGCTGAGCTTCTGGCTGAGCTTTTAAACCCCAGCCCAAAACCTGGCCTGGACGTGGGGAACAGCCACCCACCCTGCTCTTTGGCTGCTCCCAATAAGAACTGGCCCGGATCGGCTTTTCAGCCACACTAAGAATAAAAAGTGTCAGCGAGCACTAGCTGCGGCTGACACATAAAATAACCAGTTCTTATCTCACCGAGGCCAGGAACCTCGGTGACACGTACCTTCCATCAATGACGGACCCTTGCGCCTTCCTACAATATATATATATATACATACATCTATGCATCTGGACAATCTATAATAGCTTAAAAAGCATTCACTGCACCCAACTTACCAGAAATTCCTAGCAGAAAATAGATGTGCCTGAGTGGGAAAGGGGGATTTGGCCTAGGTTGCAACAAGTCAACCAAAAGGTAGTATAATGCCAGACAAAAGTGTCTTTATTTAATCTTAATCCCTTTAGTGCATTTATTGCAGATGCTGGGTCTTTAAAGATGGTGATGGAGTCAATGATTGGATACAAAGGCAATTATGATTTTTTTAGCACTCAAATGTTGTGATGTGCTTCCGGTGACCAATTGGCTCCACTGTGATGAGGCCTTTTGAAGACTCTGAGGCCTGCCATAGAGAAGTTCCTACCTGTTTTAGGGCATAATATGAACATAGGGATTCTTCAATAGACTGCAATGGATTAAGCAATCATAGAATTGCATGTCTCCCCTAGGAGAACAAAAAATAAATGTAATAAAGTTTTAAAATGTTTTTAAAAATGTAACAAAAAATTAACATACAGTAAGATATAAAAATTCAAGTCATCCCCTTTCCCCATTTTACAAATAAAAACAAATAAATAAAGATCATTAGTATCACCATGTCCCAAAGTGCCTGTACCATTAAAATATAAATATATTATATATTAAATGGTGCCACTTGTCCCACAAAAAACAAGCCTTCAAGTCTTCTTTCCTCAACAAAGCAATTAATATTTATTTGAGCATTTTCTCGTTATTTATTAACTACATTTTTCCTCTATATAACATTTGTTAAATGAGTAACAAGAACAGACGTTGGAGGAAAGGGTCCATTTATTTTGGGAAAATCTTTCCCTCTTGAAATTTGGAAAAGTACCATGGTAAGCCTTATCACAAGAATTTTTTTTTTTTTTTTTATGAAATCTACTTCCAAAACCAATTAATACTGGAGGTGATGGGAAGAGACTGACACAAATTTTGTTTTCACAAAGTTTGTTGCTTCAATGATTTTGGATCTTTGTTAGATGTCTCTATGGTATAGTGAAGTACAATTATAAGTATTTTTTTTTTTACTTTTATTGACATATCCATGACATAATTTCTGTGCTTGTTTGTCCAACTGCGTTTTCATGATTGACCACAGGTTCTCAATAGGATTGAGATCTTGGAAGTTTCCTGGCCATGAACCCAAAATTTTAATGTTCTGTGCACAAATTTTTGGACTTATGAATAGAGTTGAGCAGACACCTGGATGTTCGGGTTTGACGGGTTTCGGCCGAACTTCAGAAAAAAGTTTGAGTTCGGGACCCGAACTTAACCCCGAAGCCCATTAAAGTCAATGGGGACCCGAATTTTTGAACATTAAAATGGCTGTAAAAATGTCATGGAAAGGGCTATAGGGCTGCAAATGAAAGAAAAATGTGGTTAAGAGCATGGCAAGTTCTCTGCAAACAAATGTGGATAGGGAAATTACTTTTTTTTTTTTTTTTTTTTTTAATCTCCATATTTTATTTATAATACAAAAATACATATCGACATGACATTTATAATATCTTAAATGTTGAAATCATCCCCATCCCGCCCCAACCACCCCCCCCCCCCCCCCTCCCAGCTTTGCAGGGATAAAAGAGAAAAAAAAAATAAAAATAAAAAAATTAATTAATTAAGCCGTAACCCACTCTTCCCACAGACCACTCCATTTTAAGTAGGCTCCTCTTTGTTTGTACAAGATCTTCTCGTAGTTTTTCACCTTCTCAACCAGAGCCATCCAGTTACCACAATCTGGAATGGAGGAGCTAAACCACAATCTAGCAACAATAAGCCTGGCCAGGAACATAACCTTAATCAATAATTGACGATTTATGGGCTGATAGTTAACCTCCGATAGGTCTCCCAGGACCCATATCCTGGGGGACAAAGGAACAAGCATATTCAGTTTGCAGGCCAAAGTGGTCTGGACTGATCTCCAATAACTACCCATCATCGGGCAATCCCAGAACAGATGTAAGTGATCTGCCCCGGAGTCGCCACAGCGTGGGCAATCAGAGGAGGTCCTAAGTCCTCTTCTATATAGCCACATAGGTGTCACATATATTTTGTGCAGAATATTAAATTGTACAACAGTGTGATTGAAGTTGTGTGAAACATATTTTAAGTTTTCCCCTATAGTTTCCCAATCTGGGGGACCCACCTCTGAAAGTAGCAAAGACCAGGACTTCTGTCCTGGAGAAAGAAGACCCATAAAAAAGTGTTTCATTAAGTGTCTATAACAATATGACATTTTGATTTTTGTAGCAGTTTTCTTAATAATAAGATTGTGTAAAAATTCAGGAGAATCTATAAAAAGAAGGTGACTATTCAAAGTGCTAGAGAGTGCAAACCTCAATTGGAAATATGCATACCAAGCCACCTCACCCATATCTGCCCTCTGCCATATTTCCATTGAGGACAGAATTTGTCCACCACTAACCACCTGATGTAAATACTGAACTTTCTTCGTCCTCCAATACTGGCAGCACTTCAAGTCCCTTATATTCACAAGCTTTAGGTTATGCCACAGTGGGGTGCAAATAAGCGATGCCTCAACTCCACACCAGCTCCTGATGACCCGCCAGGTCTTTATAGCCATTCTGCAAAAAAGTGTATACCCGGTCTGTGAATTTAATAGATAGTCGGACTCCAATACAGTAAAGAAATCCGTAAAGCCTGAGTCTTTCACCACTTTATTGCAGAAGTGGCTATTCTCCCAATCACTAAAAAGGCAAAGCTGAGAGGCCATGAAGTAACCCCTGAAGTAAGGGAGGTTAAGGCCTCCCTGACTATAGGGCATAGAGAAGTAGAGCGCCTTCAGTCTAACGCGCTTCCTCCCCCACAGTAGATCGTTAAGCATCCGCTCAATTAGTCTAAAGTACTTGTCTGCGATCCATACAGGCGAGTTGCGCAGGACATAAAGAACCTGGGGCTGTACTACCATTTTGATTAAAGAAATTCTATCAGCTCTCGTGTACAGAATTTTTTGCCATATCTTGGATTTAGCCCTCAGCTTTATCAGCAGGGGAATCAAGTTAAGTTGTAAATATTCCAAAGGTTTGGCAGAAACTGAGATCCCCAGGTACTTTATTGATTCAGAGACAGTTAGCTGATCATCCCAATTACCTCGCAGCTCGTCTATAGGAAGGAGAGCAGTCTTCTCCCAATTGATCTCTAGGCCAGACGGAGCAGAAAAAAAGCCAACCAAATCCATTATACGAGGGAGAGTAGTTTCTGTTTGCTGCAGAAAAATCAAAATATCATCTGCGTAGAGGGATACGCGGTCGTGCTTCCCCATTAAACCGAAGCCAGCCACCTGCAGATCCTGTCTTATGCTGGCTGCTAAAGGTTCAATATAGATATTAAAAAGAAGAGGTGAAAGAGGACAGCCTTGACGGGTGCCTCTTCCTAGGGAAAAGCTCTCTGTGACCGTATCGTTAATCCTGATCCTAGCAGTTGGGGAGCTATATAATAGCTGAACCATCGCCATAAATCTGGGGCCAAAGCCCATTTTTTTCATTACCGCCCAGAGAAAAGTCCACTCCACCCTGTCGAAGGCCTTGGTGGCATCCAGCGACAGGATGGAGCGGGCCCCACACCCCGGAGACTGAATGTTAATAAATAACCTGTGCAGATTGTGGTGAGTGCCCCTTTTTGGCATAAAGCCATTTTGGTCTGAGTGAATAATAGTTGATATAACCTGTGAAAGCCTCCTAGCTAAAACTTTAGATAGTAGCTTAGCATCTGTGTTTAATAACGAGATCGGTCTATAGGAGCTCATTTCTAACGGATCCTTATCCTTTTTGGGAATTAAAACAATCAGAGCCTCCATCATAGTGCATGGTAAATTTCCTCCCTGTGTTGCCTGAGAAAGGACCTCTAAAAGCTGAGGGAGAATCACATCGCTATGCTTGCGGTAAACCTCATATGGAAGGCCATCCATCCCCGGCGACGAGTTCCCTGTGATGGATCCCAAAGCCTCTTGAAGTTCCAAAAGGGATAACTCCTCTTCCAGATATTCTATTTGGGCTTCATTTAAAACAGGAAGTGAGATCCTCTCAAGAAACCGCGTCGCTAGGTCAGGCGGCAGGCCAGGAGAGGGGCTATATATCTGGGTGAAATATTGTAGGAAGGTGTCCCTGATTCCTTCTGAATCTGTTATAGTTTCCCCTGCTGTATTACGGATCGAAACAATAGACTGATTTTTCTTGCCTTGTTGTGAAATTATCCTAGCCAGCAACCTGCCGGGTCGTCCAGACTCCGAAAAATATTTTAAACCCTTGAAAAATACTCTATGAGTTGCTTTCTCTGTTATGTATTTATCCAAGGAGCAGCTGGCCTTCTGCATCTCCTCCCTATTATACTCAGTAGGTTGGGCGATAAAACGCTCGCTTGCGCCTGCTGCAGCCCTGGTCAATTCCTCCTCTTTTTTTTAAATGTTCTCTTTGTTGCAGCGATCTCGCTTATAAAGACCCCCCTCAGATATGCTTTCAGGGCATCCCATACTATGTTGATGTTAGCAGAGGGGCGATTCACTTCCCAAAAAAAGGATATCAATGATTTAGTGGACTGTAAATTATCCATAATAGAAAACCAATATGGGTTCAGCTTAAATCCTAGCCCCCTGTTATCCTTGTTCTTCCCAGTGCAAACCTCAATCAATACCGGTGAGTGATCCGAGATTGTTCTTACACCATATCGTATCCTGCGGATATTACAGAGATTATTCTCATTGGTAAATGCTAAATCAATTCTGGACATAGCTCTGCCACCCCGGCTAACACAGGAGTATACTCGCTTACCTCCGCCAAGATGTTCCCATATATCCACCAGTCCAACTTCCCGGCAGAATTGTGGCAGCGGGGAGGCAGATAGATTCCTCCCACATTCTGCATCTAGTGTGAATCTGTCTTTCTTGGGGTCCATTACTGCATTAAAGTCCCCCATCAAAACTAGCCGGCATTCTGATCTCCCTTCAAAAAAGAGTATTAGCTGGACCAATGGGTACATTGAAAAGGGCGGAGGTATATAAAAAAAAGCGAGAACATAGCTATGGCCGTACAGCTTACCATGCAAAAAAATAAATCTACCCTGGTCATCTATATAGGATTTAATAAGGATAAAGTCCACAGAGTTATGGATCAAAACTGAAACACCCCTAGAGGAGCCACTAAAAGTGGAGTGATAGGATTGCGAATACCATCCCGTTGTCAAACGGGACACGGTTTCTTTGGTAAGATGGGTTTCTACCATGCAAATAATTGCTAAAAAACAACCCTCCCCGAACCTGCAAGGTGGGTTCCCACCCGCCCATCCCGCTCCCCTCTCCATTGATCCGCCCGATCTGGTCAGCGAACCTCTAAACCCCCGGCCGTTCTCCCTTGCCCTGGCCCCTCCCTTCCATAATAATATCCGTTTTCTCCAGCTACTCTGACGCTTGTTATTACTTTTTCTCCTTTCTTTCTCTCTAAACAGGATTAAGCAGTTCCCTTATGGATCATTCTTGGATCGCTGGATGCTATAGCAAATATTTAATATCATTGGGCGCCCCTCCCTCCCTTCCTTCCCTTCATTCCTGCTAATACAAAATTTCAGATGCCCATTTGCTCCAGCCAGTTTAACGCCTGCTGTGGTGTCTCAAAATAAAGTGAAGTCCCGTTGTGAATTACTCTCAATTTCGCTGGATACTGTAGAGAGTATTTGATCTCCTTAGCCGCCAATCGTTTCTTTATCTCTATAAAGTTTCTTCTTTTCTCCTGAGTCTGCCGCGCAAAATCAGGGAAGAAGAGCAGTTTAGTACCCTGATATTCAATGGGTGCACATTCTCTTGCTCTTTTCAAAATCATGTCTCTATCAGCAGACAGTAGCAGTTTGATTAAAATTGCACGCGGCGGTCTCCCTGGTATGGGCTTCCCTCCTGGTATTCGGTGTGCTCTTTCTATTTGGAACATAGGGGAAAAGTTCTCACTCCCAAAGCTGTGCAGGACCACATCTTTAATTTCTTCCTCTAGTTGTCGGCCCTGAGCTCCTTCAGAAAAACCGATTATGCGCACATTATTGCGCCTTGACCTGTTTTCTAGGTCCTCAAGCTTATTTTGTAGTGCTTGATTTTCTGATGCCAGGGTTGTCATTTTGGATTTTAGCATGCCCATGCCTGTTTGCAGGGAATCAATAGTTTTTTCCACGCTAAGAACTCGCTCCCTCATCTTTCCTAGATCTTCTCTTATTAAGGAAATATCGCTCTGCACTGACCCCAATTGCGTGGACATTCCCTGCACCAGAGTGCCATTATTTTCCACAGCGCAAAGGATTTTGTCCAAGACCGATGGGTCGTATTCCGTTCGTATTTGTGTAGAGGAGCCTTCCTCGCCTCCCTCCTGGTCAGCGTCCTCTGATCCATCCTCAGAGAGATCAGCATTTTGACGAGTATTCGCCAGTTTTTTCATCTTGGCTGGAGGTTTGGTTTTGGCTGGAATTTTATCAGCTAAGAAGGGCGATTTTAAAAATTTATCGATTTTGTTCTCTGGAGTCTTAGCCCCCAGCTTAGTAGTGGAAGAGTCGATTGAACGTCGTTTTGGGGCCATTTCCAACACCTTATATTGTGTATATATATTATTTTTTTAATTTTTTTTTATTTTTATTTTTTTATCGCCCCTTCTCCCTTTTCTCCCCCCTCCCTCCTTTTATTTTTTTTCCCTTGTTTATTCCTTTCCCCTCGCCTTTATTTTGTTTTTTAATTATAATATTTTTTTTTTTTTTTTTTTTTATAATCCCTTCCTTTTCCCCCTTTTTTTTTTTTTCCCCCTCTCTTTTTCTCTTTCTTTCCTTTAGTTCTTTTTTATTTAATTTTTTTTTTTTTTTTTTTTTTCCCCCCCCTTTTTTTTTTTTTACCACAAGCAAGGAGCAGTTTTTGGCAAGAGCTATCTCCACATCACATTAACGGTACGGTAAGTACAAAATCAAAGTTCAGTCCTCACGTGGCCGACGTTGTCGTCCCAATATCCGCCGTGGCCGTAGCAGCAAGTCCAAGCCGTGGTTTAGATATGATGTATCCGTCCAAGTGGCAGAGAGACCGATAGCAGGCGAATAGCAGGGGGTCAAGGAGTCCAGCAGCAGGCACACCAACACGCCAGCAGACAGGAGGCAGGAGAAGCCCAGCAAGGCAAAAATCCAGAGGAACAGGCAGTCCAGTAGTCCAGCGTCAAGCAGAGCAGCGAGGCAGCAACAGCAGATAGGGGCCACAAAGAGGAGCCAGACGGGCAATCACGAGGTCAAGCAGATAAAGATCGAAATCAAACAGGTGAGGCGGATACAGCAGCGCAGGGCAAACAAGTCTAGAGGAGACCAAGGAGCAAGACAGCCGCGGCCGGCAACCGCGTCCTCCACTTAACTTAACATGCGGAGACGTGAGCTGTACAAAAATCAAGCCGGGCACACAGCTCTGCTCTCCTCATCAGCTGGCCGGCTCAGCGCATCGGAGCTCGGCGCGTCGGAGGGCACCAGCATCAGCTGTTCGGAACAGGGCGTCGGAGCTTGGGAGGAGGACGCCGGTGTCAGCTGTTTCAGCGTCAGGGCATTAGCGCTTGCAGGGAGGAGGCCAGCGCAGAGGGGAGAGCGAGACGCGACGTGCTCACGTCATCCCGCCGTCTGCAGACATCCACTGCTTTCCCAAGGTGAAATTACTTTAAATAACATAAAATACGTAAAAAAAATAAATCTTGATCTAGGAGGACGAGGTCCATATGGAGTAGAAGGTTGAGGAGGCGGTGGACGTGGCAGTGGAGGAGGAGGTAGTCTACACTTCATTTTTGGTTTTACATTCATTTATATTTTTAAAATTATGGTCCACCCCAAAATATTGAGAAATATAACCTGCGATTACCCCCTCCAGTCGGGCTAAACACACGTTCAGACAATACACTGGCTGCAGGGCAGGCCAGCACTTCCAAGTGGTCAAGGGCAAGCTCAGGCCATGTGCCCAATTTGGAGACCCAGAAGTTGCAGGGGCTGACCCCTGTCAGTTCGTGTAGGCATGTGCACACTTACTGCCCCACCATGTTGCATGTCCCCGTGATGTTCACGATCCAATTTGATATCTGCTCTATCAACTTTCAATGTTCTTTTATGCGCTTACCATGGTGATCAAGGTTGGCGGGGTTCCACGCCAGAGAGTGAGCGTGAGAAAGAGAGACCACATCCAAGGGAGGATAAATTTTTTCAAATTTAAAATTATAGAGTGGAATTATGGGACAAATTATTAAAGCGTAAAAGTGGGACAACTTTTTAAAGTTTAAGCATTGAATGAAAGGATGTGGCGCGCATTAATTAATGAAGAATTTATTAAAATGTCTTCACTGTCAACTATGCAGAGCAGGGGTTTCTATCTGGCAAAATTTGAAAAATATCACCTGACAATGTAATTGACGATTTTTTAAATTTATGTTCCTGTCACCTACGTAGAGGTGCCCCAGTGACATCCACCATCCATTTCGATATCTTCTCTATCAACTTTCGATGTTCTTTTCTGAGCCTACCATGTTGATCAAGGTTATCGGTGAATCAGGGTTCCAAAGGGAGCGTGAGAAAAAGAGACCAAATTTAAGGGAGATACATTTATAAAAATAATTTGGGATTGAGCAGAAATGTGGAGCAAATTACAGAAGCCCAAATGTGGGCCAATAGAGTAAAGCGGAAATATGAGAAAAGTTATTGAGGCACAAATGTGGGACAAATTAAAGAAGCCCAAATGTGAGCTAGGTAGAGGAGGGGAATATTACACACAAAATGTTGTGAATTTCACCCAAAAATGTAACAGACAATTATTATTTTTTTAACCTGTCTACTAGGTATAGCAGTGGTACATCATACCCAAACATTGGTGAATTTCACCCAAAAATGCAACTGACAATTTTATTTTATTTTTTACGCTCTAATAGGTATAGCAGTGGTACATCACACCCAAAATTTGGTGACTTTCACCCGAAAATGTAACTGACAAAGTAGTGAAATTACATAAAATAAAATACGTACCAAAAAAATAATAATTGATTTATGAGGTGGAGTTCCATATGGAGTAGGAGTTTGAGGAGGCGGCGGACATAGCGGTGTCGGTAGAAGCGACGGTGAAGGAGGACAAAGTAGCCAACACAGGTTTTTGGTTTTAATTTTATTTTTTTAAATTAGGGTACACTCCAAAAGAGTGTGAAATATCCAAAAAACAAGAATGAGCAAATGCGCTGCAGTATAACAATGGCTGGTTAGTGCCGGTATACATGTCTATTCTGCACAAGGTACGGACAAGTCCTGTGTGATCCATGCCTGGTTCATTTTAATGAACGTGAGCTTGACCACATTGGCTGTGGACAGAAGGCTGCGCTTGTCTGTGATTATGCCCCCTGCCGTGCTAAACACACGTTCAGATAATACACTGGCTGCAGGGCAGGCCAGCACCTCCAAGGCATAAAAAGCAAGCTCAGGCCATGTGCCCAATTTGGAGACCCATAAGTTGAAGGGGGCAGACCCGTCATTCAGCACGTGTAGGCGTGTGCACACATACTGCTCCACCATTTTGCTGAAATACTGCCTCCTGCTAAAACGTTCCATATTAGCTGGTGGTGCTGCTTGTTCTGGCATGCTGATAAAGCTTTTCCACATTTCGGCCATGCTAACCCTGCCTTCTGAGGTGCTGGCGGTGCCTCAGCTGCGTTGGCAACCTCTTCCTCTGCCTTCGCCTTGTGCTTACACTGTGCCTCCGCTGTCAGGTGGGAATGCCACCAGCAGCGCATCTACCAGCGCGTGCTTGTACTCGCGCATCTTACGATCACGTTCCAGTGACGGAATTAAGGACGGTGCGTTGTCCTTGTAACGGGGATCCAGCAGAGTGGCCATCCAGTAATCAGCACAAGTTAGACTGTGGGCAACTCGGTGGTCGTTGCGGAGACACTGCATCATGTAATTGCTCATATGTGCCAGGCTGCCCAGAGGCAACGAAAATCTGTCCTCTGTGAGAGGTGTATTGTCTGTGTCCTTGTATCCCCCCAGCCATGCACCAGTGATGGCCATGAGCTGGTCTGGGTTCCACCCTGCTGTGAACATGATTCCTCATCCTCATCCTCCACCTTGTCATCCTCTAGAACTGTGCCCTGGCTGGACAATTGTTTACCTGGCGTTTGTGGGTGCAGGAACCTACCCTCAGAGACACTTGTGAATGACTAGCAGGAAACCCTACAAAATGATCCCTCTTCCTCCTCCTCCTCCTGTGCCACATCCTCTTCCATCATCACCAGCAGCGTTTTTTCAAGGAGGCCTAGAAGTGGGATAGTTACAGAGCAGAGTTATCAGCACTGGCCATGTTGGTGGAGTACTCGAAACAGCACAACAAGGAACACAGGTCTCGCATGGCGGCCCAGTCATTGGTGTTGAAGTGGTGCTGTTCCGCAGAGCGACTAACCCGTGCGTGCTGCAGCTGAAACTCCACTATCGCCTGCTGCTGCTCGCACAGTCTGGCCACCTATCACGATCGGCGTGACTATCACATACGTGACACAGAGGGAGGGAAAGAGGAAGGCCCTGCCCAAGTGAGAGGGAAGGTGGTGACCCCTGACTCACCTTGCGGCTGGCACCTGGCTGCCCTGACGTCCCTAGACGGGTTCCTCACCCGTACGCCGATCACGTGCCTAAAACCCTGGCTTTCCCTAAGATGAGCCCTAGATAGTGAACAGGGCGGTGGGAACACTAGTCCACACCACTAGCTCTAAAGGAAAACACCAAGGGGAGGACAGACAATACAGACTCAACATATAATCCCAGGTGGGCAACAACAGGAGACAACAAAAAGCCCAACAGGGATCCGGAGGGTAGCACTCTGGAACAACAACCAGGATTCACAGCTCCAGTGGGTCAGTATAGAAGTCCAGGCAGGAAGCTCTATAACTGGCAACTAGAGAAGTGTGAGAGGAGAATATAAGGAGGTTGGGAGTGGCAGACAAGAAACAGCTGAGGAGGAGAAGCTACGGATCCCTGAGTGAGACAAAAAGGATTGCAAGGCAAACACAGAAAACAATCACTAAGAAACAACGTGATCTTTAGACATAGAGCGCGCAGCCACCCGCTGCGACTTCCTGACCCCGGGTATAATGGAGTCAGACGTGGCTCTTGACACCCTCGTGACACCACCATGTGCAAGGTGTGTGGGCACGTCGCATATGAGGCGGTGAGTGGTAATGCTGAATTTACTCTGCAGCGCTGACAGGTGAGCAGCAGCAGGGTGAGAACGCCAAAAGCGCTCACAGACGGCCTGCACTTTATGCATCAGCTTTGACATATCGGAGCAATTTTTAAGGAATCTCTGCACCACCAAATTCAGCACATATGTCAGGCAAAGGATGTGCGTCAAACCGACTAGTTCCAGAGCTGCTATGAGATTTCGCCCATTATCGCACACCACCAGGCCCGGTTTGAGGCTGACTGGCACAAACCACTCATCGGTCTGTTGTTCAAGGCTCGTCCACTCCTGAGCGGTGTGGGCTTTGTCCCCCAAACAGATATGTTTTAAAACTGCCTGCTGTCGTTTACCCCTGGCTGTGCTGAAGTTGGTGGTGAAGGTATTACGCTGACCGGATGAGGAGCTGGTAGAGGATGAGGAAGCAGAGTAGGAGGAGGAAACAACAGGAGGCAAACTGAAGCGCCCTGCAATCCTTACGCCTCAGGCCCAGCCACCACTGCATTTACCCAGTGTGCTGTTATGGAGATATAACAACCCTAACGGTGCTTACTGGTCCACGTAACCGTAGTGAGGTGCACCTTGCCACAGATGGCGTTGCACAGTGCACACCTGATTTTGTCCCCAACTTGGTTGTGCAGGGAAGGGATGGATCACCTGGAAAAGTAGTGGCGGCTGGGCAGGACGTACTGTGGGACAGCCACCGCCATAAGGCCTTTAAAACTATTCGTCTCCACCACACGGAATGACAGCTTTTCAAAGGCCAGAAATGTATAAAATGCTGGCATTCAGGACTAGAGATCGCGGATGGGTAGGGGGGTACTTCCTCTTCCTCTCCAGTGTTTGGGGATGGAGAGATGAACGCTTCCGTGGGACATTGTGGAGATGCTTGGTGCCCCAGGTGGTGGTATTGCTGGAAGATCCTCTGTTTGCGGGGTGGCAGGTCCCACTGTCCCTCCAGAGGTGGATGAAGAGGCCGTGTCTGCAGCAGAAGAGGAAGCAGGAGGAGCCAGAGACCTTTCTTGGTTTTTGAGGTGTCTACTCCACTGCAGCTCGTGCTTTGCACTTAAATGCCTGGTCATGCAGGTTGTGCTCAGGTTGAGAACATTTATGCCTCGCTTCAGGCTCTGATTGCACAGCATGCAAACCACTCGTGTCGTCAGCACATTGTCTGAAGAACTGCCACGCCAGGGATCTCCTTGGAACTGGCTTTGGTGTGCTTGGTTCCTTGCTGCGGTGGGCAGTAGCAGGCGTACTGTCTAGAGGACGGGCGGTCTGCTTTTGCACCCTGTTACCTCTTCTGCTGTGCTGGTGGCTCTGTGCGACCACTGCCTCTTCTTCCGAACTACATAGGTCACTCGCATGACCTTGATTCCATGTGGGGTCGAGGACCTCATCGTCCTTCACATCATCTTCCACCCAGTCTTCAGCCCTGCCCTCCTTGTCGGTCTGCACACTGCAGAAAGCATTGAGGACTGAGGACATTGGGCAAGGAACTCTGGGAGGACGGGATCACCCAGATTGACATGCCTGCATGCAGCCAATCAGCAGCCAGCCAGCCTGTGATGTCACAACCCTATAAATACAGCGGCCATCTTAGAGTCAGACATTTTCCAGTGTTCTGAGTGCAGGGACAGATGCGTGAAGGCGCTAGGACAGCAATTGGAAAATGCTGAATGTGGGAAAAAAAGACAGAAAAAACTATTTATAAGTGCAGGGAAAGGATAGGGAGGAATCATCTTAAAGCATCTTAGTGCAGGGAAAGACGTCAGAATGCGCTAGGGACATTGTTAGGAAAGCGATTTGCAGAAAAATATTATTTGGGGATCCAAATAGCCATTAGACAGCTCTGTCGTTCCAGCTGATTGTTATTGGGCTGCAAGTGCTATGTTGAAAAGCCTTTAGTGGCTTATATTTTAGTATCTTTAGTATCTTATCAGTACTGCAAGAAAAATATATACGCATTTCACTTCTGCAGTTATTTCTGTTGAAAGCGTAGAGGGGCGTATTTTAGTACTGCAAGAAAAATATATATGCACTGCACTGTTGCAGTTATTTCTGATTAAAGCGTAGAGGGGTGTATTTCAGTACTACAGGAAAAATATATACGCACTTCACTCTTTAAGTGGCCTATTTCAGTCAAACAAGAAAATATATTCTGAGTCTACTTCTGCAGTTATTTCTGTTAAAAGTGTATATGGGGCATATTTCTGAAAAAAAAAGAAAAATATATACGCACTAAACTGTTGCAGTTATTTCTGGTGAAAGCGTATAGGGGCTTATTTCAATCCAACAAGAAAAATATTTTCTTAGTTCACTTCTGCAGTTATTTCTGTTGAAAGCGTATAGGGGCTGTAGGAAGGTGCGAGGGGCCGTCATTGAAGGAAGGTATGTGTCACCAAGATTCCTGGCCTCGGTCGGTAGTTTTAAGTGTCAGCGGCAGCTAGTGCTGACTGACACTGTTTTGTTGTTAGCATGGCTGTAAAGCCAATCTGGGCCGGCTCTTACTGGGAGTAGCCAAAGTGCTGGGTGGGTGGCTGCTCCCCACGCTCCAGGCCGGGTCTTTTTTGGCCTATCTAAAACCCAGCCAGCAGTCTCAGCTGGGTGTGGTTTTTCCTCCATCTGACAGAGAATCTGGGGAGTCTCTGTGTTTTGGGACCTGTGAATTTGTGCCTTGCTAAAGGGCTGAGAGCTGCATGTCGGGAAACAGGCCACTAAAGCCTGCTGTGGACTGTGGATGGAAAACTACTAACCAGGTGAAGATTCTGTTCTATGGACATTGCATGGTGTGAACAAACACCAAGATTGTGAATGGTCAATTTGCTTTTCCTTATGTGTGAATAAACACCAAACTGTTTAAGTTAAAGGGGTTGTCCGGGTTCAGAGCTGAACCCAGACATACCCATAATTTCACCCAGACAGTCCCCTTGACAAGAGTATTGGAGCATTTAATGCTCCGATGCGCTCCCTTGACCTTAGCTGGATAGTGCAGGGCAAGAACTCTATTCTTTACAATAACACACTGCCGGGCGAAGGCTTCCATCCGGCAGTGTGTTCGGTGACGTAAACAGCTCTGGTGGGCGGGCATTAGAACTGCCCTAGCCGTTTTACAGGCTAGGGCAGCGCTAAAACCCGCCCATCAGTGCCGGTGATGTCACCGAGCAAACCACCTGGCAGCTTCATGGAGAGCCTATTAAGTCACTGGAACTTAAGAAAATGCCTTTGCCCCGCGCGATTAAGCGCAGGCCAAAGAAGAGCATCGGAGCATGAACTCCTCCAATGTTCAAGTCAGGGGGGCTACCTGGGTGAAAATGGGGATAATCCCTTTAAAGGCTTTGTGATTGCCTCTATACTGCGTCCGCTAGCCTGTCTACCTGAGCAAAACCCCACAATTGGTGTCAGATGCCCGCTAGCCTGTCTACCTGTCGGATGTCCGCTAGCCTGTCTACCTGAGCAAAACCCCACAATTGGTGTCGGATGCGGGCAAACGCAGTGAGGCAGGCCTGAAGGCCGAAAAGTTTTTTTTTATTTTCCCGGGCACAAGTGCATGTCCTACATTAAGTCGGCAAGGTTACGACCCTGTGTCCCCTGACAAAATGAAGGCAGTCGTGAAAGCCCTCGTGGAGCTTTCACGTAACTTGTTGCAGCAGCGGGAGGCTAACAAGCAGCAGCAGGAAACTAACCAGCTGCTATTACAACATGTCATGGCGTTGCAAGCTCACGGAGTGTCCCAGAACATCCACGATATCCGGACAGCTGTGCGCGCGGCGATCCCTAAGATTCCCCCCTCGGATGACGTTGAGACCTATATGGCGATGTTTGCAAAAGTGGCCATGAGGGAGAAGTTACCCCGAGACCAGTGGGCTGAGGTCATCACTCTGTTCCTGGCGTCTGGGCCCTAGCAAGTGTTTTTTGATCTTCCCGATGATCAAGCGACCAACTACCCGACCGTATTAGGTGAGATCCTGGCGAGACTGGGGTTGAATGTATTGGTCCGGGCTCAGCGAGTGCACCAGTGGAAATTTGACTTGGCTGAACCCGCCAGACCACAATATTATGACCTGCTACACTGGTTACAGAAATGGCTGCAGCCTGACATATTGACTCCCACTGCTATGCTGGGCACTGGATCGGCCAGGTGTCTCCTGGTAATGCCTTATAGATGGTCTACTTGGTGGAGCGCTAATGAGGCCACCAGAAATCTGCAGGGGGGTTCTTTTGGGAGGGGGCCTGTCAAACCCTGGAAATCTCCACCTCAGACCCGGCGGCTGGTGCCAGTCATACCTGCCCAGGAGACATCCCCTGCAGACCCAACCCTGGTGGTTTGTTGGTGTGTGTCACGAGCCTGGACACATAAGGGCCGTCTGTCCCCATCGGGGTGAACCCATGGATACCAACTATGTCTGCCGCCACTCATTGTATGCCAGGAAACTGTGTGCCACAGGTACCTACGAGACTGTAGACAATCGCCACCTGTGCCAGGTGGAAGTGGGGGACACTCTAGCAGTGGCACTGCTGGATTCAAGGAGCCTGGTGTCCCTGGTAAGAGCTGCCCTGGTGCGGCCTGTCGAGTATATTGGCAGAAGGGTCTGCGTTGTGTGCATTCATGGGGACTTAAAGGACTATCCCACTGCCCTGGTCTCCAGATGTTTTCTCGCGTGGGTCTGCCTAAGGAGGTTCTGAATGACCAAGGGAGCCCGTTTATGTTGAAAGTCGTGAGGGAACTCTGCAAGTTGCTCCACATAAAAAAGCTACGGATGTCTGTGCATCATCCGCAAACGGATGGCCTGGTAGAGAGGTTAATCATACCCAACAAGTGTTGTTGAGTACGTCACCCAGATGCAAGGATGGATTGAAACAGTGTTACCTCTGGTTAGGGAGCATATGGTGGCAGCGCAGCGAGCCCAGAGTATGATCTATAATCGGCAGACTCGGGTCCGGACCTTTAACCCGGGTGTTGGTTCTGGTACCAACCATAGACATTAAGTTCCTAGCTAGGTGGCAGGGGCCCTATGAGGTACTTGATAAAATTGAAGAGGTAGATTACAATGTACACCAGCCAGGGAGGCGAAAGCCGGAACAGGTGTGCCATGTTAATCTGCTCAAACCCTGGAAAGATAGGGAAACCTGTGAAGACAGCCCATGAACAGGGTTTTTAGGGGAAACCGTTTCGGCCCCTCTGTCAGAAGCAAGGGAAGCGGCTGCCACAGTAAAAATTGCTGACAGCCTCTCCTCTAAACAGGCTCTGGAAGTCAAGGAGTAAATTAGTTGCTACCCGAAGCTCGGCAACAAGCCATCGCGGAGGAAGTGCAGGCAGGTGTCATCGAGGAGTCAAAAAGTGAATGGGCCAGTCCGATAGTCTTAATACCCAAGTCAAACAGGACATTGCTGTTGTGTAACGGTTGTGTAACGACTTCCGCAAACTGAATGAGGTGTCCAAGTTTTATGCATATCTCATGCCCCGAGTGGATGAGCTTATTGAGAATTTGGGTCAAGCCCAGTATTTTTCTGTGTTGGACCTCACCAAAGGGTACTGGCAGGTACCCTTGACGCAGGCTGCCAAAGAAAAAATGGCTTTCATCACGCCAGAGGGGCTGTATCAATACAAGGTATTACCCTTTGGTAGACATGGCGCTCCTGCCACGTTTCAAAGGCTAATGAAAGCTTCGACGTACCTGGATGATATAGTTATCCACAGCACCGACTGGGAAAGTCACCTACCTAAAGTACAGGCGGTAGTGGATTCCCTTAGGAAGGCTGGATTAACCGCTAACCCAAAAAAGTGTGCAATAGGGTTTGAAGAGACCAAGTACCTGGGGAATGTAATTGGGCGCGGAATTATTAAACCTCAGGCGAACAAAATTGAGGCAATTAGGAATTGGCCCCGACCTGTCACTACTCAGCAAGTAAAGTCATTCCCGGGTATGGTGGGGAAATATATGAGGTTTGTCCCCAATTTTGCTACAGTTGCCGCACCGTTGACAGGCCTTTTGAAGAGACGCAAGTCAGTGATGATTCAGTGGAATGAGCAGGCAGAAAAGGCTTTCTCTGCTTTGAAGTCTGCCCTCCCTGTGTGGGTCTCCGGTATTGGTGAAGCCTGACTTCAAGAGGGAGTTTGTGGTACAGACCGATGCCTCTGAAGTAGGCCTCAAAGCTGTACTCTCAGGACATCAATGGGGAGGAACATTCTGTTGTTTTCCTGAGCTGCAAACTTACCCCAGCCGAGACTAGGTACAGTATAGTGGAGAAAGAGTGCATAGCCATCAAGTGGGCACTCGAGTCTCTCCGCTTTTATCTGTTGAAGTTATTTCTGGTGAAAGCTTATAGAAAGCTGTATTTCAGTACTACAAGAAAAATATATACGCACTTCACTCTTTAAGTTTTCCTTGGTCAAAGCGTATATTGGCCTATTTCAGTCCAACAATAAAAATATATTCTCAGTTCACTTTTGCAGTTATTTCTGTTGAAAGTGTATAGGGGCGTATTACAGTTAAAAAAGAAAAATATATATGCACTGCACTGTTTCAGTTATTTCTGGTAGCGTATAGTGGCCTATTTCAGTCCAACAAGAAAAATATTTACCCACTTCACTCTAGGTTTTTTCTGGTCAAAGTGTATAGTGCCCTTTTTCAGTCCAACAAGAAAAATATATTCTCAGTTTACTTCTGCAGTTATTTCTGTTGAAAGCGTATAGGGGCGTATTACAGTAAAAAATAAAAGGAAAAATATATACGCATGGCACTGTTTCAGTTATTTGTGGTGAAAGTGTATAGGGGAGTAATTCAGTCCAACAAGAAAAATATATTCTCAGTTCACTTCTGCAGTTATTTCTGTTGAAATCGTATGGGGGGGGGGGGGGTACTTCAGTAAAAAAAGAAAAAAATATATGCACTGCACTGTTGCAATTATTTCTGGCAAAAGCGTATAGGGGCGTATTTCAGTACTATATATACGCACTTCACTCCTTAATTTTTTTAGGAGTGTTTTAATTTTCGTTTAATTAGTTTAGTCCAGCTACAAGTATGTCAGGCAAAGAAGTGCCAGGCCATGCACAGAAGAGTGGCAGAGGTCAAAATGTTTCTGGCACAAGAAGATGTCGCAGCAGAGTAAGGGGCATGGCAGCAGGAGTCACAGCGAGAGGCCTGAGCTCCCGGTGTCATCTAGCGGTCGTGTCTTGACCAGCAATCCATCAGTTCTTGATTAGTTAACTCGGTTATCCATGTCATCTCAAGTGAAATCAGACAGCCCCAGCCAACAGTAGGTGGGTTCATCAGACACAACCCTTAGTTGGCATGGCCTGCAAGCAGGCCCTTTGCCCTCACCTGTCCTCAACCTGCCTCTGTCCTTTTCTGTTCCCTCACAGAGACAAGTACCATATGCCGTGGACTCAGCTCCACTATACAGTGAGGAAGAGCTACTAGAGGACAGTCAGCAGCTACTGCCCAGCCAAGATCTAGAGGAGATATCCGTCGCTTCCTTCGCTAGGCGGGCAAGTAGTGATGAGGAGAGTGGTGAGGGAGCTTGTGTTGCGAGCGGTCAGGGTCCTGACCCAGAGATAGTTGAGGACATTAGTGACGTGCAGACACTACTCGATAATGATGAAGCCGATCGCACTCGGGAGCCGGGTGAAGAATGGGCTTCGTCATCATCAGGAGAAGAAGGTAGCAGCTTGCCCGTCAGGCAGCGGCTGAGTGAGCAGGGTGGCAGTAGTGGGAGGTCGGGAGCCAAACAGGCACAGGGTAGACCACCAGTTTTGCAGCAGACTACCTGCCTGGAAAGGAGTGGTGCACGGGTTCACGGACCAGCGGGGGCAGCAGTCAGCCAGCGAGTAGTGTTGGCGGAAAAATCAGGTTCTCAGCATGTTCTTAAGAAGCCTAACGAGTTGTTACTAAAGTTTCCAGAGCCCAGCCATGACTATTGTGAAGGAGCCCAGCACCGCTCCGCTTCCTCCGAATCTCCTCCTTTGCTCCCCGATGTCATAAAGCTAGAGCGCTGTAATCTCGCAATGCATATGTCGACATAGTGTTCCTTCCCTGTGCTGGCATCAGCCTCAGGGAACGAACTGCGCATGAGCTAGCTCGCACATCGTGAGATTATTGCGCTCTAGCTTTGTGACATCAGGGAGCAAGGAGGAGATTCGGAGGATGCAAGGCGGTGCTGGGCTCCTTTACAGTGGGTGTGGCTCGGCTCAGAGTCAGAGAACGCTGGACTTATCTCTGAAGCATGGAGGAGACAGGACTTATCTAAGGTTCATTTACATATATAAAATCGTTTTTTTTATGGAATAAAAGCACAGAGAGCTATGGGGACTGGATATTGCAGATGTGCTAGCAGCGATCTAGCAGCCCATGTCCTTAGCTCTATACCCAAAATCCAGGTTGCAGGCTCCCTTTAAGATCCAAATCCATATGGAGGCCATGAGAATTCATGCTGAATTGATCTCTTTGCTTCACTGGATCACCGTCTCTTCATTTTTTATTGACCAATTCCATGCCAATAAATTTTAAACTCTTGAAATTTCCATTAGGAGCTTTTTTTAAATGTAAAGGGAGACTGTCGGTAGCAAGACCCTTTTTAATATTTCCAATATGTTCCTGTATGCAGATCTTTATTTTCCGAAGGGAAAGGCATATGCTTTCTGGAAAATCAGGGCACCCTCAATTTCAGTTGAACTTGCAAAAAGATTTGTTGGAATTGCACCAAAATGAATTTCAAGAAATCACTTATCTCTAATCCTGTTCTTGGAAATACTTTTTTAATTTCATTAATTCCCATGGTTGTACTGTATGTCAAGAATTTTTGAAAATATGTAAAATGTGCTTATCCATAGAATTTATTAATGCTAGGCAGTCACTTGGTCCTCCCTCCAGTTTCTTCTCTAGTGAACTTCCACATTGTGGAAATGTTCAGGAAGATAAAAAGATGCATCCTTTTGAAAAACAAAAACCAAAAAAAAAAAAAATTACATAGATTTTTTCATATTATAGAATGCAAAGTTATAATAAAAGAGAATAATAATCTATGCAGAAGAATGACTTGTGGTTATTAAGTGCAGTATTTCATTTACTCTTCATTTTACAGAAAACGTCTATTTTTTTAATCTCCTACATATGCAAGGTAATCTCTACATTATGCAAGGTAACACAATTTTAATGTGTGCTTTGGTGAAGAACAATTATTATTAAACAATTAGCCATTAATTCTGTTTTATAGTAAAACAACCACACACTAGTACATGCACACTTCCATGTGCTAACACAAAACCAAAGAAAAAGATTACATTTAAGAATTGTAAGTCTTAATTTAGGAACTCTTGTGATTAGACAGTTTAATATCATAATATCTGATGAATAGACTGCATGTCAGACATTTCATTCCCTTTTAATCAAACTTCGTAGTCTACCAAATTAATCACCCCCCTGGGGTAGAGTAGCAGATTTCCAATTTAGACATAGAGAATCATTAATAATGTAAAATTCTTCTGGCACATTTTTTGTTCGCTTTTCCTTCATAGAGTTACATAATCAAACTGATTTTAAAATACAAAAATATATAAGCATTTTATGTGGCTTTGGTAAAGTATGTTTAAACAAATGTAATTTTTTAAATAAATTTGATTTAAACTTTGTATTGCATACTTAAGGATACTTAAAGCTCTTAAGCGCTTCCTACACCTTGCCATAAATGTATCCAGCAAAAAAAAAACTAAAAAAAAACTATGTTAGTCGGCACATTCTATAAAATAAAATAAATAAATGCACGTCATAAAAAAAACAGAAGCATCGCCGCACAATGCATCCATTGAAAATATGGATTGTAAATCAAACTAATGCTAAATTTACTGTTTATGATGATCTTAGCACAAATTTTAATCAAAACCTATGAGCCCATCTGGCTAGCAAAGCAATCTCTTATAGATGGGATCTAACACTGAAATGACTCACTTTTTCTTGGGTCTAGGCCTCCAAATGAACTCAGGGGAAGTAGGATACAGTTATATTCTGCTCTAATTAAAAGTACCCTTGGACAGATGAGTGGATAGGATGCACAATACAAATGAAGGCAGCCATAACATAATATACAATGCCGATAGTCACATTGTTTATGGCCCTGTGACCTCATAAGTATTATAACCGAACCATCCTAATCAGAGAGGAGAACATTTATCATTATATAATAGAGAAGATAAAATACATCATGGGGTCTAAAGTCATTTCAAAATAAATGTTTTTAAATATATGAGAAAGCTGCATAACAAGTTTGGAATTATTCTTATACATCAAGAAATGAAAACTAAGTATGGAATTTAATAACTTTGGGACCCGGCTCATTTTCACCTTAAGGACCAGGCCATTTTTTGCAAATCTGACCAGTGTCACTTTATGTGGTGATAACTTTAAAACGCTTTAACTTATCCAGTCCATTCTGAGATTGTTTTTTCAGCACATATTGTATTCATGACACTGGTAAAATGAAGTAAATAAAAAAACAATTTTTATGTATAAAAAAATACCAAATTTACCAAAAATTTGTAAAAAATTGCAAATTTCCAAGTTTCAATTTCTCTACTTCTATAATACATAGTAATACCTCCAAACATATTTATTACTTTACATTCCCCATATGTCTACTTCATGTTTGCATCATTTTGGGAATAATATTTTATATTTTGGGGATGTTACAATGGTTAGAAGTTTGAAAGCAAATCTTGAAATTGTTCTGAACTTTTCAAAAACCCAATTTTTAGGGACCAGTTCAGGTCTGAAGTCACTTTGTGAGGCTTATATAATAGAAACCACCCAAAAATGACACCATTCTAGAAACTACACCCCTCAAGGTATTCAAAACTGATTTTACAAACTTAGTTAACCCTTTAGGTGTTCCACAAGAATTAATGAAAAATACAGATACAATTTCAAAATTTAATTTTTTTGGGCATATTTTCCATTTTAATAATTTTTTTCCAGTTACAAAGCAAGGGTTAACATCCAAACAAGACTCAATATTTATGGCTCTGATTCTGTAGTTTACAGAAACACCCCATATGTGGTCATAAACCACTGTACGGGCCCACAGCAGGGCGCAGAAGGAAAGTAATGCCATACGTTTTTGAAAGGCAGATTTTGCTAGACAGTTGTTTTTTTTTACACCATGTCCCATTTGAAACCCCCTTGATGCACCCCTAGAGTAGAAACTCCATAAAAGTTACTCCATCTAAGAAACTACACCCCTCAAAACTGATTTTTACAAATGTTGTTAACCCTTTAGGTGTTCCACAAGAGTTATTGGCAAATAGAGATGACAATTCAGAATTTCAATTTTTGGGCAAATTTTCCATTTTATATATTTTTTTCCAGTTACAAAGCAAGGGTTAACAGCCAAACAAAACTCATTATTTATGGCCCTGATTCTGTAGTTTACAGAAACACCCCATATGTGGTTGTAAACCGCTGTACGGGCACACTGCAGGGCGCAGAAGGAAAGGAATGCCATACGGTTTTTGGAAGGCAGATTTTGCTAGACAGTTTTTTTTGGACACCATGTCCCATTTGAAGCCCCCCCCCATTTCCTCCCCCAGAAAAGAAACTCCATAAAAGTGACTCCATCTAAGAAACTACACCCCTCAAGGTATTCAAAACAGATTTTACAAATGTCGTTAACCCTTTAGGTGTTCCACAAGAGTTATTGGCAAATAGAGATTACATTTCAGAATTGCAATTTTTGGGCAAATTTTCCATTTTATAATTTTTTTTCCAGTTACAAAGCAAGGGTTAACAGCCAAACAAAACTCATTATATGGCCCTGATTCTGTAGTTTACAGAAACACCCCATATGTGGTCGGAAACCGCTGTACGGGCACACGGCAGGGCGCAGAAGGAAAGGAATGCCATACGGTTTTTGGAAGGCAGATTTTGCTAGACAGTTTTTTTGGGACACCATGTCCCATTTGAAGCCCGCCTGATGCACCCCTAGAGTAGAAACTCCCAAAAAGTTACCCCATTTTCGAAACTATGGGATAGGGTGGAAATTTTGTTGGTACTAATTTAGGGTACATATGATTTTTGGTTGCTCTATATTGCACTTTTTGTGAGGCAAGGTAACAAGAAATAGCTTTTTGGCACCGTTTTTTGTTGTTGTTATTTACAACATTCATCTGACAGATTAGATCATGTGGTATTTTTATAGAGCAGGTTGTCACGGATGCGGCGATACCTAATATGTACACCATTTTTTTATTTATGTAAGTTTTACACAATGATTTCATTTTTGAAACTAAAAAAATATGTTTTAGTTTCTCCATAGTCTGAGAGCCATAGTTTTTTCAGTTTTTGGGCGATTATCTAAAGTAGGGTCTCATTTTTTGTGGGATGAGATGACGGTTTTATTGGCACTATTTTGGGGGTGCATATGACTTTTTGATCGCTTGCTATTACACTTTTTGTGATGTAAGGTGACAAAAAATTGTTTATTTAGCACAGTTTTTATTTTTTATTTTTTACGGTGTTCATCTGAGGGGTTAGCTCATGTGATATTATTATAGAGCTGGTCGATACGGATGCATCGATACCTAATATGTATACTTTTTTTTACTTCACTGTATGAGGACGAGGGGCCGTTACAGTGATCCCTTGCCTTCATACAGATTCATGGCTTCTGAGTAGCAGATTGCTGTTTAGTCCTCACGATCTGCTGCTCAAAAGTCATGATCGGTGGTGCCTGAATGAATGACAGAATCACCCCATTAACGAGCGTTTTGCTTGTTCATCAGGTGATCAGCAGCACACTCAGGTGGACAGATGTCTGGAATGACTGTTTACAGTAACAGGTATTCGCAATAATTTACCCAATAATTGGTGCATCTAAATGCACCTTTAAAGTGTTCCTACTTCAGGTTCAGCTTCTAAAGAACTGATAAAAGGATGATTGCCCTTGGCTAGATTGTACTTGAAAATTATTTTTAGCCTATGATGGTGTCAGTCAGTTTTAGAAAAGAGACCTTCAAAGTTGGTAGGGTAAAAACGACTGTTGAAAGGAAGATTTTCTACAAGTTATTGCATAATCTTGGGTGTGTATAGAGAAACCCATTGGCATTTAGCATGATACAAGTTGAGTTCATTTTAGGGCCTTTACAAATATATAACTTTGTGCAGTGCATGTGTGTCCAAGGAACTGGCGGTTATTTAAGGCGATGCACTATGTACCAATGGTCTATGTATTAATGCTAGGTATGTGTCAAGAGGAAATATTGCATAGTGCATCATTTTGTATAGTGCATAATGTAAAATTCCATGATGGTGTACTGTAATATGATTAAAAAAAATCAGCACTATCTGGCAGCATTGACAGATGGATCAGGTGGTTCACAGCTTTGACTGGTCATTGGCTTAGTGGTCATTTCCTATGGGTCGAAATAGAGTAGAAAGGCATGGGACCTGGCAAGCATCAAAATGGAAGCCACAGGAGATTAGTGAGGTGAGCATTTATTTTCTGTTTACAATCTCTTTAACCCCATAAGGACCCACGCCGTACATGTACGGCACAACCGGACGTGACTTAAAGACCAGAGCTGTACATGTACGGCGCAAGGTCTGTTGGGCTCTGGGCAATGATCGAGGGTGAATCGGGGCACCATGGCTGCTCTTACTGGCAGGCAGCCATGCTGGGTAAAGGTACCATGGTGCTGCACCACCCCCCTGCAGCTCTAAGCACGGAGACTGGCTGGTCAATGAAGACTGGCACATCGCAGCGCCGGAAGCTGTATCCAGCTGTGGGGAGGGTCGGGAGGGGGTCAGAGGGAGGTGGCTGGTGCTGAACTGGTCAACACTGGTCTCCTCCGAGGTGAGGCAGGGGACTCCAGTGTTTGGTGTCCCCTGTCAGCGCTGCGATTGGCTGGAACAACGCTCCAGCCAATGTCAGCGCTACAGCTACATGTAGAGAGGTTCTGTGCCTTTCTGTGCTGCTGTTGGCTTGCTGGGACTTGTGGTGCACCACCAGAGTGATTTTACCCTTTCCTGAAAGAAGAACAAAAGAAGAAGAACATCTAGAATAGCTGCACTGATTTTTTATTTTTTTTTCATTTGCAGCTGTTCCAGATCCCTAAACCACCTTCCGTTCCTGTCCCTATATTCACACGCTCTGGGTGTAGCAGGAAGACCACACCCACCAAGCATAGTGAAGGATTAACTCCTTCACTACCCGACTAGGGCCAGAGAAACCAACCTGCCCGGATCAGGGTAGACTGACACCAACAACCGCTGTGTGCACAGCACTCACTGCTGACAAAACACAATAGACCCGGCTCTTACTCCACCGGGGCTACGACCCCCGGTGGCACGTATCTTCCATCCACTACCACTCCAGAAACTCCCCTACAACATATATATATATATATATATATATATATTTCAGCAACTGTCACTTTAGATTTTTACACAAACGCACCATCTGCATGCATGCATTTTGCAGAGCACTTTAGTGAATTTTTATACTACAATTTTTGCACTCATGATCTATGTACGTGCTGCAGAGCACCGATCAGTAGTGTGCTTATTTGCATCTGCACATTTTTGAGTTTTTTTTTGCAGTTAGTGGTAGATAATCGATAATACAATAATATAAAAAAGAGTGCTAAAATCCATAAAAAATAGTTATGCAGTAACATGTGCGGAAAAATTACAGTGTCCATAAATATGCACAAATGTGCAAAATATTAACATACATGATTCATACATACAATATAAAATGTGTAAATTGAACACAATAAATCACCTGTGCATCATTAAGTGTCAGCAACAGCTGTTATAGATAAAATAAAACTCACACAGCGGGGACAGATATGCGGCGCCAAGATCCACGTCCTCTAAGTATGACTGCGCATGTCCAGAAGCCTAGCAACCACACCTCAAACAAAGTCACATGATCGATCACATGACCAACCTCTCAGGAGACCTCATCCAAGCCACATGATCGATCACATGACCAACCTCATGACTCGTAGAATCATCTCGAGACTACGCAGAGAGGAGCGCTTGGACACGGGGAGGAGCAAGCGCACATAGGCCACCATCACTAGTGAAACTAGTGTCGTCGCCATAGTAACAGATGACCGCCCACTGCAGGCAAAGTGCTTACCAATAGGACAACCAGACATAGCAGACACAACTATAGAGAGATGGGGAGACAGAAGGCACAAGAGAAATGGTCAAAAGACCAATATATAGATACTATATACAATACTACATGTCTGAATCTTATAAATAAAGACATCAATATTGCAGCTGTACTCAGGATGTATATAGGAGCGATCGTGGTTCAATGATTTATTAAATGTCACAACCAGACAGCTGAGAAGCTCTGACAGAGGCCTTTCAGAACCTCCTCCTTGAGTTTTCTTTGTTGTGGTATTCAGTTCCTCATCTCGTTAGCCTCTCTCAGCTGTCATGTAGTTGGACTGATTGCTTCTCTTTAAATTCCTCCCCATAATGCTTTACTGGGCGGCTTATACTTCTTCCTGGAGTGTGTGTGCATGCTGATCCTGTTTCCCAGTCTGCTACAAAGTAAAGTGCTGTACATTCATCTGTTATTTTCTGTTTGCTGGATCCCAGGTGACCCTGACTCCCTCCGTGTCTGGTGTAGGGAGCCGGTGGTCGTGTCCCCTCACTATTGTAGGGTGTTCAGGGGTTATATAGTCGAGGTACGTGGCTATGCAACCATCCACCTTTGGGATCTTTGCATAGGCTGAGCAGCCAGGGAAAGTGCTAGGTCTTGTGCAGGGGTCTCCCTTTGGTTCCTTAGCTTTGGATCCAGTGAGTCATATATGCATGTTGCTTTGTCTTGTTTCCTGTACACCGTCCGTGACATTATAAGCCGCCAAAACTGTCTCAAGCATGGATCCGGTTTCACTTTTGGCTGAACGCCTTCAGGGTCTTTCATTGGAGGTAGCTGATCTCCGCAGGACTTTTTCTCAGCTTCAAGTGACCGGTTCAGCTGGCGTTCATGGAGTTTGTTCAGAGCCTAAGATCTCGCTCCCGGATACGTTTTCCGGGGGTAGTGAGAATTTTGTGCGTTTTACAGAGGCTTGCAAACTCCATTCTTGCCTTCTTCCCCATTCCTCTGGTGATGAGGAATGGAGGGTGGGGATCATTATATCGCTGCTCAGGGGTAACGCTCAGTCCTGGGCCTTTTCGCTGCCGGAGGGGGCACGGCCCCTCTGTTCAGTGGATGAATTCTTTTTAGCCCTGGGTCAGATATATGATGATCCAGATCGTATTGCTCTGGCTGAGTCTAGACTACGTCTATTATGCCAGGGTAAACAATCCGCAGAGATATACTGCCCAGAATTTCGGAGATGGGCAGCTGATACTGGTTGGAATGATGCTGCACTCCGAAGTCAATTTTGCCATGGTCTTTCAGAGGGATTGAAAGATGCATTTGCCTTTCATGAAAGGCCTATTTCCTTGGACTCTGCTATGTCTCAGGCCGTTCGTATTGACAGGCGTCTTAGAGAGAGAGGAGAGATCTCTCCTTCCTGTCATACTCAGTCCCAGGACAGTGCAGCGGTCCCATTCTGTGCGCAGGGGTCTCAGTCGCTGTCAGCCCCTTCTGAGCAGGAGCCCATGCAGCTGGGGTTGATTGCTTCTGACAATAGAAGATTCAGCCCGCATGGGAGGGTTTGTTTTTGTTGTGGAGGTATAAATCATTTGGCAAATGTTTGTCCCTCTAGGAGATTCAGGCAGTTCCCTGGGAGTAATAAAGAAACAAAGAGGAAAAAATCTTTTAAAAATGTTCCGTCTGTTTCTATTGGCAGGGTTGAGGCGGAAATGGAAGGTTTTCCGTTTGCTTGTAGTTCCCGTTTTGTCCTGCCTGCTAGGGTGGCGCTAGAGAGCAAGAGCATTTTTTGTGACATTTTTGTGGAAAGTGGAGCAGCGGTCAATCTCATTGATAGTCAATTTGCAATAACTCATGGTTTCCAGGTGTGCACTTTGGGAAAGGATATTCCTGTTTTTGCTATTGATTCCGCTCCACTTTCTCAGAAATCATTAAAGGGCATAGTTCACAATATCCGTTTAATTGTGAGTGATGCTCATGTTTAGGATGTGTCATGTTTCGTCCTTAGCGGTTTGCCTACTCCTCTAGTGTTGGGGCTGCCCTGGCTCACTAAACATAATCCCACCATTGATTGGCAAGCGAGGCAAATAAATGGTTGGAGTGACTTTTGCAGAGAGAATTGCCTCACGACATCTGTTTCTGAGGTTGCTACTAAGACTGTACCATCTTTTCTCTCTGAATTTTCGGATGTCTTCTCTGAGAGTGGAGTTCAGGATTTGCCCCCGCACAGGGAGTATGATTGCCCTATTAATCTCATCCCAGGCGCCAAGCTGCCTAAATCTCGTTTATACAATCTTTCCCAACCTGAAAGGATCGCTATGCGTGCTTATATCTCTGAGAGTCTGAGAAAAGGACACATACGACCCTCGAAGTCACCTGTTGCCGCTGTTTTTTTCTTTGTTAAGAAAAAAGATGGTTCTTTAAGACCTTGTCTGTATTTCAGGGAGCTGAACAGTATCACTATTCGTGACCCTTATCCGCTTCCTCTAATCCCGGACCTGTTTAACCAGGTTGTTGGGGCTAAAGTCTTTTCCAAATTAGATCTAAGAGGGGCATACAACCTGGTCAGGGTCAGAGAAGGAGACGAATGGAAGACGGCCTTCAATACCCCTGAGGGCCATTTTGAAAATTTGGTTATGCCTTTTGGTTTGATGAATGCCCCAGCCGTTTTTCAGCATTTCGTGAACAGCATTTTTTATCATTTGATGGGAAAATTTGTATTAGTGTATTTGGATGACATTTTGATTTTTTCTCCTGATTTCAAAACTCATAAGGAACATTTACGTCAGGTCTTGCTCATTCTGCGGGAGAATAAATTATATGCGAAACTGGAAAAATGTGTGTTTGCGGTTCCAGAAATTCAATTTCTGGGGTTTCTTCTCTCCACTTCTGGTTTTCGCATGGACCCCGAGAAGGTCCGCGCTGTGCTTGAGTGGGAGCTTCCTGAGAATCAGAAGGCGCTGATGCGTTTTTTGGGCTTTGCCAATTATTATAGCATGTTTATTTTGAATTATTCCTCTATTGTTAAACCACTCACTGATATGACCAGAAAGGGGGTAGATTTTTCTTCTTGGTCGGTAGAGGCGCGTAAGGCTTTTTCTAATATCAAGGAGAGTTTTGCTTCCGCTCCCATCTTAGTGCAACCTGATATTTCTTTACCCTTCATAGTTGAGGTTGATGCTTCTGAGGTGGGTGTGGGTGCGGTCTTGTCTCAGGGTTCCTCTCCTGCCAAATGGCGACCGTGTGCCTTTTTCTCGAGAAAACTCTCCTCTGCAGAGAGAAATTACGATGTGGGAGATAGGGAATTGTTGGCCATCAAGTTGGCTTTTGAGGAATGGCGCCATTGGCTGGAGGGAGCCAGACACCCTATTACCGTGTTTACTGACCATAAAAATCTGGCCTACTTGGAGTCAGCCAAGCGTCTGAACCCGAGACAGGCCAGATGGACTTTGTTCTTTTCTAGGTTTAATTTTGTTGTCACGTTCCGCCCTGGAGTTAAGAATGTGAAGGCAGATGCCCTGTCACGTTGTTTTCCGGGAGGCGGGAATTTTGAAGACCCGGGTCCCATTTTGGCTGAAGGTGTGGTGGTCTCTGCTCTTTTTTCTGAATTGGAGGCAGAGGTGCAGGCAGCCCAGTCAGAGGCTCCTGATCTTTGTCCTCCTGGGAGGTTGTTTGTGCCTCTCGCTTTAAGACACAAGATTTTTAAGGAACACCACGATACGGTCCTTGCTGGGCACCCGGGGGCAAGAGCCACACTGGATCTCATCGCTCGGAGATTCTGGTGGCCTGCGCTTCGTAAGTCGGTTGAGGGTTTTGTGGCAGCCTGCGAGACTTGCGCTCGTGCCAAAGTCCCTCATTCACGGCCATCAGGTCCTCTCCTTCCCTTACCCATTCCTTCCCGTCCTTGGACACATCTGTCCATGGACTTCATAACGGACCTGCCTCGTTCCTCGGGGAAGACTGTGATTCTGGTGGTGGTGGACCGTTTTAGCAAAATGGTGCATTTCATCCCTTTTCCTGGTTTGCCCAATGCTAAGACGCTGGCGCAGGCATTTATTGATCACATTGTCAAATTGCACGGTATTCCTTCAGACATAGTCTCTGATAGGGGCACGCAGTTTGTTTCCAGATTCTGGAAGGCTTTCTGTTCTCGCTTGGGGGTTCGGTTGTCATTCTCTTCTGCTTTCCACCCGCAGTCGAATGGCCAGACAGAGCGCGTCAATCAGAATCTGGAGACATATCTGCGCTGTTTTGTGGCGGAGAAGAGGATTGGTGTTCTTTTTTGGCCCTTGCTGAGTTTGCTTTAAATAACCGTCGTCAGGAGTACTCTGATAAGTCACCATTTTTTGGTGCTGGTGCATATGGGTTTCATCCGCAGTTTGGGACTTTCTCGGGAGAGGGGTCTTCTGGTTTACCTGATGAGGACAGATTCTCCTCGTCTTTGTCATCTATTTGACAAAAGATTCAGGATAATCTAAAGAGCATGAGTGAGAGATATAAGCGTGCGGCAGATAAGAGACGTGTGCTTGGTCCGGACCAGAATGTTGATGATCTGGTGTGGTTGTCTACCAAGAATATCAAATTGAAGGTTCCCTCCTGGAAGTTGGGTCCTAGGTTTATTGGCCCTTACAAAATCCTGTCTGTCATCAATCCTGTTGCCTACCGTCTTGATCTTCCTCAGACTTGGAAGATCCATAATGTTTTTCATAAGTCCTTATTGAAACCTTATGTTCAACCCATTGTACCCTCGCCTTTGCCTCCTCCTCCGATTATGGTTGATGGGAATCTTGAATTTCAGGTCTCTAAAATTGTGGATTCTCGTCTTGTCCGTGGTTCTCTTCAGTACCTTGTTCATTGGGAGGGTTATGGTCCTGAGGAGAGGATGTGGGTCCCAGTGACGGACATTAAGGCCTCTCGTCTCATCAGGGCTTTCCATAGGTCCCATCCTGAGAAGGTGGGTTCTGAGTGTCCGGAGTCCACTCGTAGAGGGAGGGGTACTGTCAAAACCAGACAGCTGAGAAGCTCTGACAGAGGCCTTTCAGAACCTCCTCCTTGAGCTTTCTTTGTTGTGGTATTCAGTTCCTCATCTTGTTAGCCTCTCTCAACTGTCATGTAGTTGGACTGATTGCTTCTCTTTAAATTCCTCCCCATAATGCTTTACTGGGCGACTTATACTTCTTCCTGGAGTGTGTGTGCATGCTGATCCTGTTTCCCAGTCTGCTACAAAGTTAAGTGCTGTACATTCATCTGTTATTTTCTGTTTGCTGGATCCCAGGTGACCCTGACTCCCTCCGTGTCTGGTGTAGGGAGCCGGTGGTCGTGTCCCCTCACTATTGTAGGGTGTTCAGGGGTTATATAGTCGAGGTACGTGGCTATGCAACCATCCACCTTTGAGATCTTTGCATAGGCTGAGCAGCCAGGGAAAGTGCTAGGTCTTGTGCAGGGGTCTCCCTTTGGTTCCTTAGCTTTGGATCCAGTGAGTCATATATGCATGTTGCTTTGTCTTGTTTCCTGTACACCGTCCGTGACATTAAAAACCAAAAGAAGGCAGAATAAACTCCTATATTATACAAACCGGATTCCCAAAAAGTTGGGACACTAAACAAATTGTGAATAAAAACTGAATGCAATGATGTGGAGATGGCAAATCATCTGTGAAAAAAAACTGGAAAAAAACGATTTATAAGTGCATGCAAAAGATAGAGAGGAATCATTTCACAGCATCTTAGTGCAGGGAGAGACGTCAGAAAGGTGGTAGGGACAGTGCTAGAAAAGCGATTTACAAGTGCAGGGAAAGATTATTTGGGGATCCAAATAGCCATTATACAGTACTGTCATTCCAGCAATTTGTTCTTGGGGTGCAAATGCTATGTTGAAAAGTGTTTATTGGCTTATATCTTTTTAAACAATAAAAATATATACGCAGTTCACTTCTGCAGTTATGTGTTGAAAGCGTACAGAAAGAAAAAAATGTATGCACTTCACTGGTGCGCTTATTTGTGACAAAAGCGTTCAGTGGCCTATTTCATTATAGAAAGAAAAATATATACGCACTTCACTGGTGCAGTTATTTGTGGCAAAAGCATTTAGTGGCCTATTTCAGTACAGAAAGAAAAAAATATATGCACTTTACTGAAATCGTTTACTGGTAAATTTCAGTACAAAAAGAAAAATATATTTTTAGTTCACTTCTGCAGTTTTATGTCTTGAAAGCGTTTACTGGCCTATTACAGTACAGACAGAAAAATATATATGCACTTCACTGGTGCATTTATTTCTGCTAAAAGCGTTTACTGGCCTATTTCAGTACAAAAAGAAAAATATATTCTCAGTTCACTTCTGCAGTTATATGTCTTGAAAGCATGACTGGGAGTCAGCAGGATGGCAGCAGTGGGAAGTCGGGAACCAAACGTGCCTGAGGTAGACCAGCTGCTTCGCAGCAGCTTTCTTACCCAGCAGCCTACTTACCCGGGAAGTAGTGGTGCAGGGGTTCACGGAAGTAGCGGCAGTAGCAGTCAGTCAGTGCGGAGGTTATATGTGTTATTTTGTATTTCAGTACAAAAAGAAAAATGCATTCTCAGTTCACATCGGCGGCAGTTATATGTCTTAAAACCATTTAGTGGCCTATATCAGTACAAAAAGAAAAATACATTCTCAGTTCACGTCGGCGGCGATTATATGTCTTGAAAGTGTTTAGTGGCCTATTTCAGTACAGGTGTCTACAAACCAGGTAATTTCCTTTTCTAGACTATATATACCCTGCCATTCTATTACTTAGTACCTCCTGACGAAGCAGCTGAGGTGAAACGCGCGTCGAGGTCCTTGCGCTTAGAGTTCAGTATCCTCCTGCATTCATTATGGCTTCAGGTACGTCTTATGTATAGCATTGCCCTATATTTTGATATGGTTTTCCATTATATCTATATTAGGCCTCTTTAATGCCCTTCAATATATTGCTATACCCTGGGATCTAGCGGTAGACTTGACTTCAGTTATTATTTTTCATTATCTTTTACTATATTTGTCTGTCTTGATCGCTTATGACCCTGGGACGTTGTGGTGCCATTCATGGACATCCAGTGATGATTGGTTTCCATCTTTGAATATATAGCCCAGACTTGGGCACTAGTGTTATATAGTTCTGGCTGTCCTTGACTTCTCACCACGTTTACCTGTGTGCGATCCATGCTTATTGTTGCATGGATATAGATGTATATGCAGTGTGCATACTGCCCTTCGCTTCTCTGTATCCTGTTCATCATCCCGTGCCTTCCCCATATTTTATATGCGATAATAAATTGATATTTTGGTATATTATCTCCACTTGTTTTTTGTTGCTATGCTATATACTGTATAGGTGGAATGTTTTACTGTCTAGGTTGACAGGGAGGTGTTTGTAGGTTTACAAGTATTCTGTCATTGTGCCACTCTGTGGTCTCCTCATGCTGCCGCCACCTCCAGACTCTGTCATTGTACCACTCGGTGGCCTTCTCCTGATTCTGCTACTGCTGCTGCCGCCACCTCCAGGCTCTGTCATTGTGCCACTTGGTGGCCTCCTGATGCTGCTGCCACCTCCAGACTCTGTCATTGTGCCACTCTGTGGTCTCCTCATGCTGCTACCACCTCCAAACTCTGTCATTGGGCCACTATGTGGCCTCCGGATGCTGCCACAACCTCCGGACCCTGTCATTGGTCCATTCTGTGGTTTCCTCATGCTGTTCCCACGCTTCCGACTTCATGACTGGGCCACTATTTTGCCTTTCAGTCTGGCTGACATCATCATTTGTTTTACCCTTCTTCTGATCTGTCATGAGATGCATAATGGATCCTGTCTGTGTAGCAGCTGTAAGGCCTGTATAGTCCCATCAGATTTGGCTTATGATTTGGTAGACAAAAGCAGGAGTGGGTACAAAACACAGAAGACCATGGAAAACCATGATTCACCATGGTAAAAGATCATGTGATGTACCATGTGATGACCGGAGTGACGTCATCAAAGGTCTTTTACCTATATTTAATGCTCACCACACATCCTATTCAACAAAGGAGACAGAAGGAGATGCCGGGCTTCGCGATCAAGTGGACTAAGGTGAGTTAAATTATTACTTTTTTTAACCCCTCCAGCGCTGTATTCAGAATGCTATTATTTTCCCTTATAACCATGTTATAAGGGAAAATATTACAATCTACAGAACACTGATCTCAGATGATTGGGTACCAAACATGCGCGATTTTTTTCACGCGAGTGCAAAACGCAATACAATGTTTTGCCCTTGCGCAGAAAAATCACGGGTGTTCCCGTAACGCACCCGCCTTTTATCCGGGCCAAAAATATGACGTCCGTGTGAAAGAGGCCTAAGAGTGACGCTTGTCATCTACATGCCATACAGACATTATTATTTCACTGCCAAAGCAGACTCCCTATGTGTGTTACTGCAAGGCACAGTGTTCTACACCACTATGAAGGCTCTGAGCAGCAAGGAAATAGCAGTTTTTTTTAACGTAATTCACCACAAATATATTCAGATCAAACCAGCGAATCAAAATTTTAGAAAAATTTGCTCATCTCAAATTTTGACATGTAGAGTAATGAAAGAGAAATGCTTGGTTAGCGTGCTCTCTCTTCTTGCTGCATAAGGTAGGAGCGAGAAGGGCCCATAGACTTTCTATTGAGTCTATCTCGCTTACTGTCCTGCCGTGAGGAGCAAGAATGTACTCAGTTTGTGCTTCTCTCCCCTCATTCCTAGAGATCGGTGGGGGTCTCAGCGTTTAGACTACCACCGATCATAACTTTTGATATGTTCCTATAACGTTGTGTATACTGTCTATGCATTGTGTCCATTTGTTGGAGATTATTGTTCCTACACCCTAATACAGCCTGATATCACCACACTATGCTACAGGGGTAATATTTTCCACTGATCTACATAGAAACATATTTTCTCACGCATCTGAATTTATGTGTTCATAAATTTATGGATTCATTTTTAGATAGTAATATATTGGTAAAAGCATATTCCATATTTTTCCGAATGAATTTGTGTATTTTTAAACTTATTAATAAAAATAGTGCTCTGAGAAAAATAAATTTATTTCCATTCTCTGTAGCTTCCAAGCAGTTAGTATGCACGGCTGTAATTTCAAGGGTCATGCAAATTTAACACTTCCTGGCTTAGCGAAACAATAGCTTTTCCATTGTAAATTATTTTTAATAGCTGTGGCCACTTTGATTGACTAAAATAACAATGCATGACTACACACAATTAAGTTCATATGCAAATTGAGTAAGCCTCTGGGAATTTGTAAAGATAAGCTTTGGTTTAAATGCATGATAGAAAAATACAACTTCTCTAAAATGTGAGACATTAAGGATTTATGTCTTTTTACAAAGACTTTTTGGGTACTTTCACACTAGCGTTAGTAGAATCCGGCCAGTTGTTCCGTTGCCGGAACTGCCTGCGGGATCCGGAAATCCGTGCAAACGGATACAATTTTTTCTGGATCGGGATGCGGATCGGTTTGACAAATGCATTGAAATACCAGATCTGTCTCTCAGGTGTCATCCAGAAAAATGGATCCGGTATTTATTCTTTTCGCATTTTTAACCACTTCAGCCCCGCTAGCTGAAACCCCCTTCATGACCAGAGCACTTTTTACACTTCGGCACTACACTACTTTCATCGTTTATCGCTCGGTCATGCAACTTACCACCCAAATGAATTTTACCTCCTTTTCATCTCACTAATGGAGCTTTCATTTGGTGGTATTTTATTGCTGCTGACATTTTTACTTTTTTTGTTATTAATCAAAATGTAACAATTTTTTTGCAAAAAAATGACATTTTTCACTTTCAGCTGTAAAATTTTGCAAAAAAAACGACATCCATATATAAATTTTTCGCCAAATTTATTGTTCTACATGTCTTTGATTGCAAGGTACTTCTCACACATATGGGCCCCTAAATTGCCAGGGCAGTATAACTACGCCACAAGTGACCCCATTTTGGAAAGAAGACACCCCAAGGTATTTCGTGAGGGGCACTGCGAGTACCTAGAATTTTTTTTTTTTTGTCACAAGTTAGCGGAAAATTATGATTTTTTTTTCTTTCTCTTTTTTCCTTACAAAGTCTCATATTCCACTAACTTGCGACAAAAAATAAAAAATTCTAGGAACTCGCCATGCCCCTCACGGAATACCTTGGGGTGTCTTCTTTCCAAAATGGGGTCACTTGTGGCGTAGTTATACTGCCCTGGCAATTTAGGGGCCCATATGTGTGAGAAGTACTTTGCAATCAAAATGTGTAAAAAATGGCCTGCAAAATCCGAAAGGTACACTTTGGAATATGTGCCCCTTTGCCCACCTTGGCATCAAAAAAGTGTCACACATCTGGTATCACCGTACTCAGGAGAAGTTGGGGAATGTGTTTTGGGGTGCCATTTTACATATACCCATGCTGGGTGAGAGAAATATCTTGGCAAAAGACAACTTTTCCCATTTTTTTATACAAAGTTGGCATTTGACCAAGATATTTATCTCACCCAGCATGGGTATATGTAAAATGACACCCCAAAACACATTCCCCAACTTCTTCTGAGTACGGCGATACCAGATGTGTCACACTTTTTTGCAGCCTAGATGCGCAAAGGTGCCCAAATTCCTTTTAGGAGGGCATTTTTAAACATTCGGATCCCAGACTTCTTCTCACGCTTTAGGGCCCCTAAAAAGCCAGGGCAGTATAAATACCCCACATGTGACCCCACTTTGGAAAGAAGACACCCCAAGGTATCCAATGAGGGGCCTGGCAAGTTCATAGAATTTTTTTTTTTTTCGCATAAGTTAGCGAAAATTGATTTTTTTTTCTTTTTTCTCACAAAGTCTCACTTTCCGCTAACTTAGGACAAAAATTTAAATCTTTCATGGACTCAATATGCCCCTCAGCAAATACCTTGGGGTGTCTTCTTTCCAAAATGGGGTCAGTTGTGGGGTGTTTGTACTGCCCTGGCATTTGAGGGTCTCCGCAATCATTACATGTATGGCCAGCATTAGGAGTTTCTGCTATTCTCCTTATATTGAGCATACAGGTAATGAGATTTTTTTTTCCGTTCAGCCTCTGGGCTGAAAGAAAAAAATGAACGGCACAGATTTCTTCATTCGCATCGATCAATGTGGATGAAAAAATCTCTGCCAAAAAAAAAAAATGGAGGGGAAAGGCGTCTGCCAGGACATAGGAGCTCCGCCCTACATCCATACCCACTTAGCTCGTATGCCCTGGCAAACCAGATTTCTCCATTCGCATCAATCGATGTGGATGAATAAATCATTGCCGGGATTTTTTTTATTTTTTTATATATATATATATATATATATATACAAAGTGTTTGCCAAAGCATAGGAACGCCGCCTCCTCCTCAGCTCGTATGCCTTGGCAAACGTATCTGTCACTGCAGAGGAGAAAATCCCGTCTTGCAGCGCCGCATACACCGACTTGCGTGTAATCTGACAGCAGCGCAATGCTTCTGTCAGAATGCACATCGGTGCTGCAGCTAGTAGATCGGATTGGTCCACCTGGAAGGTAAAAAAATAAAAAATAAAAATAAAAAAAAAACCAGGCCACAACGCAATAATTTTATTAACTTTGGAACAGAACATGTAAACTTTAACTTTTTGAACTAAACATTAACGTGTTTGCTTACTGGTGTTTTTTTTTGTGTTTTTACCTTTAGAGAACAAACCTCTCCTTCCCCATGGGTCAATGTGCAAAGCGCAAATCGCCCAAAGATGTGGCAAAGTGCGTTATGCACTTTGTCCCATGTGAAAGGAGACGTTTGCAGCAGCTGTGAGTGAATGGGCCCTAATAGCCCTGTGTGCCTATCCTGGTGAAATGATCCCTATGCTAGGTGTACCTGTGTGTGGTACTTTCGGAAACACTCCCCTAAGCATAGGGCAGGGTGGTTAGGACAGTCAGGACAGAAATAGCGGGTGTCACGCCTTATTCCACTCCTGCTACAGACACGACATCTTTTTCGGGGTGACGGGTGGGTTGAGGTACCAGCAACGACATTGGGGAAATGTCGCTCGTGTAGACGGCTAACTACACTGGTGGATGGGGCCACGGAACCTCCTGGATACAGGAGGTTCTCGATGATCTCTTCCTGAAATTTGAGGAAGGATCCAGTTCTCCCAGCCTTACTGTAGAGAACAAAACTATTGTACAGAGCCAATTGAATTAAATATACAGACACCTTCTTATACCAGCGTCTGGTTCTGTGGGAAACTAAATACGGAGACAACATCTGGTCATTGAAGTCCACCCCTCCCATGTGAAGGTTATAGTCGTGGACTGAGAGGGGCTTTTCAATGACACGGGTTGCTCGCTCAATTAGTATTGTCGTGTCTGCGTGAATGGAGGAGAGCATGTAAACGTCATGCTTGTCTCTCCATTTCACCGCGAGCAGTTCTTCGTTACACAGTGCGGCCCTCTGCCCCCTTGCAAGACGGGTGCTAACGAGCCGTTGGGGGAAGCCCCCGCGACTAGTTCGCGCGGTACCACAGGCGCCAATCCGTTCTAGAAACAAATGCCTAAAGAGGGCCACACTTGTGTAGAAATTGTCCACATAAAGATGGTACCCCTTGCCGAATAATGGTGACACCAAGTCCCAGACTATCTTCCCACTGCTCCCCAGGTAGTCAGGGCAACCGACCAGCTCCAGGGTCTGATCTTTTCCCTCATAGACACGAAATTTGTGTGTATAGCCTGTGGCCCTTTCACAGAGCTTATACAATTTGACCCCATACCGGGCGCGCTTGCTTGGGATGTATTGTTTGAAGCCAAGGCGCCCGGTAAAATGTATAAGGGACTCGTCTACGCAGATGTTTTGCTCTGGGGTATACATATCTGCAAATTTCAGGTTGAAATGGTCTATGAGGGGCCGAATTTTGTGGAGCCGGTCAAAAGCAGGGTGGCCTCTGTGACGGGAGGTGCTGTTATCACTAAAGTGCAGGAAACGCAGGATGGTCTCAAATCGTGTCCTGGACATAGCAGCAGAGAACATGGGCATGTGATGAATCGGGTTCGTGGACCAATATGACCGCAATTCATGCTTTTTTGTCAGGCCCATGTTGAGGAGGAGGCCCAGAAAAGTTTTAATTTCGGAAACTTGGACTGGTTTCCACCGGAAAGGCTGGGCATAAAAGCTTCCCGGGTTAGCGGTTATAAATTGTGTGGCATACCGGTTTGTCTCTGCCACAACTAAGTCTAAGAGCTCCGCAGTCAAGAACAGCTCAAAAAATCCCAGGGCCGAACCGATCTGAGCTGTCTCAACCCGAACTCCAGACTGGGCGGTGAAAGGGGGAACTACAGGTGCGGCTGAAGTTGGAGACTGCCAATCAGGGTTTGCCAGCACCTCTGGGATTCTAGGGGCTCTACGGGCACGTCTTTGCGGTGGCTGCGACGGGGTCACTACTGCACGTGCCACCGTACCAGCTTCAACTGCCCTTCTGGTGCTCGCTACTTCACCATGTTCTACGGCAGTGCTGGTACTAGGTCCAGGAAGGGCTGGGCTGCTGGTGTATGCCTCACCACGTAATCCGACAGCACCAGCCCCACTCTGCTGCTCTTGAAGCGGATCCTGCGCAACCTGCGGTCTAGCGACACGGGGCCGGGTACGCCTGCTGCTATCAGGGACCTCAGCCTCCTCGTCCGAACTTTGGGTTAGAGAGCCACTGCTTTCTACAGGTTCGTATTCTGACCCGCTGGATTCATCAGATGAGGGTTCCCACTCCTCATCCGACTGGGTCAGAAGCCTGTAGGCCTCTTCAGAGGAATACCCCCTGTTAGACATGTGGGCAACTAAATTTAGGGGTATTCCCTGAGACTACCCAAGAAAAAAAAAGCAAGCCTGTCTTACAAATGGGAGGCTAGCGAAGTACCGGAGGCTGCTGCGGTTGATAAAAAATATCAAAACTGATTTTTTTAATCGCCGCAGTGCGTGTAAAGTGAATGTGCAGCGATCAAATAAAAAATTTTTTTGGTCACTGCGGTGGGGCGGGCGTGGGCGAACGCACGTGTGGGCGACCGATCAGGCCTGATCAGGCAAACACTGCGTTTTGGGTGGAGGGAGAACTAAAGTGACACTAGTACTATTATAGATCTGACCGTGATCAGTTTTGATCACTTCCAGATACTATAAAAGTACAAATGCTGATTAGCGATACGCTAATCAGCGAATAACGGACTGCGGTGCGGTGGGCTGGGCGCTAACCGATCCCTAAACTACCTAACCAAGGGGCCTAAACTATACTGAAACCTAACGGTCAATACCAGTGAAAAAAAAAAGTGACAGTTTGCACTGATCACTTTTTTCCTTTCACTAGTGATTGACAGGGGCGATCAAAGGGGTGATCAAAGGGTTAATTGGGGTGATCTGGGGGCTAAGTGTGGTGTAGTGGGTACTCACAGTTATGTGTGCTCCTCTGCTCCTCTGCTGGAACCAACCGACCAAAAGAAGGAGCAGAGGAGCACAGCAGCCATATAACCCCATCATATTTACAAATATGTGGGGTTAAATGGCTGCTGATTGGATTTTTTAAAAATCAGCAACTTGCCAGCCAATGATCGTGGCCGGCAGGCTGCTGACGAAATACTCTGCTGCGAAATGCCGGCCCGCGATGCGCATGCTCGGGCCGGCTGTGACGTCATCTCGCGTCTCGCGAGATGACGTGCCGATGCGTCCAGGAGGAACAAATCAACCACCTCCCGGACGCATCGGTGCGTTAGGCGGTCGGGAGGTGGTTAAAGGTCTGCGCGAGGTACAGGATCCGGCATCCGGAAAACTTTAACGCTAGTGTGAAAGTACCCTTACAAGTTTACCTGTGAATTTTTCTCATTTCAGCGTTGTTCACAATGTTACCATCATTTGTTCTGGATTATTCCTTTGTATATGTCTGTGCAATTTATTTATTTGAAGTTTATTTATTACATTGTTGTGTTCTAAGGCAAATGCACATCTAAAAGATATTCCATCCATAATTAAATCTTTAGAGGGCCTTGTATCAGTTTAAATAAATGTGTAATCAGGTTGTTTGGATTGTTATTAAGTCAAAAATTAAAGCCTTAAAGGGGTTTTCCCATCTTACTAATTTATCCTCACCTGCAGCCAGCTCTGCTGTTCACTTCCTGGTTTCCTGCTTCTAAGGCTGGATGGGCTTAGGCAGTTTGAGTGAAGGCCGGCCACACCTCCTTATGACATCACACTGAGAACACCTTGCGTGCTCGTTCATGTGGATAGTATGAGTACCCAGTCCCCTCTGTGGCATTCTATTCTTCTATACTTGCATGCCCTTTGTCCCTCCACTCCATAACGTCTTCCCTCTATGTTCCTCCATTCCACAATGGAGTTCACCTGAATTCCTTTATTGTCCTATATTGTAAGATCGTTGGTGGAATTGGTGGTGCATTTATTCATATAAAAATTATATTTACCTAATTTGAAGTTAGCCTGGTCCTCCAAAACATCTCAGGCACATCCTTTCTCTCCACTTCTGTCTCCGAAGTCTTCAGGCGGCCGCACATGCGCTGATCATTATGCACGGCTTTGTTGAAAACGCAACTAAAGGAATAATGATCAGCGCTTGCGCGACAGCCCGGCGCCAAGCGCATCCATGAATGAAATGGTAGGCTGGCCACTGGATCGCTAAGGATCATCTGTGCATGCGCGGCCCTTGCATTCGGCAGGCTAGATGTGGCCGTAACTAGGGAAAGCTGAATGACAACAATGAGGTAGATGGGCATGAATTTTATCAAGAAGGGTGAGAATTTGCTAATAAATTATATTTACAAAAATTATCACTGTCACATTATAAACAGATTAAATAGTGATCATTGTGATGGGAATACCCCTTTAACCAATTTAGACACTGATTCTCTGGAAGAGAGGCAGCACAGACAAAACTGAATATATATGATGCAATCCTTCAGAAGAACCCGATTAAGGCCTCTTGTACACAAACTTTTTTTTCCGGTTCCGTTCCGTTTTGCATATGTAATGCATACGGAGTACATTCTGTTTTATTTTTGCGGACCCATTGAAATAAATGGTTCCATATATACGGACCGTATACAGAACACAAAAAAAAACGGAACGCAAACAGAAAAAAAAGTTTGCGTGCAAGAGGTCTAACCCTGTGTACTGCTGGAGGCTGTGCCTTATCATAAATTAGGCATAGGCTTTAGTGGTTTCATGCACCTGAACCGAAATCTACACTGGAGTAGGTTTAATTCTTCTTCTACACCAGAAAGCTTGCATAAAAGAAGATGAATGTGTTGGGACCACTGCCCCCTTGCCCTTGTCAATTTTTAGGACAGTGGAAAGGGCGATGGAGAAATGCCCCAAAAATATTTGTCCAAGTGGTGTTTAAAAAATCGCAAACGCAGAAAACTGGCGTTAAATCATAATAAATCAGACTTTGCATGTTGATAGAAGAATTGTTCAGTGATTATAGAATTTGGACGAAATATCTATATCTATGGTCATAGTAAATATTAGGGAGACCAGCTACAGAAAACACTGTGGAGCCTCATTTAAGAGTCTCGACACAGCAATCCAAAGTGCAAAGCTCCCTGGGAAACAGTAATATGCAAAATAACTGTGGAGACACAGTTATGGGTCTTCAACACAGTGAAAGCCAGACATCCCTCAAAGGAAGGAAAACAAAGCAAAGGGGTGTCCCCATTTCAGAGATCACCAAATCCACCATATTAAGTGGCCCCTATGTCAAGATCCCTCTCTTTTACAAGCATTAAGGATGTGACGTTAACCTGATTGCTGCTCAGGGTTACATTCCTAGAGATATGCTGAATACTCTAATTATCACCTTACCGAAACCCGGCAAACCATCAGATAGGCCAGCCAATTTTAGACCAATATCACTGTTAAATTCAGATGTTAAAATTTTCGCAAAATTCTTGGAAGATTAGTCAACATCCTTCCTTCTTTGATTTCAAATGACCAAATAGGCTTTGTGTTGAATAGACAATCCTCAGATGGAACGAGAAGGTTTATAGACCTTATAGATGCGGCCCATGCCTCTCGGACGCCTTCTCTGCTCCTTTCTCTGGATGCGGAGAAGGCGTTTGATAGGATTCATTGGGACTATATTAATAGAACTTTGAAAAAATTTGGCTTTGGAGATTTTTATCTATCTGAAGTTATGTCCCTCTACTCTAATCCCTGTGCCTCAGATATTCCTCTAGTTTTGAATCTGCTCCTTTTAACATTAAAAACGGAACTAGACAGGGCTGCCCCATGTCTCCTCAAATTTTTGCCCTTGTAATGGAACTGTTTGCTGAAAATATTAGATCATCCCCGCACATCAAGGGTCTAAAAATTGGAAATGTTGATCACCGTATAGAAGTATTCGCAGATGATGTATTAATCATTACATCCAATCCTACATCTGCATTATCTGTTATAAATGAGATCATAACCCAATTTGGAGAAGCTTCCTTCTATAAAGTAAATGTTAATAAGTCTCAAATGCTTGACCTGGGTCTCCCCCCTGATAAATGACTAATTTCTAGTCTATATCAGTTTGTCATGGGCTAACAAATCTATAACCTATTTGGGCATACAACTAACTTACCCAACTAATAAACTATTTAAAGCCAACTTTTGGCCTCTCCTCAAAAAAGTTAAAGAATCACTTGATAACCTGCATATGGAATCTTTATCTTGGCTAGGGAAAATAGCTGCAATTAAAATGGTTATTCTCCCTAAAATATTTATATATTCAGTAACATTCCAATTACAATCCCCAACTCCTTCCATCAAAACTTCAAACATTAATTAACCACTACATTTGGGGTAAACTTAAACCCAGGGTGAGGGCAAATATCCTTTACAAACCCCTCTCCTCAGGGGGTCTAAGTTCCTTCAATTAGACACTACTATTTTTCTTTGATATTAGACCAATTACGATTACTTATCAGAGAAGATCTATCCAAGAAATGGGTTTCCCTGGAAAAGCACTTTTTAGATGCATCAAATATTTTATTGCACCTATCCTCTACAGCCGCCTTCGGCACCAAACATATCTATCCTCTATCTACTATAGCAGCAATTTCTAAACTGTAGTATTATTTAGCTAGAACAGAAAATAAAGTTCCCACTTCTATCTCTTCAGCCCACTTGAAGATATGTGAATTAGCATTATCAAACCTACACATTGAAAACTGGGTTATTTCAGGTATCACCAATATCTCATAGTTATGGAAAGATGGCACATTTATTGAGTTTTCCCAGATTCACAAATCTTTTGGTATCCCCAACAAAGATTTTTATAAATTTCTAAGAATTAGACATGTATTGCAATCTCCAAAAACCTTCACATTTACGCCATCTAACTCCTCCTTATATGAATGGCTTCTTTTGCCTAGAATTTCCAATAAGGGTATAACAAAAGGATATCAACTCTTAAAAGAATCCAACTCTGATCCTCTGGCTAATATACTTAAGTTATGGAATTCTGAAATAGGTATTATAATTTCCGACCTAGAATGGAGTGAGTCATTTACAATTACTTCCAAGCTTTCAAGATGTTCTGATCATCTTGAAGGAGCTAGAAAAATTATTTACAGATGGTACAGAACGCCTCATTTAAATAAAATTTTCCCTGATCACTTACCTTACTGTTGGAGATGCAATAAAGCTATAGGCAGTTATTTACATATGTGGTGGGAGTGCCTCCCAGTTCAAAAATTATGGTTCAAAGTTTTTGAATTCATTTCTACCATATGCTCAATGTATATTAGTAGTGATGAGCGGCAGGGGTAATATTCGAATTCGCGATATTTCGCGAATTTTTGGGCGAATTTTCGCCATATATTCGAGAATTTGCGAATTCATGATCTCCAGGCATTATTTTCTTGATTGCGAAAATTCGCATAAAATTCGCATTTATTTTTCTTCGCATAAAAATTCGCATGAACTGGTATTTTCCCAAAAACGAATATTCGCAATTACGAATATATTTTGCGATATTTGAAATATTCGCGAATTCTCGAAGTGCCGATATTCGCGATTAAAATTCGCAATTCGAATATTCGTGATCAACACTATATATTAGTCCTTCACCTAAACTAGCTCTGCTTTCTGTTGGTTTGGGGGACCTTCCTATATATTTGAGATCAATTATAGGTCATACTTTATTTGCTACCCGCTCAAAAATTGCATCATGTTGGAAGTCTGATGAGGTCCCCAATATCAATAGAATACTCAGAGAATTAGATAATAATTGCTTGTTTGAGGGACTTTGGGCTTCCTCCATGAACTCAAAAGCTCTCTTTATTTTAAAATGGGATATCTGGCTCAATCATAAGTTATGTAAGGTTCCTCTAAATTCCTCCATTACATCATAAGGTGTTCATTATATGGATGTATAATGTTACAACTTTCACTTATTTCTGATCCCATGTATATGTTGATATGTGATCATGCACATTAGATCGCTGAAATTCATATCCATTGTACTCCTGTAACCTTCTTCTTTTATGACATATTGGATTCAATACCCAATTTTGTACTATTCCAACTTGTACAAGTAACCTATTCAAAAATTGAATAAAAATCTATTGTTAAAAAAAAGAAAAAGAAAAGAAGGATGTGACAGGGAAGACCTAAGTCAGTTATCCATCCATCCACAGACATCTGTTTCAGGGTGTTGCCCCTCATTAGTGTGGAGTAGGATTCTGGTTAACCAAGCGGGTTAAAGAGCGGGATCTTGACATAGGGGCAACTTAATATAGTGAATTTGGTGATCTCTGTAATGGGGACACCCCTTTGCTTGGTTTTCCTTCCTTTCAGGGATATCTGGCTTTCACTGTGTTGAAGACCCATAACTGGGGCTCCACATTTATTTTGCATACATAGTAAATATTTCGAATATTGTAGCTTTATACTTAAAAGGGTTTTTCAAGATTCTGATATTGATGAGCTATCCTTAGGACATCAATATCTGATCATTGGAGGTACCTTACAACACCCAGAACTCCTGATAATCAGCTGTTTGAAGAGACCATAGCACTCAGCCTGTGTCTAGGTCATTGAGGTTCATTGATCACCTGGCCTAGGCATAGATCAGTTTTATTCAAGTGAATGGGGCTGAGCTGCCATACCAAGCACTGCCACTATCCACTGGATGGTGCTGTGCTTGGTAAACTGTGAGGTCTGAGCACTTTCATAGCCTCCTTAAATGGTTGATTGGCAGGGTTCCCAGATATAGGACCCCCGCTGATCTGATATTGATGATCTATCTTCAGAATAGGTCATCAATGTCAAAATCATGGAAAACCCATAAAAAGAAAGAAAGAAAATCTGTTCTAAGTATAACATAAAATAGCTTAGTCTATATATTGTTTTATAGAGAGAAAGACAGAAATAAATATGTACGTAGCCCACAGTGTATAATCAATCTTATATTAAACTCAGATGTCCTTAGGCATTGTTTTGACATATCTGGGACATGTTAGCAACTAAAAATGTCTCACAAATTAGCTTATCAGCAAACGTTTGAAGGACAATAATGAATGAATCTTTACATGTTGCGTTTTTGCTTCGACATATGTCTTATATAAAAAAACATCCAAAAACTAAAAAGGCCTATTGCACACGACCGTATGGCTTTTTCAGTTTGCTGTCCGCAAAAAATGGATCCGCAAAAAATACGGATGACATCCATGTGCATTCCGTTTTTTGTGGAACGGAACATCTGGCCCCTAATAGAACAGTACTATCCTTGTCCTTTATGCGGACAATAATAGGACATGTTCTATCTTCGAATGGAATGGAAAAACGGAAATGCGGAAATGTAATGCATACGGAGTACATTCAATTTTTTTTGCGGACCCATTGAATTGAATGGTTCCGTATAAGGTCTGTATACGGAACGCAAAAAACAGAACGTAAACGGAAATCGTTTGTGTGCAAGAGGCCTAACACGATTTGAAAACTTCACAGTGCATCACTGATGTTATCATCCAAAAATGAATTCTCTGCATGAAGATCCCAAAATCCATATAGTATGTTCAGTGATATTTTAGTTCCCAAGAAAAGTGGATGAAGTTGATTTTATATGTGTGACAATTCGATTAAACCAGTTAAAAACAAGTGATTTCTTTTTATCATCTATTAGTATTCCACAGTATTCGACTATATTATCCTGTTGTGCACATCCAAAAGGCAACCATAATGCTAAATAATTTCCAGACAAATGTGCACTATATCTACCGTCATTGGTGTTGCACAACTGATTAAAATTTGGTTTATATGTGCATAGATATGTGAATATTCGGCAGATGTGTTACTATTAGGAATGCATTTGACATATGAGCTATAGGAATCTCAAAAGTGCTAACTTTATGTCTATAAGACTAGTATTTTCTTTTTTTAAATTGTCAAATCAAGTTCAAGCATGACCAAATCACTTTATAATGAGGATGAACGGAAATAAGTAATTTAGAGAATTAATGCTCCACAGATTTTGGAAATTGATACAATTAGACAAGCTGACACGCCCTCTGCTTCACGTTTCCTTTCCAGCACTGAATAAATCGAGGAAGACAACAATCCAAACAAAATGAGCACTTGGTGCATCTTTATCCTGACAATCAAGGATATTAAGATTCAATGAATTATTCAAAAGGATATTGGGCTAATTTACTAATCATCTCCACAGGTCACATCTACAGTGGAATATTATTAAGTATAAACAAAATTGGGTAGAGTTTCATTATCATTTGTAATTGTGAAAGATCTATTTAATTTGTAGAGCCCTGTGCCTTAGGCACCTGCTATAGTAGCTGTAAATGAAAGAACCTTCCGTTTTCTTCTACTGAAATTAGAAGACAAAAAGTTCAAATAAGGGTTCATGCACACTGGGATAGAGGCAGAGCACAAAGCTTGCATGGCTCTTTTAGAGCAGAGCCATACAGACCCTGCGTGCTGTCCTGCAGGATCTATGTGTGTATCGATATATTTTATTCTAAAAGCAATTCCTCCAGCGGAGTGTAATCATACACACAGAATCTGTTGGAGCATGCCAAATTCCAGCATATAAAAATACCTCTGTATGACAAAACTAAGGCTAGTTTCACACTAGGGCTAAACTCTTCAAGCATGAACAGCCTTCCTGAGTTCATCGAATCTGGCACAGCCGGAAACTGCCTCAGCACTCCCAGGCCCCATTGACTATAAACAAACCTGGCAGGGATTTGACCTGTTTCAGGCTTTAGACCAAATGCCGGCATTGATGCCATAAACAAGCTAGAACCCCACCATATCCCATTATAGTCAAGGGTTAACCAATAAGTGCTTTCCCAACTAGTAAGGGAAAGTGCTTTTTGGATATTGCAGGGCACCTATAACTCGGAGAAAGTAATAACCAGTGACCGCTGTCTTCTGCAGTCACTGGTTTTCCAGTAAAAAATATATATTTTTAAAGGTTCCTGCAGCATGGCCCCTGAAACAGAAGATTCATACTTTCCCGTCCCCCGCTATCTCCATCCTCCGGTTCCTGCTCTGTTTATACCTGGCAGTGTATGGGCATGGTGACTTGCTTCAGCGGTGAAACTCTGCTTGTGGCCACACCACTGCTGAAGCCAGTCATTGGACTATGCCCACAGCCAGCCGGATGTAAATAGAAGATGAAGACAGCGAGGGCAGCACGGAGAACCAGAGCGGCGAGGAGCAGGAAAGTATGAATCCTCTGTTTCAGGAGCCTCCCAGCAGGAATTTCTTAGAAATCATTTTTATTGGAAAATCTCCTATTAGGCTGCACAACATTTGGGCCAATTACTAGGAACAAGTGTTCATAGGAACAGTCATTCCTGATATCTGGCCTGTCTAATCATTCTGCTGATCAGCTGATAAACCAGCAATCACTCATTTGTCAGTTGATTTGCATATTTTATCAGGACGAAAGATGCACAATAATTCTCAGCACATCTTCTTGTGCAATCATGGATGTGCTACTGATAATGAATATAAATAAATAAAGGAGGGAGGAATGACTGTGATGGTGATCATTCCTCCCAATTCAATTTGCATTGGGCTGTGTTTAATAGGCTGATGCAAACAAGTGCTGATCGCGCCCCCAGATCAAAAAAGGTTGTGCACCCCTGCTTTAGAATAATAGCCACTCTGTCATGAGAAGAAGGAAATGTGAAGAAACATAGTTACTATGCAGATATTGCTGATCACTGGTGAACAGTGAATTATTTTCTTATACTGGAGTGTTTAGAAGAAGACATATTTATCAAGACTATACCAGTTTCTGGCTTAAAGGGGTTGTTCCGCCAAAAATATTCTACAGTTTTCAAACCAGCACCTGAATCTGATTACTTTTGTGATTGCATGTAATAAAAAATGTATATCTACTGAGTTATTCAGTAAAATGTATCTTTATAGTGCCACTTAATTTCTTATTTCTTTGACCTGCTCACTGAAATGGCCGCACATGCTCAGTTTAATCCTTTAACTGCCTCCTGAGTTGGGATATGGACACGCCCCCTTAGCTGAAGTGGAAAAAATTCTGGATATAAATGTAGCAGAGCAATGAATGGGGAGATCTCTGGATCCATGTGAGGTACAGGGCTGGTTCTAGCTTTATTATACAAGTATTGTCATGTACTATATGATGTCCGATTTTCATTTTTTTACATTATTCATGGGATAAGGCCTTTAAGTTATAGTAATTCTGGTGGGCCATGTGTAGCCCCTCCCACAAATCCAATCTCTTTTTATCGCCAAGTAGCAAAAAGTCACAAATTATGGCATGATTATGATATAGTAATGTAAACTCCCATGATAATGTAGAAACCATGTGAGCTCGCAAACTTTTATTGATAGATGCTGGGGGCAAAACACTGATATAAGTGTATGGGATCATGCACAAACAGCAAAGCTGCATGTGCAGATCCTATATAGGTGTAAGTAACAGAGTCTTAGGCAATCTATATGCTGTGTATTGTGCCTTCACAAGACTTGTTTCACGGGGAGATCATTCCTGTAATTCAGAATTGAGTTGAATAACTTTTTTTTACCACAAATTTTGCATTAATCCATGAAAAACTCTGAGCATCAATCAAGAAGGATAAAGGAGTTCCAAAACTCCTTATTTTCAGCTCAAGGTTTCATTGTGACTTACATCTTCTGCATGACCTAAATAAGTGGATCTGAGGATGGGAGCCATAGTGGCTCTGTCTGCAAATATTATTCTGTGGAAATCCTCACACAGATGCTCTCTAGGGCCAGGGCAATGATAGGAGAGTGCACCCTTTCTTCCCTTGGGGATCACCTTAACATTGAGGCTCATGCCTGATGGCAGTTTGGGTGCCCCTGGTGTTATTAGTGTTGTACGAGTACAAGGCAGGAAATGTAGGTGCTGTGGCAACCGAATGATATTGGAGCCAGTAACCAGGCCAGTTGTAGAAAAAAGATCTCTCTTTGCTAAAGTGCAGTATGGGAGTTGTAGTACATCCAAAATTTTCAAAACACAGTTCCTAAGAATTGAGTGAAAATCTTCCCAGATCGCAATGTATGAATGTAGGCCAGGATGGAGATTGTAGTACTCCTTACCTTTATCTCATCAGAGTCTTTCTCTGCTGAATCTAAGGCTGGCAATAACATTCATGCAATGGTGGCTGTAATTCCCAACTGAGGGATGTAGGATAAAGAATTCAATGAGTCAGATTGTGTCCAAATGTGATTGCTAAAAAAAAAACAATGTCCCTCTGACTAAAGTAAAGTTTCTACCAGCCTTAAACGGCAAATACATTACTGACTGACTGCAATGTTTGGCCACGCAGATTCTTAACCTTTTAGTCATTTATCTTTTTTTAATGGAGTACTATGAAGTAGCAATGGCTTGCTTGATCCAAATTTTTTCAGAGACAGCGATTCTCTAGAACTCAGTCTTAGTATTCTGAGCAGTGAGCACAAGTAGTACTCTCTCACTATTCTAGAAACTGAGCTGAGGGTGAATCTATATTCAATATTTAACTTCCTGCAGGGAAAGAGTCAGAATTAGTAACCCCAACTGGTCCATACAGAAATATTGTGGTAAATTACAAGGCATTAGCATATTAAATAATATTAAATAACATTACGCAACCAGAACAGTTTGCAATTACCCTTATATGGGGTACTGCACATCCGAACGTCCAACCCTGCAGCAACTCAACTGTTTGTGTATTTATGTTTCTGTAGCAACAATAGTCAATAAGTATTCAATAAAGGGGTTGAATACACAATATTTCTGACTGTGGATTGGTGGAGTCATGGTTTTGTAACCTTTTTCAAGGTGAGCATCAACAACTTATTCTCTGAGGTCTGCAGAAATCTCCTCAGACTTTGATAAAGTTTGATAAATAAAACATGTTGCCCACTCATACCTGATTGTAATCTAGTTTATTGAAAACACAAATCAAATTTCATGCTTAAATTATCTACTAAGCCTAAAGGTTCGCAGAATTTTGTCACTTACAAACGTGATATAGGATCTTTTCCCTCAACAAACAAATAAATGACCAAGTCAATCATTTTTATCTCATTTGTTTGATGGTTTGTCTACCTTTAGGACAAATGTGTGAAAATCTGATTTAGTCTTACGTCAAATTTATGCAGAAATATATAAAATTACCTGTTATTGGTAAGGGGCCGGGGTGGTGGAGTTAATTATATTTAGCATTTTTTCTCTAGTTACAAATCTACTTTTTTACATGAATAAAATTATAACATAACAATTAAGACATTTTCCCTACCTGTTCATGTATAGGCTAAGCGCAAAACACCTCAATTGCCCTCATATCATGAGTAATGTTATTATATTTTGCTCAATACTTAAGATAACAGACCCAAGCATCTTTCATAAGACCCCAGTAGCTGTTGGTTTGAGACAACCCCTTTAAATTAGAGTATGTATTCCTACAGAATCTGATCGCAGTAATTGATGAATGCATCGTTTCAGACTGTGTAGAAACACATCAACTTAATAAAGGAAATATTAACACCCACACAAGGGCCACAACAATTAAACAAGTCAGCACAAATATGTGGTTTTGTCTATAGACAGTGTGGCAGAAAGGCTATGAGGAAACGGAGCAGGTATGTGGTCAGCTCAGTGCCTCCTTTCCTGTCTGCCCTACATACTCTTCTCTGTTTAATCTATAATGGGGAGCAGTTCATAATTTCTCTTTTTAGTGTAGTGTAGTGTAAATTTCTGTCACACTCTGTCTTCCTATGCCCTATACTAGGCTATACAAGGTACGCCAATTTTGTTTGGAGTGTTCCTTCAAAGTGGTCTTTAGTATGCCATTAAAGAGCTATCAAAATCAAGTGTCCATTTCATTGATTCTTCCATCCAAGATTTTTCAGATATAAATGGAAACTGATGGTTATTTCCTTTTTGTTTCTATCTACTTTATGTTGTACAAGGTACAAAATTTATTAATAGTACTAAACCAGACTTAGGAAAGCAGTATTTTTCTGAAACCCAAGCTATCATTAATATTTTAGATAGCAGAGTAATTTCCCTTATGTATTTCTCTTCTGAATTTATTCAACTTAAGCTTATCACAGTAAATGCATAGTTCTACATTTTAGAAGTATTAAAACTCTTCTAATTTGATGAAGGTGTCAGATAGTGACTAATAGGAGGAGATGGCAGCAAGAGTGAGGCAAAAATAGGAATACTTTCACTCATATTGATGTTCATTAATATTGTAAGTTGTAATAATAAGTTAGTTTGTATTGAGTTGCAAAACATGCCCATCATTAACTATTCAAGCACATTGTAAACTAACTAACTTTTGATCTGTTTTAAAACTTTTTTTCAAGTAATACCATATGGCAATTGTAACTCTCTGAGCATATTTTCCCCCTTTACTAAACATCTCATGTAGACCCGTAGCAGCACCGCCTTTGTGGTTCTGGAGTGTCAATGCTTGTATTTGTTTTTTAAAGCTGTATTTTATAAACTAATAAAGATAATTTTGATACATGATATATGAGGTTGCAGAGTCTTCTGGTTTCGTGAAATACTGTAGGTGATCATTGTAAACTAAGCCTAAAGTCATTTTAAATATAAACTCTAGAGTTGAGCGGACACCTGGATGTTCAGGTTCGACGGGTTCGGTCGAACTTCACAAAAAAGTTTGAGTTCGGGACCCGAACTATACCCAAACTTGACCCCGAACCTGAACCCCATTGAAGTCAATGGGGACCTGAACTTTTGAGCTCTAAAAATTTCATGGAAAGGGCTAGAGGGCTGCACATGGCATCAAAATGTGGTTAAAAGCATGGCAAGTGCTCTGCAAACAAATGTGGATATGGAAATGAATTTAAATAACATAAAATACGTAAAAAAAAAAAATAATAATCTTGATCTAGGCGTACAAGGTCCATATGGAGAAGGAGGTTGAGGAGGCGGTGGATGTGGCGGTGTAGGTGGAAGCGGTGGTGGAGGAGGAGGAGGTAGCCTACACTGATTTTTTGTTTTAAATTTATTTATATTTTTTTAAATTAGGGTACACCCCAAAACATTGGGAAATATAACCTGTGATAACCCCTCCAGTCGTGCTAAACACACATTCAGACAATACACTGTCTGCAGGGCAGGCCAGCACCTCCAAGGCGTAAAGGGCAAGCTCAGGCCATGTGTCCAATTTGGAGCCCCAGAAGTTGCAGGGGGCAGACCCATCAGTCAGTTCATGTAGGTGTGTGCAAACATACTGCCCCACCAAGTCGCACGTCCCCGTGATGTTCACGATCAAATTGGATATCTGCTCTATCAACTTTCGATGTTCTTTTCTGCGCCTACCATGTTGATATCGGTTAGCTGCGAATCAGGGTTCCATGCCGGTGAGGGAGCGTGAGAAAGAGAGACCACATCCAAGGGAGATCAATGCATGAAATTTAATTGTGATCGAGCGGAAATGTGGGTCAAATTATTAAAGCAGAAGAATTGGAGGAAAGGAGGGGGCGCGCAGCAATTACCCACTCCCGACTTAGGGAGGTAGTGACGATAAATAACAAAATAGGACTCTGAAGATACCCAGAATGATTTAAAAAAAAATGATAGGGAATGTCACTGGGGTATTTTGGATTAGGAAACGTTAGCCAGTAAAGGCCCTGCTGACGCTTTGTTGACTCTAGATAACTTCTGCCTGATCGCACGTCCCTGTGACGTCCACGATTCATTTGGATATCTTCTCTATCAACTTTTGATGTTCTTTTCTAAGCCTACCATGTTGATCACGGTTATCTGCGAATCAGAGTTCCATGCCGGAGAGGGAGCGTGAGAAAGAGAGACCTCACCCAAGGGAGGTCAATGGCTGCAATGGGATGAAGCGGAAATGTGGGACAAGTTATTAAAGCAGAAGGATCGAATAAAAGGGGCAATTGAAGATGAATTTTAGAAATTTAAGTCCCCGTCACCTATGCAGAGCAGGGGTTTTTAACCACCAGAAATGGGTTAATGTCACCCACCAATAGAACAGATTATTTTAAAAAATTTCGGCCCCTGTCACCCATGCAGAGCAGGGGTTTATTCACAGCAAAGATTGTAAAATGTCAACCCAAGAATTTTAACAGAAAAATTATTGAAATTAGTGATTTTTTTTAAATCTGTCTACTAGGTATAGCATATCACACCCAAAAATTGGTGAATTTCACCCAAAAATGTAACAGGCAAATTTGTGAAATGACAAAAAATTAAATACGTAAAAATAAAAAAATAAAACTTGAGTTTTGAGGTGGAGGTCCATGTGGAGTAGGAGTTTGAAGAGGTGGTGGACATAGCGGAGTAGGTTGAAGCATCGGTGGAAGAGGATGAGGTAGCCAACACTGGTTATTGGTTTAAATGTATCTATTTATTTTTAATTAGGGTACAGTCCAAAAGAGTGTGGAATATTCAAAATACAAGAATGAGCAATTGCGCTATAGTATAACAATGGCTGGTTAAGGCCGGTATACATATCTATTAGGCACAAAGTACGGACAAGTCCTGTGGGATCCATGCCTGGTTCATTTTAATGAACGTGAGCTTGTCCACATTGGCTGTGGACAGGCGGCTGCTCTTATCTGTGATAACGCCCCCTGCCATGCTAAGCACACATTCAGATAATACACTGGCTGCAGAGAAGGCCAGCACCTCCAAGGCGTAAAGGGCAAGCTCAGGCCATGTGCCCAATTTGGAGAAGTTGAAGGGGGCAGACCCGTCATTCAGTACGTGTAGGCGTGTGCACACATACTGCTCCACATGGTAAAATGCTGCCTCCTTCTAAGACGTTCCATATCAGCTGCTGGTGCTGGTTGTTGTGGCATGCTGACAAACCTTTTCCACATTTCGGCCATGCTAACCCTGCCTTCTGAGGTGCTGTCGGTGCCCCAGCTGCGTGGGCGACCTCTTCCTCCTCCTCTATCTTTGCCTTGTGCTTCCACTGTGCCACCGCTGTCAGGTGGTAATGCCACCCGCAGCACGTCTACCAGCGTGCGCTTGTACTCGCCCATCTTACGATCACGCTCCAGTGAGGGAATTAAGGATGGTGCGTTGTCCTTGTAACAGGGATCCAGCAGTGTGGCCACCCAATAATCAGCACAAGTTAGAATGTGGGCAACTCGCCGGTCGTTGCGGAGACACTGCAGCATGTAATCGCTCATGTGTGCCAGGCTGCCCAGAGGCAACAAAAAGCTGTCCTCTGTGGGAGGTGTATCATCTGTGTCCTCTGTATCCCGCCAGCCATGCACCAGTGATGGCCATGAGCTGGTCTGGGTGCCACCCTGCTGTGAACATGGTTCCTCCTCCTCCATCTCATCCTCCTCATCCTCCACCTTGTCATCCTTCAGAACTGTGCCTTGGCTGGACAATTGTGTACCTGGCATGAATGACTGGCCGCAAACCCTATGAAATGATCCCTCTTTCTTTTCCTCCTCCTGTGCCACATCCTCTTCCATCATCACCAGCAGCGTTTTTTCAAGGAGGCATAGCAGTGGGACAGTAACGCTGAGAACGGTGTTATCGGCACTGGCCATGTTGGTGGAGTACTCGAAACAGCTCAACAAGGAACACCGGTCTTGCATGGAGGCCCAGTCATTGGTGGTGAAGTGATGCTGTTCCACAGAGCGACTCACCCGTGCGTGCTGCAGCTGAAACTCCACTATCACCTGCTGCTGCTCGAACAGTCTGGCCAGCATGTGCAAAGTGGAGTTCCACCTTGTGGGCACGTCGCATATGAGGCGGTGAGCGGAAAGACCAAAGTAACGCTGCAGCGCTGACAGGCAAGCAGCAGGGTGAAAATGCTGAAAGCGCACTCAGACGGGCCGCACTTTATGCAGCAGCTCTGACATATCGGAGCAATTTTTAAGGAATCTCTGCACCACCAAATTCAGCACATGCGCCAGGCAAGGGATGTGCGTCAAACCGGCTAGTCCCAGAGCTGCTACAAGATTTCGCCCATTATCGCACACCACGAGGCTTGAGGCTCACTGGCACCAACCACTCATCGGTCTGTTGTTCAAGGTCCTTCCACAGCTCCTGCACGGTGTGGGGTTTGTCTCCCAAACAGATACGTTTTAAAACTGCCTGCTGTCGTTTACCCCTGGCTGTGCTGAAGTTGGTGGTGAAGGTGTTACGCTGACGGATGAGGAGCCGGTAGAGGATGAGGAAGCAGAATCAGAGGAGGAAGCAACAGGAGGCAAACTGAACGGCCCTGCAATCCTCAGTGGTGGAAGGACATGCGGCAAACTGCTATTCGCCTCAGGCCCAGCTGCCACTGCATTTACCTAGTGTGCTGTTGTGGAGATATAGCTTCACTGACCATGCTTACTGATCCACGCATCCGTAGTGAGGTGCATTTTGCCACAGATGGTGTTGCGCAGTGCACACCTGATTTTGTCCCGCACTTGGTTGTGCAGGGAAGGGATGGCACACCTGGAAAAGTAGCGGCTGCTGGGCACGGCGTACTGTGGGACAGCCACCGTCATAAGGCTTTTAAAACTCTACGTTTCCACTAGACAGAATGACAGCATTTCAAAGGCCAGTAATTTTGAAATGCTGGCATTCAGAGCCAGAGAGAGCTGTTGGGTATGGGGGTTCTTGCTCTTCCGCTCCAGTGTTTGGGAGATGAAGAGCTTAACGCTTCCGTGGGACATTGTGGAGATGCTTGGTGACCCATATGGTGGTGTTGCTGAAAGATCCTCTGTTTGCGGGGTGACAGGTGGCACTGTCACTCCAGAGGTGGATGAAGAGGCCGAGACTGCAGCAGAAGAGGAAGCAGGAGGAGCCAGAGACCTTTTTTGGTTTTTGAGGTGTCTACTCCACTGCAGCTCGTGCTTTGCACTTAGATGCCTGGTCATGCAGGTTGTGCTCAGGTTGAGAACGTTTATGCCTCGCTTCAGGCTCTGATTGCACAGCGTGCAAACCACTCTTATCTCGTCGTCAGCACATTGTCTGAAGAACTGCCACGCCAGGGAACTCCTTGGAGCTGGCTTTGGTGTGCTCGGTCCCTTGCTGCGGTGGGCAGTAGCAGGCGTACTGTCTAGGGGACGGCCGCTCTGCTTTTGTACCCTGCTCCCTCTTCTGCTGTACTGGTGGCTCTGTGCAACCACCGCCTCTTCCTCCGAACTACACAGGTCACTCACGTGACCTTGATTCCATGTGGGGTCGAGTACCTCATTGTCCTCCACATCATCTTCCACCCAGTCTTCACCCCTGCCCTCCTTGTCGGTCTGCACACTTTCAAAATCCCCAGCAGTTGGCACCTGTGTTTCGTCATCATCCGGGCATGCTGCGATGGTCCTCCCATGTACTCATCTTGAAACATAAGTGGCTGGGCATAGGTGCACTCAATCTCTTCCACTTCTGGGGCAGGGCTAGGTGGATGGCCCTGGGAAACCCTGCTAACAGAGTCATCAAAAAGAAGAAGAGACTGCTGCATGACTTGGGGCTCAGACTGCTTGGATGATTTGCAAGGGGGTGAGGTGAAAGACTGATGGACATCGGCTGCAGGTGCCAACTCTGATCTTTCAGCAGGAGACTGGGTGGGAGACAATGTGAAGGAACTGAAGGCATTGTCAGCAACCTAATCTACTATCGCCTGTACTTGTTCTGGCCTCACCATTCATAGAGCCGCATTAAGCCCGACCAAATAAGTCTGCAGGTTCTGTCGCCTACTTGCACCTGAGGAAGGTGTGTCACTTGTGCGTGTAGCTGGCACAGATCTACCATGTCCTCTCCCTGCAACAGGAGCTCCCCCAGCAGCACCACAAACGGGGCCACGTCCCTTATTTGACGCTCTCCTCATAATTCTCAATTTCAGGATCTTGCCCAAAATGGGTGTTTTTTAATAGCAGAATAGAACAGTATCTAAAGGGTGGATCTCACAATGACATATGCAGCAAAGGCTGAAAAATTTCATTTTTTGCCCTAAATGGGTGTTTTTCCAATAACAGAATAGAACCACAACATCTAAAGGGTGTATATCACACGTACAGATGCAGACTAGGTCACAATTATTATTTTTTGCCCTAAATGGGTGTTTTTCTTAAATAGCAGAATAAAACAACAGTATGTAAAGGGTGTATCTCACAATGACATATGCAGCAAAGGCTGAAAAATTAAGTGTTTTGCCCTTATTGGGTGTTTTTCTAATAGCAGAATAGAACCACAGTATCTAAAGGGTGTATCTCACGCATACAGATGCAGAATAGGCCGCAATTTAAGATCTTTGCCCAAAATGGGTGTTTTTTTAATAGCAGTATAGAACAACAGTATGTAAAGGGTGTATCTCACAATGACATATGCAGCAAAGGCTGAAAAACTATGTTTTTTGCCCTAAACGGGTGTTTTTCTAATAGCAGAATAGAACCACAGTATCTAAAGGTTGTATCTCACACATACAGATGATTTTTGCCCAAAATTGGTGTTTTTTTAATAGCAGAATAGAACAACAGTATCTAAAGGGTATATCTCACAATGACATATGCAGCAAAGGCTGCAAAATTTAGTTTTTTGCCCAAAATGAGTGTTTTTTTTAAAGCAGAATAGAACCACAGTATCTAAAGGGTGTATCTCACACATACAGATGCAGACTAGGCTGCAATTTAAGATTTTTGCCCAAAATGGGTGTTTTTTTAATAGCAGTATAGAACAACAGTATCTAAAGGGTGTATTTCACAATGACATATGCAGCAAAGGCTGCAAAATTAAGTTGTTTGCCTTAAATGGGTGTTTTTTTAATAGCAGAATAGAACAACAGTATGTAAAGGGTGTATCTCACAATGACATATAGAGCAGAGGTTGCAAAATTATTTTTTTTGCCCAAAAAGGGTGTTTTTTACTAACAGAATATGACAGCAGTATATAATGCTTGAATTTCCCACGTGCAGATGCAGCAAGGGCTGTAAACGTATATTTTGCACAAAAAGGGTGTTTTTTAAAACCTAGAAAATAATAGCTGTATTTGTAGCTTAAATTGCACACTGACTAATGCGGCACAGGCCCAAGATGGAGGGTATTGCCTAAAATGGGTGTTTATTCTAAGCTTGAAAATTATTGAAGTATTTCAAGCTTGTTTTTAACAATAACAGATGCAGCAAAGGCTGCAATATTAAGTATTTTGCCCCAAAAAGTTTTTTTTTACTAACAGAATATAACAGCAGAATATAACGCTTGAATTTCACATTTGCTGATGCAGCAAGGGATGTAAAATTTTATATTTTGCCCAAAAAGTGTGTTTTTTAAAACCCAGAAAATTATAGCTGTATTTCTAGCTTAAGTTGCACACTGACTAATGCTGCAAAGGCCCAAGATGTAGGATATTGCCAAAAAAGGGTGCTGCCAGAAAATTATTGAAGTTTTTAAAACTTGTTTTTAACAATCATAGATGCAGCAAGGGCTGCAATATTAAGTATTTTGCAAAAACAATGGTGTTTTTTTAATAAGAGAATATTAAAGCTATATATAACGATTGAATTTCACATAGGCAGATCCAGCAATGGCTGTGAATTGGTGTATTTTGCACAAAAAGGGTGTTTTAAAAAAAAACTGAAAATTATAGCTGTTTTTCTAGCTTAAAGGGAGTCTTTCACCTAATCTGAGCGTTTTAGACCGCTCAGATCAGGTTATAGACTCTTTAACCCTCATTACGATCATACCTTTCTCTTATGTGTCCCTCGCACAGATAATGAAAATAACACTTCTTAAACTTATGCAAATTACCTTCTGAAGGTGCCCAGGGGCGGCGTTACTGGGCGATGTGCCCAGAAAAACACACCTCCAGCCGGCGGACGTCACAAGCGGCACCAGAGGACGGCGGGCTGGGAACTGGCCCGCACCTGCGCACTGCTCTGCCCATTATGGGCAGAGGAACATTCTTTCATATTGCGCATGCGCCGGCCGGCTGTCTTTAGTTGGCCGGCGCATGCGCAATATGAAAAGCTGTTCATCTGCCCATAATGGGCAGAGCAGTGCGCAGGTGCGAGCCAGTTCCCAGCCCGCCGTCCTCTGGTGCCGATCGTGACGTCCGCCGGCTGGAGGTGTGTTTTTCTGGGCACATCGCCCAGTAACGCCGCCCCTGGGCACCTTCAGAAGGTAATTTGCATAAGTTTAAAAAGTGTTATTTTCATTATCTGAGCGAGGGACACATAAGAGAAAGGTATGATCGTAATGAGGGTTAAAGAGTCTATAACCTGATCTGAGCGGTCTAAAACGCTCAGATTAGGTAAAAGACTCCCTTTAAATTGCACCAGATATTGCCAAAAATGTGTGTTTTTTTCAAAGCCAGATTATTATTGCAGTATTTCTATGTTGGATTTAAATGTCACAAAAGCACATATGCAGTGCTGGTGCACTGAGCTTGCATAAAATGGCCGCCGCCGCCGACCCACATAACTAACAGACAGATAAAAGTTATTTTCCTCTGTCACTGTGCTCAGGGCAGGATAAAAAGATTGTGCACTGCACCCACACAACTAAAACTATGTAGAGTTCAATTGGAGTTCTGACTAAATATCCTGTCCTATTCTCTCCCTCACAGCAGCAGCATCCTCTCCCTACACTTAGCACAGCAGAGTGACTCCAGCTTATATAGAGCCTGGGTCACATGCTGCACTGGCCAATCACAGCCTTGCCATTAGAAAGCATGGCTGTGATGGCTTCTAAGGGCTCACAGTTAAACGCTTATTGATTGGCTGCTCTGCAGTTTGGGTTCGCTCAACCCTATAACAGACCCAAGCATCTTTCATGAGACCCCAGCAGCTGTTGGTCTGAAAACTGATCATTTCTTTTTTGTGAGAGAACCCCTTTAAATTAGAGTATGTATTCCTACAGAATCTGATCGCAGTAATTGATGAATGCATCGTTTCAGACTGTGTAGAAACACATCAACTTAATAAAGGAAATATTAACACCCACACAAGGGCCACAACAATTAAACCAGTCAGCACAAATATGTGGTTTTGTCTATAGACAGTGTGGCAGAAAGGCTATGGTGAAATGGAGCAGGTATGTGGTCAGCTCAGTGCCTCCTTTCCTGTCTGCCCTACATACTCTTCTCTGTCTAATCTATAATGGGGAGCAGTTCATAATTTCTCTTTTTAGTGTAGTGTAGTGTAAATTTCTGTCACACTCTGTCTTCCTATGCCCTATACTAGGCTATACAAGGTACGTCAATTTTGTTTGGAGTGTTCCTTCAAAGTGGTCTTTAGTATGCCATTAAAGAGCTATCAAAATCAAGTGTCCATTTCATTGATTTTTCCATCCAAGATTTTTCAGATATAAATGGAAAATGATGGTTATTTCCTTTGTTTCGACCTATTTTATGTTGTACAAGGTACAACATTTATTATAGTACTAAACCAGACTTAGGAAGGCAGTATGTTTCTAAAACCCAAGCTATCATTAATATTTTAGATAGCAGAGTAATTTCCCTTATGTATTTCTCTTCTGAATTTATTCAACTTAAGCTTATCACAGTAAATGCATAGTTCTACATTTTAGAAGTATTAAAACTCTTCTAATTTGATGAAGGTGTCAGATAGTGACTAATAGGAGGAGATGGCAGCAAGAGTGAGGCAAAAATAGGAATACTTTCACTCATATTGATGTTCATTAATATTGTTAGTTGTAATAATAAGTTAGTTTGTATTGAGTTGCAAAACATGCCCATCATTAACTATTCAAGCACATTGTAAACTAACTAACTTTTGATCTGTTTTAAAACTTTTTTTCAGGTAATACCATATGGCAATTATCACTCTCTGAGCATATTTTCCCCCTTTGCTAAACATCTCATGTGGTAGTATAGTGGACCCGTAGCAGCACCGCCTTTGTGGTTCTGGAGTGTCAATGCTTGTATTTGTTTTTTAAAGCTGTGTTTTATAAACTAATAAAGATAATTTTGATACATGATATATGAGGTTGCAGAGTCTTCTGGTTTCGTGAAATACTGTAGGTGATCATTGTAAACTAAGCCTAAAGTCATTTTAAATATGAACTCTGATCATAACGATTGCATCTGAATATAATGGTTGGCTAGTAGGAAAAAAAATAAAAATTCCGAAGGGCTGAAGAGGATTATATAGACTAATTCAAACCTATAAACTTCCAGTTGTCTATAATCATAAAATTACCAATAATCTCATAAAAATAATTATGTAACAAAATAAAAAATAAAATAAAAAGGAAAATAGATTTTTTTAAATATAGCTTTTTCATTAGTAAAAAACAAAACAAAAAGTTCATCCAATATGATCTGCCATTTTGTCCTCCTTAAAGTGTCACTATGCTTTGAAAAAACTTTTGATATGTCATATCAAAGGTTTTGATTGATGATTGATGGACCCAACCCGATCTAATAGTTATCCCTATCCTGTCATCACATTACAGTTTCCTTATTTCTCAGCAGCATACCCTACCAACTCAGCATATCATACGAACAAAGGATCAAAGTTCTAATTAACTGACAAAAAAACCTGATTGGTTCCACATTTAGTTATCAGAAATAAGCACTGGTACAAGCGCTAACACCGATAATTGTCCTGATCCTTGACTCATATAGAAGGGCCTTATCAGTGGAGGTCAGAAATTCTAAATTACGATATCTACTCAAGGCAGGTGTACAAAAGGCATAACTATAATTATATAGATAGTGTATCTTATGACTGCCTGGTCTACCTTTATGCTTTCTAATCAACAGGATGAGCAAATCTACCCTAAAGTTTCTAAAAGTATACAAAGAAATTTGGTGTACAAGAGGACTTGCTATATACAAGTCAATTTGTAATCTCTCATGTTACATGATGGACAGCACAAACAAGTTACCTATTCAAATTACAGTATATAAATTATCTTCAGTAACAAAGTAACATAGTTTATAAGGTCAAAAAGATATATCTGTCTATCTAGTTCAGCCTCTTTTCCTGCAAATTGATCCAGAGGAAAGAAAAAAAAACTGTGAGGTAGAAGCCAATTTTCCCCACTTTAGGGGGAAACATTTTTTTCTCGATACCAATCAGGCAATCAGAAAATAATCCCTGGATCAACAACCTCTCTCTAGTCGCTATAGCCTGTAATATTAAATTCCAGAAATGTATCCAGGCCCCTCTTGAACTCTTTTAGTAAACTCACCATCACCACCTCCTTAGGCAGAGAGTTCCATAGTCTCACTGCTCTTACCGTAAAGAATCCTCTGTACAAACCTTCTTTCCTCCAGACGCAGAGGATGTCCCATCGTCACAGTCATAGTCCTGGGGATAAATAGATGACGGGAGAGATTTCTTTACTGACCCCTGATATACTTATACATAGTTATTAGATCTCCCCTTAGTCGTCTTTTTTCTAAAGTGAATAACACTCATTTTGATAATCTTTTAGGGTACTGTAGTCCACCCATTCAAGTTATTCCTTTGTTGCCCTCCTCTGAACCCTCTCCAGCTCTGCCCAGAAGAGGAGCCCAGAACTGTACACAGTACCCCATGTGTGGTCTGACTAGTGATTTACAAATGGCAGGACTATGCTGTAGCCTGCTCTCATTGTATTTATTGGAAGCCATTTGGCACCAGCAGAGATATAGAGTGGGCTCAGCATGCATGTTGACACCTGCATCCCTGGATTTAATGGAGGCAGTTATGGCACCTAAAATGGTAAAAAGCAGAGTGGACCCATCATGTATGTGGTACCTGCACTCCCTGACTTTTATGGTGGTCATTATGGCAAATAACAGGTAGGATTTAGTGTTAGTTTGCCATCTTATAGAGATCGCCTTGACGTTTGGCAGACGGGGCCCAAATAATTTTGTACAAAATTTATTAGCCAAGAATATCAAATTTGCTAAATAAGCATAGCATTAGCACCAGAATGTTTTCTATAATTATGCATTATTGTACTTTATTTGTGTTTGCAGAGTGCTGCTGCATTGTCTTTTATTCCATTAGGACTATGTTCTCATCACGGCCATCTTTTTGCCCCTTTTGGTGCAACTCATTATCTTATTGGCCTTGGCAGCAGCTGCCTGACACTGGTTTCTACAGCTTAGTTTGTTCCATGTCAGTGTTGCCCAGTGTTTTACAATTTAGTATGTACGGGTGACTTGCATTATTCCTTTCTATGTGCATAACCTTACATTTGTTAATGTTAAACCTTATCTGCCACTTTTCTGCCCAAGCCTCTAATCTATCCAGATCGCTCTGTAGTAGTATACTGTCCTCTTCAGTGTCAATTACTTTACACAGTTTAGTGTCACCTGCAAAAATTAAGATTTTACTGTGCAAGCCTTCTACAAGATCATTAATAAATATATTGAAGAGAATAGGGCCCAATACTGACCCCTGAGGTACTCCACTTGTGACAGTGACCCAATCTAAATGTGTACCATTAATAACCACCCTCTGTTTTCTATCACTGAGCAAGTTACTTACCCATATACAGACATTTTCTCCCAGTCCAAGCATTCTCATTTTATATACTAACCTTTTATGTGGTACAGTGTCAAATGTTGTGGAGAAGTCCAGATATACAATATCCATTATTTCGCTGCGGTCAAGTCTATAACTTACCTCCTCATAGGAACTGATTAAATTAGTTTGACATGACTGATCCCTCATGAAGCCATGCTGATATGGTGTTATACGCTTATTTTCATTGAGGTACTCCAAGACAGCATCCCATAAAAAAACTTTAAGCAATTTACCCACAACAGATGTTAAACTTACCGTCCTATATTTAAATATCAGAAATAAGGGGCTGTCTATAACATTACTTAATTCTTTTAGGATATGGGGGTGTGTTCAATCTGTCCTGACGATTAGTTTATTTTAATCTCGTTAAGACGCTGCTGCACTTCTTCCTGGAACATACAGGCAACTTTTAATGGGGAATTTACATTCTGCATTACATCTGACAGTTTATCTTACTCAGTGAATACAATGGAGAAAAAAATATTTAATAGTTTTGCTTTCTCCTCGTCGCTGTCTGCAACTCCCCCCTCATTACTCTGTAAAGGGACGACATCTTCAGATTTATACTTTTTACCAATTATATAATTGAAGAACATTTTAGGGTTAGTTTTACTCTCTTTGGCAATTAATCTTGCGGTCTCTAGTTTGGCTGCTTTTATTTGTCTTTTACATATTCTATTTTTTTCCTTATAATTTCTCAATGCTTCCGTGCTACCCTCCTGTTTTACTGTTTTAAATGCGTTCATTTTATCATTTATTGCTTTCTTTACAGTTCGATTTATCCACATTGTTTTGTTTTGTTTTTCTGTTCCCTACCCTTTTATTCCCATTAGGTATGTACTTCTCACAATTAGATTTTAGGATGCTTTTAAAAATATCCCATTTTGTGTCTGTATTTTTTATTTTGAGGACTTTGTCCCAATTAGTTAGGCCTATGGTTTCTCTTAGTTGGCTAAATTTAACTTTTCAGAAGTTTTGTATTTTTGTTCCGCCCTGAAGAAAAACTATTTTGAATGACAATTGGAAGTTTATTACTTTATGGTCATTATTTCCCAGGTGTCCCCCAACCTAAACATCTGTTGTTCTGTCAGGTCTATTGGTTAATACTAAGGTCTATTGCGAAACTTAGTGACCATGTAACTTGATGAATCATGTGCTAATTTATGATTATAGCTCCTACTTTTTGGGAACACATTACATACATTTTTAAATACCCACACCTAGCGGTACCTGTGAAGGATGTTGTACTTACTTTCTCACTACACCACTCCAGATGTGTTGTTTCCCACACTCTATTAATTAACTTTCGGTCCCTATCTATGAATTTCTGCATGGACAAGAATGTATGAGCAGTTGTAGCCAATGACTGGCCTAAGTGGTAACGTGTCCCCAAGAGGTATGTGACCCATCAGTGATCTGTTGCTTGAGGCCAATGCTAAGGCAAGTCATTAGCTCCAGCATATGTTACCCAATTTGTGCAGAAATCGACCAAAAGTCCAGTGAAGACAGCCCGGGAGTCATAAAGCCAAAACAAAGGAGCAGGGTGCACATATGTATAGCTTTCTTCACATATGGCTGGGTGAGGGGGGGAATAAAAAAAATAGTCCAGGACAACCTTTTTAAGATTGATAGCATTGTCAAAAGTATACTTAGAATAAAAATAATACAGATATATATAACCTGATCTGATGCTGTCTTAAAGGGATATTTTGGTAACTACAAGCTATCTCGTATTCACTGGATAGACAAAATGGAACATTGGGAGTATAACTGCTGGGACCCCCACCAATACCCAGAATGGGGATAGCTCATTTACGCGATAAATTGTATTTACAAGTGTACCCCTTTAACTTAACATCTTTTTGGTGGAGTAATGGAATCATTTAAAAAAATAAACATATACCTCAAAATATGTTATACATTGCATTCTGGATTGGTGAAGTGAATAGTGAAGTATCATGTATTTTGTTGAGAGCTCATTCCATGGTTGCATCCAGGAGATGTTTATCCAGTGTATGCAGCACCCCATCTAATTTACTAGTCTGCTTTGCAGTAGACACAAATTGCAATTAACAATGTAAAGAAAGTTCCAGCACTTGTAAATCATTTCATTGCTTTGTCTTTATTTTCGGTAACAAATTACAGCATGTGGACACCACCTTACACCGCCGCACAATTATTGCGGTGGTGTAAGGTGGTGTCTACATGCTGTAATTTGTTACAGAAAATAAAGACGAAGCAACAAAATGATTTACAAGTGCTGGAACTTTCTTTACATTGTTTATGTATGGAGAACTTGCCTGGTTCGTTCCATGCACGGAGGATAATGGATACATGGTGAGCTGGATTTTTGTTTGTAAAAATTGCAATTAAACAGTACCTAATCAAAACTTTGGTCCATCCCATACACTGTATATGTTGCTCACTTTCCCCAACCAGAGCTTTAATGAGGACAGAGACGCATTTAAACCAAACGTGGAGGATTAAAGATTGCTCCAGAAGTTAAATTTTTTATGAGATTATGTCCTGTGGATTATTGAATTTGTCCTAGAACCCAAGAAAATTGAGTATTCCAGTGTCACAGATCTGGTGGATATAACACGCAATTTTTATCCAGAACAGTTGTACAATAGGACAGAGTGCCCTTGTCACTGTTATATCTCCAGCATACAGTAGATTAGGATAACCCCAATCAGTGTAGAACCGCTGGAGTTTTATACCAATTAACAGTTTATGAGATGAGAGAGAGATAAAGAGAGAGAGAGATTTACTAAGCTTTACTAAGCCTTTCTGATGCCAGCAGATGTAAGATGGGCTCATATTTAAGTTTTTTACCCAGAAACCAAGAGGACCAGCTTATGATACTCCTCATGCATACTCAGTGCCCTCCATAAGAATAAATTGTACCTCAGTCAAGGCCTCAGCAAAGCAAAGTTTCTTTGCTTAGCTCTGTTAAAGGGTAGTTACCTGGAAAAAAAACTAGATTCATGGTTTAAAACAGTTTTCCTTTCTTTTTGCAAAGGAAACTAGCTTGCATGTCTCTTTTCCAGAGAATCATTATCAGGAGAGACAAGCTTAGCAATAGATAAAAAATGTATTACAAAAAAGCAATGATTGAACAGTTTGAGGCTACTACCAAAAACTTAGTGGATAAAATTAGAAAACTCATCTATGAAGCACAAGGAGATATGTATTAATATATATACTAGAGATAAGCAAGTCAATTCCATCAATATGGAATTTATCCTGAAATTTCCCCAAAAAGTTTGGATTCTAACAAACCCAAATATTTAGAAATTTGTTTCAGGCAAATATGCAATTCGGCTTTCTTTCTGAAAAGTAAAAAAAAAAAAACACAACTATATAATTGATTTGCTTGTCTCTAGTATGTATATTTATACATATCTTCTTAGGCTTCATAGATCAGTTTCTCCCTATTTTCTTTTTTATCCACTAAGGTTTTGGCAGTAGCCTCAAGCTGTTAAATCTGTGCTTTTTCATAATAACATTCTCCCCTAAGCTCAGCCTCATACCATTCAATCAGTGCTTTTTCATAATCTATTTCTGTGCTTGCATCTCCTCTGTTTCTCTCTTACTTTCTGAAAAAAATGGAGATCAGAGAGTGTTATATATCAACTATAAGGGCAATTGGAGCAACTTTGGTTAGAGTAGAATCAACTTTGTTCCGAACCAACTTTTTGAAAAATTTGCCAAACCTGGAAAAAAAAGCAACAAACAACAAAACAAAACAAAAAATAAATAAAATGGTTGCATATCTCTAGAATGCATTGTATTAAGTAAAGACCTTTGTCAAAGTTAATTCCAGAGAATTTAAAGTTCTTGTAGTATTATACATTTTGGGGCAATAGATAAGCCTTGAGGAGCGGTGCTAGGAATTTTCCAACCCACTGCACAGCAAAAGCAATCAAGCAAGTACACTGCTGTACACATTAGATAGCCAGGTTTCGTCAATAGGACAACACAGCAGCTATTAAACTATTAACAGTTTAATATGATTTAACAATAGGGCATACAAGTTACAGTTATAGAAGGAAAATACAACATGAGATGAAAAAAAAGTATTACATAAAATCTAAACTCATGTTGTCCCTAAAAGATGTGGTTCGGGTATTCCTGCCAATGGGGCTTGGTATTTAGTTCTTGCAGTCCTTTATCCAGAGAGCTGTGGTTTGATATCATAGCAAAGCTTCACATTCGCTGTCTCTTACCCACACATATCCAGGTGGGTTTTTAAAATTTTCCCCGGACAAACACACCCTATATTTCCTTTGTCCAATCAGATGGTTAAGAGGTAATATTAGCAGATATGTCCTTCCTTCCAGCCAATCCATTTGGTGACTGAAGCTAGATGTGTCCAAGCAAATTTTCAGTCTTCAAACAAAGACAAGATGGAGCCTAGCAATCCCATAATCCTATCCTAACCCAGCAAGAGGTCATCAACTGACCAACACTCTACAATTCAGCCATTTAAGTGTAACTGCCATTTTATTTTGTATACCCTAATGATATAGTACAGCCTGCTGTATACATGCTTTTGAGCTTTATAATTTAATCTTGTTCAGTTTCACCTCATAATTAAAACCAGAAATGCATGTCACTTTCACATTGAGCAGGCCTCTTCTCAGAGCATTGTGATGTGCAGACCGTCTCCTCTCTGATATAAACAAGAGACAGACGAGCACTGGGAGGAGGAGCACAGCCCTGAGTGCCTGGGCTCGGGCAGAAAGTGGAGGGGGAGGCTGCTTCAGATGCTGCTATCTCCTGAATGGTAGCAGCTAGACACATGCAACTGGTCTTGTTTCAAAGCTGACATTCCAAAGCTGACATTCACTTCAGCTGCATTCACAGAATCCCGATTTCTATCAGTGATATCTTCCCCCGTACTGAACAGATTGCTGTCATTCTGGAATGCCAGCTTTCAAACAGTGCAATATACATATCTTTAGCTGGTACCAAACCAGAGATATGAGCAGCTAAAGCAGCCCCCCCCTTCCTGTCAGTGTGGAGCAGAATGAGGGAGCAGCTGCAGAGCTGACAGAAGTAGAGAAATATAGTAAAAAAATATTTATAGAAATGTGACATTATCATCAGTGTAGTGACCCACATAATAAAATTACATTATTTTTACCACACAGTGAACATCATAAAAAAAATTGACAAAATAATGTAAAAATTGTTTAATACACGATATATACCCCAAAATGGTTCCTAAAAAATCTTTAAATGTGACTATTAAGAGTCTAAAACAAATGCTTCCTGATTTCATGTAATTGCAGGGCTTGTCTCTGGTTAGTTGTATGTGAGAGGATACACACTGCTCTGATGTAGTGGAGGAGGATATCTGTATAGTTGAGGGGATACCTGGATGTTCGGGTTCGCCGGGTTCGGCCTAACTTCAGGTCAAAGTTTGGGTTCGGGACCCGAACTTGACCTGAACTTTACCCCGGACCGCATTAAAGTCAATGGGGACCCGAACTTCACTTTATTATTTTCCATTATAACATGGTTATAACAGAAAATAATACTATTAGCTTTTTCAGATCTGAGTTTTCACGATAGTGAAAACTCAGATCCGATGGTATATTCTAAAGCAGAGGCGTTCCCATGGTGATGGGGACGCTTGAAGTTAAAATATACTATCGGATTGGAGAAAACTCTGATCCTATGGTATATTCTAAACCTGAGGCGTTCCCATGGTGATGGGGATGCGCCTCTCATAGGGCGCTGCCATCCGCGGCACCTGAGGGGTTAATTGTGTGGGCGGCCGCTCCCAGTCAGAGGTCAGGTGCCGGGAATGTTTCTGCAATGTTTGCATTGGTGGGCAGTGCGCCCCCCCTCCCCAGTATTAAAATCATTGGTGGGCAGTGTGCCCTCCTACCCATCCCCATTATTAAAATCATTGGTGGGCCCCCCCCCCTCCCCAGTATTAAAATCATTGGTTCGCAGTGCGCCCCCCTCCCCAGTATTAAAATCATTGGTGCGCAGTGCACACCCCTCCTTCCCCAGTATTAAAATCATTAGTGCGCAGTGCACCCCCCCTCCCCAGTATTAAAATCATTGGTGGGCAGTGCACCCTTCCCCCCTACCCGGTATAAAAATCATTGGTGGGCAGTGGGCCCCCCCTCCCCAGTATTAAAATCATTGGTTCGCAGTGCGCCCCCTTCCCCAGTATTAAAATCATTGGTGCACAGTGTGCCCTCCTACCCCTCCCCATTATTAAAATCATTGGTTCGCAGTGCGCCCCCCTCCCCAGTATTAAAATCAGTGGTTCGCAGTGCGCCCCCCCTCACCAGTATTAAAATCATTGGTGCGCAGTGCGCCCCCCTCCCCAGTATTAAAATCATTGGTGCGCAGTGCACACCCCTCCTTCCCAGCATTAAAATCATTGGTGCGCAGTGCACCCCCCCTCCCCAGTATTAAAATCATTGGTGGGCAGTGCACCCTTCCCCCTCTACCCGGTATAAAAATCATTGGTGGGCAGTGTGCCCTGCCCCCCTCCCCAGTAGTAAAATCATTGGTGGGCAGTGCGCCCTCCTTCTCCCCCCCATCATTGGTGGCAGTGGCAGTTCCGATCGGAGTCCCAGCAGTCTAATGCTGGGGCTCCGATTGGTTACCATGGCAGCCAGGATGCTACTGACGTCCTGTCTGCCATGTTCAGTTATTTAGTAGCATTATACTTACATGCGCTGTGGCCGCCTGGCGCTCCTTCTTGTAACTCACAGGTCTATGCAGCGCATAAGCAGTTATCTGCATTCTGATTGGTCTTGTCTGTCTCTGGTTAGCTGTATGTGAGAGGATACACACTGCTCTGGGGTAGTGGGGGAAGTTATCTGCATTATGATTGGTCCTGCTAGTTCATGTGAGGAGAGCAAGGGGTTATGGGAATTGAAGGAAATACAGAATGGCCTTAAGGACATGGCAAAGATCACCACAGGAAGTGCAGCAGAGGCCATTTTAGGAAGATGCTGAAATAGAGGCACAGAGAAATAGGGTTGCTAAGGGCTTAATACAGACATCAGAAAGGTAAAATGAACTGAAAAATAAAGCTTCATGAATATCTTACCTTCAGCATCACATATGTTAGGAATTTCATTTTGGTAGTGAAATGGCAGTTACACTTTAACTCTATGAAACATTGAGCATGGAATAAGAAACACAAATCTATTTGTCACAGGCAGTGATAGGTGAGTTTCTGTGTAACTGCTGGGTGGGAAGGAGCTATGAACTAGTTGGGTGTTGTTAGAGGTGATGCTGGAGCTGTGGCAGGTGTGGAAGAAGTACATCATGGACACAGAAAAAGGAAATGCTACATACAGGATGTAAAGAACCCAGAGTGATGGTATTGAATTGTGAACTACAATGAGAATATCTGTAAAAATAATAGTAATCCTGGAAAATCCATTTATATTTCTTGCTTATTCTATGTCACATTGTTAATGTTCCCTGTGACAATAAGCCTAGGGACTTACTGACTCCTGCTCTCAGTCAAGTTATTCAGAAAATGTGTGTCTGGCTGGTATGAGAAATTCAAGAGTAACTTTTAAATTAGGGGTTGCAGGTGCAGTTTCCCACTCGTGGTCGTGGGCACCGCAAGCTAGTTTTATTGTGTTTTATTGTCATATATTATGCCTGTATGCTGTATTTCATCTTATGTCATATTCTCCCATGTCACTATGTGATTTTATATGTAAGATCCTTTATACTGGCCAGGTTAGTGTGCACTACACTAGTTTCTCCACTAGATGGGGCAGTGTTACAGAGTATATATAGCTTAGATCAGGCCTAGTTAGGGGGTTATTTTCCTGAAGTCTAGTCAGTGTGCAGCCAAGATGTAGATGCCTGCTGGAGAGATGCCTTCTGCCTCTCTGCTCTCACCTTGTTGGCTCCACAGTCCAGGGTTAAAGTCTACAAGATTCAGCTTAGAGGTGAGAAATCTACTTCTATAGCTCGCTCCTCCGGGGTGACCAGTGATAAGCTGCAAACAGCAAGTATTCAAGGGGACTAGTATATTTTATTCAAGTCAAAGGATAGCAATCGGCCATACTCAAAGGCTTCCCAGGCACCTTTGCAATTACATGTAGGACACAGCTTCAGGCATCCACACCTCCAGTTTAAATCCTAAGGACAGTTAGGCCAACTGTTAGAAAAGCACTGGAAATAGAGGTTCAAGGATTCTGAAAACCACCTTTAATCTAAGTAAGGCCCCATTCACACGACCTCAATTTCGTTCCGCATTTTGCGGAATGGAAATGCGGACCCATTCATCTCTATGGGCTCTATCGGCTCTGGAAATGCGGGCCCAAACTTCCGTGTCCGCAATTCCGTTCCTGAAAAAAATAGAACATGTCTTAGTCTTGTCCTCAATTGCGGACAAGAATAGGCATATTCCATTAGTGCTGGCGATGTGCGGTCTGCAAAACACGTTGCGGACGTGTGAATGGACCCTTAAAATAAATTGAGAGTTAATACCAGCCTCAGACTTTTTTATACTTCAAAAGCCTAGTCTGAAGCAGTAGCTTGCATATATATAAAAGACAAAGAGCCTGTTTTGCCTGAGGACTTACAATACCCTACCCTCGTATGCACGAGAGACTGTATTTCATATCTGGATGTACTAGAGACTGTTTTATACTTGGATGTAACCGTTATCAGGAGCCAACGTTCAGTAAAAGTTATAAGTTGGATTGCACCATCCTTGTCTCAGTCTCCAATTCCTCAGTTAACATTTCAGTAATAATAGCAGACATAGCGCAGGGCGGACTGACTTAGGGGGAAGACTGGAGGCTAGGAGAGGGTTAAGGTTGCTGGGATGTGCATGGTAGGGGGTTGTTATGATTTAGGTGGGGAGGAGCTGGGAGTTTGGCGGGAGGTATATAAGATATAGAAGGAGGGGCTTCGGGTCAGTTGCCAGTTAGAGCCAGCGAGATTTTCCCACCCGCCCACCCCTTTTTTAGCGGTGATTGGTGGTTGTTAGGAAGGGCTGCTGGAAATGGGATCCTGGGGATCCGCTTGCACGTATTGCTGATGGTGCCCTGTGCCGGCGGGAACTGCCGCCTCCACCAATAAGCTTAGCCCCTCCCTCCATTCCGGCCATGAGCGCCATTGCCACAGACCGCAAATGGAACTGCTGTAAGATAGGAGGGAGGAAGGAGTTTTAGTGGCCTCTGTCGTCCTGTTCTATCCCCTGTCACCTAAAGTCCCTGGTAAGTGACAGCTCAGGGCATGACCTAAAAATTAACTGTGCGTTAATTAGGACTATAACCCCCCCTCATCCATAAGAATGCACCCATGTACTGCAATGTGACTATAACCCCCCTCATCTTTAAGAATACACCAATGTACTGCAGTTCATGTGTGTATTCTAAAGGATGAGGGGGGTTATAGTCACATAACAGTGCGTCATCCAAAGAAAGATCTCCCAAATATCCTCATAACAGTGTGTCATCTGTAGATCCTCATAACACCTTTTGGTTCAAAATATTTTTTTTCAAATTTTCCACCTCTAAAACCTAGGTGCGTCTTATAATCAGGTGCATCTTATAAAGCGAAAAATATGGTACTTCATAATAATTCTGGTGCATTGAATTCCAGTGAGGTTTGCTGCTAAGACTGGTGTAAGAAATACCAGTCGTGATACATTCTATCTTTGACATTTAACCCACATATACTGTATATGTGACGTGGATCACGTGGCCCTACTACTGATCTGAGCACCTCCATATTATGTCTATCTCTGTACACTCTCTTATAGAAGGGTTTTATTCAATGTTTCATTCTGCCTCATTTTCTTTATAGATCCATCATTTCTTGTACATTGAGGGGATAACAAGTCTGTTAGATAAAGAAAAGAGATCTTACAGTAATGAGAAGACAATAGCCAGTTCAACATATAATAATTTCTCAGAGAGAGGTTTTAGCGACAGGACAGGAGTCTGTGTGTCACTTAGGCAGCGTCAGGCAGGCTAGCAGCCAATTTGTTGAGCGCTTCAGAATTTAAGGATACATTTCTGAATTTCTTAATGGAAATCGATCTGACACCCCAATCTTCATCACAAGATTCACAATCACTGACAGACAGACTGCTTCAGAGAGGTTGTCAGACATTTTACTGGGTGCTGTGTCATGAGTAGAGATGAGAGAATTTCTCTAAAATTCGATTTGGCCGGTTTGTCAAATTTCTCTGAAAAATTTGCTTTAATTCAAATGAATTCACGACAAATCGCACAAAAAAATTGCTATTTCCTAGCTGCAGAGAGCCTTTCTAGTGGTGTAGAACACTGTGCCTTGCACTAACACACATAGGGAGTCTGCTTTGGTAGTGAAATAATACTGCGAGTCCGGATGACATGCAGATGACAGGCGTCACTCTTAGAATCACTGCACACTTCACGTATTTGGGCAGTTACGGGGCCAAAACTGACCAAATGACTCAAGTATGTACTCAGTCTTACAGGTCAATTTTAGCGTAAAGAAGAAGCGCACTCCTTTTACACCCTCGTAAACTGATTCCACATAGATGTCTATATCTTTTTCTCTAGAAATATGACAATAAATGGTTTTAACGCAAATAATACCAAATGTAAAAGGCGGGTATGTTTCTATTTTTCTATGGAAATATGACAAGAAACGCTTTTAGCGCAAATAACACCAATTGTGGACAGCGTCTATTTTTCACTTCTATAGCTGCAGAAGTGAACAGAGTATATACAGTATTTCTCTTTTTCCACAAATATATGCCACTAAAGGCTTTTCAGCATAGCACTTGCACCCCTACAACAAATTGCTGGAATGACATTGCTGTATAATGGCTTTTTGGATCCCCAAATAATCTTTCCCTGCACTTGTAAATCGTATTTTTTTCCCCAATGATGTTTTCTGTATAACTCTCCCTAGCCCCTGCAACATCTGTCCCTGCACTAAGATGCTGTGAAATGATTCCTCCCTATCCTTATCGTGCACTTATAAAACACATTTTTTTCTCACAATGACGCTTTCTTTCACTCTCCCTAGCACCTGCATAAACGTCTGTCCCTGAAAAAAGTACGATGGTGAATGGCAGAATCTAAGATGGCCACCATATATTTTTTTTTTATAATTAACAATTTTATTGTTTTGTCATAAAGAGCAAATTGTACATATCATTGTATCACAAAACGCCTAACATAAGCGAATGGCCACCATATTTATAGGGCTCTGACATCACTGGGCTGGCTGGCTGCTGATTGTCTGCATGCATGGCATTATGGGTCATCTGTCTTCCCAGAGTTCCTTGCTTCATGTCCTCACACGTTTAGCCACCATTTTAGCTGCCATTGTAGCCGCCATGTTGGGAAAAATTGTGATTCGTTACCATGAAGCAAGAGGAAATTCGCATTAGATCAGAATCATTATTACTTTTTTTTTTTTATTCGGAATGAATTCGACTTTGTCAACTTTGATTTGGCTGCTTTGTCTTATTTCACAAAGAAATTTGTTTCGTGACTACCGTATTTTTCGCCCCATAAGACGCACTTCCCCCCCCCCCTCAAAAGTGGGGGAAAAATGCCCCTGTGTCTTACTAAATGTCCTGTAGCAGGCAGAGTAGGGTGGGTGGCCAGCAAGAACTCACTGACGTCACGTGCCTGCGCCGCCTACTTCATTCATAAAGTAGGCAGCGCAGGCACGTGACATCAGTGAGTTCCGGCCGGTCGCCCTCCCTGCTCTGCCTGCTACAGGACATTTAGTATGTAGTACAGATGGGGCTGGGGATCAGAACTTCAATGAAAGCTATTATTAGAAAAGGATGGCTATTATTATAACAGTGCCATCCACAGATCACCCCCATAACAGTGCCCCCCTCAGTTCCCCCCCATTACAGTGCCTCCCTCAGATTTCTCCCATAACAGTGCCATCCACACATTTCCCCATAACAGTGCCATCCACAGATCCCCGCATAACAGTGCCACCCACAGATCCCCCCATAACAGTGCCACCCACAGATCCCACATAACAGTGCCATCCACAGATCCCCCATAGTAGTGTCATGCACAGACCACCATTAGTTCAAAACCCACCAAGAGCACACCTTTTGGTTAAAAATATTTTTTTTCATATTTTCCTCCTCAAAAACCTGGGTGCGTCTTATGGGCCTGTGCGGCTTATAGGGTGAAAAATACGGTAATTGCTTCATCACAAAGCACATTTCTTTGTAAGTAGAGGGCGCAATGACAGAGACTGGTGTCATTAAACCCTCCATTCATTTTTATATTTTTTTTATAATACTCACCTTATCCCTTTGAGCACGAAGAGGCTGCCTCAGCCATCTTGATTGGAGATCCCACACGAAATCTCACACAGTGTGTGATGACATCATCAGGCTGGCTGGTGCAGTGATGTCATACATAACCACGTTGCGCAGGATCTTTAATCAACATGGCCACAACGGCCTCTTTGCTCTCAAATAGATGAGGTGAGTATGTTTTTTTTCTTTACCGCCATTTCAGGCAAAAATGATTCGTTACCAGGAAGCACAAGGAAATTCTGCTTCACAGCGAATATTCCCTGAAATTCGAATCGAAGTTCACTTTGGACACTTCAATTCACTCAACACTAGTTATATGTATCACAGTTAGGCCTCATGCACACGACAATATTTTTTCACGGTCCGCAAAAACGGGGTCCGTAGGTCCGTGATCCGTGACCGTTTTTTCGTCCGTGGGTCTTCCTTGATTTTTGGAGGATCCACGGACATGAAAAAAAGTCGTTTTGGTGTCCGCCTGGCCGTGCGGAGCCAAACGGATCCGTCCTGAATTACAATGCAAGTCAATGGGGACGGATCCGTTTGACATTGACACAATATGGTGCAATTGCAAACGGATCCGTCCCCCATTGACTTTTAATGTAAAGTCAGGAGTCCCTTTTATACCATCTGATCAGAGTTTTCTCCAATCCGATGGTATATTTTAACTTTAAGCGTCCCCACAGATCATTAGGCAATGCACCGCACAGACCTGTCACTTACCAGTAGGAGGAGCTCCCGGCCGGCCACAGACATCGCTGCTCGCAGGTAAGTATGATGCTTCTACAAATTGCTAAGTAACCATGGCAACCGGGACTGCAGTAGCGTCCCAGTTGCCATGGTTACCGATCGGAGCCCCAGCGATTAAACTGGGACTCCGATAGGTACTCTCCACTGCCACCAATGATAGGGGGGGAGATTTTAATTAGGAGGGGGAGGGAAGGGAGAGGGCCCACTGGCCGCCAACGAGTTAACTACAGTGGAGGGAGGGGGGGCCCACTGGACACCAATGAGTTAACTACAGGGGAGGGAGGGGGGGGCTGGCCACCAACAAGTTAACTACAGGGGAGGGAGGGGGGGCCCCACTGGCTACTAATGAGTTAACTACAGGGGAGGGACGGGGGGGCCGGCCGCACTGGCCACCAATGTGTTAACTACAGGGGGGGAGGGGGGTCTGCCCCTTGCTGCCTGGCAGCACCTGCCAGGCAGCAGGGGGCAGTCATGTACACAGTTCTTTTACTATATTCTAACCTGAAACGTCCCCATCACCATGGGAACGCCTCTGTGTTTGAATATACTGTCGGATCTGAGTTTTCACAAAGTGAAAACTCACCTCTGAAAAAGCTTTTATGCAGACGGATCTTCGGATCCGTCTGTATGAAAGTAACCTACGGCCACGGATCATGGACACGGATGCCAATCTTGTGTGCATCCGTGTTCTTTCACGGACCCATTGACTTGAATGGGTCCGTGAACTGTTGTCCGTCAAAAAAATAGGACAGGTCATATTTTTTTGATGGACAGGATACACGGATCATGGTCTCGGCTGCAAAACGGTGCATTTTCCGATTTTTCCACGGACCCATTGAAAGTCAATGGGTCCGCGAAAAAAAACGGAAAACGGCACAACGGCCACGGATGCACACAACGGTCGTGTGCATGAGGCCTTATTGTGGAATCTGTCCAACTGACCATTGTTAATTAATTAAAGAATCATGTTATTCGAGTGTGTCTGCAGCCTGACACATTGCCTTTGTGCATCATAATTGACTCAGTCCAACTGACCTTTTTTGTTAAAAGCATTATTGCATAATTGAATAAAAAAATTAATCATTTCATCAGACCCTACATGCAGCCTAATGTACTGTTCTTGTAGTTAAATAAAACAAAAATAATCATTTCATTAGAACGTGTCTGCAGCCTGATTAATTGTTTTTCTGCCGCGTAGTTAATATTCAACAGTTACAGTGAACTCTTATTGTTTTCCTTGTTATTCATCGAGTTAAAATTAAAATGTCTGGTGCAAGTAAATGGGGAATCAGGGGTTAATATAAGATAAAACACTTGTGCCATGTCATCCATCGGTGATACTTTGATAACAAGGAGCAGGGGCAGCAGCACTGTCAGCACCAGCCAGGTTGCCAGTAGTAGTAGTAGAAACCCACAGAGGTTCTTTGCCTCTGGTAGGCAACAATTTTTTATGACAATGGTAAGGGATAACATCGTGGACTGGATGACTTATTTATAATCTCAGTGACAGCATGATGTTGATGAGTCTACGGTGCCTTTGAGCCAATGTTCAGTGAATTTCTCCCACTCCTCCTCTATCACAGTTAATCTGAGGCCCTAAAGATGCATTTCTTTTCCATCATTTCTTTTCCATCATTTCCATCCTCCTAGTGGGGTGCCTAAGGAATTCCAGATAGTGTTCTTGTTGATGAGGCTGCCATAAGGAGGAGGTAGAGACTGCCATAAGGAGGAGGTAGTCATGGTTTTCCTAACTGCTGCAGTTTCTAATTAGCAGTGGCATTCAGGCTTCCGGTATGGTACAGGGGTCCTGGGTCAAACATACCTCACCCCGGGGCTCCAGGATGTCATCACATAATTTACATGGGAGCACCCAGTATGTGGGGAAGCAGGCCTGCAATCCCAGCCAGCGGGGTATTAAAATTTGACACTTACAACAGCAAGTGCCTGTGAATTTTCTTGCTTCCTGGCTCCTGAATCTGCTGCTTTGGTATTGTATTGTTATTTCTGGTTTTGACCCCGGCTTGTCTGACTCTCTCTGTGCTGCTGAATTTTGTTTGGTTCTGACTCTCTGGCTTGACTTTTGGTGTCCCCTCTCCACTGCGTTCTGCATCTGGCAATTTGGTGCTGTTTGGTTCTCATGGTTCTGATCCGGGTTGTCTGACTTTGCTTGCTCGTCTTTTTCTTGTATTTTTGTGTCTGTCTGTGTTTTTATTTTTTTTATTTTAGTATAGGGACTGTCAATCAGCTATGCATCACTATTGCAGTGATTATGCAAGTACTGTAAGGGAAAGGGGCTGGGTGAGACAAAGGCTGCACTTATCCATTGTGTTACATCTTGCCGGCTATTTATTATTACTTGTCTCCACTGTGACCTTACTGTGCACAACACTGTTACCTGATAGAGGTTCAAGTGGAGGAGGACACAATGACTGAAATATATATCTGTGTTGGTGGTGGTGTTAGTGACACTTGTAGCCATATTGGTGGTGGTGGTAAGGGCACTAGTAGGAGTGATTTTATTGGCACTCGGGTGGGAATTATGTGGAATGGCAAGGAGCCCATGACATATTACAGTCTAAGAAAAGTGGCGAGGATGGTGATAATTGTGTATTTGACAGGACCTGGAAACCAGATCAGGGTGACAAGGAGGCGATGATAACATCAGACGAGGAATGTGGTAGCTGCGATTAAGTGTGGAGCTGACATAACCACAAAACATATAAAAATCTGCCAGGGGCAGATCTGCTTCTATTATGGTGTTGGTGGTGACAGAAATCTTGCAAGTGGCTCTATGCAGGCATCTTCCATGTGTGAGTTTTTCTTTACATTTTCAGATGACAAAACCATTGTAGGTGTATAACAAACCTTTCAGTAAGTATTTTTTGGGGATGGCTTTTGTAAAGACATTGCTTCTTCACTTTCCAGGACAATATATATTTAAGGATGAGCTAACCCGCAGATGTTCGGGTTCAATGGGTTTGGCTGAACTTTGTTTCAAAGTTCGGTTCGGGTATCCGAACTTGACCCGAACTTGCCCCTTGAGCCCCATAGAATTCAATGGGGACCCAAACTTTGGTGCACTAAAATGACTGTAAAAAAAAGTCATAAAAATGGCTAGAGGGCTGCAACAGGAAACAAAATTGGGGGGTTAGCCCTGAAAACAAATATGGATAGGAAAATGACTTGAAATAACAGAATAGAAAAAAAATCATAATAATCTTGAACCAGAAGGCGGAGGTCCAAGTGAAGTAGGGGGTTAAGGAGGGGGTGGTTATCGAAGTGGAAGAGGTGGAGAACGTGGAGAAGGTAGCCAACACTGTTTTTGTGTTTTTAATTTTTTTTAAAAAAAATTGGGGGTTTGTCTGTTAATTCTGTATGTGACCTATAGCCATTTGGGTGCGGCTGGTATACTTCTCTACTCTGCCAATATAACAAATAATAATCTTGTGCCAGGAGCTGGAGGTCCATGTGGAAGAGGAGGTGGACATGGCGGTGCGGGTGCAAGAGACGGAGGAGGTAACCAACACTTGTGTGTTGTTTTTTATTTATTTATTTATTTAAATTTGGGGAGGCCCCAAAACCTTGGGAAATGGCAAACAGAACAAACTGTGCTGGAGCATAAAAATGGCTGGGTGCGACCGGTATACTTCTCAACCGTTCCCAAGGTACGGACAAGTAATGTTGGATCCATGCCTGGTTGATTTTAATCAACTTGAGCTTGTCCACATTGGCTGTGGACAGGCAGACGCTCCTGTCCGTGATCACACCCCCTACCATGCTAAACACATGTTCCGACAATACACTTGCCCCAGGGAAGGCCAGCACCTCCAAGGTGTAAAGGGCAAGCTCAGGCTAATTTGGAGACCCAGGACTTAAATGGGGCAGACCCATCAGTCAGTACATGCATACATGTGCACACGTTCTCATCCACCATGTTGCTAAAACGCTGCCTCCTGCAAAGACGGTCCTATCAGATGGTGATGCTGGATGTTGTGGCATGCTGACAAAGCTTTTCCCCATTTTGGACATGCTAACTCTACCTTCTGAGGTGTTGCCGGTGCCCTAGCTCCGTTGGTGACCTCCTCCTCCTCCTCTGCCTCATGCTTCCACTGAGCCCCCACTGTCAGATGGGAACGTCATCAGCAGTGCATCTACCAGCATGCACTTGTGTTCGCGTATCTTCCGATCACACTCCAGTGACCGAAGTAAGGACGGCACATTGTCCTTGTAGCAGGGATCCAGCAGACTGGCCACAAAGTAATCAGCACTGTTAATAATGAGGGCAACTCCGCGGTCATTGCGCAGGCACTGCAGCATGTTCTCACTCATGTGTGCTAGGCTGCCCAGAGGCAACTACAAGCTGTCCCCAGTGGGAGGTGTATTGTCTGTGTCCTCTGTTTCCCCCCAGCCACGCTCCAGTGATGCCCATGAGACAAAGGCGGATTGGGAACTTAAAGTGGCCCTGAAAAAAAAAAAGTTGCCCCACGTTGTAGGTGGGTTCAAACTGTCTGAAGATGGGTCAAAACATGTAGGCGGTGGCAACCTTAGTATACGGGGCCTGCAATACTGTAATGCAGCGCAGCATACCGCTACAGCAGAACCAAATACCACAGGACAGTAACAAAATACTGCTGCCCTCACTACAGTATTCAACTGTATCACCATCATGAGGATAGTAATACAGTTGAGATCAGGAGAGCACATGTGGTCGTTGAGCATCAGATCATTGTGTACCTGGCCTGCGGCCATCAAGAGTAGAGATTAGCGAACCTGTGTAAGTTCGGGTTCAACGGGTTCTGCCGAACTTCAGGTCAAAGATCGGATTTGGTACCTGAATTTGACCCCGAACCCCATTGAAGTCAATGGGGACCTGAACTTCACTTTATTATTTTCCGTTATAACATTGTTATTAGAGATGAGCGAATTTTGGTTCGATCCGAATATATTTGCAGCAAATTTCAATAAAAAACTGCTATATCCTGGCTACAGCCTTTATAGTGGTGTAGAACACTGTGCCTCGCAGTGACACCATAGGGAGTCTGCTTTGGTAGTGAAATAATACTGTGAAATTAGGAAATGAATAAAATAAGCACTCACCACCTGGTATACTATCAATAGTTTATCTCTTCAAATTTTTTTAAAAATTATATTAGCAACACATATAACATTAAAACACAATTGCATAGATATTGGTGGATGTAACTGATGAATATAGCTGATGAATCTAGCTGATAACTATAGTTAATAAATATCGCTGATCTCTTGGTGTCTGGAATAAATATCATGCCTCAGGTATACCTAATACATTAGCACCATATGTAATAATAGATGAAAATAAACAAATAAATACAGATAAATATAAAGATATCAACTAAAGTTATCAGCTAGATTCATCAGCTATATTCATCAGTTACATCCACCAATATATATGCAATTATGTTTTAATGTTATATGTGTTGCTAATATAATTTTTAAAAAAATTTGAAGAGATAAACTATTGATAGTATACCAGGTGGTGAGTGCTTATTTTATTCATTTCCTAATTTCAACCATTTTTCTGGGTGGACGGGTGAACCACCTATAAAATATAGCACCATTATCATACATCAGATACGGGTGAGCCACGATACACATTTCTCCTTTCTCAAATAATACTGTGAGTCTGTTTGACATGCAGTTCGGGTCGCTCATCCCTAATCAAGAGGGCTTGAATGGCCCCCTGGGCATCGACCCACTGGGACATTTCCCTGTAGGATCTATGGCCAATCTGCCCCTGCAGTGAGCTGCTTTGGGTGTCACCCTGCTGTGAACACGATTCTTCCTTCTCCTCCTTGTATCCTCCAAAACTGTGCCCTGACTGGACAGTTGTGCACCTGGCTGCTGTTGGTGCAGTAACCCGAGGCACATGTGGATGACTGGCCTGATAATCATGCAAATGATCCCTGTTCCTCTTCCTCCTGTGCCACCAATTCATCCATCATCACCTGAAGTGTTTTTTCAAGGAGGCATAGAAGTGGGATAGTAACCACTAGTTGGTGGAGAAGTGGTGCTGTTCTGCAGAGCGACTTACCCATGCGTGCTGCAGCTGAAACTCCACTATCATCTGCTGCTGCTCACACTGTCTCCCCAGCATGTGCAAGGTGGAGTTCTACCTTGTGGGCACGTCGCATATGAGGCTGTAAGTGGAAGGCAGAAGTTATGCTGCAGTGCAGACATGCAAGCAGCAGCAGGGGGAGAAAGCCAAAAGTGGGCACAGATGGCCCATACTTTCTGCAGCAGCTCTGACATCTCGGCGTAATTTTTCAGGAGGAGCAGGCAACTGGAGGTAACGATAAATGTCCAGCAATCCTCTGTGGCGGTAGGACATGCGCCAAACCACTTCCGCCTCAGGCCCAGCTGCCACTACATTTTCCCAGTGGGCAGTTAGGGAGATATAATGTCCCTGTCCGTGCTTACTGGTCCACGTATCAGTGGTTATGTGGACCTTGCCACTGATGGCATTGTACAGCGCCCACCTGATTTTGTCCGCCACTTGTTAGAACAGGGCAGAGATAGCCCACCTGGTAAAGTAGTGGCAGCTGGGAACCATGTACTGTGGGACAGCCAGTGCCATAAGGATTTTAAAAGTGTCTGTCTCTACCAGACAGAATGGCAGCATTTCAAAGGCCAGGAATTTTGCTGGCATTCAGGGTCCAGGGCTCGCAGGTGGGAAGGGCGTACTTTATCCTTCTCTAAATTGTTTGGGGAATGGACAGGTGAACGCTTCCGCGGGACAGTGTGGAGATGCTCAATGACACTGCTGGTGATGGTACTGTCACATCTTGTTTTTAGGGAGCCATCTGGCCCTTTCACTCAAGCAGGAGCAGGAGGAGTCTCAGATCTTTTGTGGTTTTTCATGTGTCTACTCCACTTTGGAGTTAGATGCCAGGACATGCAGGTGGTGCTCAGGTTTAGAACATTTATGCCTCACTGTAGGCTCTGACTGCACAGCGTGCAAACAACTGGTGTCTTGTCATCGGCACATTGTCAAAAGAACTGCCATGCGAGGGAACTCCTTTGAACTGGCTTTGGTGTGCTCAGTCCCTTGGCATGGTGGGCACCCTGCTTCCTCTTTTGCTGGCGCTGAGTGACCACCACCTCTTCCTCAGTACTGCACACATCACTCAGATGACCTTATTTCCTTGTGGAGTCTAGGACCTCATCATCCTCCACATCATCTTCCATTAATTCCTCACCCCTGACCTTCTTTATGGTCTGCACACTACAGAAAACAGCAGTAGTTGACATCTATGTTTTATCATCATCATCATCATCATCATCATCATCAAAGACTTGATGTGATGGTCCTCCCACATTCTCATTCTCAAATGTAAGTGGTTGGGCATCAGTGCACTCAATCTATTCCACTTCTGGTACAGGGCTAGGTGGATGCAAAGGAGTTTTATTTTGTGAGGTGTTTTGCAACCTAAAAAATGAATTCATGTCACCCACAGAGTTAACAAGCAGATTAACTGTTTGATTTCAGTGTCATGGATGCAAAGGAGCTGTTTTGCACACTAAAAATGGGTTTATGTCACCCACAGAATTAACAGACAGATTAACTATTCTATTTCAGTGTCACGGATGCAAAGAAGGTGTTATGCTCCCCAAAAATAGGATTATGTCTGTAGTGTCCCACTACGTAAATGTGGGCACTACTCAAGGGTCAATTGGGTCACGTTGTTCCCCACCTTTTGTGGAACATGGTCATTGTATTTGTATTGCATTTTAATGTATGTTGTCCTGTTATCTCCTGTGTACCAGGCCTGTTAGGGGAGTAGTTCCTCCTCCTAGGCAGTAGAGGGAGCTAGGGAACCCCCTAGTATATATAGTTAGGTCAGACAGGAAAGAGTCAGTCCAGTCTAGTCCAGGAGGCTGAGGAGTGCAGTCTAGCCTACCAAGTATAGCTCAGAAGTTAATCCAGGGGAAGAAGTTGCCTCCTGAAGATATCTAGCATTTTGTAAAGTACAGAGCAGAGACAAATTTATCCAGCCACGTAGAAAGCTGAAGGGCAGAAGGATATTTACAGCAAGAGGATTTATACCAGAGGAAGGTTTCCCTACCCAAGGATAAAGCCAGCAATAGGGCATACGGGCCTTGGAGAAAGCCAGACAGGATCTAAAGAAAGTTCAGACTGATCTGTGAATGTTTATTCCCTCTGTGTATCTTGCAAGAACTTTGCCTGCCATTTATGTGAAGCCTGCCTGTTACCAAGACCCTGCATATGGAACTAACTGAAACCTGTATATAGTTGAACTGTTCAGTAAAACAGAGTTCTGGTTCACTGTGTGTACCTCAATTATTCCTACAATAAATCGGTGTGCCACCGTTACCAGCACTGGCGTCACGAACTATAAAGGATCTTGCCACCGGCACACTAAACCTACAACACCCAGGGCACCTCACCTACCACCAGACCTGGTCCCTATACCCAGAGAGTGCCCCAGAGGATCTATGTGCCAGCCTCTCCATCACTGCTGTACGCCTGCCCAGGGTATATTGAAAACCGTGAGTAACAATAGCAACCCTCGGTCTGTTAACTGTACCCTGTGACCTCCTAATCGCTCACCCTGCAGGACTGGCGTACTGCATGTCACCCACAGAATTAACAGTCAGATTAACTATTCTATTTCAGTGTCATTGATGCAAAAGAGGTGTTTTGCAACCCAAAAAATTAATTCATGTCACCCACAGAATTAACAGAGAGATTAACTATTCTATTTCAGTGTCAAAGATGCAAAGGAGGAGTTTTGCAACCCAAAAATGGATTCATGTCACCCACAGAATTATCTGACAGATTCTTTTTCAGTGTCATGGATGCAAAGGAGGTGTTTCGAAACAAAAAAAAATGTGCTTATGTCACCCACAGAATTTGCAGACAAATTAACTATTCTATTTCAGTGTCACAGATGCAAAGGAGGTGTTTTTCAACCCAAAAAAATGGATTCTTGTCACCCACAGAATTAACAGATTAATTATCCTATTTCAGTGTCACATATCCAAAGGAGGTGTTTTGCTCCCCAAAAATGATATTATGTCACCCGCATCATTAAAATACAAATTACCTATTCTATTTCAGTGTCACAGATTCAAAGGAGATGTTTTGCGCCCCAAAAATGATATTATGTCACCCACAGAATTATCTGACTGATTAACTGTTCTTTTTTCGTGTCATGGATGCAAAATAGGTGTTTTGCGCACCAAAAAATGGGTTTATGTCACTAACAGAATAAACAGACAGATTAACTATTTTATTTCAGTGTCATGAATGCAAAGGAGTTTTTTGTGCACCAAAAGATGGATTTATGTCACCCACAGAATTAATAGACAGATTAACTATTCTATTTCAGTGTCACAGATGCAAAGGAGGTGTTTTGATCCCCAAACATGGGATTATGTCACCCACAGAATTACCACACAGTTTAACTATTCTCTTTCATTGTCATAGATGCAAAGGAGGTGTTTTGCACACCAAAAATTGGTTTATGACACCCACAGAATTAACAGACTGATTATTTTATTTCAGTGTCACGGATGTAAATCAAGTGTTTTGCAACCAAAAAAATGGCCTTATGTCTAGTGTTGAGCTCGAATTATCATATAGCGAATATCGGCACTTTGAGAATTCGCTAATATTTAGAATATTCTTTTTTTTTTTCACAGTTCACATGATCCCCCCTTGCTTCTAGCTTGTGGGCCAATGAGAAGGCTGCAAGAGCTTAGCAACTTCCCTAGCAACCAATAGGAAAGTTCCCTAACCCTTACTATATAAGATAACCTCCACACAGCCATTTTGTACTGTTTCATGCAGTTGTGAAAGATAGAGGAGTTAGAATTTTGTGCTGTGCTGAATTCCTTTGACGTCATATACCTCATAAATATAATCCAGATAGTGTTAGATAGTGTAGGTTAGTGAGTGAATAGTGTAGCTGATAGGTTCTAGTGTAGGGTGTTAGGGACATTATATAGTTAGCTCATATATATATATATATATATATATAATCCAGATAGTTAGTGGTAGATAGTCAGTGTAGGTTAGTGAGTGAATAGTGTAGTGTAGTGTAGGTTCCAGGGAAGGATGTTAGATACATTAGTTAGGTAACTCATATATATATATATATATATATATATATATATATACCGTATTTTTCGCCCTATAAGACGCACCGGCCTATAAGACGCAACTAGGTTTTTGAGGAGGAAAATAAGAAAAAAAATATTTTTAACCAAAAGGTGTGCTTTTAGGTGATTGCTAGACATAAAGATGGCTTCCCAATAGGACTAACTGAATTTAGTGTTGGTTCAAAAGTCAGCATAAAATGTATTAATATCATTATAGCTTGCGGCTTGTAGGCCAAAACGTCCTTAAATAGAAGGAACAATCCTGGATACAGTTGCAATTGCTTGTAATTTAAATGTCCAGACCTTAGTTTCTGTCCACCATAGTAAAACAAGTACCAATATGCACTGTAATACCCGCCTATACAGGTCTTACCTGCTCCTAGGTAGGTTGAAATTTTTCTTATCCCAAGATGCGGCATTACATGCCCGACATAGAAGCTGCTGCTATGTTTGTTTCTTCTCGCTGTTCAGACAGAAGCCGGCATATCACGTGGTCTGTATCAGGAAACAGGCTTGTATCTCGCAGCAGGGTATCGCGGGAACTTGATGCCGAAGATATGATCAGAAATTTTAGATTATCCGTGTAAAGGCCTCTTGTTAGTCCGGTGGGAGTTCACAGCTGGTTACGCCAGACGCGTTTCGGGAACCTCCTACCCCTTCCTCAGTGGCAGTTCCCGCGATACCCTGCTGCGAGATACAAGCCTGTTTCCTGATACAGACCACGTGATATGTCGGTGTCTGCCTGAACAGCGTGGGGAAACAAACATAGCAGCAGCTTCTATATCGGGCATGTAATGCCGCATCTTGGGATACGAAAATTTCAACCCACCTAGGAGCAGGTAAGACCTGTATAGGCGGGTATTACGGTGCATATTGGTACTTGTTTTACTATGGTGGACAGAAACTAAGGTCTGGACATTTAAATTACAAGCAATTGCAACTGTATCCAGGATTGTTCCTTCTATTTAAGGACGTTTCGGCCCACATACCGCAAGCTATAATGATTGTTTCTGTGTTTTAGTGTTAGTGTTTTAGGGTTTTGTGTAGGTTAGTGATTAGTGTCATCGTGTTTTGTCTTTGAAAAAAAAAATCTTTTTCTGTGTTTAGAGTTAGTGCTTTAAGGTTTCGTGTGGATAGTGTCAGCATCCTTCATCTTCAGATAAGTCCTCCTTCCTTCCCTTCTGTTTGTACGAGCTAGGCCTTAGGTAGACACGGGTTCCTTCATCTGGTGCAAGGAACCTGTTGTCTTTTCTCCTGCTCCCTAGCTGAGGGTTTGTATCAGTTGCAGCAGGGCTTAGGTTCGAGTGCATGAACACTTCTACCATCAAGATTTGTTCATGTTGGTAGCAGCTAGGGAAAGGCTTAGGGAGTATCAGGTAGTGACCTTTCCCTGTTCCCTAGCTGTGGGAGCCTAGCCTGCTGTTTTGTGTAATTTTGTTGTGTTTTGTTTGCTTCCTTTCCCTCACCTTTCGTGACAGAACCTTCCATGACAGATTAGAAAAAATAAATAAAAAAAATTGAAAGATTTTCTGTGTTTTAGGGTTAGTGTTTTAGGGTTTTGTTTGGATAGTGATTAGTGTCAGCGTCTTTTGTCTGTGAAAAAAGAAAATAAATTAAAAAAGTGTTTTAGGGTTAGTGTTTTAGGGTTTTGTGTGGGTAGTGATTAGTGTCAGCAAAGTATTTTTCGTGTCATAGGTTTTCATGTATATTTTATTTTGCCTTTTTTGCCCCATTGTCTCCAAACCCAATAAAGTTTGCCAAAATTCCCTCATTATTTTCCTTATACTGTATATATATTTTTTGTATATAAAAACACATCATGAGTGCATGTGCACATGCCGGCAGCCGTGGTCTTAGTAGGGGAGCTGGTTCCAGTTGGAACGCTGCCAGCACAGGGCTGTTCCTCTACCCAGGGAGGGGAGTGAACCTCATCCGTGATTTTTTTGGGGGTGACAGCTGCCACATTTCATCTCAAGACACCTAGGCAGTGGTGTCATTGGTGACACAAGCTAGTGGCACTGATTCCTCTGTCCTGGCTTTGAGCAGCAGCAGCTCTCTACCTCCTGCAGGACCAGCCCCTAGCCCCCAAGAATCGACCCTGAAGCTGTTTGACAGCGACAGTGTGAGGGACATCTTGGGGTGGTAATGTAGGAGAGTGAGCTAGAGCTTGGTCCGGATGCTCAGGACCTTTTGGAACGGATGGAGGAGGAGGAGGAGGCGGGGGTACCGCCCGTCAGTACTCCAGTGACATCCTTTCCAACTGGGGCAGGTGGTTTCAGCCACGGAACCCCCGCACCTATTCAGACCCAGGCATCAGCGAGGGGACAGCGTAGCCAGGTCAGCGGCTCCACGTCTGCTGTTCCCTCAGTCAACCACTGGTCGACCTTGGATCTGACATTACAGGGGATTAAGAGGAGGGTGACTTAGAATGGGTGCCACCTCCCTTGTCAGATGACAGCAGCACTGATGAGGAAGGTAGACACCCGGTGTGCCAGGTCACCAGGGAGCCCAGTGGCAGGGGCTCTACTGGTAATGGCAGCAGGAGGCGACAGCAGCAGGTGCCGCCTTCACCTGTGCGCACCGAGCCTGCACAGGTGCAAGCCAGCACCACCCCATCTGACAGGAGGTCGGTACGTAAGTCGCCTGTTTGGGCTTACTTCACCCTGGCAGCAGACTATGAGACAATTGCCATCTGTGCCATGCCAGGGTAAGAAGAGGGAGGTCTGTTGCTCGGCTGGGTACCACTGCCCTTACCCAGCACCTGAGAGTCAACCACTGGCAGGAGTGTGAACAGATGAGGGTGGTCGAAGCAGCGCCAACAGCAAAGTGCAGGGGACAGAAGCTCCTGCCACTGTCCTGCAGCCACCCCACCCGCTTCCAACAATGCATTCCCACTCCTCCACTCCCTCTCCTAGAGGTACTGGTACCGTCAGCCAGACCTCTGCCTCCTCTGCACCCTCTTCTATCACTTCCACTACTGTCCAGCGCCAGCCGTTGGTTGCTGACGCATTTGAACGCACCGCGCCCTTCTCCCCCGGGGACCGATGGGTGCATTCACTCAATGTGTTCATGGCAAGGGTTATCACCCAACATTTGCTGCCCTTCAATATTGTGGACTGCAATCCATTCCAGCAGATGTTGGATCAGGCCCAACCCAGATGGTGTGTCCCCAGTCGACATTTTTTGCCAGGAGCGGCGTCTCTGCCATACACCAGCACATTGTGGAGAATGTATCCCTGTCACTGGATCACGCTGTCAGCGACAGGGTGCATCTGACAATGGATGCTTGGACCAGCAGACATGGGCAGGCAAGATACATCAGTTTTACAGCCCATTTGGTGTCCCTCTGAGGTGCTGGGGAGGGATCATCAGAAGTGGTGACATCTCAGTTTGTGGTGCCGCTCCAGGGTGTTCAGGGGAGAACTACTGATCTCCCTCAAGCCACTGTCTCCACACCTTCTGAGGCCCCAGCAAGAAAACCCGTAGCTACCCAAGTTTGGGGCACGTCCACTGCCAGGCTGTGCTCCAGCTTATGAGCTTAGGGGAATGTAGACACACTGGACCTGATGTTCTGGTGACCCTCCAGGCTCAGATCCACAAGTGGCTGACACCCCGAAGGCTCCAGGCAGATATAGTTGTCTGTGAAAATGGCAGCAACCTCCTCACCACCTTCAATGCTGGCAATCTAACACACATGCTCTGCATGGCACATGTCCTCAACCTTGTGGTACAGAAGTTCCTACACACATACCCAAGGTTGAGCGACATTGTGCAAAGGGTAGGTAGGGTTGCCAGCCACTTCCAATGCTCCTCAACCGCCACTGCATCCCTGTCCAAACTGCAGCAGGACAACATCCTGCCACCTCACAGGCTGATTGTTGACAGCGTAACTCGGTGGAACTCCACTCTCCACATGCTGGAGAGATTGTGGGAGCAGCAACGGGCGGTGAAAGAATACCTGCTGGACCAAGGCATTTCCAGGCCATCACACCCACTCTCCTACATCACCAATGCGGAGTGGGGGCAGATACACCAGGTCTGCTACGTGTTGGCACCATTTGAGCAGGCAACCAAGATGGTCAGAAGGGAGCATGTCGGCCTCAATGATGTGCTCCCCATAGTGTTTCTACTGGACAGGACACTAGATCGCCTGCTGAATGCTGGGGAGAGTGCCTTGGTGGAGCAAGAAGAGGCAACAATACTCCACCAAGACCAGGCCCAGGACGAGGAGGAGAAATAATTTGTTGAGAAATTTGCTGACGTCCAGGAGTCTGGGCCTGGTCAGGAAGGAAAGCCGGTGCTTGGGGCACCATTAGTCTGGGGGTGGGGCAGCTCCAACAGGGAGCAGCAGCAGCAGGAGGACCAAGATGTCATGGTCCCGGGCAGCCAAGAAGAGTCACAGCCAGCTGTCCCCATCCCCATGGCTGCTCACATGCTGTGATGCCTCAGGAGGGACCCACGGATTGGGAAAATTAAGGAGAGGGATGATTTTTGGTTGGGCATCCTTTTAGACCCTCGCTGCAAGGGGAAACTGGAGCAGTTCATCCCAGTCAGCCAGAGAGATGCCCATATGAATAACCTGCAGGCCTGTCTAATCCTTCGGCTGGAGTAGGCAAACCCTCAGCCTCACGCTTCAGTTCTCCCCGCCAATCTCACCCAGCAGGTGGCTGACCCAAGCAGCTCCAGCCGAATTGGTAATCTTATAGCTCAGATTAGGTTGTTCTACCAGTTTGCGCAATCCAGTAGCAGCAGCAGCAGTCACCACCAGCGGCTGGTTCGCATGGTGGCAGACTACATGGGGTCCGTCGATGCTTCCGACAGCATGAGCATCGACGACCCCACGGAGTACTCAGTTGCCAGGCTGGACACCTGCCGTGAGCTCGCTCAGTATGCGCTGGAAGTACTGTCTGAGTGGACATTCAGCGAGGCAGGTGTGGTGGTCACCTACAAACGAACCCATCTGTCCACAGACTCAGACTGACATTTATCAAAATGAACGAGTCCTGGATGGGCAGTGACTTCTTGGACCCCACCGTCTATTCCGGGCGCTGAAGGGTCCATTGTCAATCTCTCTCCTTTGCTCTCCTTTCAAAACCTTGTTGTTTTTTTAACATATATATATATTTTGATTAATTTATTTATTTATTTATAACTTTATTTATAACTTTATTTATATATTTCTGTATTGATGAATTTATTCATGTATTATTTATTTATGGATGCATTTTTTAATACATTTATTTATTGATGGATTTATTTATATATTTCTCTATTGTTGAATTTCTTTTAGTTTTTTTTCAGAGTTTATTTATATATTTTTTTCATTAACTTATTAAACCTCTTATTGATTTATTCATTTATTTAACTATTTTTTTTAAATATATATATATATATATTACACATTGAGCCCGCTAGAATAACGGGCGCTAGAAAAGTAGTGCATAAACATTAGTAGGAACAGTAGATCTTAAATGACATGGGAACTTGACCACATTGGCTTTTTGTGTTGAATAACTCAATTAAATTGATCATTTCAGCCCTAGTACTGTGTAACCCTTAGTCCTCTGTGTGATCTCTGGACAATGCCCTCCATACATAAACCAGACTTGAAAATAGACCTCTCAGATACCAATTGGCAGACAGGGCTCCACACGCTGCCCACACCCGTCTGCTCTCAGTTTCCATGTCAGGCACATTGAGTCTGGAAAAGAACACTGCGGTAGCGCAGCCTGCCGTGACGTGTGCTGATTCCTCCAAGCCCGAGGGCAGCAGGACTGGCATGGTTTAGCAGCGGTTCTGTCATCCTACTTTTGTCTGTGTAGAGGCATGGTTACCGTCGCTCGCACGACCCATACGGTATATATTTATATTTGATGTTACTTCTTGACAACTATGAAATGATACTGTGCACATAGAATCAAAGCTTTTCATTTTTCAATATAAACTGTTGTATATATAATATTCTTGAAGCCATGTCACCATTTTGGGAGTTATTCTTATCATTTTCAAGGTTTGCTATCATGTGTCCGCATGGACAGGATGCGTTTGTGGATCAGCTTGCGTTCAATTTCTGTTGCGCATGTTCTGTTATCATGTGAAAGCCCTGTCTATGGACCCTAGCGGCCTGTGTGTGTTCCTTCTTCGATGCGATCACATTATCCCATCACATTTTTCGCTATGTAATGCGGAAGCAATGCGTCAACATGTATAATTCAAATATAGTTTTGATTAAATAATCACCTGATTTTGTATTTGTAATTGACACCATTCACTTTTGTCACTGCTTGAGAAAGGACTGAAACGTAGTTTTTGGTTGAATAAACGCACATTTTCTTGAGGCTGTGCTGTGTTATATATATTTTACGTTTCTTGTGGGCTTTACAATCTTAAAAACCGCTTGATTTTTGGGGTTGCCCCGGTCTGGCAGGTACCCATTCCTGGGAACACATTCCTGGAACTGGAACTGTTCAGAATTTAGACAAACAACTCAGAACTCAGAACAAATGCAAATTCACCCCTTAACACGTTAAGGACCTATGACGAGTATACTCGTCATAAAGCACTGATACTTAGCGCTCCATGGCGAGTATACTTGTCATGGCATTAAACTGTCACCATGTCTGCAGACATGGTGACAGCGCTGAGTGCCCGGCTGTTACACACAGCCAGGCACCCAGGGTCAATGCCTAGGGGGGTCCTGTGACCCCCTCCCCGTATCGGTGATCGCTGCAAACCGCAGGTCAATTCAAAAGTAAAGATAAAAAAACCACATTTATCACTGAATAAAAATAAAATTAAAAAAATACACTACACATATTAGGTATCGCCACGTCCGTAACAACCTGATCTATAAAACGGTCATGTTACTTTCCCCGTACGGTGAACGCCATAAAAATAGAAGAAAAAAAAAACTATCAGGAAATTGAAATTTTGCCCACCTTACTTCCCAAAAAAGGTAATAAAAGTGATCAAAAAAGTTGCATGTGCGCCAAAATAGTACCAATCAAACCGTCATCTCATCCCGCAAAAAATGAGCCCCTACATGAGACAATGGCCCAAAAAGTAAAAAAAACTATGGGGACACTATAACATGATTTTTTTTTGTTTTAAAAATGATATTATTGTTTAAAACTAAATAAAAAAAGTTAAAATATTAGGTAGCGCCGCATCCGTATCGACCAGCTCTATAATAATATCACATGACCTAACCCCTCAGATGAACACCGTAAAAAAAAAAAAAAAAAAGGCTAAATAAACAATTTTTTGTCACCTTACATCACAAAAAGTATAATAGCAAGCGATCAAAAAGTCATATGCATATTAGGTATCGCCGCATCCATATCGACCGGCTATATAAAAAATATCACATGACCTAACCCCTCAGGTGAACACCGTAAAAAAATAAAAATAAAAATGGTGTAAAAAAAGCCATTTTTTGTCATCTTATATCACAAAAAGTGTAATAGCAAGCGATCAAAAAGTCATATGCACCTCAAAATAGTTCCAATCAAACCATCATCTCATCCCACAAAAAATGAGACCCTATCTAAGATAATGGCCCAAAAACTGAAAAAACGCTGACTCTCAGACTATGGAGACACTAAAACATAATTTTTTTTGTTCCAAAAATGAAATCATTGTGTAAAACTTTACATAAATAAAAAAAATTTATACATATTAGGTATCGTCGCATCCGTGACAACCTGCTCTATAAAAATACCACATGATCTAACCTGTCAGATGAATGTTGTAAATAACAAAAAAAAAGTGCCAAAAAAGCTATTTCTTGTTACCTTGCCTCACAAAAAGTGTAATATAGAGCAACCAAAAATCATATGTACCCTAAACTAGTACCAACAAAACTTCCACCCTATCCCATAGTTTCTAAAATGGGGTCACTTTCTTGGAGTTTCTACTCTATGGGTGCATCAGGGGGGCTTCAAATGGGACATGGTGTCCCAAAAAACTGCCTAGCAAAATCTGCCTGCCAAAAACTGAATAGCATTCCTTTCCTTCTGCGCCCTGCCGTGTGCCCGTACAGCAGTTTGCAACCACATATGGGGTGTTTCTGTAAACTTCAGAATCAGGGCCATAAATAATGAGTTTTGTTTGGCTGGTAACCCTTGCTTTGTAACTGGAAAAAAAAATAGCAAAATGGAAAATTTGCCAAAAAATTGAAATTCTGAAATTTCATCTCTATTTGCCAATAACTCTTGTGGAACACCTAAAGGGTTAACGACGTTTGTAAAATCAGTTTTGAATACCTTGAGGGGTGTAGTTTCTTAGATGGGGTCACTTTTATGGAGTTTCTACTCTAGGGGTGCATCAGGGAGGCTTCAAAAGGGACATGGTGTCAAAAAAAACAGTCTAGCAAAATCTGCCTTTCAAAAACTGTATGGCATTCCTTTCCTTCTGCGTCCTACCGTGTGCCCGTACAGTGGTTTACGACCACATATGGGGTGTTTCTGTAAACTACAGAATCAGAGCCATAAATATTGAGTTTTGTTTGGCTGTTAACCCTTGCTTTGTAACTGGAAAAAAATTATTAAAATGGAAAATCTGCCAAAAAAGTGAAATTTTTAAATTGTATCTCTATTTTCCATTAATTCTTGTGGAACACCTAAAGGGTTAACAAAGTTTGTAAACTCAGTTTTGAATACATTGAGGGGTGTAGTTTCTAGAATGGGGTCATTTTTGGGTGGTTTCTATTATGTAAGCCTCACAAAGTGACTTCAAACCTGAACTGGTCCTTGAAAAGTGGGTTTTTGAAAATTTCTTAAAAATTTCGAGATTTGCTTCTAAACTTCTAAGCCTTGTAACATCCCCACAAAATAAAATGTCATTCTCGAAATGATCCAAACATGAAGTAGACATATGGGGGAAGTAAAGTAATAACTATTTTTATAGGTATTACTATGTATTATAGAAGTAGAGAAATTGAAACTTGGAAATATGCAATTGTTTACAAATTTTTGTTAAATTTGGTATTTTTTATAAATAAAAATTTATTTATTTTTACTTCATTTTACCAGTGTCATGAAGTACAATATGTGCCAAAAAAAACTATCTCAGAATAGCCTGGATAAGTCAAAGCGTTTTAAAGTTATCACCACATAAAGTGACACTCGTCAGATTTGCAAAAAATGGCCTGGTCCTTAAGGTGAAAATTAGCTCGGTCCTTAAGGGATTAATGACCGCACAATTTTTCTCCTTTTTGCCCAGGCCATTTTGAGCAAATCTGACATGTGTGGAAGCTTGGAGTGCCTAACATAAAGTGGGAAAAGAGCTACCATCTTTAGAGCTGCTCCATCCTAGCCTGTGTTTCTAACCCCTATCCTCTGCAGTCCATGTATTCCTGGAGTGGTGCACATAGAAGGGCGAAGATTTAATATCTAGGAAATCTTGGACATTAACAGATATATATATATATATATATATATATATATACTGCTAGAGTATGGCCCCTAAAAGTAGTAGAAAATGTGGCAAACTATACTAAATGTCGCTCAGGGTGTAGACCAGAAGGAGGCCCATCAAAGATTGACAAATATTTTAAATCCCCAGTGACCAAAACAATGCTTGCCTCTAAGAATGCCCAGGGAGACAGCATCAAAGAAAATAATCATGACCAGCTTGCTGAAGTAGAAGTTGTGGAAACGGGTCAGTTGGGGATTTCTACATCTACTAATTTATCAGAATTAAATAAGGAAGATGCGCATATCTTGGGAGAAATCCTTACACATGTCATGTGAACTAATGAGGCTTTAGAGAATTTAACAACACAATTGGGATCAGTAAAAACTAATATATATCAATTATTAGACATGACCTAAATACCAGTATTTTGTGTGCATTACGCAAATAATACATTTTCGCAATCAAGAATATAATCTTGAATTCGCGAATATTTGACAAATATTCTACAAAATATTCACAAAATATCGCAAATCCGAATATTGCCCATGCCGCTCATCACTACTGAACAGAAGATAGAAGATTACCTAGACCATATTGAATTTCCAAGGTTATCTGAGGAGCAGAGATCTGCTCTGGATGCACCAATCTCTGTGATTGATTTACAGAGGCCCTTGGATTTAATTCAATGCAACACTTCTCCTGGCTCAGATGGGCTACAATTTGAGGATTATAGGAAGTACCAGGATGTGTTGCTTCCCTGCTTGGCAGAGGTAATTCATGACTCAGCCTTGGAGGGGGAATTCCCAAGATCCATGATCGAGGCTATTATTGTGTTAATAGGAAAAAAGGGGAAAGATCTGCTGGAGGTTGGATTATACAGACCTATATCTCTGCTCAACATAGATATTAAAATTATTGCCAAGGTATTTTCCATTAGACTTAGGAAAGTTATAGATTCGATAAGACATCCAGATCAATGTGGTTTTATTCCGGGGAAGAGTACGACCTTTGTTCCATCCTGTCATAATGCCACTAAGGCCTTTGATAGAGTGGAATGGGGCTTTATCTGGACAACATTGAGGTATTTTGGAATTGGGGACCACTTCATTAAAATGACCTGAATGTTATATACAAACCTGACGGCTCGAATTAGCGTCAATGGTGTGTTGACCTCTTCTGTTTTGCTAACAAGAAGTATGCGTCAGGGATGCCCCCTGTCTCCCATTTTATTTAACCTTTTTTTAGAACGTTTGGTCTTAAAGATCAGGCAAGATGGCTTATCAAGAGGTTTTGGAGAAGATGGGAGTGTAGGAAAAGTGTCTTTATATGCTGACAATATTCTATTTTGTTTGGGTGATACCCTGAATACCTTACCGAACATTATTCACAGTGTGCCCCTAGAAGATATGACATTGGTTAACACAGGGGGAGTGAGGATATTGGGACCACAGGAATCTTTTGAGAATTTGGGGATTAGAGTCCACCCACTAATTAAAAAAATAAAGCTAAGATTGCGATTTGGTCTAAATTACTACTATCGATGGCTGACAGAATTCCACTTATTAAAATAATTGTCCTCCCTCAATTTCTGTACCTGTTCATGGCTGCACCAGTTTGGATTGATAATAGCACACTTTCACTTATTGATAAGTTATTACATGATTTGATTTGGGTGAGAAAAGGTGTAAGAATGAAAATAAAATATCTACATTATCCTGTTTGTTCAGGAGGACTGGGTGTACCTTTTTGTAGAGGTTACTTTTCGGCTGCCCAGCTACAACGAATAAGGGAATGGCAGTCTCACCCTGTGTTAAATGACCTGATTCATAACTTAGGATATAAAAGTATATTTGTGTTGCTGGAATCTGGACAATTGAAGCAGATGACGGCACCTGCTTGCAGTACCATGGTTATTCTTCTAAGTTATTAAAGGTTACTACTGCATTAGACTTCACGCCACTCTGGGGCAATGTTTACTTTTCACAAGATAAGTTTTGGATAAATTCTGATATAAGTTGGTGAGGCTGGTTAGTCAGCCTGCATTTGTGGGAGGGGCGGAGGCTCTTCTTATACGAGCCACACCCTCACTCACAGGTGTGTGTTTTCAGGTGCACAGCTGCTGCTGGGTGTCATTAGCAAACTAGCTTCTCTGGTGGTAGGAGTCTTTCTTTGCAGCAGGGAGCTTGTTATTTTGCGCTCTGGTATTTGCACATGCACGCGTCATACTACGTAAGTAGGTCGGTCCAGCGCCGTCTCTCCTGGCCGGTCGGAACCGACTTTGCTAGCGAACGGGAGGCTTTGCCTCAGAATCTGCGACCTCAGGTTTGCTTGTTGGGCCTAAATACTTATATTTCTTTTCACCTTTGTGTGTTGGTAATAGGAGTTGGTTCCTACACTACGTGCAGAATTATTAGGCAAATGAGTATTTTGACCACATCATCCTCTTTATGCATGTTGTCTTACTCCAAGCTGTATAGGCTCGAAAGCCTACTACCAATTAAGCATATTAGGTGATGTGCATCTCTGTAATGAGAAGGGGTGTGGTCTAATGACATCAACACCCTAATTCAGGTGTGCATAATTATTAGGCAACTTCCTTTCCTTTGGCAAAATGGGTCAAAAGAAGGACTTGACAGGCTCAGAAAAGTCAAAAATAGTGAGATATCTTGCAGAGGGATGCAGCACTCTTAAAATTGCAAAGCTTCTGAAGCGTGATCATCGAACAATCAAGCGTTTCATTCAAAATAGTCAACAGGGTCGCAAGAAGCGTGTGGAAAAACCAAGGTGCAAAATAACTGCCCATGAACTGAGAAAAGTCAAGCGTGCAGCTGCCAAGATGCCACTTTCCACCAGTTTGGCCATATTTCAGAGCTGCAACATCACTGGAGTGCCCAAAAGCACAAGGTGTGCAATACTCAGAGACATGGCCAAGGTAAGAAAGGCTGAAAGACGACCACCACTGAACAAGACACACAAGCTGAAACGTCAAGACTGGGCCAAGAAATATCTCAAGACTGATTTTTCTAAGGTTTTATGGACTGATGAAATGAGAGTGAGTCTTGATGGGCCAGATGGCTGGATTGGTAAAGGGCAGAGAGCTCCAGTCCGACTCAGACGCCAGCAAGGTGGAGTACTGGTTTGGGCTGGTATCATCAAAGATGAGCTTGTGGTGCCTTTTTGGGTTGAGGATAGAGTCAAGCTCAACTCCCAGTCCTACTGCCAGTTTCTGGAAGACACCTTCTTCAAGCAGTGGTACAGGAAGAAGTCTGCAAGGTAAGAGAAACATGATTTTCATGCAGGACAATGCTCCATCACACGCGTCCAAGTACTCTACAACGTGGCTGGCAAGAAAGGGTATAAAAGAAGAAAATCTAATGACATGGCCTCCTTGTTCACCTGATCTGAACCCCATTGAGAACCTGTGGTCCATCATCAAATGTGAGATTTACAAGGAGGGAAAACAGTACACCTCTCTGAACAGTGTCTGGGAGGCTGTGGTTGCTGCTGCACGCAATGTTGATGGTGAACAGATCAAACACCGACAGAATCCATGGATGGCAGGCTTTTGAGTGTCCTTGCAAAGAAAGGTGGCTATATTGGTCACTGATTTTTTTTTGTTTTGTTTTTGAATGTCAGAAATGTATATTTGTGAATGTTGAGATGTTATATTGGTTTCACTGGTAAAAATAAATAATTGAAATGGGTATATATTTGTTTTTTGTTAAGTTGCCTAATAATTATGTACAGTAATAGTCACCTGCACACACAGATATCCCCCTAAAATAGCTAAAACTAAAAACAAACTAAAAACTACTTCCAAAAATATTCAGCTTTAATATTAATGAGTTTTTTGGGTTCATTGAGAACATGGTTGTTGTTCAATAATAAAATTAATCCTCAAAAATACAACTTGCCTAATAATTCTGCACTCCCTGTATAAATCTTACAAGTTTCACTCTGCTTCGTTCGTCTCGTATGAAAAGTTACTTCAGCTGGTTTTCTGTAAAAAAGAGTTACCCGGGCTGCACGTGACATCATGTTTGGAGATCGGATGCAGCTGTTATTGTTTAGGCCTCTTGGTTTAGCTGTTCCTTGCCATGTGTCTCCCCCCTCCCCCCGCTACCACCATCTTTAGACTTCATGTGTTTCGTTTTACTGCTCCAAGTACTTTAAAACCCTGCCGCATTTTTATGCTCTGCTGTTATCCTGAGCGGCATTTACACTTTTGGCTTTTATTTCATGTCTTAAGCTGCATCTGCACGTCCTTACTGTCCTGCACTTTTCTACTCTTGATTAGTATTCACTTAGATTGGTCTCACATTCAAGCTGTGCTCACCTGTTGGCTGTTACATCTCATTCCGTCCCCAGCCGACAGCCGGATCCGTATTTCATGCCTGTTATTACATGTTGTATACTCGGCTTACAGCCATAGCTGCTACTGTTACTCCGTTTTCATGCTCTGGATGCACCACTCTGGTGTTCCCACCTTGCTCCACTCACAACCAGAGCTGCGTCTATACCAAAATTCATGCTCTGCTTATACCCAAAGTTGTGTTCACACTTCTACTGCTACACCAGGTCGTATACCCCACTCACCAAAGCCGCTTTCCATGTCTGCTGTCACATCAAGTTAATATTCCGTTCACATGCAAAGCTGCGTCTGCATGTCTGCTTTTACATCTTGTCCTATACTCCTTTCACTACTAGAGCTGCGTCCGCATGTCTGCTTTTCACATCTTGTCCTATACTCCTTTCACTACTAGAGCTGAGTCCACGTGTCTGCTTTCGCATCACGTCAATACTCTGATCACTTTCAGGTTGCATTTTTATGTCTGCTTTATACCATGCTTTTCATGCGCTACCCATACTCAGAGCTGCGCCTATACCATGTTTTTTAGGTACCACTCACATCCAAAGCTGCATTCACCCATTTGTTACATCATGTGTTGTACTCTGCCCCTACTCAAAGCTGCATTCTCCTGTTCATTGCTATGTCATGGTTTTGCTCAATCTGACCGGGGCAGTCTGCACCCACCGCTCTGGTACCTCTCTCTCAACAAACATAACTGCGTTCTTTTCAGGCTTACGTTCCCTTCCTCGGTGGTCTGTTACATTCCATATGCCAACTTTTCTGTTTAATCCTGGTTCATAATCACTCAGACTGGTCTCCTTTTACTTCTGTTTCGTATTCACTCAGATTGGTCTCCTGCCCCAGTTCACCAAACAGCTCCTCAGTGGAGATCAGTGGGCCGATAGGAGTAAGTTTCCTGCTATGTTTTCACAAGCTGTTCATTTGTTTGCCACGATAAGAGACTTCTCTTAGCGAACTTGCAATGCCCCAGGCTCTTGTCTTTTCTCCCATTTCTGTTTCAATTTCATGTTTACGTTTATGGTTCGCGATGGTTAGCGTTTTATGTATGCACGTGCTTCGGATTACTAATGTCTATATTTTTAACACCTGTTGGCAGTTATGTTCCTTAGGCCACCTTCTAGCCAATCCAATCATTCAAGTCGCTTCATATGCCATCAGGTCCGGCTTACGTTTTAATTACTTATCGTCACTGCAACGTCATCCCTCTGGCTTTGGGGGCCCTATGATTGATCCGACCTCATGGCTCCGGGGGCCCCATGACCTTTTTTTCATGTTTTGTTTGTTAGGGGTATGACATGGTTGTAGGCTGGTTAGTGTCCCAGGTTTGCTGTTGGAGGGGGTCATGGTTATGCGAGTCCCCAAGGCATTCTGGTGCTGCATAAGTGGTTTATTTAGAAAAAAAATGAAAAAAATGAATAAATAAATAAAAATCATAAGAGGCTCTCAGGGGTTCGCATGGTCATCTGATACTCTCACGCATGGCTCCCGCCGTAAGGGACTCTCACGTATGGCTCCCGCTGTAAAGGACTCTCACGCATGGCTCTTGGCTTAGGGGATTTCACAATTGTCATTGACATTGGTAGGTCATACGGCCATCTGATACTATTTTACATGACACACCTTTCAGAAGTTTTCTTTTGTTCATTTATATTTTACAGATTAGTACTTGCGATTCATTTCAGCCTAATTTCTTTAAGAAGCTTACCCCATGTCTTTGTCTTTCTTGTTTATCGAGTCCCGGTTGATTACTAAACCCGAGCACCAATCTTTTCCCCAGCCGTCCTTAATTCTAAGGTTCGCATCCCGGCGGCTGCCCGGCCCCATGAGCCCCTGGTGGTTGCTTTGGCCCCATGGCTTCAGGGGTCCGACCAATGGTTGTCTGTCAACCTGTGCAGCTATGCTTTTGAATTACTCATATCTTTACCTGCTTGCCAGCTTATGTTATTCAGGTTTAATTTTAGTTAATGTCCGTTATTATCTCCATTTTCTGTCATGTTTCCCTTCGTCTTTTCAGGTCATGCAGTTGAACTCATATTGGGGTCACCTTCCACGTCGGTCAGGTCTCGTTCCTAACGATATTTCGCCTTGCATGTTATTCAGGCCATGTAGTTTATCTTAGGTATCGCCTGCCACATCGATCAGGCTCATGGTTTAATTTCACCTGCACCTTATTCAGGTCACTTTTTATAGTTATAATTCTTAAAAAAATAAAAATAAAAAAATTGGCCCCATAGCTTTGGGGGCCCGATGGCAGCTTCGGCCCCATGGCTTCGGGGGCCTGATGACAGCTTCGGCCCCATGGCTTTGGGGGCCTGATGACTGTTTTCAGTCCTGCTGGGCTAATTGCCTGGTTGGTTGTCCATCTGTGCATCTGGGCTGATTTGGCCCCTATGTATCGCATACATACCTGCTTCCCTAATTTCCTAATAATCCATGTTGATTGCTCACTTTATGTTTTGACCGCAAACTGGTCCGGTTCGCCCTACAGCATCATTGTCATGTCTTACGCAGATATTTTGTTTTTCTTTAATTGTTCATGCTTTCGTTCAGGTCCTGCCAGAGGAAGAACAAGTAGGGCAATTCCCTCTAGCATTTCAGTCTCTGATCGTAGTCTATCATATCTTGTCAACCAGGACCCTGCGCAAAGTCTTTGCCTTTTTACCACGACCTGGAATTCATTTTCGCCAGTAGCTTCATTGCATTGCATTCCCTCACTCATGGGTGGGCATAGACAGAATCTTGTATATTATGGCTTCATAGCTTCTTGGCGCACTAATCTCAGACTCCCTACAACCACGTTGAATCGAATTTTGGACAAGGTCCAGCATTTCCTCACGGTAGAAGATTCAGATAGTAGGTCGGTCTTCACGTCTCAAGCGTAAAAACAATTCTCAGGGGCACACAGTAGAACAACTCGTGGACCACGGCTAGCAGATAGCTGTTGTCTGGGGAACTGTTCAAGGATTCTCTTCCTATTTACATGGTTCTTTTTGGCCCTCATTCCTGCATAGCCTAGCCAGTTAGGTTTCGGTCCCACAATCTCCTGACGCTAGGGCATTGCCAGTACTCGCACTAGAACCAAACTTTACAAGTTTCAGTTTTTTTTATCCATTTCACAACGTATTCCCGGTCCTCCATTCCGCTTTGGGGCAGTATCCGCATTTTTGAGCATCATGTCTCTGGTCTTCCACAAGATGGGTTGTAGGTCTCCTACTGGTCTTGCCTCATATACCCCGAATCTAGATCCCTGACTGCCTTGCAGTTGGCTTGGGGATTAATTTGCACATGCCATTCAAATTCCTTTTCTACCCTACTTGGCTTGGTTTTTGCCCACTTATAGGCCTACCCACGATCATGGCTTAGGGCACACAACAAGCCATTTAGTCAGGTCAGCTAAGCCACGCCTAGCTGGGTTAGGTTGTTCCCGTTGTTTCTCTCCCTAGGGTTCTTCGGATATCTCTTGGCCGTAGCCATGACCACAAATTATAGTTATCAATTACATATGATGAGATATCACATTTAGAAGGTATTAGCAAGATTAATTGGTTTAGATATAGACAAATAGGTAAGGCTGTTACCAGCCTGCATTTGTGGGAGGGGCGTCTGGCCACTTTATACCCCTCGTTACCTTTCTGCCAGGCGCCCGAGCTTCACGCATCACTGCGGTATCGCGCTTCCTCTTCCGGTCAGTGTCGTTACTTCCGGTTATACCGTGTTCACGTGCCGCTGACGTCCGCATCTCCACACGCCAGCCTGCCAGGTAATCGGGGCTCAGCTGGCCCCGCTCCAGCTGTGTATCACGTCCGGCCTGGTCTCTAGCCCCTGGAGTGCGGGGTTGAGATGCCGCTCTCCCCCAGTATGTTCCACCCACGGAATTACAGGCGGCTGGGTCGGGGGAGCGGCATCCTAGCTTCGTGTCCTGCCGGTCACATGCCAGGACGTGTGTCATGAAGGTATTAAAGGCTCAGTTAGTTGTTCCATCATACCGATTCCTAAATCCATCCGGAATCCAACTATGCTCCCAGAGCTTCCAGCACAGGAGGTGTTGGCAAATTCTGGTCTTATGATGCAGGGGTTCTCCTGTTTTCAGGGGGGCGCAGCTTCTTTGTGCTCCCCAACCCCTCCAGCAGATTACCTGCGGGCTAAAAACACCGGCCCTCAATGCATGTGCCCGTTTAAACTCAGAGCAGCTATACATAGGCTGTTTTATAAAAAAAATAAAAAATAAAATATATATCAGAATTAAAATCTTACAGCATCATAATACCAGAATTTGCGGTCTAGGTGCAGGGGATGTTTTCACTTTACTGTTTTAAGACAGCGGGTTTTCGTTTCTGTCTCAATTTGCTTCTGTCTCCTGGTCTTTCCGTTTTTCTGAGTCCCTGGATCACCCAGGTTGTCAGTGTCCCTGGACCGCCCAGGTTGTAAATGTCCCTGGATCGCCCAGGTTGTCAGTGTCCCTGGACCGCCCAGGTTGTCGGTGTCCCTGGATCACCCAGGTTGTCTATGTCCCTGGATCACCCAGGTTGTCAGTGTCCCTGGATCGCCCAGGTTGTCAATGTTCCTGGATCGCCCAGGTTGTCGGTGTGCCTGGATCGCCCAGGTTGGTAATGTTCCTGGATCGCCCAGGTTATCAATGTCCCTGGTTCGCCCAGGTTGTCAGTGTCCCTAGTCCGCCCAGGTTGTCAATGTTCCTGGGTCGCCCAGGTTGTCAATGTTCCTGGATCGCCCAGGGTGTCTGTGTCTCCTGGATCGCCCAGGTTGTCAATGTCTCTGGATCGCCCAGGTTGTCAATGTTCCTGGGTCGCCCAGGTTGTCAATGTTCCTGGATCGCCCAGGTTGTCAATGTTCCTGGATCGCCCAGGGTGTCAATGTTCCTGGATCGCCCAGGTTGTCAATGTTCCTGGATCGCCCAGGTTGTCAATGTTCCTGGATCGCCCAGGTTGTCAATGTTCCTGGATCGCCCAGGTTGTCAATGTTCCTGGTTCGCCCAGGTTGTCAATGTTCCTGGATCGCCCAGGGTGTCTGTGTCTCCTGGATCGCCCAGGTTGTCAATGTCCCTGGATCGCCCAGGTTGTCTGCGTCTCCTGGTTCTTCAGGGGGCTCGTATATTTTCTTTTAATTCTGACGTTGTGTTCTTCCTCCCTTTAGCTTGGCTTTTAGTTTTACGTTTTCCTACGTTTCGGCCAGGCAATTCTGAGGCGCTCTCTGGTAAGTCAGTTATAGATGGTTATCGAGGCAGGGTCAAACTTCGGTTCATACTCAGGGTCATTTTCCTTTCATTAGCTCCAACTTAAGCAATTGGGGTTTTGGAGCCGTGCTTCCAAATCCATTCGTGTCCTACCAGGTAGGTCTTTTCGTCCGATGGGCATTTTTACTCACCTTCATTCTTTCTCACAATTCTTCCGTCCGCTCTCTCCGCATTCGTCTGTACCGTTCATTTTCTAGGTGTACATTATTCATCTTTTTTCTCAGGTCAAATATGTCTCACGTCTCCTCCGATATGGACGATAACGTCTCTATGCCAGGAACTCCCGTCTCAGGGCGCAACAGTGGCACATCGTTGAGAAGTTGGACGGTGCCAAGATTGGTCGCCGAACTTAATCGCAGGGGGATACGGCATCCGGCGTCTGCCCGCAAGGCTGAGTTGTATCGCCTGCTGATGACGGCCCCATTTCCGATGGCGGACCATTCCAACTTTGATTCTATACAGCTGGCCCTAGCTCAGATTCAGTCGTCCATCACTGGTCTGGCTGGCTCAGTTTCGGACATTCAGGCTAGGGTAGCAGTTTTGGAATCCAGGCCCGCAGTCTCACCGCAATTTCCAGGGTCGGCAGTCACCCCTGCCATTCCTCTGGACGTTGCAGGTAGGCCTTCTGCCACTCCTCAGATCGCCCCTTCCCAATTTGTCCCGGAGCATATTAAAAAGGATATCCTGGCGGGCAAGGACGTGAATCTGGCGTCCATTCTTATTGCCTCCCAGGATATTTCAGAAAATCGGGTCATCAACTGCGGAGAGGTTTCCGTAGTGTTGAAGGCTAAGGATGCTCGGCTTAATAGGAAATTATCTATTTCCGAGTTTGTCCTGGCCTTCAGCCTCTACAGGGACGTGGTGTGTTCCGGTGTTCCGCTCAGCCAGATCGCAGGGAAGAGCTGGACACATACTTGTACCGGATTACGGACTTAGGGCACAAATACGGCGGCACGGCTTTCTACGATTACCATCGTTCTTTTTCGGCTAAAGTCGCGGCTGCTCTGAATCAGTTCCAGTTCGTGTCTAGCTGGGCTGATTTGGACATGGAATTGTTTTGCCGGCATTTTGCGGGTCTCAAGGCCCCTCTCTGTGCTACCTGCCAGTCTATTTTTCATTCCACTGAGTGGTGTCCTAATCCGCTGCAAGCCCCACAGTCAGCTCCTTCGGCAGGTCCTTCCGGGTCCTCCAGGTCTTCCCCTTCATTAGATAAGATGGGCAGACCGATTGTGTACCTCGGTAGCAGCCAGGTATGCAATAATTTTAATGCCAAGGGATGTGCCTTTAATTCTTGCCGTGCGCTCCACATTTGTTCTCTTTGTTTTCGGGCCCATCCCCGTTCCTCCTGTCCCAGGAGGGCAGCCAAGGATTCCTGACTAGCCGACATTAATTTGGGGTTATTGGCTGCTCTTCTGCAGGACCACCCTGATCGGCCTTTTGTCTCCTTCTTGTTGGATGGGTTCAGAGAAGGTTTTCATACTGGCCTCATTACACTCCCCCAGGGTTGCTGGACGGGCCCTAATCTGTTATCTGCTGCCAGCGATCCCGAGGCAGTCACCTCTCTCATCCAATTGGAAGTCGACAAAGGGTTTGTCATTGGTCCTTTTTTGGAAATTCCTTTCCATTCATGGCGCATCAGTCCCATTGGACTTGTTACAAAGCATTCGTCCAATAAAAAGCGTCTCATTTACGACCTCTCTGCGCCTCATATGTCGGCCATCCCTAGTCTCAATTCACTCATTCCTTCCGAGGAATATTCAATGCAATATTCTTCGGTCGATGAGGCCATTCAGCACATTCTGCAAGCAGGGGCCGGGGCTTGGTTGGCTAAGGTAGATATTGCTGATGCTTTCAAGCAGCTTCCTATCCATCCACAGCTTTGGAAGTATTATGGCTTCAAGTGGGCGGATAATTACTACTTCGCCAACCGGCTCACCTTCGGGTCTAAAAGTAGCCCGTGGCTTTTCGAACAACTGGCCAAAGCCCTACACTGGATCCTCATCCATCATGGCGGGTTATCCATGGTCGTCCACTACCTGGATGACTTCCTTATGGTAGAAAGTCCTAGACAGGTCCCATCCATTCCCCACACTCTATTGGATATTTTTTCCCATCTTCAGGTCCCTGTCGCTGCCGCCAAGACGGAGGGTCCGGCCACCAAGGTCACCTTCTTGGGCATCATTCTAGATACAGTCAAGATGGAGGCTAGCCTCCCCAGCGAGAAATTGCTCAGGATTCGCTCAGCCATCGCTCAAGCAGTCCGGTCCCACTCTTTGACCAAGGTCGAGTTGCAATCCTTGCTGGGGATGCTTAATTTCGCCACCAGAATCATGCCTCAAGGCAGGACCTTTCTTGCCAGATTGTTATGTCTTTTGCCCTCCACTCCAGAGCAGGATTCTGTCGTCCATCTCGACGGACCTGTTCATGTGGGACAGTTTCCTATCCAATTAGAATGGCATTTCGCTGTTCGTTCCACAGTGGGGCTCCTCTTCTCCCCTTGTCTTCTCTGATGCCGCGGGGTCCTTCGGGTTCGCTGCCATTTTTAGGTCCCATTGGCTGGCCGCCGGATGGCCGCCAGAGTTGGCCTCAGATCCAGCTGCTCTCAAATCCTCTCCCCTCCTGGAACTGTATCCTGTCGTGGCGGCAGCTCAGGTTTGGGGCCACCATTGGTCTAATTCTTCTGTGTCTTTTGTCACGGACAGTCAGACCTTGGTGGACATCGTCAACAAAGGCAGGGCCCAGTCATTCAAGATCATGGCCTTGTTGCGCAAACTAGTCTGGCTGTCCCTCCGCCACAATTTTCATTTTCGGTGTGTTCACATATCAGGCGAGCAGAATAGGGCCGCGGACGCTCTTTCCCGCTTTAATTTTCAGTTTTTTTTCCAGGAAATGCCCGACGCGGATCGGTCAGGAGCGCCCGTGCCCCATTTCAGCGCCCTCACTCTGGACTAGATTTCCTCATAGACGAAGCCAAGGGTCTGGTCAGGAAGTCTCTGTCGCGTAATACGGCGAGGAATTATCGGGCCGGCTTGAGAGCGTTTGATAATTTCTCCAGGAGTCATCCAAGGGGTCATCATTCTGAAACTTCCCACATCATGGCCTTCTTAGCTCATTGTCACTACCAACTATCTCTGTCACACAATACCATCAAACTCTATTTAGCCGGACTTCAACACCACTTCATGCTGGATGATCCTCTCCGCAGGTCCGTTTTCTCTGTTCAGGCCATTAAGGCCACCCTTCGGGGTATTCAAAAGGAGGGTAAGGGGTCCCATAGCCGTAGGCAACCTGTGTCTAGCGAATTGTTTAGGGCTCTCTCCTCATCGTTGGACGGTAATCCTTTTGGGCCCTCCACTAGCTTGATCCTGAAAGCGGCCATGTACCTCATTTTTTATGGGTTTCTTAGGCCCGGGGAAGTCCTAGCCGGGCCAAACCGTCAGGGTCACCCGTTGAAACAGCATCTGTCATGGGGCCGAGGTTGCTACACTCTACTCCTACCCTCCTCCAAAACCAGTCAGACGGGTCCCCCCACCGCAATCAGATTTTATCCGACTACCAACAAGTGGTGCCCAGTTCAGGTGCTGCACCAATTGTTATCACACATTCAGGTCTCTTCTCCAGACAGCCCACTCCTGCCGCACGCAGGCAAACACCTTAATGCCACGCGGTTCATATCCTACATCCGTGCTCTCGCTCAAGGCCTAGGCTACGACCCCAAAGTAATATCAGGGCATTCTTTTCGCATAGGGGTGGCTTCAGCCGCATAACAGCATCAGGCGCCAGCTCACGTCATTCGGAGCATGGGGCGGAGGCGGTCCTCTTGTTACACTAGATACATCCCTGATCCTCAAGTAGAGATATCCCGTGCCTTTTGTTCCTTGGCTTTGTAATCCACGTAATAAAGAATTGTACCTAATTGTTGCTTTTGCCCCCTTTCTTGGTGTACCCTCGCCGTGGCTCCCGGCATAATCCAGCCACCTTGCTCAGGGCGGGAGTCTCTGCGTACGCCGACGTCTTCCTATCCCTGACCATAATTATATTCGGCTTACACTTCCATAGGTCAATGTTAGGCCTCATGCACACGACCGTTTTTGTGGCTCGGGTGCGGGCCCATTCTCTTAAATGGAGCCGCAAAAGATGCGGACAGCATTCCGTGTGCTGTCCGTATACATTGCACCATTCTGTGCCCCCCACCCCCCAAAAAAATATGTAGCATGTCCTATTCTTGTCCGTTTTGCGGACAAGAATAGGCATTTCTACAATGGGCCGCCCGTTACGTTCCGCAAATTGCACACGGGCAGCTTCCATTTTTTGCGGATCCGGAACGGTCATGTGCATGAGGCCTAATTCACATTAGAACATAATAGATTGATAGACATTCTTATTAAGGCACCGGAAGGAGAGGTTAAAATATCACATATTTACGGGGATTGCGCCATGGCATGGTAGGTAGGGTGTCATTCCCTAGCTTGGTGAGATGACGATGTGAGGTTCCCGGACTAGTACAGGTAGATTGGGATAGGATTTATAGAAATATGAGCAGTTGTCTAGTGAGTACTAATCATACTGTAATATAATTTCATTTTGTACAGTGGTTATATTTATCCCCTGCCTGAATAGCAAGGATGCATGGGGGGCTTAACTCGGTTGCCCTAGGGGGGACCACAAGTTCCCCGACTTCATACATCTTTGATGGCATTGTAGCTATGTGCAGGTATTTTGCCAGGGTGTATATGAAACTGTTAAAAATAGGCTTGGGGTATAGATACCCTTCAATGTTCAAGTGGCCATAACAGGGGATATTGTGAAAGATCAAGGATAGGCTTATTTTAAACTTATTTCTATGGTGTTTATGTTGGCTAGAGTGATTATAGCACATGGGTGGATGGCCAATGGCGCTCCTTAAAATTTGTTGTTATGTTTTCAAATTGGCCATTAATTGGCTGGGGGTTATATTGAGAAATTATTTAATGTAAGTGATATAGCTGTCATTTTGATGATAAAAAAATAATAAATCTTTAAAAAGAAAAAAAAGAAAACAGACTGAGTAATTATTCTTTTTTTCAGTGTGACGGATGCAATCCAGAAAATTAACAGCCAAAATAAGTATTGTATTTCGGCATCACAGATGCAAATTGCACCCCAAAAAATGGCTATAGGTCACCCACAGAATAAACAGCCAGATTAAATATTGTATTTCTGTGTCACGGATGAAAAGTAGGCGTATTGCACCCACAAAAAATGTCTTCTGTTTACATAACAGTCAGTGTTGAACAAGTGTCCACAGTTATGTAAACAAAAGACAGAGGAGAGTTCCTAAGGCTCATAATGGGCCACTTTTAGAGCTAATTTTCTAATAGAAATGTAAGATTTCAGTAATTAAAGTATATTGTAAAAACGGTCAGTATCACTGTCCCTATATATTACAGTAGTTATACACATATTGTGCCCGCTCACGGTAGTTATGCCCTCACTGTACAACTTTAACAGTACTTATCCCTTCATTGTGCCCCCTTAAAGTACTTATCCCTTCATTGTACCCCCTTCACAGTAGTTATGCCCTCATTGTGCTCCCGTCACAGTATTTATGCCCTCTCCGTGGCCCTTTCATAATAGTAAAGCCTTATCTGTGCCCCTTTCACAGTAGTTATGCCCTCTCTGTGCCTCTTTCACAGTAGTTATGCCCTCTCTGTGCCCCCTTGACAGTTGTAATGTCCTCTCTGTGCCCCTTCAGAGTAGTTATGCCCTCACTGTGGCCCCATAACAGTAATAATGCCCTCTGTGCCCCATAACAGTAATAATGCTCATTGTGCCCCTTCGCAGTAATAATGCCCACTCAGTGGCCCATAACAATTATGCAAACCCCCATCACAGAAGTAAGGCTCTCTGTGCCCCATTGACAGTAGTAATGCCCTCTGTTCCCCCTTCATAGTAGTAATGCCCATTGTGCACCTTCATACTAGTAATGCCCATTGTGCTCCCTTCACAGTAATAATTCCCTATGTGCCCGCCTCATAGTAATACTACCCATGGTGCCCCCTTCAGATTCCCTTTGTAGAATAAATGCCCATTATACCCCTTTCACAGTAGTAATGCCCATTGTGCCCCTTCATAGTAATAATTCCTATTGTATCCCATTTATAGTAATAATGCTTATTGTTTCCCCTTCATAGTAGTAATGCCCATTGTGCCCCTTCATAGTAGTAATGCCTATTGTGCCCCTTCATAATAGTAATGCCCATTGTGCCCCCATAATAGTAGTAATGCCCTCTGTTCCCCTTAATAGTAGTAATGCCCTCTGTTCCCCTTAATAGTAGTAATGCCCTCTATGCCCCCTTTGTAGTAGTATTGCCCTCTGTGTCCCCTTTGTATTAATATTGCCCTCTGTGTCCCCTTTGTAGTAGAAATGCACTCTGTGCCCCTTTGTAATAGACATGCTGCTGCAAACACCTGCCCTTCAAGGTGCGTAAAGCTGCAGGACCAGACTGCATCAGCTCCAGGCTCTTGAAGTGCTGCTCAGACTAACTGTGTGGCATCATGGGTCACATGTTCAACATGGGCCTGAGGCTGGGGAAGGTTCCAGAGCTGTGAAAGACCTCCTGTGTGGTACCAGTGCCAAAGACCTCACACCCGAAAGACCTCAGCAGCTACAGACCGGTAGCACTGACCTCACACTTGATAAAGACCCTCGAGAGGCTTGTTCTCAACCATCTTCACCCCCTGGTGAGGTCTTCATTGGTTCCACTGCAGTTTGCCTGGCATCGGGGTGGATTATGCCATCATCTACCTCCTAGCTCTAACTCACCTGGAGAGGCCTGGAAACACTGTGAGGATCAAGTTTTTTTTTATTTCTCCAGTGCTTTTAAAACCATCCAACCTAGACTCTGAGGGACAAGCTGGACATGGCAGAAGTGGACCACCACATGTCACATTGGATACTTGACTACCTCACAAAACGCCCATAGTTTGTTAAATCTCAGGGTTGTGTCTCTGACAAGCTGATCTGTAGTACAGGGGCACCACAGGGAACTGTGCTGGCACCGTTCCTCTTCACCCTCTACACTGCAGACTTCTCCATCAACTCCCCAGGCTGCCACCTACAGAAGTTTTATTGGCCTTATCACAGGTGAGGATGACTCAGAGTACAGACAGGGGACACAGAATTTTGCGGACTGGTGTCAGCAGAACCAGCTCCAGATCAATGCGGGCAAAACCAAGGAGCTGGTGGTGGATTTCCGCAGACACAGGCCCTCTGCTTTGGTTCCAGTGAACATACAGGGAATGGACATTGAAGTGGTTAACTATTATAGGTACCTGGGTGTTTACCTGAACAACAAATTGGACTAGCACTATAACACTGATGCTGTTTTCAAAAAGGGTCAGAGCAGACTCTATCGGTTGAGGAGACTGAGGTCCTTTGGGGTGCAGGAGATGCTCCTAAAGACCTTCTTTGACTCAGTGGTGGCATGAGCCATATTTTATGGTGTGGTTTGTTCGGGGAACAGCTTATCTGTGGCTGAGAGACAGAGATTAGATAAGCTCATTAAGAAGGCCAGCTCTGTCATAGGTTGGCCCCTTGATCCAGTGCAGGAGGTGGGTGACAGAAAAACTCTAGCAAAATTAACATCACTGTTGGACAATGTCTTCCACCCCATGCACAAAGCCATTGTGGAGCTGGAGAGCTCCTTCAGTGACAGACTGCTGCATCCTAGGTGCACGAAGGAACGTTTTTGGAGGTCCTTCATCCCAGCAGTGGTTAGGATGTATAACCACCACTGTTTCCAGAAACCCAGTAGTGAATTTTTAAAGTAAATGTTCTTCCCTTGGATGGAAGACTTCAGGAACCGCTTTACAACCATATTAAAGACTTGTGTCATGCAGGGATCATGGGTCAGCCCTCCTTGATGCAGCATTAACACAATGTTCTTCCCTTTATCGGTAACCATGGTTCCAATCTTCAGTTGGTGAGGGGTCAACCAGGATTCGATTTCCTCTTAAAGGACATGGAGCAGTTCCTCTCCGTTGTGACTCTGTTTGAATAAGCAAACCAGATGCAGAAGAGAGTGACACCGGCCTGGTGTTATGGTGGTATGCTGGAGGAGCACCCCGACTTGTGCCTGCAGTGGATGCTGGGGACAAGGATGAGGATGAGAAGGCAGAGGTGAATATTGGCACAGGACTCACAGAATACAGAGTAGGTAGTGCCGTAACCCGGCCAAGTTGCTGGTATGACTGGGCAGGAAATACATTTACACAGTAGGCCAAAAAGGACATACTGTATATTGTTCTTGACTGTAGGTACAGCTCTAGACTTGGGCAATGCGGTGAACTTCAGTAGACACCGACAGGCTCAAGGACTGGCCCACCTTCTGCTTAGCATACATGTGCAGGGCTGGTACAGCCATTTTTTGAGAAGTAATGATGGCTTGGGACTCTCCACCTTGGCTCAGCACAAGCCATCAGTTCTCTGAAAGGTGCAGAGTCCACTACTTTGAAAAGGAGGGACTGCAGCACCAGCAACTTGGACAGTAGCACGTTCAGCATCTGCGCCGTTGGATTAGTGTAAGCATAGTGTAGTCTTTTTGCAATCACCTCAATGATCGATTGCTGGCGAAATGAGTGACGAGGAGTAGGAGGCTCCCTTCTGCTGAGGTGGTTGAGCCTTGACTGCTGGAGAAGGGATGCAGGGGCCACTGGGAGATGCAGTGGTTGCTGTATTACTGCATTAGTGCCACGGTTTACCCAGGCCTCTTTATGGTGATGCTGCAGGTGTTGACGCAGGGCTGTGCTGCCAAAATTGGCATCCAGACCACACCACCTTTTTCCTACAGATTATACACTGACGTCCTCTGACGGCTTTATGAAAAATTCCCACAATGGCGAATATGACATTTTCCCCACCACTGTGTGCTGACTGCCATCTTCTGCTGCCTCTATAAACCCATGCACCACAGTTGTTTCATGACAGGTAGGCTCCTGAGTAGTAGATGGTGTACCCCGGGCATGTTTGGCTCAAGACCTCACACTGCTGCCACCCTGCTGACCACGACCACCTTAGCACCCTGCTGGCTCAGCGGCTGCCTCACGTGCAAGCTGCCTCACCAGTCTCAGTGTTGTGTGCCTGACCGCTCCCAACACCTGCTCCCACGCAAATCTTATCATTGCTACTTGCCCGCCTAACGATGAAAACAGCAGATTTCTCCTCCACATCTTGGTTTGGTATTAGCTTCTGACTGTCCTATAGAAGTGTGACACCCGGCAGCGACAAGGGGTCCCTTTTAAGATGAGATAAGTGTTTTGTGATGCCAGTTGCAGTGAAGCAATGATATAGCAGTGATATAGTGGATGGTACTCAGATGTAGGAATGGCTGAGTGGTTTAGGGTGGCCTATAATGTCCCATAATGTTTGGTGCATATGTCTCGGTGCTCCTACCTGGATACAATGGAACCCCAGGCGTTGTTGTCCGAAGCAGACGGTGGTTGAATTAGAGGATGGAGAAATAAATCCAGACCTTGTGATGAAATTCAATAACTGCTTTACTTGAATAAACGTTTCACTAACAGTTTCAGGCTTTGTCTTGGTTCCCAGCAGGCTTTAAAATTTACTCTGGCAGGCATAAAAACTCAACTCTGCTATATCAGTAGCATTCAGACTCTGCTGTGCTGACAGGCTGACTGAATAACTATTTTAGCTGTCTGCTGCTACTTCAGTCTTTGTAGTCTGACTCTAGCTTAATCCAGGAAACTTTTCCTCCTGGCTTCAGAGGCTCCAAGCTGTTGACTCCACATCCTGCAGAGCTGAAGGTTCTCTGGGTGCCTTAGACAAGGCACGTCCATCAGGGACATGCACCTGCTTCACACCCTCCCTTGGCAGGGGACAAACTGCAACTGACTTCAACTAACTTGCCCCCTCCCCTCCTTAGAGGGAGAGTTAGAATGGAAAGAAGGGTTCCATTCTCTATAAATGTAGCTCTGCCATGCTTGCTGCCACCTCTGGTAAACCAGGTAATTTACATGAACAAGAACAATTACAAGAAATAAATATGCACAGTGTTTAGGACCTGACATAAATACACATGATGACATGAGGTTAACTAATAAAGAGAGAAGCTGGGTGCAGAAGTGGTAATGCCACTCTGGGGCGTTACAGAAGCTCGTCCTCGCTGAAAAGAGGAGCCGAGCCGACGGCATACAAAACTTCACAAGCGAAAGGAGCAGAAAATGAAAGAGGCAGGTTCAGAACAGGTGGGGGGCACAGAGCTTGTTCCTGGGTCATGCCAACTAAGCGTGGTGTCAGAGGAACCCACCGACTCCTGGCTGGGGGTGTCTCATGTCAGTTGAGATGATGTTGAAAACGGAGTCAACCATTCAAGGACAGCTTGTTTGCTGGTCAAAACACAACCCCTGGATGACCGTGGCAGCTCTGGCCCATCGCTGCTACTGCTGCTACTTCTGCCAGCCCTAGAAACATTTTTCCCACTGCCGTTCCCTTAGAAGGGCCTGGCACCTGTCTGTCGGACATACTGTACTGTAACAGCAAGGGTGTACATGCAGGGGTTGAAGTTGCGACCGGGCCCAGCATTTCAGGGGGCCTGGCCGTCTGTGGACCCCTGGCCCCGCTCTGCAGTAGTGCTGTGTTTGTGTAGCGTAGCATAACCCGGGGCCCGCCACCCAGTGTTACGTGTTACTGGCCCCTTACCCTACCCTCCCTGGAGTCCCCTCCCCGGCCGGTGTTCTAACAAATTGAGTTGTGCTTCGTCACTTCCTGTTGGGCGGCCGCAGCGGATATCACGTTTCCATGCGAGGTGCGCCGCGCAGGTGCACAACGACGCCGAGATGGGGTAGGGAAATTTCACTGCAGTGGGGAGAAGGGGCCATCCACGGTTGTGCTTGTGCCTTACCTGAGTGAGTCGACACCGGCAAGTGAAATTTGTTAGGGCCGTAGGGCATTTCACTGTCCTGATCGCGTACAGTGTCAGGACGTAGTGCGCGCACTATGACCTGACACTGCACACTGTCAGGTGACAGTGCAGCGCCGGAAGACAGGGAGAGGAGCGGAAAGCGAGGAAGCTGGAAGAGGAAAAAGGTCTTGATTTCTCACAGATTTATGGTGAGATCAGTGTTGGTGATCTGAGGTCTGATGGGGGCTGAGTAGGGGTCTCATCATGGGGGTCTTTGGGCTGATCTGAGGTTTGATGGGGGCTGAGTGGGGGTCCGATGGGGGTCTTTGGGCTGATCTGAGGTCTGATGGGGGCTGACTGGGGGTCTTTGGGATGATATGAGGTCTGATGGGGGCTCACTGGGGGGTCTGATGGGGGTCTTTGGGCTGATCTGAGGTCTGATGGGGGCTGACTGGGGGTTTCATGGGGGTCTTTGGGCTGATCTGAGGTCTGATGGGGACTGAGTTGGCTGATATGAGGTCTCTCTGCAGTGGCACCTGGATGTTCGGGTTCGAGAAGTTCGGCCGAACTTTCCGGAAATGTTCGGGTTCGGGATCCGAACCCGATCCGAACTTCGTCCCGAACCCGAACCCCATTGAAGTCAATAGGGACCCGAACTTTTCGGCACTAAAAAGGCTGTAAAACAGCCCAGGAAAGGGCTAGAGGGCTGCAAAAGGCAGCAACATGTAGGTGAATCCCCTGCAAACAAATGTGGATAGGGAAATGAATAAAAATAAAAATAAAATAAATAGAAAATTAACCAATATCAATTGGAGAGAGGTCCCATAGCAGAGAATCTGGCTTCACGTCACCCACCACTGGAACAGTCCATTCTCAGTTATTTAGGCCCCGGCACCCAGGCAGAGGAGAGAGGTCCCGTAACAGAGAATTTGTCTTCATGTCAGCAGAGAATCAGTCTGCATGTCATAGCAGAGAATCAGGCTTCACGTCAGCCACCACTGTAACAGTCCATTGTCATAAATTTAGGCCCTGGCACCCAGGCAGAGGAGAGAGGTCCCATAACACAGAATCTGGCTTCATGTCAGCAGATAATCAGTCTTAATATCATAGCAGAGAATCAGGCTTCACGTCACCCACCACTGTAACAGTCCATTATCATACATTTAGGCCCCGGCACCCAGGCAGAGGAGAGAGGTCCCATAACACAGAATCTGGCTTCATGTCACCAGAGAATCAGTCTGCATGTCATAGCAGAGAATCAGGCTTCACGTCAGCCACCACTGCAACAGTCCATTGTCAGATATTTAGGCCCAGCACCCAGGCAGAGGAGAGAGGTCCCATAACACAGAATCTGTCTTCATGTCAGCAGAGAATCAGTCTGCATGTCATAGCAGAGAATCAGGCTTCACGTCAGCCACCACTGTAACAGTCCATTATCATAAATTTAGGCCCCGGCACCCAGTCAGAGGAGAGAGGTCCCATAACACAGAATCTGGCTTCATGTCAGCAGAGAATCAGTCTTCATATCATAGCAGAGAATCAGGCTTCACGTCACCCACCACTGTAACAGTCCATTGTCATAAATTTAGGCCCCGGCACCCAGGCAGAGGAGAGAGGTCCCATAACACAGAATCTGGCTTCATGTCACCAGAGAATCAGTCTGCATGTCATAGCAGAGAATCAGGCTTCACGTCAGCCACCACTGCAACAGTCCATTGTCAGATATTTAGGCCCAGCACCCAGACAGAGGAGAGAGGTCCCATAACACAGAATCTGTCTTCATGTCAGCAGAGAATTAGTCTGCATGTCATAGCAGAGAATCAGGCTTCACGTCACCCACCACTGTAACAGTCCATTGTCATAAATTTAGGCCCCGGCACCCAGGCAGAGGAGAGAGGTCCCATAACACAGAATCTGGCTTCATGTCACCAGAGAATCAGTCTGCATGTCATAGCAGAGAATCAGGCTTCACGTCAGCCACCACTGCAACAGTCCATTGTCAGATATTTCGGCCCAGCACCCAGGCAGAGGAGAGAGGTCCCATAACACAGAATCTGTCTTCATGTCAGCAGAGAATTAGTCTGCATGACATAGCAGAGAATCAGGCTTCACGTCACCCACCACTGTAACAGTCCATTGTCATAAATTTAGGCCCTGGCACCCAGTCAGAGGAGAGAGGTCCCATAACACAGAATCTGGCTTCATGTCACCAGAGAATCAGTCTTCATGTCATAGCAGAGAATCAGGCTTCACGTCAGCCACCACTGCAACAGTCCATTGTCATATATTTAGGCCCAGCACCCAGGCAGAGGAGAGAGGTCCCGTAACAAAGGATCTGGCTTAATGTCAGCAGAGAATCAGTCTGCATGTCATAGCAGAGAATCAGGCTTCACGTCAGCCACCACTGCAACAGTCCATTGTCATATATTTAGGCCCAGCACACAGGCAGAGGAGAGAGGTCCCGTAACAGAGAATCTGTCTTCATGTCAGCAGAGAATTAGTCTGCATGTCATAGCAGAGAATCAGGCTTCACGTCATCCACCACTGTAACAGTCCATTGTCATAAATTTAGGCCCTGGCACCCATTCAGAGGAGAGAGGTCCCATAACACAGAATCTGGCTTCATGTCAGCAGAGAATCAGTCTGCATGTCATAGCAGAGAATCAGGCTTCACGTCAGCCACCACTGCAACAGTCCATTGGCATATATTTAGGCCCAGCACCCAGGCAGAGGAGAGAGGTCCCGTAACAGAGAATCTGTCTTCATGTCAGCAGAGAATCAGTCTGCATGTCATAGCAGAGAATCAGGCTTCACGTCACCCACCACTGTAACAGTCCATTGTCATAAATTTAGGCCCCGGCACCCAGGCAGAGGAGAGAGGTCCCATAACACAGAATCTGGCTTCATGTCACCAGAGAATCAGTCTTCATGTCATAGCAGAGAATCAGGCTTCACGTCAGCCACCACTGCAACAGTCCATTGTCATATATTTAGGCCCAGCACCCAGGCAGAGGAGAGAGGTCCCGTAACAGAGGATCTGGCTTCATGTCAGCAGAGAATCAGTCTGCATGTCATAGCAGAGAATCAGGCTTCACGTCAGCCACCACTGCAACAGTCCATTGTCATATATTTAGGCCCAGCACACAGGCAGAGGAGAGAGGTCCCGTAACAGAGAATCTGTCTTCATGTCAGCAGAGAATTAGTCTGCATGTCATAGCAGAGAATCAGGCTTCACGTCTGCCACCACTGCAACAGTGCATTGGCATATATTTAGGCCCTGGCGCCCAGACAGAGGAGAGGTTCATTCAACTTTGGGTAGCCTCGCAATATAATGGTAAAATGAAAATAAAAATAGGATTGAATGAGGAAGTGCCCTGGAGTACAATAATATATGGTTAAGGGGAGGTAGTTAATGTCTAATCTGCACAAGGGATAGACAGGTCCTGTGGGATCCATGCCTGGTTCATTTTTATGAACGTCAGCTTGTACACATTGGCTGTAGACAGGCGGCTGCGTTTGTCTGTAATGACGCCCCCTGCCGTGCTGAATACACGTTCAGACAAAACGCTGGCCGCCGGGCAGGCCAGCACCTCCAAGGCATAAAAGGCTAGCTCTGGCCACGTGGACAATTTAGAGACCCAGAAGTTTAATGGGGCCGAACCATCAGTCAGTACTTGGAGGGGTGTGCACACGTACTGTTCCACCATGTTAGTGAAATGTTGCCTCCTGCTAACACGTTGCGTATCAGGTGGTGGTGCAGTTAGCTGTGGCGTGTTGACAAAAGTTTTCCACATCTCTGCCATGCTAACCCTGCCCTCAGAGGAGCTGGCCGTGACACAGCTGCGTTGGCGACCTCTTGCTCCTCCTCTGCCTTGGCCTTGGGCTTCCACTTGTTCCCCTGTGACATTTGGGAATGCTCTCAGTAGCACGTCTACCAACGTGCGCTTGTACTCGCGCATCTTCCTATCACGCTCCAGTGCAGGAAGTAAGGTGGGCACATTGTCTTTGTACCGTGGATCCAGCAAGGTGGCAACCCAGTAGTCCGCACACGTTAAAATGTGGGCAACTCTGCTGTCGTTGCGCAGGCACTGCAGCATGTAGTCGCTCATGTGTGCTAGGCTGCCCAGGGGTAAGGACAAGCTGTCCTCTGTGGGAGGCGTATCGTCATCGTCCTGCCTTTCCCCCCAGCCACGCACCAGTGATGGGCCCGAGCTGCGTTGGGTGCCACCCCGCTGTGACCATGCTTCATCCTCCTCCTCCTCATCCTCGTCCTCCTCGTCCTCCAGTAGTGGGCCCTGGCTGGCCACACTTGTACCTGGCCTCTGCTGTTGCAAAAAACCTCCCTCTGAGTCACTTCGAAGAGACTGGCCTGAAAGTGCTAAAAATGACCCCTCTTCCTCCTCCTCCTCCTCCTCCTGGGCCACCTCCTCTTCCATCATCGCCCTAAGTGTTTTCTCAAGGAGACATAGAAGTGGTATTGTAACGCTGATAACGGCGTCATCGCCACTGGCCAAGTTGGTGGAGTACTCGAAACAGCGCAACAGGGCACACAGGTCTCGCATGGAGGCCCAGTCATTGGTGGTGAAGTGGTGCTGTTCCGCAGTGCGACTGACCCGTGCGTGCTGCAGCTGAAACTCCACTATGGCCTGCTGCTGCTCGCACAGTCTGTCCAGCATGTGCAAGGTGGAGTTCCACCTGGTGGGCACGTCGCATATGAGGCGGTGAGCGGGAAGGCCGAAGTTACGCTGTAGCGCAGACAGGCGAGCAGCGGCAGGATGTGAACGCCGGAAGCGCGAACAGACGGCCCGCACTTTATGCAGCAGCTCTGACATGTCGGGGTAGTTGTGAATGAACTTCTGCACCACCAAATTCAGCACATGCGCCAGGCAAGGGATGTGCGTCAAACCGGCTAGTCCCAGAGCTGCAATGAGATTTCGCCCATTATCGCACACCACCAGGCCGGGCTTGAGGCTCACCGGCAGCAACCACTCGTCGGTCTATTGTTCTATACCACGCCACAACTCCTGTGCGGTGTGGGGCCTGTCCCCCAAACATATGAGTTTCAGAATGGCCTGCTGACGTTTACCCCGGGCTGTGCTGAAGTTGGTGGTGAAGGTGTGTGGCTGACTGGATGAGCAGGTGGAAGAAGAGGAGGAGGAAGCCGAGAAGGAGGAGGTGGCAACAGGAGGCAAAGAATGTTGCCCTGCGATCCTTGGCGGCGGAAGGACGTGCGCCAAACAGCTCTCCGCCTGGGGCCCAGCTGCCACTACATTTACCCAGTGTGCAGTTAGGGAGATATAGCGTCCCTGGCCGTGCTTACTGGTCCACGTATCTGTGGTTAGGTGGACCTTGCTACAGATGGCATTGCGCAGTGCACACTTGATTTTATCGGATACTTGGTTGTGCAGGGAAGGCACGGCTCTCTTGGAGAAGTAGTGGTGGCTGGGAACAACATACTGTGGGACAGCAAGCGACATGAGCTGTTTGAAGCTGTCTGTGTCCACCAGCCTAAATGACAGCATTTCATAGGCCAGTAGTTTAGAAATGCTGGCATTCAGGGCCAGGGATCGAGGGTGGCTAGGTGGGAATTTACGCTTTCTCTCAAATGTTTGTGAGATGGAGAGCTGAACGCTGCCGTGTGACATGGTTGAGATGCTTGGTGACGGAGGTGGTGGTGGTGGTGGTGTTGGTGGTACATCCCCTGTTTGCTGGGCGGCAGGTGCCAACGTTCCTCCAGAGGCGGAGGAAGAGGCCGAGGCGGCAGCAGCAGAAGAGGCCAAGGCGGCAGCAGCAGAAGAGGCCGAGGCGGCAGCAGCAGAAGAGGTAGCAGGGGGAGCCTGAGTGACTTCCTTGTTTTTAAGGTGTTTACTCACTGCAGTTCATGCTTTGCATGCAGGTGCCTGGTCATGCAGGTTGTGCAAACTAAAAAGACAGGGTGGCATTAGCAGGAGGTGCTCAAACCCACATGCAGTCGTGCATATATACAGGGGAGCAAATCCTGCACTTGTGGCCCGTTGCTAATGGCGATCCCCAGCAAAATGCATACGGTGGAGGATGCCCGCGGCGAACCACAAGTACCACAATAGACATCTCACACAAGGTAACAAGTGCGTATGTCATAATCAATATAACAATATAACAAAACAATAACAAATACAGGTGCACTCTGCAGTCACACTAAACCCTCAAACTGATTTTAAAATTGAGAGATTAGTCAACATGTCCTACGGTGTAGAACATGTCTAAGCCCGGGCACCACGTCAAGGTTTCTCAAGTAGCCCGAGATCTAACGCTCTCCTACCTGAGCCGTATGGGCGATACCAGGAGCCAGTGGGCAAATTACAGGAGCATGAGGCCGACTCACAAACAGCTCACCAGTTACCTCCAACATGTAACCATGCTTGCAATGGGAGGAGGGAGGAGTCTGTGAGTCCCACTCAAGACTGACAGATATGGCCCAGGCCTCACAGGTGCACCTAAATGTGGCCTGTAGATGGAAAACAGGCACGTTTAAATTGGAGTTTATACACCTCCAGGCATTTTGCTGGGGATCGCCATTAGCAACGGGCCACAAGTGCAGGATTTGCTCCCCTGTATATATGCACATCTGCATGTGGGTTTGAGCACCTCCTGCTAATGCCACCCTGTCTTTTTAGTTTGTATATATAGATTCCTGGAGGTGTATAAACTCCAATTTAAATGTGCCTGTTTTCCATCTACAGGCCACATTTAGGTGCACCTGTGAGGCCTGGGCCATATCAGTCAGTCTTGAGTGGGACTCACAGACTCCTCCCTCCTCCCATTGCAAGCATGGTTACATGCTGGAGGTAACTGGTGAGCTGTTTGTGAGTCGGCCTCATGCTCCTGTAATTTGCCCACTGGCTCCTGGTATCGCCCATACGGCTCAGGTAGGAGAGCGTTAGGTCTCGGGCTACTTGAGAAACCTTGACGTGGTGCCCGGGCTTAGACATGTTCTACACCGTAGGACATGTTGACTAATCTCTCAATTTTAAAATCAGTTTGAGGGTTTAGTGAGACTGCAGAGTGCACCTGTATTTGTTATTGTTTTGTTATCATGCAGGTTGTGCTAAGGTTCATAACGTTAATGCCTCGCTTCAGGCTCTGATGGCACAGCGTGCAAACCACTCGGGTCTTGTCGTCAGCACATTGTTTGAAGAAGTGCCATGCCAGGGAACTCCTTGAAGCTGCCTTTGGGGTGCTCGGTCCCAGATGGCGGCGGTCAGTAGCAGGCGGAGTCTCTTGGCGGAGGGTGTTCTGCTTTTGCCCACTGCTACCTCTTTTGCTACGCTGTTGGCTCGGTCTCACCACTGCCTCTTCCTCCGAACTGTGAAAGTCAGTGGCACGACCTTCATTCCATGTGGGGTCTAGGACCTCATCGTCCCCTGCATCTTCTTCGACCCAGTCTTAATCCCTGACCTCCTGTTCAGTCTGCACACTGCAGAAAGACGCAGCAGTTGGCACCTGTATTTCGTCATCATCAGAGACTTGCTGAGGTGGTATTCCCATGTCCTCATCATCAGGAAACATAAGTGGTTGTGCGTCAGTGCATTCTATGTCTTCCACCGCTGGGGAAGGGCTAGGTGGATGCCCTTGGAAAACCCTGCCAGCAGAGTCTTCAAACAGCATAAGAGAGTGCTGCATAACTTGAGGCTCAGACAGTTTCCCTGATATGCATGGGGGTGATGTGACACACTGATGGGGTTGGTTTTCAGGCGCCATCTGTGCGCTTTCTGCAGAAGACTGGGTGGGAGATAATGTGAACGTGCTGGATCCACTGTCGGCCACCCAATTGACTAATGCCTGTACCTGCTCAGGCCTTACCATCCTTAGAACGGCATTGGGCCCCACCATATATCGCTGTAAATTCTGGCGGCTACTGGGACCTGAGGTAGTTGGTACACTAGGATGTGTGGATGTGGCAGAACGGCCACGTCCTCTCCCAGCACCAGAGGGTCCACTAACACCACCATGTCCACGTCCGCGTCCCTTACTAGATGTTTTCCTCATTGTTATCGTTCACCACAACAACAAAAATATTATTTGGCCCAATGTATTGAATTCAAATTCAGGCCTTTTTTGACAGACACCTAACACTATCTGGCTATCTATTTAGGTACCGTATTACACTAATACAGGCACGGCAGTAACCACCGATTTAGCTGACTATGAATTTGAGGCCTAGTATTTAGGCGCTGAGTGACAGGTATACGTTTTACGGACAGAATTAGACTGGGATATGCACAGTAGCGTGTGTGTGAAGTTATTGAGAATGACCCTATCAGCACCTTGATTCTGATATACCCTTTTAGGGATGTATTTAAAGTAGGCCTGATACAGCAGAAACCACTAAATTAGGAAATTGCTAAATTGGGAATTGTATTTCAACCCAGAACAAAAACTGTGCTTTGACGGACACTAAATAACTTGCCCAGCCACAACAGTACAGCAGTATCGACAGATTTAGCAGGATATAAATTTGAGGCCTAGTATTTAGGCGCTGGGTGACAGGTATAGGTTTATTGACAGAATTAGACTTGGAAATGCACAGTAGCGTGTGTGTGAAGTTATTCAGAATGACCCTATGTGCACCTTGAATCTGATATACCCTTTTAGGGATAGATTTCAAATAGCTCTGATACAGCAGAAACCACTAAATTAGGAAATTGCTAAATTGGGAATTGTATTTCAACCCAAACAAAAACTGTGCTTTGACGGACACTAAATAACTTGCCCAACCACAACAGTACAGCAGTAACGACAGATTTAGCAGGATATAAATTTGAGGCCTAGTATTTAGGCGCTGGGTGACAGGTATACGTTTTACGGACAGAATTAGACTGGGATATGCACAGTAGCGTGTGTGTGAAGTTATTGAGAATGACCCTATCAGCACCTTGATTCTGATATACCCTTTTAGGGATGTATTTAAAGTAGGCCTGATACAGCAGAAACCAATAAATTAGGAAATTGCTAAATTGGGAATTGTATTTCTTTTCTTTTCAAATTCTTTTTATTAATTTTCAAAGAGAAGGGACATTACAGATAACAAATCGCAGGACAAAACCGCAAAACAAAAAAGGACATCTCAGCAAAGAATATCAGCGCGATATTGCACACATGTGAGAAACACAATTAATGATGCATGAGGTACCATCAATGACATTTACCAAGGGCTTGTATGCCCATGAAGATAGTGTCAGCCAAGGGAACTACTACAACAAGAAGGGATACTTAACTCACAGACCTATTACTATGTCTAGCTCTGAATGCTAAAGTCCTAATGTTGTGTTTTTTATTGTGTCTGAATGAGCAAAAGTTCCTTTGCTCCCTACACTGCGCCTCTCTGTTTCTATATCTGTGTCACCATCTCTCACATGAGCTCACTGTTTTAAGGTTTATATAAAATAAAATAAAATAAAATAAGAGGCGCCGCATAATGGGTCCTAGGAAAGCCACTTCGCTGGGTGTTACTCAAGTGGATGTGCCTGCTGTAAGTGAAACTTGAAAAGAGAAAACTAGATCAACATAAACATGACCAAAAAAAAAAGGGGGGGAGGGGAAATGAGGATGCGGGGAGATGGAAGAAGGTGGTAGAGGGAAGGGGGGGGAAAGTAGGGAGAGGGGGGAGAGGAAGAAGGTACCATTAAGCGCTTGTATGGAAGTGCTAATTACTTTAGGTGTTGAGGGGGAATAGCTCAAAACTCTGTGATAGGTGACTTTGTGATGGAGGTTTACTAATTCTATGTTAAACAGTGGTGATCAACTGTGTGCTGTTTCTAGACGATATCCATTTTATCCAAGGGGACCAGATTGTTGTGTATTTGTTGTGTGTCCTCAGTTCCCAGTGTGATAATTCTTCTAATCTGGCAATCGAGGTAACTTTCCCCAACCATTGAGCGTTGGGTAAATTCCCTTGTGTCTTCCAGTTAACTGCTATAAGCAATCTGGCTGCCGCAAGAAGAATTCTTAGTAAGCTTTTTTCATAGGAGGTTAGGTCATTTGGAAGTATGTTTAAGAGTGCTATTTCTGGTTTGATGGGAATTCCAGGCTGTTTTTTCTCTAGTATACAGGTAATATTGTCGAAGATCTGTGACCAGAACAATTTTATTAAAGGGCAATTCCACCAAATATGAAGAAAGGTGCCTCTATCTTTTAGGCATCTCCAACATTTGTCTGTCGTGTTGCTATACATCTGACTCAGTCTGACCGGGGTAAGATACCATCTGGAGATTACCTTATAGGTATTTTCTTGAATGTTAACGCATCTCGAGGACCATTTTGGTGACGTTAGTATCGATCTAATGTTATCTTCGGTAAACTTCACGTTTAAGTCCCTTTCCCATTCCCTCAAAAAATATATTGAGCTCGGAATTTCTTCCAATAGGATATTTTGGCTAATGTTATGAATAATTTTTTTAGGGGTTTGGGTTAAGGTAATTAGCTTCTCAAACCAGGAAGGTTCCCTTGTTTGACCGTCTAACGACATTACCTTCTTGAGCGCTTTAACAATAAGGTTATAATGTATCCCATTAAGTTGTGGGGTCCCCAGCTTCTTCCCTAAGGTCTTTAGGTCTGGGATGCACCCATCAGGGTCCAACAGATCTGAGGGTGGAGTATTATTATTCCTTATTTTTGATGGTAAAGATTTAAAGCCTTCTCCCATTGACAGAAGATAGTCTCCGATACTTAACAGGTGTGAGGGGTATTTTGAGCAGAGGTCTCTTATGGGTTTTAGTTTCCAAATAGACATTGATGCATGTACTAACAAATTATCTTTATTAATGCAAGGTGCTGTGAGTGGGTCAGTGAGTACAATGCTTCTTAAGGGGTATCCAGTTATCTCTTCCTCTAGTTTGATCCAGAATTTATGCGCCGGGTGTCTCACCCAGTCAATGATACGGGTGAGGTGAACTGTTGATACATATCTATCTATTGATGGTAGGCCTATACCTCCTTTAGTAGGAGGTAGCTGGAGGATTTTGTGTGAGATTCTTGGTTTTACTTTATCCCAGATGTATTTCGAACAGGTTTTCCGACAGGACTCGATAAAGTGCTTTGGGAGTTTAATTGGTATAGCCTGAATGAGATAAGTGAGTTTGGGTAGAATTAGGGAATTGAACATATTTTTACGGCCTAACCACGAAAGAAAGGTGGGAGACCAAGAGGCTAACAGGTTTGGAATGGAGTTCAGAAGGGGTATGTAATTTAATTTGTAAAGTTTATTGAGATCAGGTGGAATGTTGACTCCTAAAAATTTCAGTGAGTTTCTGGTCCACTGGAAGGCCGAATTGTTTTCTAAATGCAATAGAGCTTTGGTGGAGAAGTTTACGCCCATCGCCTGTGATTTGGAGATATTAATTTTGAAATTTGAGATCTTACTAAACTTTTAAAAGGTGTTTATAATGTGACTGAAAGCTTGTTTGGGATTTGAGACGACTAGCAGGAGATCATCTGCGTAAGCCGCTTGTTTTATTTCCATGTCGCCACATTTTAGACCTTTAATTCCGGGAATCTGTCTTATGGATTGTAGTAAGGGTTCTATTGACAAAATAAATAAGATGGGAGATAACGGGCAACCTTGCCTTGTGCCATTGCTAATATGTACCGCTCGGGACAGAGTATTGTTTGCTTTTACATAGGCCGTAGGTGAGGCGTACATAGCAAAAATCGCTTGTATAAATGTGTCTGGAAAGCCAAAGGTGCGTAACGTGTTAGTGATGAAAGGCCAGGCCACTCTATCAAACGCTTTTTCTGCGTCTGTCCCGAGCAGTACAACTGGAGAGTTACGTTTTTTGGCCAAAACCAAAGTGTTAATGATTTTGTATAAGCCATCCTTCCCTTCCCTGCCTGGCACAAAACCTGATTGGTCAGGGTGAATCAAATCTTGGAGTAGGGGTTTTATCCTAGCTGACAGGATTCTGGCATATATTTTAAGATCCAGATTTAATAAGGAGATAGGTCTATAACTAGAGCAGAGTGATGGGTCTTTTTGCGGTTTTGGTATCAAAGTTATGTGAGCACTTAAGGTTTGAGTGGTAAAGGGAGTTCCTTTTAGTGCTGAATTATATAATTGGGTTAAATGGGGAACTAGTATATCTTTAAAAGTTGAGTAATATAGAGCGGGGAGCCCATCTGGGCCGGGAGACTTTCCCTTGGCAATAGCATTGAGTGTTTCCATGACTTCTTCTTCAGATATTGGTTCACACAAACTATTTGCTTGGCTTGTGTTAATAGATGGGAGGTTTAAATTTTGAAGGAACTCACGGGACAAAACAGACTTGCTTGTTTTAACTTCCTGTGAGTCTGACTGGTTGATGTTGTATAGATCTGTATAGAAGTCATGGAAAGCCTGAGCAATCGACTCATCATTAGGGATGAGCGAACTCGAACTGTATAGTTCGGGTTCGTACCGAATTTTGGGGTGTCCGTGACACGGACCCGAACCCGGACATTTTCGTAAAAGTCCGGGTTCGGGTTCGGTGTTCGTCGCTTTCTTCGCGCTTTTGTGACGCTTTCTTGGCGCTTTTTGAAAGGCTGCAAAGCAGCCAATCAACAAGCGTCATACTACTTGCCCCAAGAGGCCATCACAGCCATGCCTACTATTGGCATGGCTGTGATTGGCCAGAGCACCATGTGACCCAGCCTCTATTTAAGCTGGAGTCACATAGCGCCGCCCGTCACTCTGCTCTGATTAGCGTAGGGAGAGGTTGCGGCTGCGACAGTAGGGCGAGATTAGGCAGATTAACTCCTCCAAAGGACTTGATTAACTGATCGATCTGCAGCTGTGGATCATTGAGCTGCTGATCCTCAATTGCTCACTGTTTTTAGGCTGCCCAGACCGTTTGTCAGTCACATTTTTCTGGGGTGATCGGCGGCCATTTTGTGTCTTGTGGTGCGCCAGCACAAGCTGCGACCAAGTGCATTTAACCCTCAATGGTGTGGTTGTTTTTTGGCTAAAGCCTACATCAGGGTGAAGCTGTCACACCAAGTGCATTTAACCAGCAATAGTCTGTTCATTTTTTGGCCATATACAAAATCAGGGGCAAGCTGCGCCTGTCACCAAGTGCATTTAACCCTCAATTGTGTGGTTGTTTTTTGGCTAAAGCCTACATCAGGGTGAAGCTGTCACACCAAGTGCATTTAACCAGCAATAGTCTGTTCATTTTTTGGCCATATACTAAATCAGGGGCAAGCTGCGCCTGTCACCAAGTGCATTTAACCCTCAATGGTGTGGTTGTTTTTTGGCTAAAGCCTACATCAGGGTGAAGCTGTCACACCAAGTGCATTTAACCAGCAATAGTCTGTTTATTTTTTGGCCATATCCCAGTCTAATTCTGTCACTAAATCCATACCGGTCACCCAGCGCCTAAATACTAGGCCTCAAATTTATATCCCGCTAAATCTGTCCTTAGTGCTGTAGCTGGGCGAGTTATTTAGTGTCCGTTCAAGCACATTTCTTGTTCTGGGTTGAAATACAATTCCCAATTTAGCAATTTCATAATTTAGTGGTTTCTGCTATATCAGAGCTATTTGAAATCTATCCCTAAAAGGGTATATAATATTCAAGGTGCACATTGGGTCATTCAGAATAACTTCACACACACCCGCTACTGTGTATTTCCAAGTCTAATTCTGGCACTAAACCCATACCTGTCACCCAGCGCCTAAATACTAGGCCTCAAATTTATATCCAGCTAAATCTGTCCCTAGTGCTGTAGCTGGGCGAGTTATTTAGTGTCCGTTCAAGCACATTTCTTGTTCTGGGTTGAAATACAATTCCCAATTTAGCAATTTCATAATTTAGTGGTTTCTGCTATATCAGAGCTATTTGAAATCTATCCCTAAAAGGGTATATAATATTCAAGGTGCACATTGGGTCATTCAGAATAACTTCACACACACCCGCTACTGTGTATTTCCAAGTCTAATTCTGGCACTAAACCCATACCTGTCACCCAGCGCCTAAATACTAGGCCTCAAATTTATATCCAGCTAAATCTGTCCCTAGTGCTGTAGCTGGGCGAGTTATTTAGTGTCCGTTCAAGCACATTTCTTGTTCTGGGTTGAAATACAATTCCCAATTTAGCAATTTCATAATTTAGTGGTTTCTGCTATATCAGAGCTATTTGAAATCTATCCCTAAAAGGGTATATAATATTCAAGGTGCACATTGGGTCATTCAGAATAACTTCACACACACCCGCTACTGTGTATTTCCAAGTCTAATTCTGGCACTAAACCCATACCTGTCACCCAGCGCCTAAATACTAGGCCTCAAATTTATATCCCGCTAAATCTGTCCTTAGTGCTGTAGCTGGGCGAGTTATTTAGTGTCCGTTCAAGCACATTTCTTGTTCTGGGTTGAAATACAATTCCCAATTTAGCAATTTCATAATTTAGTGGTTTCTGCTATATCAGAGCTATTTGAAATCTATCCCTAAAAGGGTATATAATATTCAAGGTGCACATTGGGTCATTCAGAATAACTTCACACACACCCGCTACTGTGTATTTCCAAGTCTAATTCTGGCACTAAACCCATACCTGTCACCCAGCGCCTAAATACTAGGCCTCAAATTTATATCCCGCTAAATCTGTCCCTAGTGCTGTAGCTGGGCGAGTTATTTAGTGTCCGTTCAAGCACATTTCTTGTTCTGGGTTGAAATACAATTCCCAATTTAGCAATTTCATAATTTAGTGGTTTCTGCTATATCAGAGCTATTTGAAATCTATCCCTAAAAGGGTATATAATATTCAAGGTGCACATTGGGTCATTCAGAATAACTTCACACACACCCGCTACTGTGTATTTCCAAGTCTAATTCTGGCACTAAACCCATACCTGTCACCCAGCGCCTAAATACTAGGCCTCAAATTTATATCCCGCTAAATCTGTCCTTAGTGCTGTAGCTGGGCGAGTTATTTAGTGTCCGTTCAAGCACATTTCTTGTTCTGGGTTGAAATACAATTCCCAATTTAGCAATTTCATAATTTAGTGGTTTCTGCTATATCAGAGCTATTTGAAATCTATCCCTAAAAGGGTATATAATATTCAAGGTGCACATTGGGTCATTCAGAATAACTTCACACACACCCGCTACTGTGTATTTCCAAGTCTAATTCTGGCACTAAACCCATACCTGTCACCCAGCGCCTAAATACTAGGCCTCAAATTTATATCCCGCTAAATCTGTCCCTAGTGCTGTAGCTGGGCGAGTTATTTAGTGTCCGTTCAAGCACATTTCTTGTTCTGGGTTGAAATACAATTCCCAATTTAGCAATTTCATAATTTAGTGGTTTCTGCTATATCAGAGCTATTTGAAATCTATCCCTAAAAGGGTATATAATATTCAAGGTGCACATTGGGTCATTCAGAATAACTTCACACACACCCGCTACTGTGTATTTCCAAGTCTAATTCTGGCACTAAACCCATACCTGTCACCCAGCGCCTAAATACTAGGCCTCAAATTTATATCCAGCTAAATCTGTCCCTAGTGCTGTAGCTGGGCGAGTTATTTAGTGTCCGTTCAAGCACATTTCTTGTTCTGGGTTGAAATACAATTCCCAATTTAGCAATTTCATAATTTAGTGGTTTCTGCTATATCAGAGCTATTTGAAATCTATCCCTAAAAGGGTATATAATATTCAAGGTGCACATTGGGTCATTCAGAATAACTTCACACACACCCGCTACTGTGTATTTCCAAGTCTAATTCTGGCACTAAACCCATACCTGTCACCCAGCGCCTAAATACTAGGCCTCAAATTTATATCCCGCTAAATCTGTCCTTAGTGCTGTAGCTGGGCGAGTTATTTAGTGTCCGTTCAAGCACATTTCTTGTTCTGGGTTGAAATACAATTCCCAATTTAGCAATTTCATAATTTAGTGGTTTCTGCTATATCAGAGCTATTTGAAATCTATCCCTAAAAGGGTATATAATATTCAAGGTGCACATTGGGTCATTCAGAATAACTTCACACACACCCGCTACTGTGTATTTCCAAGTCTAATTCTGGCACTAAACCCATACCTGTCACCCAGCGCCTAAATACTAGGCCTCAAATTTATATCCCGCTAAATCTGTCCCTAGTGCTGTAGCTGGGCGAGTTATTTAGTGTCCGTTCAAGCACATTTCTTGTTCTGGGTTGAAATACAATTCCCAATTTAGCAATTTCATAATTTAGTGGTTTCTGCTATATCAGAGCTATTTGAAATCTATCCCTAAAAGGGTATATAATATTCAAGGTGCACATAGGGTCATTCAGAATAACTTCACACACCCGCTACTGTGCATTTCCAAATCTAATTCTGTCACTAAACCCATACCTGTCACCCAGCGCCTAAATACTAGGCCTCAAATTTATATCCCGCTAAATCTCTCGTTACCGCTGTCCTGTTGTGGCTGGGAAAGTTATTTAGTGTCCGTCAAAGCACATTTTTTGTTCTGGGTTGAAATACAATTCCCAATTTAGCAATTTCATAATTTAGTCGTTTCTGCTATATCAGAGCTATTTGAAATCTATCCCTAAAAGGGTAGATCATATTGAAGGTGCACATAGGGTCATTCAGAATAACTTCACACACACGCTTCTGTGCATTTCCAAGTCTAATTCTGTCACTAAATCCATACCGGTCACCCAGCGCCTAAATACTAGGCCTCAAATTTATATCCCGCTGAATTTGAATACAATACATTGGGCCAAATAATATATTTGTTGTTGTGGTGAACCATAACAATGAGAAAAACATCTAGTAAGGGACGCGGACGTGGACATGGTCGTGGTGGTGTTAGTGGACCCTCTGGTGCTGGGAGAGGACGTGGCCGTTCTGCCACATCCACACGTCCTAGTGTACCAACTACCTCAGGTCCCAGTAGCCGCCAGAATTTACAGCGATATATGGTGGGGCCCAATGCCGTTCTAAGGATGGTAAGGCCTGAGCAGGTACAGGCATTAGTCAATTGGGTGGCCGACAGTGGATCCAGCACGTTCACATTATCTCCCACCCAGTCTTCTGCAGAAAGCGCACAGATGGCGCCTGAAAACCAACCCCATCAGTCTGTCACATCACCCCCATGCATACCAGGGAAACTGTCTCAGCCTCAAGTTATGCAGCAGTCTCTTATGCTGTTTGAAGACTCCGCTGGCAGGGTTTCCCAAGGGCATCCACCTAGCCCTTCCCCAGCGGTGAAAGACATAGAATGCACTGACGCACAACCACTTATGTTTCCTGATGATGAGGACATGGGAATACCACCTCAGCATGTCTCTGATGATGATGAAACACAGGTGCCAACTGCTGCGTCTTTCTGCAGTGTGCAGACTGAACAGGAGGTCAGGGATCAAGACTGGGTGGAAGACGATGCAGGGGACGATGAGGTCCTAGACCCCACATGGAATGAAGGTCGTGCCACTGACTTTCACAGTTCGGAGGAAGAGGCAGTGGTGAGACCGAGCCAACAGCGTAGCAAAAGAGGGAGCAGTGGGCAAAAGCAGAACACCCGCCGCCAAGAGACTCCGCCTGCTACTGACCGCCGCCATCTGGGACCGAGCACCCCAAAGGCAGCTTCAAGGAGTTCCCTGGCATGGCACTTCTTCAAACAATGTGCTGACGACAAGACCCGAGTGGTTTGCACGCTGTGCCATCAGAGCCTGAAGCGAGGCATTAACGTTCTGAACCTGAGCACAACCTGCATGACCAGGCACCTGCATGCAAAGCATGAACTGCAGTGGAGTAAACACCTTAAAACCAAGGAAGTCACTCAGGCTCCCCCTGCTACCTCTTCTGCTGCTGCCGCCTCGGCCTATTCTGCTGCTGCCGCCTCGGCCTCTTCCTCCGCCTCTGGAGGAACGTTGGCACCTGCCGCCCAGCAAACAGGGGATGTACCACCAACACCACCACCACCACCTCCGTCACCAAGCGTCTCAACCATGTCACACGCCAGCGTTCAGCTCTCCATCTCACAAACATTTGATAGAAAGCGTAAATTCCCACCTAGCCACCCTCGATCCCTGGCCCTGAATGCCAGCATTTCTAAACTACTGGCCTATGAAATGCTGTCATTTAGGCTGGTGGACACAGACAGCTTCAAACAGCTCATGTCGCTTGCTGTCCCACAGTATGTTGTTCCCAGCCGGCACTACTTCTCCAAGAGAGCCGTGCCTTCCCTGCACAACCAAGTATCCGATAAAATCAAGTGTGCACTGCGCAACGCCATCTGTGGCAAGGTCCACCTAACCACAGATACGTGGACCAGTAAGCACGGCCAGGGACGCTATATCTCCCTAACTGCACACTGGGTAAATGTAGTGGCAGCTGGGCCCCAGGCGGAGAGCTGTTTGGCGCACGTCCTTCCGCCGCCAAGGATCGCAGGGCAACATTCTTTGCCTCCTGTTGCCACCTCCTCCTTCTCGGCTTCCTCCTCCTCTTCTTCCACCTGCTCATCCAGTCAGCCACACACCTTCACCACCAACTTCAGCACAGCCCGGGGTAAACGTCAGCAGGCCATTCTGAAACTCATATGTTTGGGGGACAGGCCCCACACCGCACAGGAGTTGTGGCGGGGTATAGAACAACAGACCGACGAGTGGTTGCTGCCGGTGAGCCTCAAGCCCGGCCTGGTGGTGTGTGATAATGGGCGAAATCTCGTTGCAGCTCTGGGACTAGCCAATTTGACGCACATCCCTTGCTTGGCGCATGTGCTGAATTTGGTGGTGCAGAAGTTCATTCACAACTACCCCGACATGTCAGAGCTGCTGCATAAAGTGCGGGCCGTCTGTTCGCGCTTCCGGCGTTCACATCCTGCTGCTGCTCGCCTGTCTGCGCTACAGCGTAACTTCGGCCTTCCCGCTCACCGCCTCATATGCGACGTGCCCACCAGGTGGAACTCCACCTTGCACATGCTGGACAGACTGTGCGAGCAGCAGCAGGCCATAGTGGAGTTTCAGCTGCAGCACGCACGGGTCAGTCGCACTACAGAACAGCACCACTTCACCACCAATGACTGGGCCTCCATGCGAGACCTGTGTGCCCTGTTGCGCTGTTTCGAGTACTCCACCAACATGGCCAGTGGCGATGACACCGTTATCAGCGTTACAATACCACTTCTATGTCTCCTTGAGAAAACACTTAGGGCGATGATGGAAGAGGAGGTGGCCCAGGAGGAGGAGGAGGAGGAGGAGGAAGAGGGGTCATTTTTAGCACTTTCAGGCCAGTCTCTTCGAAGTGACTCAGAGGGAGGTTTTTGGCAACAGCAGAGGCCAGGTACAAATGTGGCCAGCCAGGGCCCACTACTGGAGGACGAGGAGGACGAGGATGAGGAGGAGGTGGAGGAGGATGAGGATGAAGCATGGTCACAGCGGGGTGGCACCCAACGCAGCTCGGGTCCATCACTGGTGCGTGGCTGGGGGGAAAGGCAGGACGATGACGATACGCCTCCCACAGAGGACAGCTTGTCCTTACCCCTGGGCAGCCTGGCACACATGAGCGACTACATGCTGCAGTGCCTGCGCAACGACAGCAGAGTTGCCCACATTTTAACCTGTGCGGACTACTGGGTTGCCACCCTGCTGGATCCACGCTACAAAGACAATGTGCCCACCTTACTTCCTGCACTGGAGCGTGATAGGAAGATGCGCGAGTACAAGCGCACGTTGGTAGACGCGCTACTGAGAGCATTCCCAAATGTCACAGGGGAACAAGTGGAAGCCCAAGGCCAAGGCAGAGGAGGAGCAAGAGGTCGCCAAGGCAGCTGTGTCACGGCCAGCTCCTCTGAGGGCAGGGTTAGCATGGCAGAGATGTGGAAAACTTTTGTCAACACGCCACAGCTAACTGCACCACCACCTGATACGCAACGTGTTAGCAGGAGGCAACATTTCACTAACATGGTGGAACAGTACGTGTGCACACCCCTCCACGTACTGACTGATGGTTCGGCCCCATTCAACTTCTGGGTCTCTAAATTGTCCACGTGGCCAGAGCTAGCCTTTTATGCCTTGGAGGTGCTGGCCTGCCCGGCAGCCAGCGTTTTGTCTGAACGTGTATTCAGCACGGCAGGGGGCGTCATTACAGACAAACGCAGCCGCCTGTCTACAGCCAATGTGGACAAGCTGACGTTCATAAAAATGAACCAGGCATGGATCCCACAGGACCTGTCCGTCCCTTGTCCAGATTAGACATTAACTACCTCCCCATAACCATATATTATTGGACTCCAGGGCACTTCCTCATTCAATCCTATTTTTATTTTCATTTTACCATTATATTGCGAGGCTACCCAAAGTTGAATGAACCTCTCCTCTGCCTGTGTGCTAGGCCTAAATATATGCCAATGGACTGTTGCAGTGGTGGCTGACGTGAAGCCTCATTCTCTGCTATGACATGCAGACTGATTCTCTGCTGACATGAAGACAGATTCTCTGTTACGGGACCTCCCTCCTCTGCCTGGGTGCTGGGCCTAAATATATGCCAATGGACTGTTGCAGTGGTGGCTGACATGAAGCCTGATTCTCTGCTATGACATGCAGACTAATTCTCTGCTGACATGAAGCCAGATTGTCTGTTACGGGACCTCTCTCCTCTGCCTGGGTGCTGGGCCTAAATTTATGACAATGGACTGTTGCAGTGGTGGCTGACGTGAAGCCTGATTCTCTGCTATGACATGCAGACTGATTCTCTGCTGACATGAAGCCAGATTGTCTGTTACGGGACCTCTCTGCTCTGCCTGTGTGCTAGGCCTAAATATATGCCAATGGACTGTTGCAGTGGTGGGTGACGTGAAGCCTCATTCTCTGCTATGACATGCAGACTGATTCTCTGCTGACATGAAGACAGATTCTCTGTTACGGGACCTCCCTCCTCTGCCTGGGTGCTGGGCCTAAATATATGCCAATGGACTGTTGCAGTGGTGGCTGACGTGAAGCCTCATTCTCTGCTATGACATGCAGACTGATTCTCTGCTGACATGAAGCCAGATTGTCTGTTACGGGACCTCTCTGCTCTGCCTGTGTGCTAGGCCTAAATATATGCCAATGGACTGTTGCAGTGGTGGCTGACGTGAAGCCTGATTCTCTGCTATGACATGCAGACTGATTCTCTGCTGACATGAAGCCAGATTGTCTGTTACGGGACCTCTCTGCTCTGCCTGTGTGCTAGGCCTAAATATATGCCAATGGACTGTTGCAGTGGTGGGTGACGTGAAGCCTCATTCTCTGCTATGACATGCAGACTGATTCTCTGCTGACATGAAGACAGATTCTCTGTTACGGGACCTCCCTCCTCTGCCTGGGTGCTGGGCCTAAATATATGCCAATGGACTGTTGCAGTGGTGGCTGACATGAAGCCTGATTCTCTGCTATGACATGCAGACTAATTCTCTGCTGACATGAAGCCAGATTGTCTGTTACGGGACCTCTCTCCTCTGCCTGGGTGCTGGGCCTAAATTTATGACAATGGACTGTTGCAGTGGTGGCTGACGTGAAGCCTGATTCTCTGCTATGACATGCAGACTGATTCTCTGCTGACATGAAGCCAGATTGTCTGTTACGGGACCTCTCTGCTCTGCCTGTGTGCTAGGCCTAAATATATGCCAATGGACTGTTGCAGTGGTGGCTGACGTGAAGCCTCATTCTCTGCTATGACATGCAGACTGATTCTCTGCTGACATGAAGCCAGATTGTCTGTTACGGGACCTCTCTGCTCTGCCTGTGTGCTAGGCCTAAATATATGCCAATGGACTGTTGCAGTGGTGGCTGACGTGAAGCCTGATTCTCTGCTATGACATGCAGACTGATTCTCTGCTGACATGAAGCCAGATTGTCTGTTACGGGACCTCTCTGCTCTGCCTGTGTGCTAGGCCTAAATATATGCCAATGGACTGTTGCAGTGGTGGGTGACGTGAAGCCTCATTCTCTGCTATGACATGCAGACTGATTCTCTGCTGACATGAAGACAGATTCTCTGTTACGGGACCTCCCTCCTCTGCCTGGGTGCTGGGCCTAAATATATGCCAATGGACTGTTGCAGTGGTGGCTGACATGAAGCCTGATTCTCTGCTATGACATGCAGACTAATTCTCTGCTGACATGAAGCCAGATTGTCTGTTACGGGACCTCTCTCCTCTGCCTGGGTGCTGGGCCTAAATTTATGACAATGGACTGTTGCAGTGGTGGCTGACGTGAAGCCTGATTCTCTGCTATGACATGCAGACTGATTCTCTGCTGACATGAAGCCAGATTGTCTGTTACGGGACCTCTCTGCTCTGCCTGTGTGCTAGGCCTAAATATATGCCAATGGACTGTTGCAGTGGTGGCTGACGTGAAGCCTCATTCTCTGCTATGACATGCAGACTGATTCTCTGCTGACATGAAGCCAGATTGTCTGTTACGGGACCTCTCTGCTCTGCCTGTGTGCTAGGCCTAAATATATGCCAATGGACTGTTGCAGTGGTGGGTGACGTGAAGCCTCATTCTCTGCTATGACATGCAGACTGATTCTCTGCTGACATGAAGCCAGATTCTCTGTTACGGGACCTCTCTGCTCTGCCTGTGTGCTAGGCCTAAATATATGCCAATGGACTGTTGCAGTGGTGGCTGACGTGAAGCCTCATTCTCTGCTATGACATGCAGACTAATTCTCTGCTGACATGAAGACAGATTCTCTGTTACGGGACCTCTCTCCTCTGCCTGGGTGCCGGGGCCTAAATATCTGAGAATGGACTGTTCCAGTGGTGGGTGACGGGAAGCCAGATTCTCTGCTATGGAACCTCTCTCCAATTGATTTTGGTTAATTTTTATTTATTTAATTTTTATTTTAATTCATTTCCCTATCCACATTTGTTTGCAGGGGATTTACCTACATGTTGCTGCCTTTTGCAGCCCTCTAGCTCTTTCCTGGGCTGTTTTACAGCCTTTTTAGTGCCGAAAAGTTCGGGTCCCCATTGACTTCAATGGGGTTCGGGTTCGGGACGAAGTTCGGATCGGGTTCGGATCCCGAACCCGAACATTTCCGGGATGTTCGGCCGAACTTCTCGAACCCGAACATCCAGGTGTTCGCTCAACTGTAGGGATGAGCGAACTCGAACTGTATAGTTCGGGTTCGTACCGAATTTTGGGGTGTCCGTGACACGGACCCGAACCCGGACATTTTCGTAAAAGTCCGGGTTCGGGTTCGGTGTTCGTCGCTTTCTTCGCGCTTTTGTGACGCTTTCTTGGCGCTTTTTGAAAGGCTGCAAAGCAGCCAATCAACAAGCGTCATACTACTTGCCCCAAGAGGCCATCACAGCCATGCCTACTATTGGCATGGCTGTGATTGGCCAGAGCACCATGTGACCCAGCCTCTATTTAAGCTGGAGTCACATAGCGCCGCCCGTCACTCTGCTCTGATTAGCGTAGGGAGAGGTTGCGGCTGCGACAGTAGGGCGAGATTAGGCAGATTAACTCCTCCAAAGGACTTGATTAACTGATCGATCTGCAGCTGTGGATCATTGAGCTGCTGATCCTCAATTGCTCACTGTTTTTAGGCTGCCCAGACCGTTTGTCAGTCACATTTTTCTGGGGTGATCGGCGGCCATTTTGTGTCTTGTGGTGCGCCAGCACAAGCTGCGACCAAGTGCATTTAACCCTCAATGGTGTGGTTGTTTTTTGGCTAAAGCCTACATCAGGGTGAAGCTGTCACACCAAGTGCATTTAACCAGCAATAGTCTGTTCATTTTTTGGCCATATACAAAATCAGGGGCAAGCTGCGCCTGTCACCAAGTGCATTTAACCCTCAATGGTGTGGTTGTTTTTTGGCTAAAGCCTACATCAGGGTGAAGCTGTCACACCAAGTGCATTTAACCAGCAATAGTCTGTTCATTTTTTGGCCATATACTAAATCAGGGGCAAGCTGCGCCTGTCACCAAGTGCATTTAACCCTCAATGGTGTGGTTGTTTTTTGGCTAAAGCCTACATCAGGGTGAAGCTGTCACACCAAGTGCATTTAACCAGCAATAGTCTGTTTATTTTTTGGCCATATCCCAGTCTAATTCTGTCACTAAATCCATACCGGTCACCCAGCGCCTAAATACTAGGCCTCAAATTTATATCCCGCTAAATCTGTCCTTAGTGCTGTAGCTGGGCGAGTTATTTAGTGTCCGTTCAAGCACATTTCTTGTTCTGGGTTGAAATACAATTCCCAATTTAGCAATTTCATAATTTAGTGGTTTCTGCTATATCAGAGCTATTTGAAATCTATCCCTAAAAGGGTATATAATATTCAAGGTGCACATTGGGTCATTCAGAATAACTTCACACACACCCGCTACTGTGTATTTCCAAGTCTAATTCTGGCACTAAACCCATACCTGTCACCCAGCGCCTAAATACTAGGCCTCAAATTTATATCCAGCTAAATCTGTCCCTAGTGCTGTAGCTGGGCGAGTTATTTAGTGTCCGTTCAAGCACATTTCTTGTTCTGGGTTGAAATACAATTCCCAATTTAGCAATTTCATAATTTAGTGGTTTCTGCTATATCAGAGCTATTTGAAATCTATCCCTAAAAGGGTATATAATATTCAAGGTGCACATTGGGTCATTCAGAATAACTTCACACACACCCGCTACTGTGTATTTCCAAGTCTAATTCTGGCACTAAACCCATACCTGTCACCCAGCGCCTAAATACTAGGCCTCAAATTTATATCCCGCTAAATCTGTCCTTAGTGCTGTAGCTGGGCGAGTTATTTAGTGTCCGTTCAAGCACATTTCTTGTTCTGGGTTGAAATACAATTCCCAATTTAGCAATTTCATAATTTAGTGGTTTCTGCTATATCAGAGCTATTTGAAATCTATCCCTAAAAGGGTATATAATATTCAAGGTGCACATTGGGTCATTCAGAATAACTTCACACACACCCGCTACTGTGTATTTCCAAGTCTAATTCTGGCACTAAACCCATACCTGTCACCCAGCGCCTAAATACTAGGCCTCAAATTTATATCCCGCTAAATCTGTCCTTAGTGCTGTAGCTGGGCGAGTTATTTAGTGTCCGTTCAAGCACATTTCTTGTTCTGGGTTGAAATACAATTCCCAATTTAGCAATTTCATAATTTAGTGGTTTCTGCTATATCAGAGCTATTTGAAATCTATCCCTAAAAGGGTATATAATATTCAAGGTGCACATTGGGTCATTCAGAATAACTTCACACACACCCGCTACTGTGTATTTCCAAGTCTAATTCTGGCACTAAACCCATACCTGTCACCCAGCGCCTAAATACTAGGCCTCAAATTTATATCCCGCTAAATCTGTCCTTAGTGCTGTAGCTGGGCGAGTTATTTAGTGTCCGTTCAAGCACATTTCTTGTTCTGGGTTGAAATACAATTCCCAATTTAGCAATTTCATAATTTAGTGGTTTCTGCTATATCAGAGCTATTTGAAATCTATCCCTAAAAGGGTATATAATATTCAAGGTGCACATTGGGTCATTCAGAATAACTTCACACACACCCGCTACTGTGTATTTCCAAGTCTAATTCTGGCACTAAACCCATACCTGTCACCCAGCGCCTAAATACTAGGCCTCAAATTTATATCCCGCTAAATCTGTCCCTAGTGCTGTAGCTGGGCGAGTTATTTAGTGTCCGTTCAAGCACATTTCTTGTTCTGGGTTGAAATACAATTCCCAATTTAGCAATTTCATAATTTAGTGGTTTCTGCTATATCAGAGCTATTTGAAATCTATCCCTAAAAGGGTATATAATATTCAAGGTGCACATTGGGTCATTCAGAATAACTTCACACACACCCGCTACTGTGTATTTCCAAGTCTAATTCTGGCACTAAACCCATACCTGTCACCCAGCGCCTAAATACTAGGCCTCAAATTTATATCCCGCTAAATCTGTCCTTAGTGCTGTAGCTGGGCGAGTTATTTAGTGTCCGTTCAAGCACATTTCTTGTTCTGGGTTGAAATACAATTCCCAATTTAGCAATTTCATAATTTAGTGGTTTCTGCTATATCAGAGCTATTTGAAATCTATCCCTAAAAGGGTATATAATATTCAAGGTGCACATTGGGTCATTCAGAATAACTTCACACACACCCGCTACTGTGTATTTCCAAGTCTAATTCTGGCACTAAACCCATACCTGTCACCCAGCGCCTAAATACTAGGCCTCAAATTTATATCCCGCTAAATCTGTCCTTAGTGCTGTAGCTGGGCGAGTTATTTAGTGTCCGTTCAAGCACATTTCTTGTTCTGGGTTGAAATACAATTCCCAATTTAGCAATTTCATAATTTAGTGGTTTCTGCTATATCAGAGCTATTTGAAATCTATCCCTAAAAGGGTATATAATATTCAAGGTGCACATTGGGTCATTCAGAATAACTTCACACACACCCGCTACTGTGTATTTCCAAGTCTAATTCTGGCACTAAACCCATACCTGTCACCCAGCGCCTAAATACTAGGCCTCAAATTTATATCCCGCTAAATCTGTCCCTAGTGCTGTAGCTGGGCGAGTTATTTAGTGTCCGTTCAAGCACATTTCTTGTTCTGGGTTGAAATACAATTCCCAATTTAGCAATTTCATAATTTAGTGGTTTCTGCTATATCAGAGCTATTTGAAATCTATCCCTAAAAGGGTATATAATATTCAAGGTGCACATTGGGTCATTCAGAATAACTTCACACACACCCGCTACTGTGTATTTCCAAGTCTAATTCTGGCACTAAACCCATACCTGTCACCCAGCGCCTAAATACTAGGCCTCAAATTTATATCCCGCTAAATCTGTCCCTAGTGCTGTAGCTGGGCGAGTTATTTAGTGTCCGTTCAAGCACATTTCTTGTTCTGGGTTGAAATACAATTCCCAATTTAGCAATTTCATAATTTAGTGGTTTCTGCTATATCAGAGCTATTTGAAATCTATCCCTAAAAGGGTATATAATATTCAAGGTGCACATAGGGTCATTCAGAATAACTTCACACACCCGCTACTGTGCATTTCCAAATCTAATTCTGTCACTAAACCCATACCTGTCACCCAGCGCCTAAATACTAGGCCTCAAATTTATATCCCGCTAAATCTCTCGTTACCGCTGTCCTGTTGTGGCTGGGAAAGTTATTTAGTGTCCGTCAAAGCACATTTTTTGTTCTGGGTTGAAATACAATTCCCAATTTAGCAATTTCATAATTTAGTCGTTTCTGCTATATCAGAGCTATTTGAAATCTATCCCTAAAAGGGTAGATCATATTGAAGGTGCACATAGGGTCATTCAGAATAACTTCACACACACGCTTCTGTGCATTTCCAAGTCTAATTCTGTCACTAAATCCATACCGGTCACCCAGCGCCTAAATACTAGGCCTCAAATTTATATCCCGCTGAATTTGAATACAATACATTGGGCCAAATAATATATTTGTTGTTGTGGTGAACCATAACAATGAGAAAAACATCTAGTAAGGGACGCGGACGTGGACATGGTCGTGGTGGTGTTAGTGGACCCTCTGGTGCTGGGAGAGGACGTGGCCGTTCTGCCACATCCACACGTCCTAGTGTACCAACTACCTCAGGTCCCAGTAGCCGCCAGAATTTACAGCGATATATGGTGGGGCCCAATGCCGTTCTAAGGATGGTAAGGCCTGAGCAGGTACAGGCATTAGTCAATTGGGTGGCCGACAGTGGATCCAGCACGTTCACATTATCTCCCACCCAGTCTTCTGCAGAAAGCGCACAGATGGCGCCTGAAAACCAACCCCATCAGTCTGTCACATCACCCCCATGCATACCAGGGAAACTGTCTCAGCCTCAAGTTATGCAGCAGTCTCTTATGCTGTTTGAAGACTCCGCTGGCAGGGTTTCCCAAGGGCATCCACCTAGCCCTTCCCCAGCGGTGAAAGACATAGAATGCACTGACGCACAACCACTTATGTTTCCTGATGATGAGGACATGGGAATACCACCTCAGCATGTCTCTGATGATGACGAAACACAGGTGCCAACTGCTGCGTCTTTCTGCAGTGTGCAGACTGAACAGGAGGTCAGGGATCAAGACTGGGTGGAAGACGATGCAGGGGACGATGAGGTCCTAGACCCCACATGGAATGAAGGTCGTGCCACTGACTTTCACAGTTCGGAGGAAGAGGCAGTGGTGAGACCGAGCCAACAGCGTAGCAAAAGAGGGAGCAGTGGGCAAAAGCAGAACACCCGCCGCCAAGAGACTCCGCCTGCTACTGACCGCCGCCATCTGGGACCGAGCACCCCAAAGGCAGCTTCAAGGAGTTCCCTGGCATGGCACTTCTTCAAACAATGTGCTGACGACAAGACCCGAGTGGTTTGCACGCTGTGCCATCAGAGCCTGAAGCGAGGCATTAACGTTCTGAACCTGAGCACAACCTGCATGACCAGGCACCTGCATGCAAAGCATGAACTGCAGTGGAGTAAACACCTTAAAACCAAGGAAGTCACTCAGGCTCCCCCTGCTACCTCTTCTGCTGCTGCCGCCTCGGCCTATTCTGCTGCTGCCGCCTCGGCCTCTTCCTCCGCCTCTGGAGGAACGTTGGCACCTGCCGCCCAGCAAACAGGGGATGTACCACCAACACCACCACCACCACCTCCGTCACCAAGCGTCTCAACCATGTCACACGCCAGCGTTCAGCTCTCCATCTCACAAACATTTGATAGAAAGCGTAAATTCCCACCTAGCCACCCTCGATCCCTGGCCCTGAATGCCAGCATTTCTAAACTACTGGCCTATGAAATGCTGTCATTTAGGCTGGTGGACACAGACAGCTTCAAACAGCTCATGTCGCTTGCTGTCCCACAGTATGTTGTTCCCAGCCGGCACTACTTCTCCAAGAGAGCCGTGCCTTCCCTGCACAACCAAGTATCCGATAAAATCAAGTGTGCACTGCGCAACGCCATCTGTGGCAAGGTCCACCTAACCACAGATACGTGGACCAGTAAGCACGGCCAGGGACGCTATATCTCCCTAACTGCACACTGGGTAAATGTAGTGGCAGCTGGGCCCCAGGCGGAGAGCTGTTTGGCGCACGTCCTTCCGCCGCCAAGGATCGCAGGGCAACATTCTTTGCCTCCTGTTGCCACCTCCTCCTTCTCGGCTTCCTCCTCCTCTTCTTCCACCTGCTCATCCAGTCAGCCACACACCTTCACCACCAACTTCAGCACAGCCCGGGGTAAACGTCAGCAGGCCATTCTGAAACTCATATGTTTGGGGGACAGGCCCCACACCGCACAGGAGTTGTGGCGGGGTATAGAACAACAGACCGACGAGTGGTTGCTGCCGGTGAGCCTCAAGCCCGGCCTGGTGGTGTGTGATAATGGGCGAAATCTCGTTGCAGCTCTGGGACTAGCCAATTTGACGCACATCCCTTGCTTGGCGCATGTGCTGAATTTGGTGGTGCAGAAGTTCATTCACAACTACCCCGACATGTCAGAGCTGCTGCATAAAGTGCGGGCCGTCTGTTCGCGCTTCCGGCGTTCACATCCTGCTGCTGCTCGCCTGTCTGCGCTACAGCGTAACTTCGGCCTTTCCCGCTCACCGCCTCATATGCGACGTGCCCACCAGGTGGAACTCCACCTTGCACATGCTGGACAGACTGTGCGAGCAGCAGCAGGCCATAGTGGAGTTTCAGCTGCAGCACGCACGGGTCAGTCGCACTACAGAACAGCACCACTTCACCACCAATGACTGGGCCTCCATGCGAGACCTGTGTGCCCTGTTGCGCTGTTTCGAGTACTCCACCAACATGGCCAGTGGCGATGACACCGTTATCAGCGTTACAATACCACTTCTATGTCTCCTTGAGAAAACACTTAGGGCGATGATGGAAGAGGAGGTGGCCCAGGAGGAGGAGGAGGAGGAGGAGGAAGAGGGGTCATTTTTAGCACTTTCAGGCCAGTCTCTTCGAAGTGACTCAGAGGGAGGTTTTTGGCAACAGCAGAGGCCAGGTACAAATGTGGCCAGCCAGGGCCCACTACTGGAGGACGAGGAGGACGAGGATGAGGAGGAGGTGGAGGAGGATGAGGATGAAGCATGGTCACAGCGGGGTGGCACCCAACGCAGCTCGGGTCCATCACTGGTGCGTGGCTGGGGGGAAAGGCAGGACGATGACGATACGCCTCCCACAGAGGACAGCTTGTCCTTACCCCTGGGCAGCCTGGCACACATGAGCGACTACATGCTGCAGTGCCTGCGCAACGACAGCAGAGTTGCCCACATTTTAACCTGTGCGGACTACTGGGTTGCCACCCTGCTGGATCCACGCTACAAAGACAATGTGCCCACCTTACTTCCTGCACTGGAGCGTGATAGGAAGATGCGCGAGTACAAGCGCACGTTGGTAGACGCGCTACTGAGAGCATTCCCAAATGTCACAGGGGAACAAGTGGAAGCCCAAGGCCAAGGCAGAGGAGGAGCAAGAGGTCGCCAAGGCAGCTGTGTCACGGCCAGCTCCTCTGAGGGCAGGGTTAGCATGGCAGAGATGTGGAAAACTTTTGTCAACACGCCACAGCTAACTGCACCACCACCTGATACGCAACGTGTTAGCAGGAGGCAACATTTCACTAACATGGTGGAACAGTACGTGTGCACACCCCTCCACGTACTGACTGATGGTTCGGCCCCATTCAACTTCTGGGTCTCTAAATTGTCCACGTGGCCAGAGCTAGCCTTTTATGCCTTGGAGGTGCTGGCCTGCCCGGCAGCCAGCGTTTTGTCTGAACGTGTATTCAGCACGGCAGGGGGCGTCATTACAGACAAACGCAGCCGCCTGTCTACAGCCAATGTGGACAAGCTGACGTTCATAAAAATGAACCAGGCATGGATCCCACAGGACCTGTCCGTCCCTTGTCCAGATTAGACATTAACTACCTCCCCATAACCATATATTATTGGACTCCAGGGCACTTCCTCATTCAATCCTATTTTTATTTTCATTTTACCATTATATTGCGAGGCTACCCAAAGTTGAATGAACCTCTCCTCTGCCTGTGTGCTAGGCCTAAATATATGCCAATGGACTGTTGCAGTGGTGGCTGACGTGAAGCCTCATTCTCTGCTATGACATGCAGACTGATTCTCTGCTGACATGAAGACAGATTCTCTGTTACGGGACCTCCCTCCTCTGCCTGGGTGCTGGGCCTAAATATATGCCAATGGACTGTTGCAGTGGTGGCTGACATGAAGCCTGATTCTCTGCTATGACATGCAGACTAATTCTCTGCTGACATGAAGCCAGATTGTCTGTTACGGGACCTCTCTCCTCTGCCTGGGTGCTGGGCCTAAATTTATGACAATGGACTGTTGCAGTGGTGGCTGACGTGAAGCCTGATTCTCTGCTATGACATGCAGACTGATTCTCTGCTGACATGAAGCCAGATTGTCTGTTACGGGACCTCTCTGCTCTGCCTGTGTGCTAGGCCTAAATATATGCCAATGGACTGTTGCAGTGGTGGCTGACGTGAAGCCTCATTCTCTGCTATGACATGCAGACTGATTCTCTGCTGACATGAAGCCAGATTGTCTGTTACGGGACCTCTCTGCTCTGCCTGTGTGCTAGGCCTAAATATATGCCAATGGACTGTTGCAGTGGTGGCTGACGTGAAGCCTGATTCTCTGCTATGACATGCAGACTGATTCTCTGCTGACATGAAGCCAGATTGTCTGTTACGGGACCTCTCTGCTCTGCCTGTGTGCTAGGCCTAAATATATGCCAATGGACTGTTGCAGTGGTGGGTGACGTGAAGCCTCATTCTCTGCTATGACATGCAGACTGATTCTCTGCTGACATGAAGACAGATTCTCTGTTACGGGACCTCCCTCCTCTGCCTGGGTGCTGGGCCTAAATATATGCCAATGGACTGTTGCAGTGGTGGCTGACATGAAGCCTGATTCTCTGCTATGACATGCAGACTAATTCTCTGCTGACATGAAGCCAGATTGTCTGTTACGGGACCTCTCTCCTCTGCCTGGGTGCTGGGCCTAAATTTATGACAATGGACTGTTGCAGTGGTGGCTGACGTGAAGCCTGATTCTCTGCTATGACATGCAGACTGATTCTCTGCTGACATGAAGCCAGATTGTCTGTTACGGGACCTCTCTGCTCTGCCTGTGTGCTAGGCCTAAATATATGCCAATGGACTGTTGCAGTGGTGGCTGACGTGAAGCCTCATTCTCTGCTATGACATGCAGACTGATTCTCTGCTGACATGAAGACAGATTCTCTGTTACGGGACCTCCCTCCTCTGCCTGGGTGCTGGGCCTAAATATATGCCAATGGACTGTTGCAGTGGTGGCTGACATGAAGCCTGATTCTCTGCTATGACATGCAGACTAATTCTCTGCTGACATGAAGCCAGATTGTCTGTTACGGGACCTCTCTCCTCTGCCTGGGTGCTGGGCCTAAATTTATGACAATGGACTGTTGCAGTGGTGGCTGACGTGAAGCCTGATTCTCTGCTATGACATGCAGACTGATTCTCTGCTGACATGAAGCCAGATTGTCTGTTACGGGACCTCTCTCCTCTGCCTGTGTGTGTGCTGGGCCTAAATATATGCCAATGGACTGTTGCAGTGGTGGCTGACGTGAAGCCTCATTCTCTGCTATGACATGCAGACTAATTCTCTGCTGACATGAAGACAGATTCTCTGTTACGGGACCTCTCTCCTCTGCCTGGGTGCCGGGGCCTAAATATCTGAGAATGGACTGTTCCAGTGGTGGGTGACGGGAAGCCAGATTCTCTGCTATGGAACCTCTCTCCAATTGATTTTGGTTAATTTTTATTTATTTAATTTTTATTTTAATTCATTTCCCTATCCACATTTGTTTGCAGGGGATTTACCTACATGTTGCTGCCTTTTGCAGCCCTCTAGCTCTTTCCTGGGCTGTTTTACAGCCTTTTTAGTGCCGAAAAGTTCGGGTCCCCATTGACTTCAATGGGGTTCGGGTTCGGGACGAAGTTCGGATCGGGTTCGGATCCCGAACCCGAACATTTCCGGGATGTTCGGCCGAACTTCTCGAACCCGAACATCCAGGTGTTCGCTCAACTCTACTCAACTCTACTCATCATCTCTGAGCAGTTGTTTATCACTCGATTTGATAAAGGGGATTCTGGATTTGCGTTTACCCTGACGTAGCAAGGCTAGCATAAATTTTGTAGGTCTATTGCCATGAGCAAAGAATTTTTGTTTTGAGGTCAAATATATTTTCGCTGATTGTGCATTTAGGTGGGTTTTTAGTTCTTCTCTGGTAGTATTAAGTTCCTCTAAAGTATCTCCGTCTTTATGTCGCTTGTGTGCGCATTCTAGGTTAAAGATCCTTGAGAGAATTTCGTCAGTTTTTTTCTGTCTCAATTTCCTTAAGTTAGCCGCTAGAGAGATAAATTCGCCTCTTATTACTGCTTTGTGGGCTTCCCATACAAATTGCGGAGCGGTCTCCCCTTGATTGTTGTGCTCAAAGTATTCTTTAATTTTCTTACTAATGGCCACTCTTATATCCGTTGAACTGAGCAGCGTCTCATTCAATCTCCAACTGAAACTCTTGGGAGGTGTGTTGAAAGGTTTGAATGAGAGAAACACTGGCGCGTGATCCGAGTGTATGATATGTCCAATTTTAATGTCTTGACAAAGATGAAGATTGTGGGCCGGGAAACAGATGTAATCTAATCTCTGATAAGAATTATGGGGGGCGGAAAAGTGTGTGTAATCTTTTTCTTTTGGGTTGAAGGCTCTCCAAACGTCCACTAGGGAACTTTTGTTCAAAGATCTTTTTATACTGGTTAGAGTTTTATTCGGGACTGCTGATTTTCCTGTTGAGGAGTCTAATCGGGGATTTAGGGATAAATTGAAATCGCCTGCTAATATTACTAACCCTTCCCTGAAGGACTCAAAATCTAGCCAGAATTTATCAAACCATTTTTTATGGGCAGTGTTAGGGGCGTAGATGTTCACAAGGGTGTAAAGGTGGGTGTCAATTTTTCCTTTGACCATAATAAATCTCCCTTCTGTGTCTGACAAGGTGTTGATGTGTTGGAAATCAGTATTCTTATGTATCCCTATACTAGTGCCTGACTTACTGGAAGAAGTGGATGTGCTGTGATACCAGAGGTTATATTTATTCCTGACTAGATCCGGAGCTCTCTCATGTTTAAAGTGTGTTTCTTGTAGCAGTATTATGTTGGCTTTTTCTTTATTAAGTTGGTTAAGAATTTGGCTCCTTTTAACTGGGGATTTAAAGCCTCTAACGTTGTAGGTGGCAATTTTAAGTTCTGCCATTGGGTGAGTTGTGGGGGAGGTGTCGCGTGGGATATTTACTCACTGCGTGTATGTTCCCAGAGAGGATATCATTGTGTCCTTCTTCCTTTAAAGGTACCTTTTGGAAATGAAAGGAAAGGTGGGAGGGGGGGGGGTGATGATCATTCTAAATAGATAGAAAACATAACATAGATTAACTTGACATAGTAAAATTAACAATATCGCCATAAGAGTAAAGGCAATTAGGAGGTGCTGAAACAAAGTAAAAAACAATATACTGGTCCTTATTGAGGGCCGTAATATGTAAAACTGTAACCCAGTGGGTTTAGATAGTTTGGTCATACTTGTGACGTATGACACAGGTGACAGTTATAAAGGTACTATACCAATTCAAAACTAAAGAGTAACAATGATATTAGATATATCGAAAACTCTATTAATTACTTGTGAGGATCAAGCCGGATTGTGGAGCGAGGGTAACCCATCCGAGAAAATAACTTGTCGTGCTAGGTAAAGATAATTGGGGGGTTAGGGCGGATGGAGGGACCCTCACATCTCACAAGCCGGAGGAGCCTACAGTTGTCCATCTTCACAACAGAAAAGGAGATGGGAATAGTTACTGTCTTATAAACATCTTGCATGAGGGAAACTGTGTAAAAGAAAGGGCTTGTGGAGAAGAGAGTCTTCAATCATCTTCGGTGATAAGACGCCTCGGTGTCATCTTCCCTTGTCTTTTCTTATTCTTTATTGCTTTGCTGGACAACACGGTCTCCCAGGTGGAAGGATGGGGGATCTCAGGCGGAATAAGGACATCCGTAGCCATAGACCAATCTTGTATGTCCAAGTCCTCCAATCCAAGAGCTGTGAGGACCTCTGGCAGGTCTTTCTGTGTTCTGATGATATATTTTCTTTCTCTCCATGTTATTAGTATACCAAAGGGGAAAAGCCAGCGAAAGGCAATTTTCTTGTGCCTGAGGTGATCTGTTAGGGGTTTTAATATGCGTCTCTTGTTTAATGTGGCGGGAGCCAGATCTTGAAAAAGTAAAATTGTGGAATCTTCATATTCAATGCGTTCCATTTCTCTTGCTTTTTTCATAATAGCTTCTTTCTGTGCGAAATTCAGCAATTTGCATATTACATCTCTTGGGGGTTCACCTGGTTTTGGTTTTGGGCGAAGTGCTCTGTGAGCTCTTTCTATAATTATGGGATCTTGTGTGGTATTGTCCAATAATGAGTTGCAAATCTCTTCAACAGCTTTTGGGACAGCTTCATTAGCTACGGTTTCAGGTATTCCTCTAAAGCGGATATTATTCCTCCTACCCCTATTATCTTGATCCTCAATATAGTCATGAAGGTAATTTATATGCTGTTGATATTTTGAGAGAGTGTCTGAAGCTTGTCTGGTATAGTTAGAGAAAGCTGTTTTGTTGGTCTCTAATATTTCAACTCTGCTGCCAATCTGTCTCATTTCTCTTTTAATTTCGGATAAGTCCTCTAAAACTGGATTTAGAGCGTCTGATAGTGCTCTAGAAATAAAGGACCTGGACAGTGGAAGCTCTGACAATAGTTCTGGCGTTTCTTCATTGTCACTGTCTCCATCCTGTGATCTCGCTGTGTGTTTTGATGATGCACCTTTTGGCGTAGAGATCTGAGCTCCTGTATTCCCTTGTGATTTCTTCATTACAAATTTATCTATGCCCGTTTGGGACAGGTGTGAGGATTTAGTTTGACCTTGGTGATCCTGGCTGACGCCTTTGTATTTTCCTATCTTTACCATAAGTGCAAATAGATTAGAGACCAACTATAAAGATGGGTGTCACCTGTGTCTGTCATTGGCGAAAGCAGTTGTTTAAGGCATATCTATATTCCCACGCTGTGGTGCACAAATATGTAGGTTCTTCTGTCTAGCCAAGCTGTGGTGAACTATTAGCTTTCTTGTAGCACAATTCCTTCACATATCTTGCTGCCTGTTGAAACTTTGCAGACGTATGTTATGAAGGGAAAAAATTGGGTCACTGGCCCTTTAAATTCAAAAGTTGTAGTATATGTGGGTCTTCTGCTGAAGATCCAAGTAAAAATTGTAGGTAACCTACTTCTTTAAAATGTCAATGGGGAAGGACTTGCTACAGGGGAGTGGGAGGAAGTGGCTGCAAAGGAGGATGAGGGATCCGAGCTACTTAAAACTGAATTTGTGTGTCCTTCTAGTTATAGATATAACTGACTAGGCTCGATTATTTCTCACCGGGTCTCCAAGAAGTCCTTTGCAATGTAGCACTGCAGGAGAGATCGTGAAGCGCTAGCTCCCAAGCACTGCCGTGTCGCGTCTTTTAAATTCACGGGCCGCGATGCGATCCAGTCTGGAGGTATTGGTCACGATGTCTGCTAGTTACAGCTAAGACTCTCAGCCCCTTGAATCACGAGGATGGGAGAGGGAGAGCCGGTAAAACGGCCGTCTGCCAGAGACTGTCTGCCGCGCTGTATGCTCAGGGAGAATATCCTCTGCCCCCGGCTGCACTATGAAGCGCTGTATAGCTTGGGCTGCTAAGCGGTAAGTTCAGGGTTCCTTACCGGCAAGTAGTCTCCCCTCCTGTAAGGAACTTCTTCTTTAACTTGTTATAGCAGGCTTGGCGCGAAGTGTCTGTCAGCCGTCCGAAGCAATGGCGTCAGGCTTCTGATGTCCGTCTGGGCCGCAGACGAGAAGGACCGCTTTAGACAGCCGGAAAAAGTTCCAAAGGGGTTCAAAATGATCCTAAATGCGGTGTCAGACCGATTGAGACCTTCTCCAGGGTCTGTAGAGTTAGCAGAGATCAGGATGTCTCAAGATTTGCTCTGGGTCGCAGGAGCTCAAGCAAGGCGCTTCCTCTCTGTTCGGCTGCAAGCCACGCCCCCCCCGGGAATTGTATTTCAACCCAGAACAAAAACTGTGCTTTGACGGACACTAAATAACTTGCCCAGCCACAACAGTACAGCAGTAACGACAGATTCAGCAGGATATAAATTTGAGGCCTAGTATTTAGGCGCTGGGTGACAGGTATATGTTTTACGGACAGAATTAGACTTGGAAATGCACAGTAGCGTGTGTGTGAAGTTATTCAGAATGACCCTATGTGCACCTTGAATCTGATATACCCTTTTAGGGATAGATTTAAAATAGCTCTGATACAGCAGAAACCAATAAATTAGGCATTTGCTAAATTGGGAATTGTATTTCAACCGAGAACAAAAAATGTGCTTTGACGGACACTAAATTACTTGCCCAGCCACAACAGTACAGCAGTAACGACAGATTTAGCAGGATATAAATTTGAGGCCTAGTATTTAGGCGCTGGGTGACAGGTATACGTTTTACGGACAGAATTAGACTTGGAAATGCACAGTAGCGTGTGTGTGAAGTTATTCAGAATGACCCTATGTGCACCTTGAATCTGATATACCCTTTTAGGGATAGATTTAAAATAGCTCTGATACAGCAGAAACCAATAAATTAGGCATTTGCTAAATTGGGAATTGTATTTCAACCGAGAACAAAAAATTTGCTTTGACGGACACTAAATAACTTGCCCAGCCACAACAGTACAGCAGTAACGACAGATTTAGCGGGATATAAATTTGAGGCCTAGTATTTAGGCGCTGGGTGACAGGTATAGATTTACTGACAGAATTAGACTTGGAAATGCACAGTAGCGTGTGTGTGAAGTTATTCAGAATGACCCTATGTGCACCTTGAATCTGATATACCATTTTAGGGATAGATTTAAAATAGCTCTGATACAGCAGAAACCAATAAATAAGGCATTTGCTAAATTGGGAATTGTATTTCAACCGAGAACAAAAAATGTGCTTTGACGGACACTAAATAACTTGCCCAGCCACAACAGTACAGCAGTAACGACAGATTTAGCAGGATATAAATTTGAGGCCTAGTATTTAGGCGCTGGGTGACAGGTATACGTTTTACGGACAGAATTAGACTTGGAAATGCACAGTAGCGTGTGTGTGAAGTTATTCAGAATGACCCTATGTGCACCTTGAATCTGATATACCATTTTAGGGATAGATTTAAAATAGCTCTGATACAGCAGAAACCAATAAATTAGGAAATTGCTAAATTGGGAATTGTATTTCAACCCAGAACAAAAAATGTTCTTTGACGTACACTAAATAACTTGCCCAGCCACAACAGTACAACAGTAACGACAGATTTAGCAGGATATAAATTTGAGGCCTAGTATTTAGGCGCTGGGTGACAGGTATACGTTTTACGGACAGAATTAGACTTGGAAATGCACAGTAGCGTGTGTGTGAAGTTATTCAGAATGACCCTATGTGCACCTTGAATCTGATATACCCTTTTAGGGATAGATTTAAAATAGCTCTGATACAGCAGAAACCAATAAATTAGGAAATTGCTAAATTGGGAATTGTATTTCAACCCAGAACAAAAAATGTGCTTTGACGGACACTAAATAACTTGCCCAGCCACAACAGTACAGCAGTAACGACAGATTTAGCAGGATATAAATTTGAGGCCTAGTATTTAGGCGCTGGGTGACAGGTATACGTTTTACGGACAGAATTAGACTTGGAAATGCACAGTAGCGTGTGTGAAGTTATTCAGAATGACCCTATGTGCACCTTGAATCTGATATACCCTTTTAGGGATAGATTTAAAATAGCTCTGATACAGCAGAAACCAATAAATTAGGAAATTGCTAAATTGGGAATTGTATTTCAACCCAGAACAAAAAATGTGCTTTGACGGACACTAAATAACTTGACCAGCTACAGCAGTAACGACAGATTTAGCTGGATATAAATTTGAGGCCTAGTATTTAGGCGCTGGGTGACAGGTATAGGTTTACTGACAGAATTAGACTTGGAAATGCACAGTAGCGGGTGTGTGAAGTTATTCTGAATGACCCTATGTGCACCTTGAATAAGATATACCCTTTTAGGGATAGATTTCAAATAGCTCTGATACAGCAGAAACCACTAAATTATGAAATGGCTAAATTGGGAATTGTATATCAACCCAGAACAAAAAATGTGCTTTGACGGACACTAAATAACTTGACCAGCTACAGCAGTAACGACAGATTTAGCTGGATATAAATTTGAGGCCTAGTATTTAGGCGCTGGGTGACAGGTATAGGTTTACTGACAGAATTAGACTTGGAAATGCACAGTAGCGGGTGTGTGAAGTTATTCTGAATGACCCTATATGCACCTTGAATAAGATATACCCTTTTAGGGATAGATTTCAAATAGCTCTGATACAGCAGAAACCACTAAATTATGAAATTGCTAAATTGGGAATTGTATATCAACCCAGAACAAAAAATGTGCTTTGACGGACACTAAATAACTTGACCAGCCACAACAGTACAGCAGTAACGACATATTTAGCTGGATATAAATTTGAGGCCTAGTATTTAGGCCCTGGGTGACAGGTATAGGTTTACTGACAGAATTAGACTGGGATATGGCCAAAAAATAACCACACTATTGCTGTTTAAATGCACTTGGTGTGACAGCTTGACCAACCACACTACTGAGGGTTAAATGCACTTGTGTCATGGTCTTACCTTCTTGCTGTTCTCCTTCGTTTGACATGTGCTGGCGGCCATCTTGGTTTCTGGGTTTCTTGTAGCCTCCCACCCTGCGGCTTCTCCTTCCCACTGGGAGGAGCTGGATGCCTAGCTCATATATATAGGAGGTCTGTGGCTTCAGTTCCTTGCTTGGTCCTCCTGTGTTCACATGCTCTAAGACTGCTGCTGCTTCTGGTTCCTGATCCTGGCCTTGTCTGACTACCCCGCTGGTTCCTGATCCTGGCTTCGTCTGACTACCCTGCTGGTTCCTGATCCAGGCTTCGTCTGACTACCCTTCTGGTTCCTGACCTCTGGCTACGCAAGACCCTGCTTCGGTTTAGCCATCCGTTTGGACTTTTGCTTACAGCTTGATTTTCAATAAAGCCTTCTTATTTCCACTTATCTCTTGTTGTACGTCTGGTTCATGGTTCCATGACATTAGGACCAAGCCATGAATTCTGACGGTACAGGGCCATCCTCGCTACCTACGCTGGTTGCCAGACTTGATCAGCAGGATCACCTGTTGGGTCGGTTCGCTGTGGCGTTGCAAACCCTGCTTGAACGCACGGCTCATTTCGCTTCCGTTGCCGATGGGTCGGTTGTCGCTCCTGGGCCCGCTCCTACTGCCGCTCCGGTTGTTGCGCCAGAGTCTACCCCGACACCTGTTGCTGCGCCTGCGGTGTCTCGGGGTATGACCGGTTCTGCCCCCCTTCCACAGCGCTTTGGGGGAGAGCCAACTCAGTGCCGAGGTTTCCTTAACCAGGTGGGCATTTATTTCGAGTTGCTGCCACATGCCTTTCCTACTGAGAGATCAAAGGTGGGCTTCTTGATCTCGCTGCTCTCGGACAAGGCCTTGGCCTGGGCCAGCCCTTTATGGGAGAACAACAATCCGGTGGTTGCCGAGTTTTCCGGTTTTGTTGCTTCTCTTCGGAAGGTATTCGATGTGCCGGCTCGTGCTGCCTCTGCTGCGAAGCTCCTTATGTCCATCAGACAGGGTTCACGATCCGTAGCTGAATACGCCATTGAGTTTCGTACCCTGGCAGCAGAGGTGGGCTGGAATAATGAGGCTCTGGTCGCTGCTTTCTCTCATGGTCTCTCGGATGCCTTGAAGGATGAGGTTGCAGCTAAGGACCTACCAGTGGAGCTCGAGTCTCTTATTTCTTTCCTGATTTTGATTGACACCAGACTCAGGGAGAGACCTTCCTTTAAGGAGAGCCTGCGGAGGTCTTCTAACAGATTGGCGCCTACGTTTGCTGTCCCACCCGTGCCTCCCTCTCCTCCCACGCCTCCTGGGGATGACTTGTCTGGGGGTGAACCCATGCAGCTGGGGTTTGCTCGCCTGTCCGAGGGGGAGAGGGTACTCCGGAGACGCGAGGGCCGATGCATGTACTGTGGTCTCGGTGGGCATTTTCGGTTGGCATGTCCGAACCGTCCGGGAAACGCTCGCACCTGAGATCCTGTCGGGGGCAGATCTTGGGTGGAGTCTCCTCGTCCCCGGTTTCCCGTGTTGACAAACCACTGATCACTGTTGTCCTCTCCTGGGTCGGGGGCTCGGTGACGACCCAGGCGTTGGTGGACTCTGGTGCTGGTGGTTTGTTCATTGATAGTGTGTTCGCTGCCGCCAATTCCATTCCTCTGCAGCCTCGAGGTTCCCCACTGGCTCTTGAGGCGATAGACGGCAGACCCCTTCTGCCGCCACACGTGACTCATGAGACCCTTCCAGTGGGGATAGCCATTGGTGCCGTTCACAGAGAGTCGGTCTGTCTCCAGGTGATTTCGTCTCCACACTACTCGGTGGTCTTGGGGTACCCCTGGCTCCAGAAGCATAATCCGACTTTCGATTGGAGATCGGCCGAGATCCTCTCGTGGTCACCGCAGTGTGGGGCTAGTTGCATCCATGGGCCTGTCAAGTTGCTGTGTACTTCCTCGGACTCTCTGTTGCCTCCTGAATACGAAGAGTACCGGGATGTATTCGATAAGGTGCGCGCGGTTGCCCTACCTCCGCACCGCCCATACGATTGTGCCATAGAGTTACAATCTGGTGCCGTTCCTCCTCATGGCAAAGTCTATCCACTGTCGGTAGCGGAGAATGAGGCCATGGAGGAGTACGTGAGGGAGGCGCTTTCACGCGGACACATTCGCAAATCCTCGTCCCCGGCAGGGGCTGGATTTTTCTTTGTGAAAAAGAAGGGCGGTGAGTTGAGGCCTTGCATCGATTACAGGGGTCTCAATCGCATCACGATCAAGAACGCTTACCCGATACCCTTGATTTCCGAGCTGTTCGATCGCCTCAAAGGGGCCACGGTCTTTACCAAACTCGACCTGAGGGCGGCATATAACCTGGTAAGGATCAAGGCGGGTGATGAGTGGAAGACCGCGTTTAACACCAGGACCGGTCATTATGAATCCTTGGTTATGCCCTTTGGGTTGTGCAATGCGCCCGCAGTCTTCCAGGAATTAATCAACGATGTTTTCCGTGACCTGTTGCAGCAGTGTGTGGTGGTCTATTTGGATGACATCTTGGTATATTCTGAATCCATGGAGGCCCACATTATGGATGTCAGACGAGTGTTGCAACGGTTACGAGAGAACAGGCTGTTCGGTAAGCTTGAGAAATGCGAATTTCACCGATCCCAGGTAACCTTCTTAGGTTACATCATTTCCGCTGAGGGGTTCTCCATGGATCCTGAGAAGGTTTCGGCTGTCTTACAGTGGCCCCAGCCCAGTGGTCTCCGTGCCCTGCAGCGCTTTTTGGGCTTCGCCAATTATTATCGGAAGTTCATCAGGGACTTTTCTATGCTAGCCAAGCCTCTCACGGATCTGACCAGGAAGGGCAGTAATTTCCAGGTCTGGCCGCTCGAGGCCATCCGAGCTTTTGAGGCTCTAAAGTCCGCCTTTGTGTCGGCTCCGATTCTGTCGCATCCCAACCCTGGGTTGCCCTTTGTCCTCGAGGTGGACGCGTCTGAGACGGGAGTAGGCGCTCTTCTGTCTCAGCGTAGAACACCAGAGGGCCCTCTGCTTCCTTGTGGGTTTTACTCCCGGAAACTGTCTTCCGCGGAGTGCAACTACCAGATTGGTGACAGGGAGTTATTGGCCATCGTGCAGGCCCTTAAAGAATGGAGGCACTTGCTCGAGGGTTCGGTGGTTCCGGTTCTCATCCTGACGGACCACAAGAATCTGGCTACCTTTCTGAGGCCAAGAGATTGACACCACGTCAGGCCAGATGGGCTCTGTTCTTGTCACGTTTTAATTACGTGGTCTCCTACCTACCCGGTTCCAAGAACATCAGAGCGGATGCCTTATCACGGCAGTACTCCGAGCTGTCCGGGGAGGAGGCGATTCCGACTTCGGTCATACCTCCGAATCAGATCCTGGCCGCCATTCGCACCAGCCTGACCTCTCCCCTGGGTGAGCAGATTTTGGCGGCTCAATCTGGTGCTCCCTCTGGGAGACCCAACGGCAGATGTTTTGTGCCTGAGGAATTGCGCACTCGGTTGTTGCGAACCTACCATAACTCCAAGGCCGCGGGGCATCCTGGAAAGAATCAGCTGTCCTGGGCTGTTTCACGTCTGTTCTGGTGGCCTTCTCTACGTTCCGACATCGCCGCATATGTAGCGGCATGCTCCGTTTGTGCCCAGAGTAAGTCCCCTCGGCACCTTCCGTTGGGCCTTTTGCAACCCATAGCCACCGGGGAGCGCCCATGGTCACACCTGGGGATGGATTTCATTGTGGACCTCCCTGCATCCCGAGGCCATACGGTCATTCTCATGATTGTGGATCGGTTTTCCAAAATGTGCCACTGTGTTCCTCTCAAGAAGTTACCCTCTGCACAAGAGTTGGCCACGATTTTCGCCAGGGAGGTCTTCCGGTTGCACGGTTTGCCCAAGGAGATTGTGTCGGATCGGGGGAGTCAGTTTGTGTCCAGGTTCTGGCGCGCCTTTTGCTCCCAGTTGGGGATTCATCTCTCTTTCTCCTCGGCCTACCACCCTCAGTCCAATGGGGCCGCAGAACGATCCAATCAGGCCTTGGAGCAATTCCTTCGTTGCTATGTCTCCGATCACCAAGACAATTGGGTTGACCTCCTGCCTTGGGCTGAGTTTGCCAGGAACACGGCGGTGAACTCTTCCTCTGGGACGTCTCCCTTCTTGGCCAATTATGGGTTCCAACCTGCCGTGTTACCGGAAGTATTCTCTCCCCAGGATATTTCGGCTGTGGAGGATCACCTTTCCGTCCTACGTGCTTCTTGGGTACAGATCCAGAGGTCCCTTGAGGTCTCTGCGCAGCGCCAGAGACTCCAGGCTGATCGCAGACGAGCGCCCGCTCCTTCCTACCAGGTCGGAGACCGTGTATGGTTGTCCACCCGCAACCTCAACCTTCGAGTGCCCACTCCCAAGCTGGCGCCTCGCTTTGTTGGTCCCTTCCGAGTGCTTCGCAGGGTAAACCCGGTAGCCTATGCCCTTGCGCTTCCTCCTGGCATGCGGATCTCCAACGTGTTTCATGTCTCCCTGTTGAAGCCATTGGTGTGTAATCGTTTCACTTCCTCGGTTCCTCGGCCCCGTCCGGTCCAAGTGGGCAATCGTGAGGAATATGAGGTGAGCAATATCCTGGACTCACGCCTGGTCCGCGGTCGGTTGCAGTTTTTGGTCCATTGGCGTGGTTATGGTCCAGAGGAGCGTTCCTGGGTTCCCTCCGCAGATGTCCATGCTCCTGCTTTGCTCCGAGTCTTCCACGCACGCTTCCCTCAGAAACCGTTCCTTACTCCGCGGAGGAGGGGCCCTTGAGGGGGAGGTACTGTCATGGTCTTACCTTCTTGCTGTTCTCCTTCGTTTGACATGTGCTGGCGGCCATCTTGGTTTCTGGGTTTCTTGTAGCCTCCCACCCTGCGGCTTCTCCTTCCCACTGGGAGGAGCTGGATGCCTAGCTCATATATATAGGAGGTCTGTGGCTTCAGTTCCTTGCTTGGTCCTCCTGTGTTCACATGCTCTAAGACTGCTGCTGCTTCTGGTTCCTGATCCTGGCCTCGTCTGACTACCCCGCTGGTTCCTGATCCTGGCTTCGTCTGACTACCCTGCTGGTTCCTGATCCAGGCTTCGTCTGACTACCCTTCTGGTTCCTGACCTCTGGCTACGCAAGACCCTGCTTCGGTTTAGCCATCCGTTTGGACTTTTGCTTACAGCTTGATTTTCAATAAAGCCTTCTTATTTCCACTTATCTCTTGTTGTACGTCTGGTTCATGGTTCCATGACAACTTGGTGACAGGCGCAGCTTGCCCCTGATGTAGTATATGGCCAAAAAGAAACAGACTATTGCTGGTTAAATGCACTTGGTGTGACAGCTTCACACTGATGTAGCAATTAGCCAAAAAACAACCACACCATTAAGGGTTAAATGCACTTGGTCGCAGCTTGTGCTGGCACACCACAAGACACAAAATGGCCGCCGATCACCCCAGAAAAAAGTGACTGACAAACGGTCTGGGCAGCCTAAAAACAGTGAGCAATTGAGTATCAGCAGCTCAATGATCCACAGCTGCAGATCGATCAATTAATCAAGTCCTTTGGAGGAGTTAATCTGCCTAATCTCGCCCTACTGTCGCAGCCGCAACCTCTCCCTATGCTGATCAGAGCAGAGTGACGGGCGGCGCTATGTGACTCCAGCTTAAATAGAGGCTGGGTCACATGGTGCTCTGGCCAATCACAGCCATGCCAATAGTAGGCATGGCTGTGATGGCCTCTTGGGGCAAGTAGTATGACGCTTGTTGATTGGCTGCTTTGCAGCCTTTCAAAAAGCGCCAAGAAAGCGACGAACACCGAACCCGAACTTTTACGAAAATGTCCGGGTTCGGGTCTGTGTCACGGACACCCCAAAATTCGGTACGAACCCGAACTATACAGTTCGGGTTCGCTCATCCCTAATTATAACCACTCTGCAGCTTTGGCTCTAATCTGACTGAAATGGCTGCTGCTGGCATCAGTCTCTCTGCCACTGCTGCTCTTAGGGTGGCCAGACGTCTGGTTTTTAGACTCCTGGTCCGGAGCAAGGCCAGGATAGATGGCCAGAAGTCCCCCTTTTTTGTTTTTATGGATGATGGGATGGCGGGCCCGGCTCAGGCATGGTCACTTCAAGTACAAATGGCAGGGGGCAGGGCCTGGCAGCATGTCCGGATCACACTGCGCGCTTACGTGATGCCACAAAGTTATCAGCGCTGCAGGTCCGGCAGGAAGTTGAGAACAGAGGAGCGCGGGAGCCACTGCTAGTCTGCCACTGCCCACTTGCCAAGTAGTCTGACTCTATACTACAGTCACTCACCCCACCTCGCCTCGTTCTCTCTCTGCCAGACATTTCTGCCAGCCTCAACCAGGCCCAGGAGCAGCACTCATTCAGCCAGCCAGAGCCCACACTGAGCCCAGCCAGCCTCCAGCATTCAGCCTTGCCAGTTACCACTGACTTTCAGCGGGTCGATTCAGCAGCTTTCAGCCAGAGCCAGCTCAGGTAAGAGTTACTATCTGGCCTTGGTATGTTCTGTATTTTATTATATGTGAGCTGGCCTGGTATAAGTTATACCTCTTCTGGTATATTATGATGTATAACTTATACCAGCTGTACATATATAATACCCAGGTTATACCAGCATGCTCCATATCACTGTATACAAGATGTATAACTTATACCAGCTGTACATATATAATTATATACAGGAGATGCCCAAGTTATACCAGCACGCTCCATATACCTATATACAAGAAGATGTATAACTTATACCAGTTGCACATATATATTTATTTACAGGAGATACCCAGGTTATACCAGCATGGTCCATATCACTGTGTACAAGAAGATGTATAACTTATACCAGCTGTACATACAGTATATAATTATATACAGGATTTTTTTTCTCTCTTCCCCTCTCCCCCCCCCCCTCTCTTTCTTTTCCTTTTCTTCTCCTACCTTAATCACTTCCTTTACTCGTCTTCTCTCTTACCTGAATCAGTTTACATTCTTTACTGAAACCTAGAAGCAAGGTTTATTAACTTGCACTTTGTGATTATCATTTATACACCAGGTGGTATTGTAAAATGCACTTGTGTATATGTCTTTTGATTAGATATTAATCCCCTGCTGGGGATAACATGCTTTGTTATGTTAAATTCTAAAACTCGATAAAATCGTTTAAACAATAATTATATACAAGAGATGCCCAGGTTATACCAGCATGCTTCATATCACTATATACAAGAAGATGTATAACTTATACCAGCTGTACATATATAATTATATACAGGAGATACCCAGGTTATACCAGCATGCTGGATATCACTATATACAAGATGTATAAATTATACCAGCTGTACATATATAATTATATACAGGAGATACCCAGGTTATATCATCAGCGTGGTCCACTATATCACTATATACAAGAAGATGTTATACTGTATATCATACTATATTTGTGGGAGGAGCTAAGCGAGGAACAGAATAGGCATGCCTACGGACTGTCCTAACCCAACTGGCTGGAGTGTGCCCGGCGCCAGTGACGAGGTAAGGCCTGAATAAGTGGGCCACCTAGGAGGAGAGTATAAGAAAAGGGGACGGGAGGGAGGGGCAACAAACGGGCGCCCTCCTGCTTGTAGGAGGGGGTCTAAATAGGGTGAGTACGCTCCTCCCACAATTACAGGCTGCAAGCAGCCTTCAACATTTGTGGGAGGAGCTAAGCGAGGAACAGAATAGGCATGCCTACGGACTGTCCTAACCCAACTGGCTGGAGTGTGCCCGGCGCCAGTGACGAGGTAAGACCTGAATAAGTGGCCAAAAAGAGAACTGGTACGTAGCAGGGAGCAAAGCATTTATTGAAGCATTGTGTGAACTATAATGCCAACGAACAAAAGGCTCTGGAGATCTCCGCCCGTGGATTCGGAATGCACCTTGTGAAGCAGGACGACCGCCAACGACCCATCTTGCGGATGACATGCGCCGGTACCTGGTGCCTTGATGCTGCGGATGCGGCCCCTATGCGGAAGGAGTGCCCGGATATCGTGCTAGGGTTGAAACCCAACCCTGCGGCCAGGGTACGGATGTTCGAAATGAACAGGGTTGAAGACAGGGGCCTACCGTTGATCGGGAGCAACGGGTCGTCTAGAGCGGAAGATTGAAGGGAGGCCAGGAGCTCCTGGAGCACCTTGATAGGACACCAACAGGTGGCCATAGGGAAAAATTCCACCTCTGTGGGAGGACCGGTCTGATTGGTCTTTGAGGATGGGATGGCTAGGATGAAGTGGTCAGAGTGCCAGGTGAGATGTCGCCTGAGCAGGGTTGTTCGGGAGATGGCGCTGCAGGTGAACTCCCCGGACCTAAGGAACCCATAGAACCCGAGGTACATGGCTGCTTTGGTAATGATGCTTGCTGGTTGCCCAAAAGGAAGACCGTCTAGGGCTGCGGATAACTTGCGGAAAAGCTCACCTGACACCGGCTGCCTGCGCACTTGGACCTGAGGGTGGCTTTGATGGCCTGATTTGAAAAGATGGATCTGGCAGAAGGGTCGCTGAGCATCCGGTGGTGTTGGATGCCGGCCAAATACAGCTTGATGGTATTGAAAGAGAGGTGGCGGTGGGTGTGGCAATGGGCTATGAAGGCCATGATAAAGGTGATCTCGTCCACCTCCCCCTGTGGGTGGGTGTCAGCGAACCGCTTGAACATGCTGAACCCGGTGTCATAGTTCCCGGTGTTGGCTGCTAGCAACCGCTGGACTAATGACCGTGCAGTTGCTATCAAGGGCTCTAGTTCAGCAGGAGGGCGCTGTACGGTGGAGCTGGAATGCCGACGGGATCTGCCTCCGGGAGTTCCTGGAAAAAAAAAATCGAGGTTAAATCGAGACAGGGCGTCGGCCGCCACGTTCTGCGTTCCATGGACATGGAAAGCGAAGACGTGGAAGTTAAACTCCAAGGACAGTCAGACAAGTTTACACAGCAGGGCCATGATCCTGGGGGATTTTTCCCTTCCCTTTGAAATGACCTCAACCAGGACCTGACTGTCCGTCCTGAATATGACTGACCTGTTTGCCCAGAGCGGACCCCAGACGTGGGCAGCCGCCACTATGGGGTATAATTCCAACAGCGGCGAGGACCTCATGGCCTCAGCCTCGGACAGGAGCTCCACCGGCCAACTGTCGACCAACCACTGCGGATAGAAGATTGCCGCTAACCCGCGGGAGGCCGCGGCGTCGGTGAAAACCGTTGGGGATGCTGCGTCCGGGGATGGCACAAATAACAAGATGCCGTTCCACCCGGTCAGAAAAGCTTGCCACATCTGCAGATCCGCCATGGCGTGCCCATTCAGCCGGACCGTGGAGTCCGGATCCGGAGCGGTCGGCAGGAGGTTGAGGAGCCTGCGGCATGATTTTAAATGCACATGTAAGGAACCCTAACAAGGACTGGAGCTCCCGCTTGGACAAAACCCCGGAAGAGGCCGCGGAGGAAACGGCGGCTTTGATTTTAGCCAGCTTGGCCGCTGGGAGGCTGGCCTCCATGCGGACCGAATCCAGGGTGATGCCCAAGAAGGTAACCCTGGTGCCTGGACCCTCTGTCTTGGCGGATGCCACGGGGACCTCGAGGCCGGCGAACAGCTGGAGCAAACTCGCCAACCCTGAGGGGGGGGGGGGCTCTGGGGCCTCTTGACTATCAGGAAATCATCCAAGTAATGTATGACCATATCCAGACCCCCATGATGGACAAGGATCCAGTGCAGCGCACAGGCGAACCAGTCGAACAGCCACGGGCTGCTTTTAGACCCAAAGGTGAGCCGGTCAGCGAAATAGAACCCGTCCGCTCAATGCAACCCATAATATTGCCATAGCCGAGGAAGGATGGGGAGCAGCTTGAAGGCGTCCGCGATGTCGGCCTTGGCCAACCAAGCCCCCTCCCCGGCCAGCCGGATGTACTGAATGGCCTCGTCTATGGATGCGTAGGACATCGACAATTCTTCTGACGGGATCAGGGAGTTGAGGCTGGGGATCGGCGACATGTGAGGAGCTGACAAGTCGTATATTAGACGTTTTTTATTGGAGGCCTGCTTGGAGACCAGGCCAATGGGATTTATCCTCCAAGTAGCAAATGGGATGGATTTGAACGGGCAATCTGGGGGCTGGTACGGACCGTACCTGGGGCCGACTCCTGGGATGTAGATGGTAAGGCCGGAAGGGCTGGGGGAGGTGGTGCCGCCGGCCGGGACTCCAATTCCCCCATCCTGGTTTGGATGTCCGCCACTGAACCCGCCAGACTGCCGATGGTGGCCTGCAACTGCAGGAGGGACAGCTGGATTGAGGAGAGGGAAGGTTGGTCACTTGAGCCTGATGGTGCCGTCATTAGGAGACGGTACAGCTCCGCCTTTCTCGCGGAGGCGGGATGGTGAATTCCTCTTCTGTGAAGCTCCGCCACCAGCTTCGGGACGGTCCAGCTCCGCAGAGAGGGGTTTCTGGTGTGCCCTGATACGGAGGTCCCGGGTAAAGACAAGTTGTCATCCGACTCCGGGGCCTGCGACATCTTCAAGCTGCATGGAGGAGGTATGAAGGCAACAGATGAGATTCCTTCCCCCTCCCCCAGATGACCGAAAAGCGTTTGTAGGGGAATGGGTCTGACTGCGTAGAGGTGTTCGCTACTTACCTGAAAAGGAACGAACCGTGCTACTGACTTCTGAAGTAAGACGGAGACCTATGAACAGGAGCTCGTGACGACGAATACGTAACGCAGTGGCAAGGTGCACAGTAGCCTCGTGGCTGGATCTTACCTGGACAAGGAGGAGACTTTGGCGTAACGAAAGTAGCTTGCTCGCAGTCCTGGAGGCCGAGACCCTGTTATACGTGAAGAAATAAGCTGTGTTTGGACCGATACCCGGCGAGGGATGCGAACAGCTGGACCCTTAAGCAGCGAAAGGGTGCGTGACCCTGACCCAAGTGAACTTGGGCCGGAATCGTGTCCGAGTGACCCAGGGAACACATTGACACCCGGGTTTGTACTGCCCGTGACACCTGACCCAAACACGGGGAACACATGACCCCTGAATGAAACAGGGAACACATGACCCCTGAACGCACAGGAACACCAGAAGCCCGGCCAACCACGGGGATCCATGATACCCGAGCGAACAGGGAACACATGATCCTGAAGCGATTCAGGGAGACATTGCACCTGAGCGATTCAGGGAGACATTACACCAGAGCGAAACAGGGAGACATTGTACCAGAGCGAAACAGGGAGACATTGTACCAGAGCGAAACAGGGAGACATTGCCCCTGAGCGATTCAGGGAGACATTACACCAGAGTGAGCAGGGAGACACTACGCCAGAGCGAACAGACCTGCACTGGAGTCGTCCCCCTCCCCTCCCGGGTGACCTAAGGGCAGCCGCACCGGCGAGGCCCAGGTACCGGACCCCTGACCCCAGGGAACGACTGCCCCCGATCACCCAGGGGGCGAGACCGGACAACGCACCGGCGTGGCTGGAGGTTGCCCAGCCTGGCATCGCAACCTAGTTCCCCCCCCCCCTTCTTTTTTTTTTTTTTTTTGCAGGGGTTAATCAGCAGACGGCCAGCAGCCAGGAATGAGCCTGGAAGTGCTCCCCATTATATATATATATTTTTTTTTTTATACTGCGGGGGATAACAGGAGCATGCCAAGCCAGAACAACCATGTAGAATGAATCAAGGCCCCTTTTTTTTTTTTTTTTTTTTTACAGCAGCGCGGGGGTTAATAGGCAACAGCCGGCACCCGGAAGCCGGCTGCCCCGGACCCCCGCACTAGGAACATGGCACGATATGCATGCAAGATCCTCCTAAGTCCAGAGCATGCTTCGCGGAGCAACTTAAGCCAGTGGCAGGTAGGCTAGAAGGCACAAGCAGAATGCCTCTGCCCACACTGCCAGGGACACCTCCGCAGGGAGAATCATGGCCGGAGTAGCTGTGAGCCGTCCCCGCCCACCCCCTCCCCCCCCCCAGGAGGCGCGCCACCCAGCACCAGCTCACGACGCAAAGCGCCGGAGGGATCAGTAGCGGGGGGCACCGGAGGGACCTGGAGCGGGGGGGGGCGGGAGAGGGGATGCCCCGCGACGAGCCTAGACCGGGGAGCAGCGGCGGCGGGCAGAGCGGAGGTTCGACGGGCAGCTGCGCTGCCACCCTGGAAATACGAGGTGCCGGTGGCGGCGCGTCCGGCCAGCCGCAGAGCGGCTATACTTACAACAGGGAGTGCGGCTGGGAGCACGAAGGGGCTGCTTGGAGACACACCGACGGGAGATGCGACCGGAAGTGACGTCAGGCGCTGAGTCGCTGAAGCAAACGGCAGAGCATGCAACAAACGGGTGCCCTCCTGCTTGTAGGAGGGGGTCTAAATAGGGTGAGTACGCTCCTCCCACAATTACAGGCTGCAAGCTGCCTTCAACATATGTTATACTGTATATATAGTGATATACAGTATATAATATATATTTATACATGCGCGGCGGGGGTGGGAGTGGTGGTGGGTTTTGGTGGCGACTCAGAGGGGGCCCCATGGATAAGTTTCGCATCTGGGCCCCATGGATTTTGTGTACGCCACTGTGTAACAGTAACAGTAAGTGTAAAATAGCAGTAGTGTCAGGCCACAATTTCACAGCAGAATTAAGGATGAATGGATGTACTCAAGTATAAAAGAACGTGAAAACCCCAAAACTTGTAGTATCAGGCCGCAATTTCACCTTAATTACACAATTAAGGATTAACGGATTAAATTATGTATAAAAGAACATGAGTACCCTAAAATTTTAGTATCAGGCCACAATTTTACCCCTATTACACAATTAAGGATTAACGGATTTTCTTATATATAACACAATGTGAACACCCAAAAATCTGTAGAGTCAGGCCACAATTTCACCCCATTTACACAATCAAGGATTAGTTGAATTACTAACATATAAAAAAATGTGAACAACCTAAAATCAGTAGTATCAGAACCCTTTAACCATAATAAGTACAGCACGGTGTAATAGAATAGTTACTATTAGCCAAGCTTTACACTGTTCATTTGGCCCCTGCTCTTTTTCCTCTAAGGCCTCTACATAACTCCGACGCATTGAGTGCCGTTTATAAATGTAAGACAGCTTCTTTGCTATCTTACATTTAGACCATTTTCTACACCTAAAACAGGCGTAGAGAATAATGAATGAGACGGGCTTGCTGGCTCCGTCCCTTTCCCTGCCCACACCGCACCCACATTTTTAGACCTGACGTGAGAGGGAAAAAGTCACAGATTGTGGTGCAACTAAATGTTGCACCACCATCTGTGCCTAAAATTTATAGTTTATAACATAGTTTATATGACTGGAAAAAAAAAAACATCTGTCCATCCAGTTCAGCCTGTTATTCTGCAAATTGATCCAGAGGAAAGCAAAAAAAACACTGAGGGAGAAGCCAATTTTCCTTTTTTTTCGGCTGTTCACTAAAATTCCAAAGCCCTTTACCATGTCAGTGTTACTCAGTGTTTTACTATTTAGTATGTATGGGTAACTTGCATTATTCCTTCCCACTTGCATAATCTTACATTTGTCAGTGTTAAACCTCATCTGCCACTTATCTGCCCAAGCCTCCAATCTATCCAGATCCCTCTGTAGCAGTATACTGTCCTCTTCAGTGTTAATTACTTTACACAGTTTAGTGTCATCTGCGAAAATTGATATTTTACTATGCAAGCCTTCTACAAGATCATTAATAAATATATTGAAGAGAATAGGGCCCAATACTGACCCCTGAGGTACCCCACTAGTGACAGTGACCCAATCTGAGTATTTACCATTAATAATCACCCTCTGTTTAGTATCATTAAGCCAGTTACTCACATACAGACATTTTCTAACAGTCGAAGCATTCTCATTTTATATACCAACCTTTTATGTGGTACAGTATCAAATGCCTTGGAGAAGTTCAGATATACGACATCCATTGATTCACCATGGTTAAGTCTAGAACTTACCTCCTCATAGAAACTGATTAAATTAGTTTGACACGACCGATCCCTCATGAACCCAATCTGATATGGTGTTATTTGCTTATTTTTTATTGAGGTACTCCAAGATAGCATCTCTTAGAAAACCTTCAAACAGTTTATCAATAACAGATGTTAAACTTACCTGTCTATAGTCTACAGGCTCTGTTTTTTAACCCTTTTTGAATATTATCTGTAAAGAATAAATCAAGGCAACTGGACTTACTGTAGATTTCTTGAAAACGTTTCACTCGTTCTTCCCACGAGCTTTCTCAATTCTGAGTGACTGTACAAAAATTCCCTGGGAATAAATATGTAACTGAATCAACATCTGGTAATTATACCCAGCATGGGGTCAGAGGTCATTATACCCAGCATGGGGTCTGCTAGGTTTAATGGGGTCTCAGCTGGGTATATTGACCTCTGACCCAATGCTGGGTATAATTACCAGATGTTGATTCAGTTACATATTTATTCCCAGAAAATTCTTGTAAAGTCACTCGGAATTGAGAAGGCTCGTTGGAAGAACGAGTGAAACGTTCCCAAGAAGTCTACAGTACGTCCTTGATTTATTGTTTACAGATATACCATGACCTGGATAAATGAGAACTTTCACAGACTTTTTGAATATTGGCACCACATTTACTAAGCGTCAATCCTGTGGAACACTCCCTGTCAATATAGAGTCCTTAAATTTCAGAAACAAGGGTCTGGCTATGACATTACTTAATTCTCTTAGGATAAATTAGGATACAGGGGTGTATGCCACCTGGTCCTGGCGATTTGTCTATTTTAATATTTTTAAGATGCCGCTATACTTCTTCCTGGGTCAGACAGGGCACTTTTAATGGGCAATATACTTTTACATTCTGCATTTCATGTCAGTTTATATTCCTTAGTGAATAAAGTGGAGAAAAAATATTTAATAGATTTGTTTTCTCCTCATCTCCTCCCTCATCACTCTGTAATAGGCTGACTCTCTCAGATTTATATATTTTACCATTTATATAATTGAAGAACATTTTAGGGTTAGGCTACTTGCACACTTGCGTTCGGGGTTCCGCTTGTGAGTTCCGTTTGAAGGCTCTCACAAGCGGTCCCGAACGGATCTGTACATCCCCAATGCATTCTGAGTGGATAAGGATCCGCTCAGAATGCATCAGTATGGCTCTGTTCCGCCTCCATTCCGCTCAGGAGGCGGACACCCAAACGCTGCTTGCAGCGTTTTGGTGTCCGCCTGGCCGTGCCAGGCGGAGCCAAACGGATCCGTCCAGACTTACAATGTAAGTCAATGGGGACGGATCCGTTTGACGTTGACAAAATATGGTACAATTTCAAACGGATCAGTCTCCCATTGACTTTCAATGCAAAGTCAGGATGGATCCGTCTGACTAACAATTAGAATATGTTCTGAACGGATACCATCGTTTGCATTATAGGTGCGGATCCGCGTGTGCAGATACCAGACGGATCTGCACCAAATGCAAGTGTGAAAGTAGCCTTAGTTTCACTCTCTTTGGCAATGAATCTCTGTGTCTCCAGTTTGGCTGCTTTTATTTGTCTTTTTACATATTCAAATTTTTTCCTTATAGTTTTTCAGTGCTTCCTCGCTACCCTCCTGTTTTAGTGTTTTAACTGCTTTCTTTTTGTCATGTAGTACTTTCTTTACAGTTCTATTTATCCACATTGCTTTTTTCTTGTTCCTTACCCTTTTATTCCCATAAGGTGTGTACCTCTAACAATTAGAGTTTAGGGTGGATTTAAAAGTATCCAATTTTGTCGATGCATTTTTATTTTTGGGGAAATTGTCCCAGTGTAATGCAAGGCACCAACAAACAGACCAGTGATGAAAGCAAAAAGGTGTTTATTCACCAGAAACATAAACGTCCAGGACACTTGCTGGTAACAAGGAATAATAACAAAAAACCAGGCAAGGAGATTCCAGGAATAGTCCCAACCAGTGCTGAATGATGCTGTGCACTTAGCAGCCGAGTCACTCCAGATCTTGGGTCCGCTGTAAAGGACAAAGTTCCTGGCAGTCTTCAGTCACTAGGAGTTGTGACCTATACCTGGTTGAGGGAAAATAACAGTGGGCACTGATCACCCTGAGAGACCTCCTTTTAAATGCCTGCTGACCAATCCCAGGGTGCCAAGTGTCCACTACCATAGGTGAACAAATTGCCCTGCACCTGAGTACAAGGCCTAAGGCAATCACAAGTTGATTAACCCATGGCTGGCTCCCTAATCCACTTTGCTCTTGTGAGTCAGTATAATATGCGCCACTGGTCGACGAAGTGCATAAGAAGCGCGTACTCGCGACCGTGTATCCCTTTGCGAACCTGCCCTCGTGCGTACGCACGAACGCCTGATTGACTCAGCGCGAGTATGCGAGCGCGTGGACCCAGATGCGGAAACGGAAGTCGCAGGAGACACCGGAGACAACCCTGGCCGCGGCGTCTTGTCACTCGCCTGGCCACTCTGTCCCCGGGACTCCGACGGTCCTCCCCTCCGATGTCCACGCGAACGCATCTCCGCACTGGCTCGCAAAGGGGTCAGCGCTGGTGCATCAGAGACACGCATAACCTGTCCCGCAACTCCACGAGGACCCCTCTTGGTTCCCCTGGAGTGCAAAGCAGGTGAGGATCTTACACCCAGTTAGTGAGGCCAATGGCCTCTCTTAGCTGGCTAAATTTTGCTTTATACGTGAATTTCAGTATAATAAATGACCCCCTTAATGTTTAGTGTAGTTTGTACATAAAGGCTGTGATAAAGGGGATGGAGTTTGCAATGGCTTTGTTATTTTCATACATGGAATAAAAATGTTCAACTTCTGTTCTTGGAAGGAGCAGGAGCTCCAGATAAACTAAGGTACAAACTCACTGCTAAAGAAGAATTGAGGAGCTGCTGACAGACTTTTAAAGACATCTAATTTCTCTCTATTTTTTTCTCTTTTACTCATATTTTGCAGTGCTTTTCCATGTATTTCAATATTTAGTTTTATATGTGGAATATCATGCTGAGCACAGATTTGTATTTTCACATAATAAACTTTACCTTAGCATCAAGGACTGCTGTTTGTCTAATAAATGCACAAATCACAAGGGTTCTGTAAATATCTAATGTTGACGTGACATTTGCTTTTCTTTCTGAAAAAACAACAACATACTGTTGTTTTATTTAGTGTTGGGCGTGAATATTCGAATCACAAATTTTAATTGAGAATATCGGCACTTCGAGAATTTGCTAAGATTTAGAACATAGTGCTATATATTCATATTCACAAATATTCTAGATTTTTTTTTCATCTGAACCCATGATCCCTCCCTGCTTCTTGCTGCTAAAGAACAATTGAGAAGCCGCTGACAGACTTTTAAAGACATCACATTTTTCTCTATTTTTTCTCTTTTACTAGTATTTCAGTGCTTTTCCATGTATTTCAGTATTTTGTTTTATATGTGGAATATCATGCTGAGCACAGATTGTATTTTCACATAATAAACTTTGAACACCACTGTATCACATGAAATAATAATATACCAACACAAAGTATAATCAATCAATACATAATTGTATTACTATCACTTTAAATCACATGATTGGCAAAACACAATATTTGCTGCAGTCTGGAAGAGGAGGACCATGCTCACGATCAGCATCACCACAGTGACGGAACGTAACAACACCATGGCGCATGCGCAGAAGACCAGGCGCTCCAAGGCCGCCATATTAGATGAGGGGCAATAGAAAAAGTACATAGGAAAACACAAGTAGGGCCGGTCAGAACACCCGAAATTCGATCATAGAATACCCCATAATAGAAATATACCCTATGGCCAAAGTCAGGACACCAAAAGGCCCACCAGATACCACCCCTCCTAACAGTGTGCACATAAAGCAGAGATTCAAGTACATATTGTGAAAACACTTCAAAGGAATTTTTATATATATGGATTATTTAACATATACTGTACATGATTCGGCCGGAATTGTATATACTGTACATGATTCAAGTAGATATGATAGGGTGTAATAAAAAAAGTAGAGATACATGTATAAAGAAAGAATGGGAAGGAGGGGAAAGGGGAGAATTGTATGGCATGATTCAAGTGCAAGTATAAATATAAGTGAAATTCATAATTGAGGCACAAAATATCAACCATGTAATCTATAATCCCAATAATTGGTAGATAATTATAAATATCAATAAAATAAAATAAAACATGAATAAAAAATAATAATAGTAATAATAATAATAATAATAATAATAATAATAATAATAATAATAATAAATAATAATAAGTGGCATGTGAATGGAAGGTTGCTGGAGTGAATATAATATGATAAAGAGATTAAGCATACAATGATGTGAACACCAGAGTAAATGTGAGAGACTAAAGTGAAAACTGTGCGCGTGAAAACACCAATGTGTGCTAACAAAAAACTATACAGTGAAAAATAAAATAATAAGTGAGCACCAAGTATGATGGTGCATCAATATGGATGCCCCAAATCGCACATGGCCACACATCAAATCGATAGTGAAAATGCTTGCAGTGCAAACAATAATGTTCACTTATTATTGGTGCTCCCACCAATTTTTGGTGATGCACATTTTTCTTTAAGGGTTGTACCTGTTGATTTTGTATAAGATGATCTGATAATTTGACATTCTATAGTGTGCCATAACAACGGTGCCAGCTATATCTCCTTATTTACATATGTTTACATTTATTTTTTAACTAGTGCAGCCTATCAACTTTGTAGCTGACCTTAATGGTCATGGTCCTTATTTTTTTGCTGACCGCATATTTGCACTTGCGCTTTATTAGATAGCCCATCAACCATGCACCACCATCCCTTTTGTTTTCAATCTTCATTTTAATATTGTGTTTTGCCAATCATGTGATTTAAAGTGATAGTAATAAAATTATGTATTGTGTATGGGATCGCCTCTTAGTCGGGGGTCATTCTCACAATGAGCTTCATCGACCACAGGGTTAGGGGCCAAACATTGCTTTTATTTGGCACCTCAGCAAAACCAAAACAAACAATACAAATAAAACACCTGCCCGGCTGGGCTCTAACTAAACATGAGGACTCCCTACCTCACCGAAAGCCCCGTTCACACATGGGAAAAACATGCAGCTTTTGCCAGCCTAACAATCCAGCACTTCCAGGCTGTAACAAAGTCCAGTACGTTTTGGGGGATTGTGGCCCAGAAGTCCTCCTGACTCTGGCCTAGTGACCATCGATTCCAAGACCTCGCGGAGTCCCCCAAAGTTCAGGCTAACACCTAGCCCCGTGGCCCCTCAGCCAGCTCAGCTGAGCCCACTTGTACAGAGCCTTCCCAGGCCTCTGCTGCACACAGACTCTTCCTCCTCCTAACAGTCTGGACTGGGCTCTTATCCCAGACTGATTGTTCCACCTGGTGCGGCCTCTCACCTGCTGATTGACAGCGAAGAAATGGAAACTCCTGCCATATCTCTCCCCTAACAGCCGTGAGGCCTGTCACTGCCTCACAATTGATTGATTATACTTTGTGTATGTGATACAGTGATGATCCATATATTCTTTTTGGTGTTCATAATTTAATTATATATGGGTCTAATACAATTATATGGGAATTAGTTTTGGTGTTAAATAATAAACTTTACCTTAGCATCAAGGTTTGCTGTTTGTCTAATAAATGCACAAATCACGAAAATGTAGCAAAAGTGACACACGCCTGTATTGCACGGGCAATACTCGCATATTACATTGCTGATTTTCGCAATCAAGAAAATAATGGCGAATTCTCGAATTTTGCGAATTTATGATGAATATTAGCCCAAATATTTGCGAAATATCACAAATTCGAATATTGCCCCTGCCGCTCATCACTAGTTTTATTTCTACTATTATAAAGTTTTAGGCTTTTGTATAAATAAGTGACATATGAAAATATTGTTCTACAACTGCACCAATAAAAGTTGCAGTGCAAAAATCCTCAAAAGACCACTGGCCAAGGGTCCAGTTTGAGAAAGCATCTATTTGTCTGTAGCTATGTATCGTATCTACATGTCTGTCTGTGTCATATACTGCTTTTCAAAATATAAAGATTTAATGAATAAATGGAATAAAAAAAGTAAATATAGCAGCAATACAGGTGCATTGAATATAAATCTATCTATCTACAGTATCTATCTATATATCTACTTTGTATAGAGGGAAATGGTATACCCTTTGTCTGTTTTGTTTTACGGTAGCTTGACTAATTATCAGTAGAGATTTACAGTGTAGCTCATTAAATAGTATTTTAATCAGTCATTATCCAGATATGAGTCAAGTGAACCAAAGCTGCTCTTGTTATACCTAGAGACATTTTAAAGTGATAGCTGATTTAATTTGTAATGTCAAATAGTCAAAGGATACCTGTAACATTATCGCCTGATGACCTCTTAACATTTCATCCTCAAGAACACTACAGTATGGAGTCATCTAAAACTCTAGAGGAAACAACATCGCCATCTATTGGTAGTCTGCTGTAGTATGAAACGTGGGCTTTGTAGAAGGCTGGTGTGCTTCACTGGTTAATCACTATAGAACAGATTAAATATAGCTCACTCCCTACTGCTAGAACATAAAAGTATTTTGTAGTTAAGTATTTTAGCAGCTGAACCGAGAAATTAATTGACAAGAGCTGAAAAATGTAGAGCAGCACTGTGCTTTTTAACCCAACAATTTCAGACAGATGACAATAGTGGAACAGTTAAGGAGTAAGAATTCATGATAAGGATTCTGTTTTACCTATGACAGTCTTTATTGATATGGGTATTTAGACATTTAGCAGTTCAATCATAAAGTAGGTGGCAACGCTGTCTAAGCTTCTCCTGCTTTAAAGCAAAATCCCAAATCATCTGACTGTAGCGATAATTCTGCCCACCCTTTCTATGTATAACTTTGGAACTTGCTCCTAAACATGATGTATGAGTCTCAGAGACACATTAAAGTTTCATTACACACCAATTGTAATATTTGAAAAAAACTGACAATCCCTTTTGTTTAAAGGGGTATTCCCATCATAGACAATGGGGGCATTTCGCTAGGATATGCCCCTATTGTCTGATAGGTGCAGGTCCCACCTTTGGGACCCGCACCTACAATATGAACGGAACGGGGAAATGAACGGAGGGCACACTGCACATGCGCAGCCACCCTCCATTCATTTCTATGGGGCCGCCGAAAATAGCCGCGTGCTGGCTCGGCTATTTAAGTCTGCCCCATAGAAATGAATGGGAGCAGGGACCGCACCTATCAGACAACGGGGGCATATCCTAGCAATATGCCCCCATTGTCTGTGATGGGAATACCCCTTTAAGGGTTCTCTGACATTAGGCAGATCACAGGATGTCACGTTCAGGGAACCCCAAGACATCTGCTATAATCTATGGGGATACAGCAGCATCAAGTGTTTAGTTCCTCTCCAGAGCCACCACAGCTAGGAAAAAAAACACCATTTCACAGTTTCCCTTGCAATCAACCTGCTGTCCATGTAATACAGACTTGCTACATAGTCACTCTTTGCTGCCATCCTTTGCTTGAATGAGAAGAACACTTTGATCACTTAGAGCACCTCCACCCCTTTATAGAACATGGACCAAATGAGCTTCCATGAGCCTTCAGGACTAGGCATGAGTATGTCTTCACTGCTTGTCCCTGTCAGTTAGTGGTGGGGGCACGGCATAAAGGGCAGGAAGCAGAGTAGCTGGGAGCAATGACGTTCAATGGCACAGCCTTTGTTGATCCTAGGGACTTGTTTGCATATTATAAAACATCAATTTTCTCAAAAATGCAGGCACCTGGGAAGATGGGACCAAGACCATGACGCTCAACTGTCAAGCACACATCTCAGGTCAGATAGTTTTATTGCGACATATCTGATGACAGAACCCCTTTAAGGCCCCCATTCTATCATTGGTATAGCTAAAGTGGGTGCAGAGGCAGCTGTCCTGTCCAAGTCCTTGCACCTAAGAGGGCCAAAGAGGCACCCCTGTTACATAAGCAGTCAATAGGATTATATGTAGGGCACTAATAAAACAAATTTTATGTAGGGTGGTATAATTGTATAGCAGTATCAGGTTATATAGTATATTTACATGAATTTCCTCATACCCTAAAAGGTCATATGGACATCAAAGGGATCCCCCTATGAGTAAGAATGGGGAGTGTACATTTGGGGGACCTCCTGCTCCGGTGAGATGTTCACGCATTATGCCTGCTACAGGGGAAATGTATAGAATACTGAGACTTTCCCCAAACATTATCAGCTGTCTGCAAGAAGGGTATGGGTTTGTATGTGTGTGGGGGTGGTTGGGAGGTAGACCCATGGGAAAAAGGGATTATCACACTGCTTTCATATGAAAGGGGTTATGTCTGATGAGACAACCCCTTTAAGCTAATACGGATTTATAATTTTTAGGGCTAAGTTATATATGGTATAGAAATTATGGTTTATTGCTTTATTGTTTGCTGCAAAGTTTGTTTTGTACAGTTATTTTTGTCAAATGTATTCTATAACATAATAGAATAAACGGTATTTGTGAAATCCTTGTATTGAATCTAGTTCATAATTTGTTTTAACAACCTGGTTTGATTGAGTAAATAGGCACAGAAATTCTATATTTGTAACAATACAGTTAAAAATGTGCAATAGTGTTAAAAAAATAGCAGTGAGTTTGAAAAAGCAAATAAAGCACAAATTCAATCTAACTTTTATTTCCATAAATGCAATTGCACTCAAAATACTAAACATTTAATTCCAAATCAAAACAATTACAAAATGTATCCAGTTTGCGTTAGTCTTTTACAGAAAGAAAAGAGAAGGGAATATTAGGCCTCATGCACACGACAGTATTTTTTCACAGTCCGCAAAAACAGGGTCCGTAGGTCCGTGATCCGTGAACGTTTTTTTGTCCGTGGGTCTTCCTTGATTTTTGAAAGATCCACGGACATGAAAAAAAAGTCGTTTTGGTGTCCGCCTGGCCGTGCGGAGCCAAACGGATCCGTCCTGAATTACAATGCAAGTCAATGGGGACGGATCCGTTTGACGTTGACACAATATGGTGCCATTTCAAACGGATCCGTCCCCATTGACTTTCAATGTAAAGTCTGGAGTCCCTTTTATACCATTGGATCAGAGTTTTCTCCAATCCGATGGTATATTTTAACTTGAAGCGTCCCCATCACCATGGGAACGCCTCTATGTTAGAATATACTGTCGGATATGAGTTAGAGCGTGAAAACTCATTTCCGACAGTATATTCTAACACAGAGGCGTTCCCATGGTGATGGGGAAGCTTCTAGTTAGAATATACTACAAACTGAGTACATGACTGCCCCCTGCTGCCTGGCAGCACCCGATCTCTTACAGGGGGCCGTGATCAGCACAATTAACTCCTCAGGTGTGGCACCTGAAGGGGTTAATTGTACTATCATATCCCCCTGTAAGAGATCAGGGCTGCCAGGCAGCAGGGGGCAGACCCCCCCCTCCCCAGTTTGAATATCATTGGTGGCCAGTGCGGCCTCCCCCCTCCCTCCCTCTATTGTAATAATAGGTTGGTGGCCAGCGTGCGGCCCTCTGGCCCCCCCCCCTTCCTCCCTCTATTGTAATAAATCGTTAGTGGCACAGTGTGCGCCCCCCATCGGCCCCCCTCCCTCTATAGCATTAACAACATTGGTGGCCAGTGTGCGGCCTCCCATCTCCCCCCCCCCAATCATTTGTGGCAGAGGAGTTCCGATCGGAGTCCCAGTTTAATCGCTGGGGCTCCGATCAGTAACCATGGCAACCAGGGAGCTACTGCAGCCCTGGTTGCCATGGTTACTTAGCAATAGTACAATAGTAGAAGATTCATACTTACCTGCTGGCTGCTGCGATGTCTGTGTCCGGCCGGGAGCTCCTCCTACTGGTAAGTGATAGTTCATTTAGCAATGCGCCGCACAGACCTGTCACTTACCAGTAGGTGGAGCTCCCGGCCGGACACAAACATTGCAGCAGCCAGCAGGTAACTATGAATCTTCTACTATTGTACTATTCCTGGTTGCCATGGTTACCGATCGGAGCCCCAGCGATTAAACTGGGACTCCGATGGGAACTCCGCTGCCACCAATGATCGGGGGGGGGTGAGATGGGAGGCCGCACACTGGCCACCAATGTTGTTAATGCTATAGAGGGAGGGGGGCCGATGGGGGCGCACACTGTGCCACCAACGATTTATTACAATAGAGGGAAGAAGGGGGGTCGATGGGGGGCGCACACTGTGCCACCACGATTTATTACAAAAGAGGGAGGAAGGGGGGGGCGATGGGGGGGCGCACACTGTGCCACCAACGATTTATTACAATAGAGGGAGGAAGGGGGGGGCATGGGGGGCGCACACTGTGCCACCAACGATTTATTACAATAGAGGGAGGAAGGGGGGGCCGATGGGGGGCGCACACTGTGCCACCAACGATTTATTACAATAGAGGGAGGAAGGGGGGGTCGATGGGGGGCGCACACTGTGCCACCAATGATTTATTACAATAGAGGGAGGAAGGGGGGGCCGCACACTGTGCCACCAACCTATTATTACAATAGAGGGAGGGAGGGGGGGGCCGCACTGGCCACCAATGATATTCAAACTGGGGAGGGGGGGTTTGCCCCCTGCTGCCTGGCAGCCCTGATCTCTTACAGGGGGATATGATAGTACAATTAACCCCTTCAGGTGCCGCACCTGAAGGGGTTAATTGTGCTGATCACGGCCCCCTGTAAGAGATTGGGTGCTGCCAGGCAGCAGGGGGCAGTCTTGTTCACAGTTTGTAGTGTATTCTAACTAGAAGTGTCCCCATCACCATGGGAACGCCTCTGTGTTAGAATATACTGTCGGATATGAGTTTTCACGAAGTGAAAACTTAAATCTGAAAAAGCTTTTATGCAGATGGATCTTCGGATCCGTCTGTATGAAAGCAACCTACGGCCACGGATCACGGACACGGATGCCAATCTTGTGTGCATCCGTGTTCTTTCACGGACCCATTGACTTGAATGGGTCCGTGAACCGTTGTCCGTCAAAAAAATAGGACAGGTCATATTTTTTTGACGGACAGGATACACGGATCATGGTCTCGGCTGCAAAACGGTGCATTTTCCGATTTTTCCACGGACCCATTGAAAGTCAATGAGTCTGCGAAAAAAAACTGAAAACGGCACAATGGCCACGGATGCACACAACGGTCGTGTGCATGAGGCCTTAGGCTGTAAAAACTCAATTATTTTTTTTCAACTCAAAAAGTTGAATGTATAAACTGAAAAAATATTTGAAGTTTCACTTTACTTTAAATTACTGAACTAATATTTATTGGCATGTATAAGCAAAACTTCGTGGCACTCTGCCGTCCGTTTGCCGCTGGAAGTCGGGTTCCCACCCCGTTTCAACAATAATATAAGAACTCCAGCAATAGCATTGCAAAAAAGGAATCTTTTAATAGACATTTGCGGCTGTGTACAATTCATGACGTTTCGGCCATATATTGGCCTTCATATATTACCCTGTACACGCCGTCCCAAGAATTTACAGGACCTAATTGTGAAGGCTGACATAGGCCCGGCTAAGACCACCCTGAGACAAACATTCATGCAGAAACAAAAGACAGGAACCTTTCCCTGCATACATTGCTCCCAGTGCTCGAATGTACTAAAAGGACCCCAATTCCATCACCCACAGTCAGGCAAAAGCTTCCAGATTCACGTTTTTTTTACATGTGAAACCAATTTTGTTGTATACTTATTAAAGTGTCCCTGTGGTAATATATACATAGGGGAAACAACCCCAAAAATACGCAATCGTGTATGCCAGCACAAATCCAATATTAGACGCAAAAATCTACTACTTCCGGTACCAGCACATTTTGAATCAGCAGGTCACAATCTCTCGCAACTTAAATATCAAGTAATTGAACAGGTGACACCAAGCAGGAAGGGAGGTGACAGAATCAAATTGTTAAAAAAGAGGGAAGCATACTGGATCCATACACTTGACAGCCTGGAACCCAAAGGATTAAATAGGGACTATGAAATACACAGCCTTATCTGAATTACCAATTATTATGCACGGTTACACAATAGTAGGTACCAGGCTATGATACCTAGCAGTCAGCATCCAATATGTCTTCCCTTCACCTTATATATGACATTTTTTATTCCGGTTTTTCACTATTTCCATAGACCCTCCTACGATAAGTCACTCTGGGATTTAGATACCTCTATAGTATATTGTATATCTATATATGTGGTAGCATGTGGAAATATAATCTCCACCATAATCTCATGTATTCTGTTGTTCCTCTTTAGATGAATTAGTCGCACTACCCTTCACAATGTTGGGTCATCCATAGTATCCTTTTTCACGCTATGGTATAGTATCCTTTTTCATGTTATAACAGGTTACTTGTATATGTCTTATGTCTATATGTTCCTACATCATATACCATTATCATCTATCTATATTGATGTTTCTTATGTTCTTTTATTTTACCTTCCCTCTATACCCTTCTCCTATGTACGCCCCGTCTTCGTCCTATTATACCCTCTAATTCTGTACTTTTCCTCTGTACCAGTCATTGAGATTTCGTACGTTCCAGATATCCCTTATATTTCTGATGGGGCTCAGAGTGAGGATTGATACGCACTAATACTGTCTGCGCATGCGCAACACTAACATCTCAAGCGAGGCTTGAGGTGCATCGATATCACATACACCATCACATATCACATATCTCATCCAGAAACAATAGCGAGGCGTGACACGCACTGGAACCTAGTGCGCATGCGCCATGTCCCTTGCTACCGGACGCGCTCACTTAAATAAGGGCGCGCGTCCTGAACTACAGAGGCGCATCCCAGACAGTGCGATTGCAAATTCACACAGACGCCTGTATCCTGGATATCTACCCCTAAGCGGCAGAAGGTAGGACATAATCTAATTGCACAGTGTTAACTATGTAGACCCTTTTAAAATCAGATGATAATATAATCCTTCCTGGATACCTAGCACATATGACTAATAGCCAGACTTGATACATCATGCATCCCCATTACCCCATTTCCTGCCCTGCGCTCTCACTCTCTTCCCCCCTCCCTAATCCCTCTCATTTATTCATGGATCCGCTGCCAATTTGATTTACCTCTAGTTAGTTCTATATACTGGTGTTCCATTTCAACATAGGGATATCTTACTTAAGCTCTGTTTAAACCACTTTATCATGACAATATATGCTCTCCACTCCTGTAACGCTGCTGATGCTCATGGACTTTTAAGCATACTATGGACTTCTGTTTACATGAACACTATATCCCTTAACATGCTCTTATTGGAGATGGGACCGGATCACATTACCTGCACCAAGGATATGTCCGACCACTGACCGACAGGTGGACAAGATTACAGAATCCTCTGGACCTTAATTATTGCTTTATACCTGTGTGTCTTATTCCATGTCACTTGCCATGGCACACCATATAAATATGTATATATAAGATGTGATTATATTATTTACTTTATTTTTCTTTCTTTTCCCTTTTGCTGAAGTCTGATGAAGGCCAATATATGGCTGAAACGTCATGAATTGTACACAGCCGCAAATGCCTATTAAAAGATTCCTTTTTTGCAACGCTATTGCTGGAGTTCTTATATTATTGCTAATATTTATTGGCATAACCATTGTTTCTGAGACGAATAGACGAAGCCATTTTTGTCACCTTACATCACCAAAATAGTACCAATCAAACCGTCACCTCATCCCGCAAAAAATGATACCCTATTTAAGACAATCACCCAAAAAATAAAAAAGCTATGGCTCTTAGACTATGGAGACACTAAAACATCATTTTTTTGGTTTCAAAAATGCTATTATTGTGTAAAACTTAAATAAATAAGAAAAAGTATACATATTAGGTATTGCCACGTCCATAACGATCTGCTCTATTTAACTGTCACATGACCTAACTCCTCAGATAAACACTGTAAAAATAAATAAATAAAAAATGTTCCAAAACAGCCAATTTTTGAGGTCACCTTGCCCCATAAAATGTAATAATGAATGATCAAAAAATCCTATGTACCCAAAAATGGTACCAATAAAAACCTCAACTCTTTCTGCAAAAAAACGAGCCCCTGCACAAGACGATCGGCAGAAAATTAAAAAAAACATATGGCGTTCAGAAAATGGACACACAAAAACAAAATTTCTTTTTCAAAATTGCTTTATTATTTAAAACTGAAACAAACAAATAAACAAAGTAGACATATTTGATATTTGAACAACCTGCTCTATAAAAATAGCACATGATCTACCCTGTCAAATGAATCTTGTAAAAAAAAAAAACTGTGCCAAAACAGCCATTTTTCAGTTACCTTGCCTCACAAAAAACTTAAATCATATGTACCCCCAAATAGTACCAATAAAACTGGCACCTTATCACCTAGTTTCCAAAATAGGGTAACTTTATTGGAGTTTCTACTGCATGGGTGCATCAGGGGGGCTTTAAATGGGACATGGCATCTAAAACCAGTCCAGCAAAATCTGCCTTCCAAAAACCATACGCGTTCCTTTCATTCTGCGCCCTGCTGTGTGCCCTTACATCAGTTTACAACCACATGTTGGGTGTTTCTGTAAACCGCAGAATCAGGGTAATAAATATTGAGTTTTGTTTGGCTGTTAACCCTCAATGTGTTAAAGAAAAAAATGTATCATGAAAGGGTTAATCATCTTCTGATTGTAGCAGTATTCACTGATAAATTTACATCTTCTTTGATCATTCTGGAAGTGGTCATTGACTGCTTTTGCAATTTTGGCTATTCTTTAAACCATTTGAACAGTAGTTCTGCTTTGTTTTGGGTGTTTCAGAATTTGGTTGCAACTAGAGATGAGCAAATTGAATCATACGAAGTGGAATTCAATCAAAATTTCAGGAATTATTAGATTCGCCTACAAGCCGAATTTCCTTGTGCTTCATGTCAGTGAATCGATTAATCTTGAAATTCAAACTCACCGCCTACATTTGCGCGGGAAGGGCCGCCAGCCTCCATTTTAATTAAAGATCTCAGCTGAAATCCTGTGCGGCGCGAGACTACATCATCACGTCGGCTGGAGTGATGACATAATCTTGTGCAGCACGTGATTTTTGCCGAGATCTTCAAGCAAGATGGCAGCCAGCCCGTCGCGCGCAAAAGGACAAGGTAATTTTGATGGAATTATTTTTTTATGTTAATTTCACACTGTACACTCAGATGCCGCAATCATGAATGAACGCTGCATCTGAGGGGTTCAATGACGGGGGCGGCGCTATCGCAGTTCCCTGTCATTGCACCCGCTACTTACAAATGCACTTTGTGGCGAAGTAATAAAGCAAATTTTTTTGTTAAATTTGGCGAATCAGGCAAATAGAATTTCCAAGAAATTCACTCTTCTCTAGTTGCAACCTCAAGGCATTTGAGATAATTTTAGCTGGGCAGACTATAAATTGCGGCACTTCTCTATATGTTTTTTCTCCCACCAATCAAGTTTTTAATCAAAGTATATTCTTCATCAGAACATTGTCTGGAATTATCCATTTTCCCCAGTATTTCAGAAGGAAATTCACTATAACCAAAATGTGCAAAAGTTGCCACCCTCCTACTTTAAAGGGCTTCCGTCACCCCACTAAACCGTTTTTTTTTTCTTTTGTTTACTTATAATCCCTATACTGCGAGTTATGCCTACATAATCTAATTAATAATTTCGGTTCAGTAGATTGTGTTAAAAACGTGCTTTTAAAATATGCAAATTACCTTGCTACCAGCAAGTAGAGCGGCTACTTGCTGGTAGCAGCCGCATCCTCCGATCCTAAAGACGCCCCCTCCTCATGTTGATTGACAGGGCCAGAGAATGGGATCGTTCTCTGCTGGCCCTGTTTGCATTCAAAATCTTGCGCCTGCGCCGTACTTGTCTTCAATCGGCGCAGGCGCACTGAGAGGCAGACGCTCGCTCGGCCGCTCCATCCTCAATGCGCCTGCGCCGGGTGTAGATGTGACGTCATCGGCGCAGGCGCATTGAGGATGGAGCGGCCGCCTCTCAGTGCGCCTGCGCTGACTGAATACCGTTACGGCGCAGGCGCGAGATCTTGATAGCAGACAGGGCCAGCAGAGGACGATCCCATTCACTGGCCCTGTCAATGAACATGCGGAGGGGGCGTCTTTAGGATCGGAGGATGCGGCTGCTACCAGCAAGTAGCTGCCCTAATTGCTGGTAGCAAGGTAATTTGCATATTTTAAAAGCACGTTTTTAACACAATCTACTGAACCGAAATGATTAATTAGATTATGTAGGCATAAATCGCAGTATAGGGATTATAAGTAAACAAGAAAAAAAAAAACGGTTTAGTGGGGTGACAGAAGCCCTCTAAATAAGGACCAAAATTAACACCTGTTATTCCACATAATTAATGACTTCACCAATTTAACTCCTCACTATTATTATATTAAACAATCCCCTTTCAATTAAACGGGTTATCCCATAATTATTGTAAAAAATGAAAATCAGACATCATATAATACATGACAATCTCTTCCTAACAAAGCTAGAACCAGCCCTGTACCTTACATGGATCCATAGATCGCCCCATTCATTGCTCTGCTAGATTGATATCAAGCTGAAAGCCCAAGGGGAGTGTCTTTTCTGCTGCAGCTCAGGGGGCGTGTCCATGCTCTTTCTATCACAGCGCAGGAGGTGTGTCTGTGCTCTCCCTATCACAGCTCAGGGGGCGTGTCCATGCTCTCCCTATCACAGCTCAGGAGGCAGTTGAAGGATAAAACGAGCATGAGTGGGACAAAGAAATAACAAAAAGAACAAACAGAAGGTAGTGCTATACCCATACATTTTATTGAATAACTCACTGGCTATGCAAAATTTTTTATTACATGCAATTGCAAAAGTGTTCAGATCCAGTTGCTGCTTTGAAAACTGTAGAATATTTTTAATGGGACAAACCCTTTAATGATTGAATTTTATCTATTTTCTTCCTACTAATCTACCCCACTTAGAAGCAAATTATTTGCTGCATAGAAATATCACTTCTACCAAAACCAGCGATTTATCAGGTTAATGATGTTGGACTGCTATTTTTTAACACTACTGTACATGAAAAGTATTGAAATGGAAATATTGTGCTGCTGACTTAAGGTCCCTTTATAGTTGCCAATTATAGGAATATGATGAACACTCATTCCTGATAATTGGCTCGTGTAAAGATGCCACCAGTCACCTAAAGAATGGGCAAATAACCTTTCATTGGGTGAAAGCATCACTGATGCAGACACCTAGATCATGCTGCCCAGAAACAATGAATCAGCACGTGGATAAGGAATCATAATAGCGATCGCCAGTCCCCATACAGGGGAGGTGATTTCTGCATCTGAATTCATTTTTTACCTCCTATGACAAGCAGGCAGTTTTCTGGAATGAATATTTCGTTCCAGATCATTACCTGCTCAGGTGGCCCCTGTAAATGTATTAGGAAATTAAATAAAAAAGCATCTTCTTACTAAAGTATTATGCAACCTGTAAAGCAAAATGTGATAAGGTTATTACCTTATACACACATGTATAGACAAGGGACGTACAGAGATCAATAAGGACCCCCATAGCCAAACTTAGAAATGGTCACATTCCCCACCCAGTTTCCCAGTATGAGCATCAATCCTTTCCAAGCAATGCAGTCTGGAAAGAACAACACCTCAGAATTCTGATACATTTCAGTTTTTTGTTTTTAGGTTAAATAGGCAGAATTTTAATTAAAAAAAATTGTAATAAAAAATGAAAAAGTCACCCTTGGCCCCCACCGACTCTGTGTCAGTAAATTGGAACAGACACTTCATATATATGGCGCTTATTCATAAATACTTTGATTCTTCTCCTGCTTTACTTCACATATTACTAAGCTGCCTGTGACCACGACTAGGGGGAATCTCAGCATATAGGAATGTATGCAGTTACTAGTGACTAAAATGGAAGCTGTAATCATCTGTTCGCATGGAGCTCCAGCTAGTGGCGGCTGCAAGAAAGATAAGAAGTTGTTCAGCCCTAGGCATTTTCTGCTTTCATTGAAGGTAACGTCACAGTTATAGACTACGAAAATCTTATACTATCTATTTTCTATTTTTCAAAAATGTGCAACATTTGAAATACAAAACATACACAAACTATATGGGAGCATAAATCGTCCTTGCAGAGTATAAAAAGAGGATAATAGGAGAGAAAATGACTCTAGGAAGTAGGGGCAGCCATTGATTGCATAGAGCACATGTGTTAAAAAAAAAAAAAAAGTATTTGAAGCCCTTTTTATGTAACAGCTAGGATTTGTTAAGAGCGAGGTGTTCCTTATATAGAGCCCTTTTTATCAAGTTATTAAATGTACTGAAAGAGCGTTAGAACCTTTTTTTTTTTTTTAAGAGATTTTGGATAACTTACTAGACTTTATTTGATTCTCTCTTGTAATAGAGCTTGCTGTCAAGAGGTGGAGCAGAAATGTTAGACACTGAACTAAAAAGGCTGTAGTAATAACTCAGAATACAGAAAATGATATGTGATGGATCTTCAAAGGGTTTCCAGACAGACAATATAGAAATATGATACTCCTATGTATGACCAAAAAATACCTGTGTGTACTAGAAAGAAAAAGGTTGATAAAGGTAGATAAAAGGTTGATAAAAACAAAAAATAATGTGAAAAATATGCATACAGGGAAGAGGCATGATATAATAATAGTGTTATCCCAAACAAATATCAGTGATTATTAACAAAGGTTACAAAATATGTATTTTATGTAATAGTACATTTAATTGAAAACTACATTATTTTACCCCATATAACCCCCTAAGTACTGGACACATTTATGGTTTTGCATTTTCATTTTTTCCTCTGCACGTTCCAATAGCCATAACTTTTTTCATTTTCTGTTCATATAGCCATATGAAGGCTTATTTTTTTTGTGGGATGCCTGCAGCTCACCAAGCACAACGGTGTTCCTTTAGTGATGGACGTACGTCAGCCTGGACGATTCACAAACGCAATCAAATGTTCGCGAATCACACGTTCGTGGTGGGCCCCATTCACTGTAATGGCAGGCGAACCTGGAAAACCTTCAAGTCATATTTTCAGCCACCAAATACTTACTAGAAGTGCACAAATCGTCCCACAACATGGACAGTGACATACCAGAGGGGGATCAATGGCAAAAATTCCCACAAAAAATATGTATTTTAATCAGGGGCCATTTTTATGCATCTTAAAGGGAAACTCTAAAAAATGTGCCCTGCTGGAGCCTAGAATTTTTTTTATTTTAGGCCACGGGAGTACAGGCCCCAAGCATTCACAAGGCATTCACCGAACTTAAAACATTAACTGATTATGTGGCTGGAGGTAAGTTAGACGGTCAGTGGATAACAATTTTATTGCAGGCCAGTGGAGTACAGGCCCCAAACATTAGGAATTCAACAGACAGAAAAGAACAATTAATAATGTGGATGGAGGTACATTAGGCGGTCACCGTATAACAATTTTACTGTTGGCCAGTTGGATTAGAGGCCCCAAAAATTATGCACTCACCGTACAGAAAAGATCAAGTGATTACCGTATGTGGCTGGAGGTACATTACGAGGTCACCGTATAACAATTTTACTGTTGGCCAGTTACATTACAGGGCCCAAAAAATTATGCATTCAACGTACAGAAAAGATCAAGTCATTATGTGGCTGGAGGTATATTAGGCGGTCACCGTAAAACAATTTTACTGGTGGCCAGTTAAATTATAGGCCACAAAAATTATTCATTCACCGTTAGAGTTGAGCGAACACCTGGATGTTCGGGTTCGAGAAGTTCGGCCGAACATCCCGGAAATGTTCGGGTTCGGGATCCGAACCCGATCCGAACTTCGTCCCGAACCCGAACCCCATTGAAGTCAATGGGGACCCGAACTTTTCGGCACTAAAAAGGCTGTAAAACAGCCCAGGAAAGAGCTAGAGGGCTGCAAAAGGCAGCAACATGTAGGTAAATCCCCTGCAAACAAATGTGGATAGGGAAATGAATTAAAATAAAAATTAAATAAATAAAAATTAACCAAAATCAATTGGAGAGAGGTTCCATAGCAGAGAATCTGGCTTCCCGTCACCCACCACTGGAACAGTCCATTCTCAGATATTTTGGCCCCGGCACCCAGGCAGAGGAGAGAGGTCCCGTAACAGAGAATCTGTCTTCATGTCAGCAGAGAATTAGTCTGCATGTCATAGCAGAGAATGAGGCTTCACGTCAGCCACCACTGCAACAGTCCATTGGCATATATTTAGGCCCAGCACACACACAGGCAGAGGAGAGAGGTCCCGTAACAGACAATCTGGCTTCATGTCAGCAGAGAATCAGTCTGCATGTCATAGCAGAGAATGAGGCTTCACGTCAGCCACCACTGCAACAGTCCATTGGCATATATTTAGGCCCAGCACACACACAGGCAGAGGAGAGAGGTCCCGTAACAGAGAATCTGGCTTCATGTCAGCAGTGAATCAGTCTGCATGTCATAGCAGAGAATGAGGCTTCACGTCACCCACCACTGCAACAGTCCATTGGCATATATTTAGGCCTAGCACACAGGCAGAGCAGAGAGGTCCCGTAACAGACAATCTGGCTTCATGTCAGCAGAGAATCAGTCTGCATGTCATAGCAGAGAATGAGGCTTCACGTCAGCCACCACTGCAACAGTCCATTGGCATATATTTAGGCCTAGCACACAGGCAGAGCAGAGAGGTCCCGTAACAGACAATCTGGCTTCATGTCAGCAGAGAATCAGTCTGCATGTCATAGCAGAGAATCAGGCTTCACGTCAGCCACCACTGCAACAGTCCATTGTCATAAATTTAGGCCCAGCACCCAGGCAGAGGAGAGAGGTCCCGTAACAGACAATCTGGCTTCATGTCAGCAGAGAATTAGTCTGCATGTCATAGCAGAGAATCAGGCTTCATGTCAGCCACCACTGCAACAGTCCATTGGCATATATTTAGGCCCAGCACCCAGGCAGAGGAGGGAGGTCCCGTAACAGAGAATCTGTCTTCATGTCAGCAGAGAATCAGTCTGCATGTCATAGCAGAGAATGAGGCTTCACGTCACCCACCACTGCAACAGTCCATTGGTATATATTTAGGCCTAGCACACAGGCAGAGCAGAGAGGTCCCGTAACAGACAATCTGGCTTCATGTCAGCAGAGAATCAGTCTGCATGTCATAGCAGAGAATCAGGCTTCACGTCAGCCACCACTGCAACAGTCCATTGGCATATATTTAGGCCTAGCACACAGGCAGAGCAGAGAGGTCCCGTAACAGACAATCTGGCTTCATGTCAGCAGAGAATCAGTCTGCATGTCATAGCAGAGAATGAGGCTTCACGTCAGCCACCACTGCAACAGTCCATTGGCATATATTTAGGCCTAGCACACAGGCAGAGCAGAGAGGTCCCGTAACAGAGAATCTGTCTTCATGTCAGCAGAGAATCAGTCTGCATGTCATAGCAGAGAATGAGGCTTCACGTCAGCCACCACTGCAACAGTCCATTGGCATATATTTAGGCCTAGCACACAGGCAGAGGAGAGGTTCATTCAACTTTGGGTAGCCTCGCAATATAATGGTAAAATGAAAATAAAAATAGGATTGAATGAGGAAGTGCCCTGGAGTCCAATAATATATGGTTATGGGGAGGTAGTTAATGTCTAATCTGGACAAGGGACGGACAGGTCCTGTGGGATCCATGCCTGGTTCATTTTTATGAACGTCAGCTTGTCCACATTGGCTGTAGACAGGCGGCTGCGTTTGTCTGTAATGACGCCCCCTGCCGTGCTGAATACACGTTCAGACAAAACGCTGGCTGCCGGGCAGGCCAGCACCTCCAAGGCATAAAAGGCTAGCTCTGGCCACGTGGACAATTTAGAGACCCAGAAGTTGAATGGGGCCGAACCATCAGTCAGTACGTGGAGGGGTGTGCACACGTACTGTTCCACCATGTTAGTGAAATGTTGCCTCCTGCTAACACGTTGCGTATCAGGTGGTGGTGCAGTTAGCTGTGGCGTGTTGACAAAAGTTTTCCACATCTCTGCCATGCTAACCCTGCCCTCAGAGGAGCTGGCCGTGACACAGCTGCCTTGGCGACCTCTTGCTCCTCCTCTGCCTTGGCCTTGGGCTTCCACTTGTTCCCCTGTGACATTTGGGAATGCTCTCAGTAGCGCGTCTACCAACGTGCGCTTGTACTCGCGCATCTTCCTATCACGCTCCAGTGCAGGAAGTAAGGTGGGCACATTGTCTTTGTAGCGTGGATCCAGCAGGGTGGCAACCCAGTAGTCCGCACAGGTTAAAATGTGGGCAACTCTGCTGTCGTTGCGCAGGCACTGCAGCATGTAGTCGCTCATGTGTGCCAGGCTGCCCAGGGGTAAGGACAAGCTGTCCTCTGTGGGAGGCGTATCGTCATCGTCCTGCCTTTCCCCCCAGCCACGCACCAGTGATGGACCCGAGCTGCGTTGGGTGCCACCCCGCTGTGACCATGCTTCATCCTCATCCTCCTCCACCTCCTCCTCATCCTCGTCCTCCTCGTCCTCCAGTAGTGGGCCCTGGCTGGCCACATTTGTACCTGGCCTCTGCTGTTGCCAAAAACCTCCCTCTGAGTCACTTCGAAGAGACTGGCCTGAAAGTGCTAAAAATGACCCCTCTTCCTCCTCCTCCTCCTCCTGGGCCACCTCCTCTTCCATCATCGCCCTAAGTGTTTTCTCAAGGAGACATAGAAGTGGTATTGTAACGCTGATAACGGTGTCATCGCCACTGGCCATGTTGGTGGAGTACTCGAAACAGCGCAACAGGGCACACAGGTCTCGCATGGAGGCCCAGTCATTGGTGGTGAAGTGGTGCTGTTCTGTAGTGCGACTGACCCGTGCGTGCTGCAGCTGAAACTCCACTATGGCCTGCTGCTGCTCGCACAGTCTGTCCAGCATGTGCAAGGTGGAGTTCCACCTGGTGGGCACGTCGCATATGAGGCGGTGAGCGGGAAGGCCGAAGTTACGCTGTAGCGCAGACAGGCGAGCAGCAGCAGGATGTGAACGCCGGAAGCGCGAACAGACGGCCCGCACTTTATGCAGCAGCTCTGACATGTCGGGGTAGTTGTGAATGAACTTCTGCACCACCAAATTCAGCACATGCGCCAAGCAAGGGATGTGCGTCAAATTGGCTAGTCCCAGAGCTGCAACGAGATTTCGCCCATTATCACACACCACCAGGCCGGGCTTGAGGCTCACCGGCAGCAACCACTCGTCGGTCTGTTGTTCTATACCCCGCCACAACTCCTGTGCGGTGTGGGGCCTGTCCCCCAAACATATGAGTTTCAGAATGGCCTGCTGACGTTTACCCCGGGCTGTGCTGAAGTTGGTGGTGAAGGTGTGTGGCTGACTGGATGAGCAGGTGGAAGAAGAGGAGGAGGAAGCCGAGAAGGAGGAGGTGGCAACAGGAGGCAAAGAATGTTGCCCTGCGATCCTTGGCGGCGGAAGGACGTGCGCCAAACAGCTCTCCGCCTGGGGCCCAGCTGCCACTACATTTACCCAGTGTGCAGTTAGGGAGATATAGCGTCCCTGGCCGTGCTTACTGGTCCACGTATCTGTGGTTAGGTGGACCTTGCCACAGATGGCGTTGCGCAGTGCACACTTGATTTTATCGGATACTTGGTTGTGCAGGGAAGGCACGGCTCTCTTGGAGAAGTAGTGCCGGCTGGGAACAACATACTGTGGGACAGCAAGCGACATGAGCTGTTTGAAGCTGTCTGTGTCCACCAGCCTAAATGACAGCATTTCATAGGCCAGTAGTTTAGAAATGCTGGCATTCAGGGCCAGGGATCGAGGGTGGCTAGGTGGGAATTTACGCTTTCTATCAAATGTTTGTGAGATGGAGAGCTGAACGCTGGCGTGTGACATGGTTGAGACGCTTGGTGACGGAGGTGGTGGTGGTGGTGTTGGTGGTACATCCCCTGTTTGCTGGGCGGCAGGTGCCAACGTTCCTCCAGAGGCGGAGGAAGAGGCCGAGGCGGCAGCAGCAGAATAGGCCGAGGCGGCAGCAGCAGAAGAGGTAGCAGGGGGAGCCTGAGTGACTTCCTTGGTTTTAAGGTGTTTACTCCACTGCAGTTCATGCTTTGCATGCAGGTGCCTGGTCATGCAGGTTGTGCTCAGGTTCAGAACGTTAATGCCTCGCTTCAGGCTCTGATGGCACAGCGTGCAAACCACTCGGGTCTTGTCGTCAGCACATTGTTTGAAGAAGTGCCATGCCAGGGAACTCCTTGAAGCTGCCTTTGGGGTGCTCGGTCCCAGATGGCGGCGGTCAGTAGCAGGCGGAGTCTCTTGGCGGCGGGTGTTCTGCTTTTGCCCACTGCTCCCTCTTTTGCTACGCTGTTGGCTCGGTCTCACCACTGCCTCTTCCTCCGAACTGTGAAAGTCAGTGGCACGACCTTCATTCCATGTGGGGTCTAGGACCTCATCGTCCCCTGCATCGTCTTCCACCCAGTCTTGATCCCTGACCTCCTGTTCAGTCTGCACACTGCAGAAAGACGCAGCAGTTGGCACCTGTGTTTCGTCATCATCAGAGACATGCTGAGGTGGTATTCCCATGTCCTCATCATCAGGAAACATAAGTGGTTGTGCGTCAGTGCATTCTATGTCTTTCACCGCTGGGGAAGGGCTAGGTGGATGCCCTTGGGAAACCCTGCCAGCGGAGTCTTCAAACAGCATAAGAGACTGCTGCATAACTTGAGGCTGAGACAGTTTCCCTGGTATGCATGGGGGTGATGTGACAGACTGATGGGGTTGGTTTTCAGGCGCCATCTGTGCGCTTTCTGCAGAAGACTGGGTGGGAGATAATGTGAACGTGCTGGATCCACTGTCGGCCACCCAATTGACTAATGCCTGTACCTGCTCAGGCCTTACCATCCTTAGAACGGCATTGGGCCCCACCATATATCGCTGTAAATTCTGGCGGCTACTGGGACCTGAGGTAGTTGGTACACTAGGACGTGTGGATGTGGCAGAACGGCCACGTCCTCTCCCAGCACCAGAGGGTCCACTAACACCACCACGACCATGTCCACGTCCGCGTCCCTTACTAGATGTTTTTCTCATTGTTATGGTTCACCACAACAACAAATATATTATTTGGCCCAATGTATTGTATTCAAATTCAGCGGGATATAAATTTGAGGCCTAGTATTTAGGCGCTGGGTGACCGGTATGGATTTAGTGACAGAATTAGACTTGGAAATGCACAGAAGCGTGTGTGTGAAGTTATTCTGAATGACCCTATGTGCACCTTCAATATGATCTACCCTTTTAGGGATAGATTTCAAATAGCTCTGATATAGCAGAAACGACTAAATTATGAAATTGCTAAATTGGGAATTGTATTTCAACCCAGAACAAAAAATGTGCTTTGACGGACACTAAATAACTTTCCCAGCCACAACAGGACAGCGGTAACGAGAGATTTAGCGGGATATAAATTTGAGGCCTAGTATTTAGGCGCTGGGTGACAGGTATGGGTTTAGTGACAGAATTAGATTTGGAAATGCACAGTAGCGGGTGTGTGAAGTTATTCTGAATGACTCTATGTGCACCTTGAATATTATATACCCTTTTAGGGATAGATTTCAAATAGCTCTGATATAGCAGAAACCACTAAATTATGAAATTGCTAAATTGGGAATTGTATTTCAACCCAGAACAAGAAATGTGCTTGAACGGACACTAAATAACTCGCCCAGCTACAGCACTAGGGACAGATTTAGCGGGATATAAATTTGAGGCCTAGTATTTAGGCGCTGGGTGACAGGTATGGGTTTAGTGCCAGAATTAGACTTGGAAATACACAGTAGCGGGTGTGTGTGAAGTTATTCTGAATGACCCAATGTGCACCTTGAATATTATATACCCTTTTAGGGATAGATTTCAAATAGCTCTGATATAGCAGAAACCACTAAATTATGAAATTGCTAAATTGGGAATTGTATTTCAACCCAGAACAAGAAATGTGCTTGAACGGACACTAAATAACTCGCCCAGCTACAGCACTAAGGACAGATTTAGCGGGATATAAATTTGAGGCCTAGTATTTAGGCGCTGGGTGACAGGTATGGGTTTAGTGCCAGAATTAGACTTGGAAATACACAGTAGCGGGTGTGTGTGAAGTTATTCTGAATGACCCAATGTGCACCTTGAATATTATATACCCTTTTAGGGATAGATTTCAAATAGCTCTGATATAGCAGAAACCACTAAATTATGAAATTGCTAAATTGGGAATTGTATTTCAACCCATAACAAGAAATGTGCTTGAACGGACACTAAATAACTCGCCCAGCTACAGCACTAAGGACAGATTTAGCGGGATATAAATTTGAGGCCTAGTATTTAGGCGCTGGGTGACAGGTATGGGTTTAGTGCCAGAATTAGACTTGGAAATACACAGTAGCGGGTGTGTGTGAAGTTATTCTGAATGACCCAATGTGCACCTTGAATATTATATACCCTTTTAGGGATAGATTTCAAATAGCTCTGATATAGCAGAAACCACTAAATTATGAAATTGCTAAATTGGGAATTGTATTTCAACCCAGAACAAGAAATGTGCTTGAACGGACACTAAATAACTCGCCCAGCTACAGCACTAGGGACAGATTTAGCTGGATATAAATTTGAGGCCTAGTATTTAGGCGCTGGGTGACAGGTATGGGTTTAGTGCCAGAATTAGACTTGGAAATACACAGTAGCGGGTGTGTGTGAAGTTATTCTGAATGACCCAATGTGCACCTTGAATATTATATACCCTTTTAGGGATAGATTTCAAATAGCTCTGATATAGCAGAAACCACTAAATTATGAAATTGCTAAATTGGGAATTGTATTTCAACCCAGAACAAGAAATGTGCTTGAACGGACACTAAATAACTCGCCCAGCTACAGCACTAAGGACAGATTTAGCGGGATATAAATTTGAGGCCTAGTATTTAGGCGCTGGGTGACCGGTATGGATTTAGTGACAGAATTAGACTGGGATATGGCCAAAAAATAAACAGACTATTGCTGGTTAAATGCACTTGGTGTGACAGCTTCACCCTGATGTAGGCTTTAGCCAAAAAACAACCACACCATTGAGGGTTAAATGCACTTGGTGACAGGCGCAGCTTGCCCCTGATTTAGTATATGGCCAAAAAATGAACAGACTATTGCTGGTTAAATGCACTTGGTGTGACAGCTTCACCCTGATGTAGGCTTTAGCCAAAAAACAACCACACCATTGAGGGTTAAATGCACTTGGTGACAGGCGCAGCTTGCCCCTGATTTTGTATATGGCCAAAAAATGAACAGACTATTGCTGGTTAAATGCACTTGGTGTGACAGCTTCACCCTGATGTAGGCTTTAGCCAAAAAACAACCACACCATTGAGGGTTAAATGCACTTGGTCGCAGCTTGTGCTGGCGCACCACAAGACACAAAATGGCCGCCGATCACCCCAGAAAAATGTGACTGACAAACGGTCTGGGCAGCCTAAAAACAGTGAGCAATTGAGGATCAGCAGCTCAATGATCCACAGCTGCAGATCGATCAGTTAATCAAGTCCTTTGGAGGAGTTAATCTGCCTAATCTCGCCCTACTGTCGCAGCCGCAACCTCTCCCTACGCTAATCAGAGCAGAGTGACGGGCGGCGCTATGTGACTCCAGCTTAAATAGAGGCTGGGTCACATGGTGCTCTGGCCAATCACAGCCATGCCAATAGTAGGCATGGCTGTGATGGTCCTCTTGGGGCAAGTAGTATGACGCTTGTTGATTGGCTGCTTTGCAGCCTTTCAAAAAGCGCCAAGAAAGCGTCACAAAAGCGCGAAGAAAGCGACGAACACCGAACCCGAACCCGGACTTTTACGAAAATGTCCGGGTTCGGGTCCGTGTCACGGACACCCCAAAATTCGGTACGAACCCGAACTATACAGTTCGAGTTCGCTCATCCCTATTCACCGTACATAAAAGATCAAGTGATTATGTGTCCGGAGGTATATTAGACGGTCAATGGATATCAATTTTACTGCAGGCCAGTGGACTACAGGCCCAAAAAAATATTCATTCACCGGACAGAAAAGAACAAGAGATTATGTGGTTGGAGGTATATTAGACGGTCAAAGGATATCTGTTTTACTGCAGGCCAGTGTAGTACAGGCCCCAAACATTAGACATTCACCTGACAGAAAACAACAATTGATAATGTGGATGGAGGTACATTAGGAGGTCACCGTATAACAATTTTACTGTTGGCCAGTTACATTACAGGCCCCAAAAAATTATGCATTCAACGTACAGAAAAGATCAAGTCATTATGTGGCTGGAGGTATATTAGGCGGTCACCGTAAAACAATTTTACTGGTGGCCAGTTAAATTATAGGCCCCAAAAATTATTCATTCACCGTACATAAAAGATCAAGTGATTATGTGTCCGGAGGTATATTAGACGGTCAATGGATATCAATTTTACTGCAGGCCAGTTACATTGTAGGCCCCAAAAATTATGCATTCACCGTACAGAAAAGATGTGACTAAAAAGACTATGTGGCTGGAAGTATATCACACCCGTGCCTCAGTCAGTTTTTTTTGGGGGGCAACAGTTATATCACACCAGTCGCAATTAGTTGTTCCAATAGCGTTTGTCCCTCTGTATAGCTGCAGAACTGCACACAACTGCTGCACAATACAAAAATGCACTATATAGAAATTATATTATAGGTATATCTCACCCCTGCCAGAATCATATATTTTTTTATGGGGGGGGGGGGGGGGCAACTGGTATATAATACCAGTTGCAATTAGTTGTTCTAATAGTGTTTGTCCCTCTGTATAGCTGCAGTTTCACAGCAAAACCCGCACACAACTGTTGCACAATACAAATGCGCTATATAGAAAGTATATTATAGGTATATCACACCCGTGCCTCAGTTGTTTTGGGGGAAAACTGATATATCACACCAGTTGCAATTAGCTATTCCAATAGCATTTGTCCCTTTGTATATCTGCAGTATCGTAGCAGAACCGCACACAACTGCTGCACAATACACATGCACTATATAGAAATGATATTATAGGTTTATCATACCCCTCCCTCAATTCGTTTTTTGGGGGGACAACTGGTATATCACACCAGTCGCAATTAGTTGTTCCAATAGCGTTTTTTTCCCTCTGTATAGCTGCGGTATCGCTGCAGAACTGCACACAACTTCTGCACAACACAAATGCACTATATAGAAATTAAATTATAGGTATATCACACCCCTGCCTCAATCAGTTTTTTTGGGGGGCAACAGGTATATCACACCAGTTGCAATTAGTTGTTCCAATAGCGTTTGTCCCTCTGTATAGCTGCAGAACTGCACACAACTGCTGCACAATACAAAAATGCACTATATAGAAATTATATTATAGGTATATCTCACCCCTGCCAGAATCATATATTTTTTTTTTGGGGGGGGGGGGGGGGGGCAACTGGTATATAACACCAGTTGCAATTAGTTGTTTTAATAGTGTTTGTCGCTCTGTATAGCTGCAGTATCACAGCAAAACCCGCACACAACTGTTGCACAATACAAATGCGCTATATAGAAAGTATATTATAGGTATATCACACCCGTGCCTCAGTTGTTTTGGGGGAAAACTGATATATCATACCAGTTGCAATTAGCTATTCCAATAGCATTTGTCCCTTTGTATATCTGCAGTATCGTAGCAGAACCACACACAACTGCTGCACAATACACATGCACTATATAGAAATGATATTATAGGTATATCATACCCCTCCCTCAATCATTTTTTTGGGGGGGGCAACTGGTATATCACACCAGTTGCAATTAGTTGTTCCAATAGCGTTTGTCCCTCTGTATAGCTGCAGAACTGCACACAACTGCTGCACAATACAAAAATGCACTATATAGAAATTATATTATAGGTATATCTCACCCCTGCCAGAATCATATTTTTTTTTGGGGGGGGGGCGGGGGGGGGGGGCAACTGGTATATAACACCAGTTGCAATTAGTTGTTTTAATAGTGTTTGTCGCTCTGTATAGCTGCAGTATCACAGCAAAACCCGCACACAACTGTTGCACAATACAAATGCGCTATATAGAAAGTATATTATAGGTATATCACACCCGTGCCTCAGTTGTTTTGGGGGAAAACTGATATATCATACCAGTTGCAATTAGCTATTCCAATAGCATTTGTCCCTTTGTATATCTGCAGTATCGTAGCAGAACCGCACACAACTGCTGCACAATACACATGCACTATATAGAAATGATATTATAGGTATATCATACCCCTCCCTCAATTCGTTTTTTTTGGGGACAACTGGTATATCACACCAGTCGCAATTAGTTGTTCCAATAGCGTTTTTTTCCCTCTGTATAGCTGCGGTATCGCAGCAGAACCACACACAACTGCTGTACAATACAAATGCACTATGTAGAAAGTATATTATAGGCATATCACACCCCTGCATCAATCATTTTTTTGGGGGGGCAACTGGTATATCACACCAGTCGCAATTAGTTGTTCCAATAGCGTTTTTGTCCCTCTGTATAGCTGCAGTATCGTAGCAGAACCGCACACAACTGTTGAACAATAGAAATGAACTATAATATGCTTTCTATGTTAGAAAGTATATTATAAGTATATCACCCCCCTTAGTAAGTCACACCTATCGATAGCACACCTATACCAGTCCTTAAAGGACTTTTGTGGCCCTATTAGCTAGCGTTTGGTGTTCCTAACGGTCTTTCCCTGCTCCATACAGCAACCTCTCCCTACACTGGCAAAAGACTGAATGTAAAATGGCGGGATCGTGTTTATTTATTGGGTAGGGTGTGTGTCCATGTGCTGAAACATCTCAATTGGCTGTCCTGTCCCACCTTATGGATGTGTCATGGGTCAAAGTTCGGCGCAATGCAAAAGTACATAGCGCCGGCGGACATCGCAAATGATAAAAGTTTGCAACAAAACGACCGCGAAACGCAAGACCATCTTTAGTGTTCATAGTATAGCTACTGTGCTTGGTACTGCAGCTCAGCCCTTTTCAATTCAATGGGACTGAGCTGCAACTAGGCCATGCAACATCATATGGTCTAGGAAGAGGCCGCTGCGCTCACAGAGCACTAGTCTCCTCATAGTTGATCGGCGGGGTGCCAGACTCCCACCAATCTGACACTGATGACCTATCCTGAGGATAGATCATCAATATTATTTTCAGGATAACCCTTTTAATGAGTGACATTGTGTATCCAGATCAGGAAATAGCCATGATGGCTTCTGTTGCCATCATGCAGATCATGTGATTGACAGGTGGGTGCCAGGTATCTGCAGGAGCTGCTGGGTCTTCGCAGACTCAGTTCAGTTGTGCAGTGAGGTTGCTGGAAATATCATGTCCGAGAATGCAGGTAACAGACGTGCGGTGCAGAGGGGAGGGAAGAGGAGTACACTTTCACTAGGGAGAGGGAGGAGTGGTGACCCATGGCTCACCTGGCACTGGCACCTGGCTGCCCTGATGTCCCTAGACAGGTTGCTAACCCATACGTCGATCATGTGCCTCATCCCTGGCTTACCCTGAAATAAGCCCTAGGTAGTGAATAGGGCAGTGGGAGCACTAGTCCTCACCACTGACACCTAGGGTAACAACAGGGAAACAACAAACAACACAAACACAATCAACAATCCCTGAAAGGAGATGACAACAGGAGTGAACCGGAGATCCAACTACTCCAGTTCCAACGGCTCCATAGCAATAGTTGTCCACTGATGTCAGAATAGAAGATCTGGAAGGAAGGTCTATATCTGGCAACAAGGGAAGCAGAAAGGGAAAATATATAGTAGCTGGAAGTGACAGAGAACAGCTGAAAGGAAAAGCTACAGATTCCTAAATGGAACAAAAAGGATGCAAACCTAAGCAGGAAAACCTGGACCGGAATCTATTCTCACCATTAAGTCATGGAGTGAGCCCTTGAGAAACTGAGCGTGTAGCCACCCACTGCGACCTTCTGACTCCAGGCACAACAGGGTCAGCGATGGTTGTGATACCCTCACGACAGGAAAAATACATAATTTACAAAATTTTTTGTTGCAAACTAGTTTTTTTTTTCCTTTTTTAACATTTTCTCCAGATAAAAATTGTAAAAAGACATAAAACTAGACCTTATGTATTAGGCCTCATGCACGCGGCCGTGTTCCGCCGTCGAGAGCGGACCGTGGAAACCCGGCCGGGATTCCTCCTGACAGGATGAACGCACGGCGTCATTGGTTGCTATGACGCTGTGCGCTTCATGCAGCCACTCCTGTACAGTAATACACTAGTATTACTGTACAGGAGCGGCTGCATGAAGTGCACGGCGTCATAGCAACCAATGGCGCCATGCGCTCATGCTGTCAGGAGGAATCCCGGCCGGGTTTCCATGGTCCGCTCTCACCCGCGGAACACGACCGTCTGCATGAGGCCTTACCAAGAAAAGATGCAAAATTAAAATAACTAGAGATGAGCTAATCGAATCCCACGAAGTGGACTTCGATACAAATTTCATAAATTCGATTTGCCTCAAAGCCTAATTTTCTCGTGCTTCATGTCAGTGAATTGATTTTACCTGAAATAGTGTTAAAAACAAAAAAACTCAAACTTACCTCCTCCATTTGATTGGGACAGGCCGCCAACCTCCATCTTGATTGAAGATCTCTGCCTAAATCCCCTGCCGGGCGGCGTGATGACGTAATCTCGCGCCGCGCAAGATTTTACTCCAGATCTTCAAGCAAAATGGCGGCGGCCGGCCCGTCACGTGCAAATGTAGACGGTCAGTTTGATAAAAAAGAAAAGTTAATTGTTAAAGGGTTTCTGTCACTAGAATTTTCAGTATTAAACTGGCTGACGTTAACGATGTGCTAATGTCAGCTGCTATTCTAATGACTATCTGTGCCTCCGTTACTGTAGAATTCTTACTTTTATAATATGTAAATTAGCCTCTAGGAGCAAAGGGGACGTTGTTCCTGTCATTGCACCCGCTACTTACAAAAAAATGCGCTTCGTGACAAAGTAATTCGCCACAAAGCAATTTTTTTTTATTTGGCGAATCAGCCGAATCAAAGTTTTCAATTATTCACTCATCTCTAAAAATAACCACAAAAAAAAAGTATGGCTTTCAAAGCCACATGTACTAAAGAACCTGATTAATCTGTTTTATAATGGTAAATAACAGTCTTATCTGCAAACTAAATGCCATCCAGACTTAACTCATACACTTCCTATACATGGTGTAGGAAGGCGCAGGGGTCCGTCATTGACAGAAGGTACGTGTCACCGAGGTTCCTGGCCTCGGTGAGATAAGAACCGGCAGTTTTGTGTGTCAGCGGCAGCTAGTGCTCGCTGACACTGTTGTACTTAGTGTGGCTGTAAAGCCAAACCGGGCTGGTTCTTATTGGGAGCAGCCAAAGAGCAGGGTGGGTGGCCGTTCACCACGTCCAGGCCAGGTTTTGGGCTGGGGTTTAAAAACCCAGCCAGCAGCTCAGCTGGGTGTGGTGTGATTCTCCAAGTGATACTGGAGCTGTGAAATCTCTGTGTTTTGGTAGCCTAGGAGAACCGCCATGCTGCAAGGCTGAGAGCTGCATGAGAGCAGCCTGCTGTGGACTACCAGGTGATTCGTGGAATCTTGCTGTGTGAATTAACACCAAGACCCTTTTCTGCTTGTTTTGGTGTGAATAAACACTGAACTTTTGTTTTTCAACCGTGGTCTTGCTTCTGTCTTGTGTTCGCTTACCCTGCCTACCAGCAAATCCCTACAATGGTTAGTAAATAGCAACTAGCTCAATAGGTTTGCATTGCTTAATCAGGATAAATGACTTAGTTAATCATTTACTATATTAAGTCAGGAATTATTTTACATTAGGAAAAATAGCCATCTACTGTTCCAACATTCAAATAGAGATGAGCAAATTTCTCAAATTCAATTCGGACGTTTCGCCGAATTTCCCCGAAAGATTTCGTTTGATCCAAATTTATTTGTCACAAATTGTTTTAAATCAGCTATTTCCTGGCTGTAGAGAGCCTGTATAGTAGTGTAGAACACTGTGCCTCGCAGTAACACGCATAGGGATTCTGCTGTGGTAGTGAAACAATAATGTGAGTCAGAATGACAATGACAGGAGTTGCTTTTAGAATCACTTCATATTTCAATTATTTGGTTAGTTACAGGGCCAAAACTGACTAAACAACTCAAGAGCCTTACTGGTAATGTTAGCGTCAAGAAGAAGCGCACTTCTTTTACAACATCCTCAGCTGATTCCACATAGATGTCTACTGAACCTGTTTTGTTACACTCTGAAACAAGTAGTGCCCCCATGACCGAGTGGTGAGGTGGCAACAGCATGAGTCGTCAACACAGTGGCCCAGTCACAGAGTATAGTCGTGGCCAAAAGTTATGAGAATGACACAAATATTAGTTTTCACAAAGTTTGCTGCTAAACTGCTTTTAGATCTTTGTTTTAGTTGTTTCTGTGATGTAGTGAAATATAATTATACACACTTCATACGTTTCAAAGGCTTTTATCGACAATTACATGACATTTATGCAAAGAGTCAGTATTTGCAGTGTTGGCCCTTCTTTTTCAGGACCTCTGCAATTCGACTGGGCATGCTCTCAATCAACTTCTGGGCCAATTCCTGACTGATAGCAATCCATTCTTTCATAATCACTTCTTGGAGTTTGTCAGAATTAGTGGGTTTTTGTTTGTCCACCCGCCTCTTGAGGATTGACCACAAGTTCTCAATGGGATTAAGATCTGGGGAGTTTCCAGGCCATGGACCCAAAATGTCAACGTTTTGGTCCCTGAGCCACTTAGTTATCACTTTTGCCTTATGGCACGGTGCTCCATCGTGCTGGAAAATGCATTGATCTTCACCAAACTGTTGTTGGATTGTTGGAAGAAGTTGCTGTTGGAGGGTGTTTTGGTTCTATTCTTTATTCATGGCTGTGTTTTTGGGCAAAATTGTGAGCCCACTCCCTTGGATGAGAAGCAACCCCACACATGAATGGTCTCAGGATGCTTTACTGTTGGCATGACACAGGACTGATGGTAGCGTTCACCTTTTCTTCTCCGGACAAGCCTTTTTTCCTGATGCCCCAAACAATCGGAAAGAGGCTTCATCGGAGAATATGACTTTGCCCCAGTCCTCAGCAGTCTATTCACCATATTTTCTGCAGAATATCAATCTGTCCCTGATGTTTTTTTTGGAGAGAAGTGGCTTCTTTGCTGCCCTTCTTGACACCAGGCCATCTTCCAAAAGTCTTCACCTCACTGTGCGTGCAGATGCGCTCACACCTGCCTGCTGCCATTTCTGAGCAAGCTCTGCACTGGTGGCCCTCCGATCCCGCAGCTGAATCCTCTTCAGGAGACGATGCTGGCGCTTACTGGACTTTCTTGGACGCCCTGAAGCCTTCTTAACAAGAATTGAACCTCTTTCCTTGAAGATGATCCTATAAATTGTTGATTGAGGTGCAATCTTAGTAGCCACAATATCCTTGCCTGTGAAGCCATTTTTATGCAACGCAATGATGGCTGCACGCGTTTCTTTGCAGGTCACCATGGTTAACAATGGAAGAACAATGATTTCAAGCATCACCCTCCTTTTAACAGGTCAAGTCTGCCATTTTAACCCAATCAGCCTGACATAATGATCTCCAGCCTTGTGCTCGTCAACATTCTCACCTGAGTTAACAAGACGATTACTGAAATGGTCTCAGCAGGTCCTTTAATGACAGCAATGAAATGCAGTGGAAAGTTTTTTGGGGGGATTAAGTTAATTTTCATGGCAAAGAAGGACTATGCAATTCATCTGATCACTCTTCATAACATTCTGGAGTATATGCAAATTGCTATTATAAAAACTTAAGCAGCAACTTTTCCAATTTCCAATATTTATGTAATTCTCAAAACTTTAACCTGTAGACCATGCTGTTAGTCCTCCGACGTCTTGATGAAAAATTCCCACACCACCGAGTATGGCATTTTCCCCCCACCACTTCATGCTTACTGCCTGCTACCCCTGCTTCCATTAACCCGTGCACTGCTACTTCTTTCCGGACAGTTAGGCTCCTGCGTAGGTCTACCTCAGGCACAATTAGCTGCAGATCTCACACTGCTGACTCCCGGCCACACTACCACCCTGCTGGCTCAGCCGCTGCCCTTACACACAAGTGCTGCCTCACACACAAGCTGCCACCCTCTTCTCCTGATAATGATGATAATGATGATGATGATGATGATGAAGCCCTCTCTTCACCCGACTTCCACGTGCAATCGGCCACATCATCGGCCGCCACTGCCTGCACGTCACACATAAACCGACACGAAAAGCTACACATATAGCAATAGACACAGGAACAATCAGGGTCTACAAACAAACAATAGATCCCAACAATCAATTCCAAAACAAAATCACCAACACACCAAATATGGACAAAACAAAAAAGCCATTTTACCATCCAACATAAGAACCTTGCAAGAAACCGACAAGATCATACCCATCAATCCAAAGTAACAACATGCACACACTTCACTCAATAATACTAACTATTCAACCAATACATCCGATCTAGAATTCCACACTCCATTACCAACTTTGGCCAACACAACTCCACCTCCCACCAATCAGATGTTATACAAAAACCCAGCCTCTATTTTTGGCTTGGAGATCATGGCGGAATGTGCACCTCTTAATTTACCCCTAACACAGTTTTCCGTCTATTCGAACTCAGAATCTACACTCACATATCCTTCCATTACTTCCAACCTGGAAGCAGACTCTCACCACCAGTCAGAACCATACCCTGTCAAGAGAAGTGACCTACAACAGATTAGGAGTAAGATCACATAGGCCTTACACTCCCCTTCATCAGTTACCAACCAACATTACCGATTTCAGTTTAGTCACCCCTGCGGAACATCCAAACACTGAACCCTCCACTTCGGTATCTTTTTTTAGCATTACCCCCCCCCTACTAACCCCCACTAAACCACTGCCATAACCCATTTCTTTCATCCATTAGGCCACAAACCAGGAAAAAGAAATAATGCAGAAGAGGACACGGGGGGGGGGGGGGGCATCAGCAAAAAGAAAACAAGAAATGATGACACAGTAAGATCCAATCTGACTTCAGGCATCTTCAACTTATCAAACCACACACTAACCAAGAACGACTGCTAGCAAAAGGTCTCTCCTTTTGTCCATCCTCATAAATAGATGAATTTGGTCTATTCCTGGACCTAAACCATTTTATCAGAAAACGTACTATAAAAAGACATTTCAAAATAGTCGATAAGATGCAAAGAGAAACGATAACTAAAAAACCTATGCCTCTGGACACCCCAGATGAAGATACCCCCAAATAGAGATGTCGTAAACATAAAATTTTCAGTTTGCGAACGCAAATTTCTGCAAATGTTCGCGAACGGGCGAAGCGCCATTGACTTCAATAGGCAGGCAAATTTTAAAACCCACAGGGACTCTTTCTGGCCACAATAGTGAATGAAAAGTTGTTTCAAGAGGACCAACACCTGGACTGTGGCATGCCGGAGTGGGATCCATGGCAAAACACCCATGGAAAATTACATAGTTGGCACAAAGTCTGGTTTTAATCCATAAAGGGCATAAATCACCTAACATTCATAAATTGTTTGGAATAACGTGCTTTAAAACATCAGGTATGATGTTGTATCGATCAGGTAGTATAAGGGTTACACCCTCTTCACAGTGACAGACCAAACTCTGACAGACCAAGCTCCCCATTTAACGCACCGCAAACATCCGCAAACAGTCCATTTGCACAAACGCAAACTCCCCATTTGCAAAAGGTTGGATACCAAGATAGCATGTCCCGTTCCTGGTCCTCACTGACGTAATTGAAGGTCTCTTCCTCAACCCAGCCACGTACAACACCAAGGGACCCCGAAAGGTAACAACAAGCCCCCTGGGACGCCTGCTGTGGTTGGTCTTCCACCTCCTCAAAGCCACCTTCCTCCTCTGACTCCTCTTCTTCAGACTCCTCTCTCTGCGTTGCCGCAGATCCAGCAATCGACAACAAGGCTGCTTCTGGTGGTGATGGTGACGGCCTGATCTACGGCCTGATCCAGCACTCTTCGCAGGGCACGCTCCAGAAAAAACGCATATGGGATGAGGTTGATGATGTTGTTTTGGGTTTGACTGACCAGGTTTGTCACCTCTGCAAATGGACGCATGAGCCTACAGCCATTGTGCATGAGCGTTCAGTAACACGGCCAAAAAATACCCAGCTCCGCAGAGGCTGTCCTCTTTTTTTTTATTAAAAAACAAATCTGTTCTTACCAGTTTAATCTCTGTTTTGTCCCCTATCAGGGGCCGGTGTATGGAAAAGATTTTAGGAACCGGGAGATGGAAAAAGATGCTTGGTCGGTCCTCTTACTTCCAATTTGGGGCACTGCGCATGTGCCGTGCAATGTACTGTGCAATCCCAATATGAGTGGTATGTTAAGTAGTACTATTCCTATCAGTTTAATCCCTGTTACTTCTTTTTCAGGGGACGTGTATGGAATATGGAGAGACCCACCTCCCTCCCCAGTATTAAAAGCATTGGTGGCCAGTGCGGCCCCCCTCCCTCCCCAGTATTAGCATTGGTGGCCAGTGCAGCCCCCCTCCCTCCCCAGTATTAGCATTGGTGGCCAGTGTGCCCTCCCTCCCCAGTATTAGCATTGGTTGCCAAAGCGGTCCCCCCTCCCTCCCTCCCCAGTATTAGCATTGTGTGGCGCATCGCACAGACCTGTCACTTACCAGTAGGAGGAGCATCGGCCGGTCACAGACAGCGCAGGTAAGTATAAGCTAAGTAACCATGGCAGCCAGGACTGCAGTAGTGTCCTGGCTGCCGTGGTAACCGATCGGATCCCCAGCAATAACTGGGACTCTAATCGGAAATGCCGCTCCGCTGCCACCAATGATTGGGGGAGGGGGGTTGTTAGCCTGTGGCCACTGCCTCCAATGCTAATACTGGGGAGGGAGGGAGGGGGGGCCACACTGGCCACCAATGCTAATACTGGGGAGGGAGGGAGGGGGGGGCGCACTGGTCACCAATGCTTTTTATACTGGGGAGGGAGGGGGGTCTGGCCCCTGCTGCCTGGCAGCACCCGATCAGGGGGCTGAGATCCGCACAATTAACCCCTCAGGTGCGGCACCATAGGGGTTAATTGTGCGGATCACAGCCCTCTCTAAGAGATCGGGTGGTGCCAGGCAGCAGGGGGCAGTTATGTACACAGTTTTTAGTATATTCTAACTTGAAGCTTTCCCATTACTATGGGAACGCCTCTGTGTTAGAATATACTGTCGGATCTGAGTTTTCACTATCTAACTCAAATCCGATGGTATATTCTAACGTAGAGGCGTTCCCATGGTGATGGGGATGCTTCAAGTTAAAATATACCATCGGATTGGAGAAAACTCTGATCCGATGGTATTTTAATAGGGACTCCTGACTTTACATTGAAAGTCAATGCGGGACGGATCCGTTTGAAATTGCACCATATTGTGTCAACGTCAAATGGATCCGTCCCCATTGACTTGCATTGTAAGTCAGGATGGATCCGTTTGGCTCCGCATGGCCAGGCAGACACCAAAACGCTGCAAGCTGCGTTTGGGTGTCCGTCTCCTGAGCGGAATGGAGGCGGAACGGAGCCAAACTGATGCATTCTGAATGGATCCGCATCCATTCAGAATGCATTGGGGATGGACGGATCCGTTCGGGGCCGCTTGGGAGAGCCTTCAAACGGAACTCACAAACGGAACCCCAAACGCAAGTGTGAAAGTAGCCTAAGTACAAACCGGATTCCAAAAAAGTTGGGACACTAAATAAATTGTGAATAAAAATGTAATGCAATGATGTGGAGATGGCAAATGTCAATATTTTATTTGTAATAGAATGTAGATGACAGATCTAACGTTTAATCCGAGTAAATGTATAATTTTAAAGGAAAAATACGTTGATTCAAATTTTCACGGTGTCAACAAATCCCCAAAAAGTTGGGACAAGTAGCAATAAGAGGCTGGAAAAAGTAAATTTGAGCATAACGAAGAGCTGGAAGACCAATTAACACTAATTAGGTCAATTGGCAACATGATTGGGTATAAAAAGAGCTTCTCAGAGTGGCAGTGTCTCTCAGAAGCCAAGATGGGTAGAGGATCACCAATTCCCACAATGTTGCTCAGAAAGATAGTGGAGCAATATCAGAAAGGTGTTACCCAGCGAAAAATTGCAAAGACTTTGCATCTATCATCATCAACTGTGCATAACATCATCCGAAGATTCAGAGAATCTGGAACAATCTCTGTGTGTAAGGGTCAAGGCCGTAAAACCATACTGGATGCCAGTGTTCTCCGGGCCCTTAAACGACACTGCACCACAAACTACTGCTACTGTAAAGGAAATCACAGAATGGGCTCAGGAATACTTCCAGAAACCATTGTCAGTGAACACAATCCACCGTGCCATCCGCCGTTGCCAGCTGAAACTCTACAGTGCAAAGAAGAAGCCATTTCTAAGCAAGATCCACAAGCTCAGGCGTTTTCACTGGGCCAGGGATCATTTAAAATGGAGTGTGGCAAAATGGAAGACTGTTCTGTGGTCAGACGAGTCACGATTCAAAGTTCTTTTTGGAAATCTGGGACGCCATGTCATCCGGACCAAAGAGGACAAGGACAACCCAAGTTGTTATCAACGCTCAGTTCAGAAGCCTGCATCTCTGATGGTATGGGGTTGCATGAGTGCGTGTGGCATGGGCAGCTTGCATGTCTGGAAAGGCACCATCAATGCAGAAAAATATATTCAGGTTCTAGAACAACATATGCTCCCATCCAGACGTCATCTCTTTCAGGGAAGACCCTGCATTTTTTTAACAAGATAATGCCAGACCACATTCTGCAACAATCACTACATCTGGGCTGCGTAGGAGAAAGATCAGGGTACTGAAATGGCCAGTCTGCAGTCCAGATCTTTCACCTGTAGAGAACATTTGGCGCATCATAAAGAGGAAGGTGCAACAAAGAAGGAATCCGATTTTTGGAATCCGGTTTGTAGTACTATTCCTATCAGTTTAATCCCTGTTACGTCCCCTATCAGGGGCCAGTGTATGGAATAGATTTTAGGAACCGGGAGATGGAAAAAGATGCTTGGTCGGTCCTCTTACTTCCAATTTGGGGCACTGTGCGTACGCCTTGCAATGTACTGTGCTACCAGATGAGTGGTATGTTAAGTAGCACTATTCCTATCAGTTTAATCCCTGTTAGGTCCCCTATCAGGGGTCGGTTTATGGAATAGATTTTAGGAACCGGGAGATGGAAAAAGATGCTTGGTTGGTCCTCCTATTTCCAATTTGGGGCACTGCGCGTGCGCCGGGCAATGTACTGTGCCACCCTATATGAGTGGTGTGTTAAGTAGTACTATTATCAGTTTAATCCCTGTTATGTCCCCTATCAGGGGACGTGTATGAAATAGATTTTAGACAACCGCAAAGAGTTGTCAATAGTTGACACACTCAAAGACATTTTATTCCTCTATGCGTCAATCTTGGTGTAGTGATGACTGTGCTCGTGCGCACATTTGGGAGATTGCAGGCGATGGCGGTTTTTTAAAGCCTATGGTCGTGCTGAGGTAGTTCAGTGACAGTTAAGTGACCCAGAAAACAATGATTCTGCAGTGTGGGACCATTGTTGGCCTAGTGGGCTATAATGATCACCTTAGATGATCACAAAGAAAAATAATGTTTTTTTCTATGCAAAATTATCCAGCTGATCGCTTTTGGTCTGTTCACAATGAAGCAACAACCTTATCATCTGGGGTGTGCCAACATTGCCATTGCCAACACACTCAAAGAGGTGATCGCTTCATTGTGATACGCAAGCCCCTTCACCACAACAAGGTAACGATTACGAAGGGGAATTGACACATGCATGTGCCTTATTTTGTTTTGTTTTTGCAGCCACAGTGCAGCACCAGAGGCCAGAAAAAATAGGCATGTACACATGCCTGAAAAATTAGGTATTGTAGCAGCAGACGGAAAAATTGATGTTTTCTAGGCAGAAAGTGCACTAAAACATTGCAGCTTGAACCCTAGTTGATGGCGGAGAAGTCACGCAAGTCATCCGACATGCAGAGATAAGATACAGCAGCGTGTGGACCATTTTAGCCCAAGGCATCTTATCTCATCTGGCCTTTTCTAGTCAAATGTATCGCCCACTGTTAGTCCCTTCGGGATCCATGCCTCATTCATCTTAATAAAGGTGAGGTAATCTAGACTTTTTTTACCTAGGCGACTTCTCTTCTCAGTGACAATACCTCCTGTTGCACTGAAGGTCCTTTCTGACAGGACACTTGAAGCGGGGCAGGCCAGAAGTTCTATTGCAAATTGGGATAGCTCAGGCCACAGGTCAAGCCTGCACACCCAGTAGTCAAGGGGTTTATCGCTCCTCAGAGTGTCGATATCTGCAGTTAAGGCGAGGTAGTCTGCTACCTGTCGGTCGAGTCGTTCTCTGAGGGTGGACCCCGAAGGGCTGTGGCGATGCGTAGGACCTAAAAAGCTATGCATGTCCTCCATCATCAACACGTCTGTAATGCGTCCTGTCCTTGCCGGCATGGTAGGAGGAGGATTACTTTCACCTCTTCCCCTGTTAGATTCCCGTTGTGCTGTGACATCACCCTTATACGCTGTGTAAAGCATACTTTTTAACTTGTTTTGGAACTGCTGCATCCTTTCCGACTTCCGGTAATTCGGTAACATTTCAGGCACTTTCTGCTTATACCGGGGGTCTAGCGTGGCCACCCAGTACAGGTCGTTCTCCTTCAGCCTTTTTATACGAGGGTCGGTCAACAGGCACAACAGCATGAAAGACCCCATTTGCACACGGTTGGATGCCGAGCTACTCATGTCCCGTTCCTCGTCCTCACTGATCTCACTGAAGGTCTGTTCTTCCCCCCAGCTACAACACCACGGATACCAGATAGGTGACAACGAGCACCCTGGGATGCCTGCTGTGGTTGGTCTTCCTCCTCCTCAAAGCCACATTCCTCCTCTGACTCCTCATACTCCTCTTCCAGCGTTGCCGCAGGTCCAGCAAGCGATGCTGATAAGGGTGTTTTTTGGGTGGTGATGGTGATCACAACTCTTCCTTTTCATGCTCATCTATGGCCTGATCCAGCACTCTTCGCATGATGTCGCTGATGGTGCCTTCGGTGCGACTGACTAGGTTTGTCACCTCTTCAAAAGGACGCATGAGCCTACAGGCATTGCCCATGAGCATCCCGTAACGTGGCAAAAAAATTCCTGTCCTAGCACCCCGGTCATACAAATACTCGTTGATGGCTTTTTCTTGTTAGAGCAGGCAGTCGAACATTAGGAGTGTTGAATTCCAACGTGTCGGGCTGTCGCAAATCAAGCGCCTCTCTGGCATGTTGTTTCGCCGCTTAATATCTAAAAAGTGCGCCATGGCCGTGTAGGAACGCCTGAAATGGCCACACACCTTCCTGCCCTGTAAGCCTGGGTACTTATGCACAAAGCGTTGTACGATCAGATTACACACATGTGCCATGCACGGCACATGTGTCAACTTGCCCAAATTCAATGCCGCCAACAAATTGCTTCCGTTGTCACACACCACTTTGCCGATCTCCAGTTGGTGCAGAGTCAGCCACTGATCCACCTGTGCATTCAGGGCGGACAGGAGTGCTGGTCCGGTGTGACTCTCTGCTTTCAGGCTAGTCAACCCCAAGACGGCGTGACACTGTCGTATCCGGGATGTGGAATAGCCCCTAGGGAGCGGGGGGGGGGGGGGTGCAGTTGATGTAGAGCAAGACGCAGCAGCAGAAGAGAACTCAGCCGAGGAGGTTAGCGAAGAGGATGGAGTAGGAGGAGTAGAGGAGGTGGCAGCAGGTCTGCCTGCAAGTCGTGGCAACTCCTCTGCAGAGCCACGCATTCCATGCTTGGCAGCTGTCAGCAGGTTTACCTAATGCACAGTGTACGTGATATACCTGCCCTGACCGTGCTTTGCAGACCAGGTATCAGTGGTCAGATGAACCCTTTCCCCAACACTGTGTGCCAGACATGCCATGACTTCCTTTTCCACAATAGAGTACAGGTTGGGGATTGCCTTTTGTGAAAAGAAATTCCGGCCGGGTACCTTCCACTGCGATGTCCCAATAGCTACAAATTTTTTGAAGGCCTCAGACTCCACCATCTTGTATGGTAAAAGCTGGCGGGCTAAGAGTTCCGACAAGCCAGCTGTCAGACGCCGGGCAAGGGGGTGACTCTGTGACATTGGCTTCTTACGCTCAGACATTTTCTTGACAGACACCTGACTGTGGGCAGATGAGCAGGAACTGCTCAAGGCTCAAGGCGGAGTGGCAGGTGGTTGAGAGGGGGCAAGGAGGACAGCAGTAGTTGACGTGGTTGAAGATGCTGGACCAGGTGGAGGATGGTGGCTTTGAATTTATGTGCTGCTTGTACTCATCATCATGTGTTGATCCCATAGGCGTTTGTGATGTGAGATCATGTGCCTTCGCAAAGCAATTGTACCTAGGTGGGTGCTGGACTTCCCACGACTCATTTTCTTTTGGCACAGGTTGCAAATGACATTGCTGTTATCAGAGGCAGACACACAAAAAAAATGCCACACTGCTGAGCTTTGCAATGACGGCATTCTGGTGGTGGCAACAGCATGCGTTGATTGGCGTGCTGTCTAGCTGACCCCGGGTGCCGATACATGCTGTCCCACACTAGCTCCTTGCGACGACCTCCCTTGCTTCCAACTCGTCTCCTCCTTCTCTCTGTCTTTTTTTCTGAACTTTCCCCCTCTTCTTCTTCTCTTCGAGCAGGCACCCGCGTGGCATCCACGGACACATCGTCATCATAAACCACTTCACTTGTATCTGACACCTCAGCAAAGGAAGCAGCAGCGGGTACAACATCATCATCATCATCACACTGTACGTCCATGTGTGTAATCCTGCCTGACTGAGACATATCCCTGTTATCTACATCCTCTGGCAATAATGGTTGCGCATCACTAATTTCATCCAACTGATGTGTAAATAACTCCTCTGATGGATCAAGTGAAGCATGCGTTGATTGGCGTGCTGTCTGGCTGACCCCGGGTGCCGATACATGCTGTCTGACTGTGCCACTAGCTCCTTGCGACGACCTCCCCCTGCTTCCAACTCATCTCCTCCTCCTCCTCCTCCTCTCTGTCTCCCCATCTGAACTTTCCCCCTGTTCCTCTTTTTTTCGAGTGGGCACCCACGTGACATCCATGGATACATCGTCATCATCAACCGCTTCACTTGTATCTGACAACTCAGCAAAGGACGCAGCAGCGGGTACAACATCATCATTATCACACCGTGCGTCCATGTGTGAATTGCTGCCTGACTGAGACATATCCATGTTATCTACATCCTCTGGCAATAATGGTTGCGCATCACTCATTTCTTCCAACTAATGTGTAAATAACTCCTCTGACAGATCAAGTGAAGCAGCTGTGTTGCTAGTGTTGGTGGTGGTTGCGGCAGGCAGGTGAGTGGTAACTTGAGAGGTGCCCGAAGGTGAGCTGGAGGAGGATGGTGCGTCAAGGTTCCGAGCGGAAGCTGTAGAAGATTGGGTGTCCTGTGTTAGCCAGTCAACTATGTCCTTAGAACTTTTCGAGTTCTGGGTACGTGGCCTCTGAACACTGGGCATTATTCTAGGGCCAAATGAAATCACAGCACCATGACCACGATGCCCCCTGCGGGGTGGCCTGCCTCTGCCTGTCATTTTTTTTCGATTAGTTGTACTATGCGTGCAAGCTACTGTGACACCAGATATGAGTGGTGGCACTGTGCTCTGGCAGTAGTTGGCACAGTACACGCTGTAGGCCTGACACACACGCTTGCAGGCAACTGCAATTAGATTAGAGTGAAAAAAGTTTTCTTCTTTTTTTAAATGCAAGCTACTGTGACACTAGATATGAATGGTGGCACTGGGCACTGGCAGTTGTGGGCACAGTATACACTGTGGGCCTGACACACACACTGGCAGGAAACTGCAATTAGATTACAGAGAAGCAAAACAAAAACAAAAAAAGCTGACTGGTGTACTAGCCCTAAAATGTCTTTACAGCAGATCAGATGAGTCTTTGAGGACTGGAGTGGACACTGAATGCACTGGCCTAGCTATTGATTTATCTGTTAAATCAGCAGCAGCTTCACTGTCCCTGCTCTCACTAACACCGCAGCTTCCGAATGAATCTAAGATGGATGCTGTCCTTTCTTTTTGCTAGGAGGTGGGAGGGTCTGGGAGGGAGGGTATGCTGCTGATTGGCTGGAATGTGTCTGCTGACTGTGAGGTACAGGGTCAAAGTTTACTCAAAGATGTAAGTGTATGTTTACCCGCCGCGGTGAACGCAAAAAAGCGATGTTCGCCGTCGAATAGTTCGGGACATCTCTACCCCCAAATTCATTTGATCAGGACTCAAACTGCCATTGAACTTCTATCCAATTCATCTTAAAGGAAATTTCATTGATACATTTTACTTAGTCATGTCTGAAGAATTCCATCAAATTAACCATGAATCCACTATTAAACAGAACCTCAAACCATTTGAGAAAATTGCTCTAAGGAAACTCCAAGCCAGTAAAAATATTGTAATCTGGAATGCAGACAAAGGGGGAAGAATAGTCATTCAGAATATAGATGACTATATTAGAGAGGAGATAAGAATTCTATCTGACAAGGATTATTATATTCCCCTCCAAAATGACCTCTTCACACAAGACAAAGAAGAATTCCTTACACTAATAAAATGAGCATCTCACTTACTGTACAAAAAAGAAAATGAATACATTCTAGTAAAGGAATCCTCCCTTTCCATGTTCTACCACCTTCCGAAAATTTACAAAGATTTTTAAAATCCCCCATGGCCGACTTTCTGGGGTCTCCTCCCTCACCAGGAACCTATCCCACTATATACCGTAGATACATTTTTGCAGAAATATGTAACTAACCTTACATCCTATTTAAAGTACTCCACGGCTCTTATAGTACAATTAAAAAATATCAAATGGAGTAAGGGATACCAATGGCTAACTTTGGATGTCTCATCCCAATATTCCAATATCTCACATGAGCTAGGAATTGAATGTACATCCAAATTTCTCAACAAGGAACCCACTATTGCTGTAGAACGAAAAGATTTAATCCTTAGATGGATTCAGTTTATCCTCACCCACAACGTGTTCCAATTACAAGACCATATCTACAAACAAATACGGGGGACCGCTATGGGGATTAGATTTGCCCCGAGTTATGTTTTTTTTTTAAGGATATATATATATATATATAATCAAAGAAAATAGGACTGCACTCCGGATATTGATGAAAAAATCAAGTGGTTTTATTCACCCATATAATGGCAAATCTTGCAACGTTTCAGCTCTTACGAGCCTTTCTCAAGCATAGAGTAAGTGAAAGTGAGCACATATAAAGCGTTTACAAAACAGTGTTACACCCATCGGGGTGTGGTTACAATCAACTTAATTACAGACATGTGTTACAATTATAAAGTGCATGTTTAGCATAGTAATCAGTGGAATACATTTTATCATATCAGGATATAGTTCCTTTACATACAGAATAAAAATATATCCAAGACTAGTATTCCAATTAGAATCATAAAGTGTTATAAACATACTGAATAGGGATCCCAGAAAGAGACTCAGCAAGCAATGGAGCCCACATATACCATCACGTATCCTTCGCGTCTCGGTCTCTTCAATGCGCATGCCCAGAGTGACGACATCATGTGAGTCGCCGTGTAAAATTGGTGCGCATGCGTTCTATCCAGTGACATCTCACCGCACCATCTTGGTTAATGGAAAGTAGCCCCAAGTGATAGCTCTACGCCCATAATATACATGGTAGCTAAACGGAGTAGATATCCTCCCAGTATATTTTAAGAACCATAACTATAAATGAAAATTCATAGAGAGTGTTACAGGCCGCAGCAGGGATCTCCTGCAGAGACCAGCATCAGGACCGGGGTCCCCACCTCTCGGGAGGGACACCGGACCCTGGGGTCGTCCACGTCAGGGGGGAACATCTCCATGAACCCCACAGACGTGTCTGGCCCTCTTGCTGGAAATAAAGCAGTCTGGGAGGGGTAATCCCTCACCTTTACAAAGAGCAAAAACATACTGGAGCTTAGTGATATATCTGGAATAGCGCATACACCATAGGACGCTGTAGTTGGTACTGGGCTGCACCGCTTCCATTGAGTCAAAGTCCAGGGGTCCGTATCCAGCACTGTGAAGATTAAAAATTCTAAAAGGCAAGAAAAAAATATATATTAGTTTCCAAATCTGTCAGTTGTGCAATTGCATATATTACTTTCACAATTCTGATGCACCTATTCTGTACATGGAGAAGGCGCGATGCATACATGCGTGGAAAGGACGGGCAGGCGACAGATCAACAGACACTTATCTAAACTCCACATTTAATCCTCTAGGGTGCAGAGTATCTAAATCATAAATCCACCTCAGTTCTCTTTTCTTGAGAATTGTCAAACGGTCACCACCTCTCCTTGGGAGCTCAACATGGTCCAGTATCCAGCATCTCAAGTCCCGCTCGGAATGCCCAAGGGACGTAAAATGCCTGGAGACTGGTAAATCGGCACGTTTTTTTCTTATTGAATTCCTATGGTTATTTAATCTTAGTTTTAGTTCTGTAGACGTTTCACCGATGTATATTAAATTACATGGACACGCTAGCACGTAAATCACATACGAAGATGAACAATTTAAATGAAACCTAATGGGATATTCTTTATGCGTAGTAGGATGTATAAAGGATCTGGATTTGCATATATAGCGACAGTTAACACAATTGAGACATGGATAACAACCATGTCCCGATTTAGACAATGTTCGTTGTATGCTGATTTTTTTAGGGCCTACATCCGCTCTAACCAAATGGTCCTTAATATTTTTACTTTTTCGATATGATAGGAGAGGAGGGGAATTCAATTCAGGTATGTCTTTTATGGACCTACTGAGGATATTCCAGTTATCCTTTAGAATACGTCCCATCTCCACACTGCACTCAGAGTATGTGGACATGAAAGGTATTCTGCGGGTCCTCTGTAGGTTAGTGGTAATTTTCTCAGGGCTATTCAACAGAACATCATTTTTTTGGGCAGATAACAATCGGTGGGGGTAACCCCGTCTCTTAAATTTATCCACCATCATATCCAAAGTGGATATTAGCTCAGTCTGATCGGATACTATGCGTTTAGCACGTAGAAATTGTGAATGTGGAAGATGTTTGATTAAACTACGAGGATGACTACTTTCGTATCTTAAAGTGGTATTCCTGTCAGTTGGCTTGACATAAAGACCTGTATTGATCGAACCATCAACCAATCTGACACTGGTATCAAGGAAGGATAGTTCAATCTTGGAGTAAGACACCGTATACTGGAGGTCAGAATCAATGCTATTTAAATATGTATGAAACTCAGTTAGCTGGACTTCTGAGCCTGACCACAGGAGGAAGACGTCATCTATGTACCGCCACCACCCAATAACATACTGAAAGTGGTGGGATACATAGATGAAGTCCTCCTCCATGTGCCGCATGTAAATATTTGCGTACGTGGGGGCCACATTGGACCCCATCGCAACGCCACGTTTTTGACTAAAAAAGGTGTCCTGGAAAAGAAAATAATTATTTTCCAGAATAAGTCTCAGCAGGATATTAATAAAACATTTGGAATGTTGTGTGATGGACGATCCATCCAGATATTTATTCACAGCAGAGATGCCCTTCTCGTGTCCTATTGACGTGTATAAAGATACAACGTCAAAGGACACGAGAGTAGCAGTCTGCAACTCAGCTGTATCAACTGTTCTCAGCTGCTGTAAAAAATGCCCAGTGTCCTGAATATATGATTTACCGGCCGTCGAGAATTCTCGCAAAATCCTATCAAGAAACATAGCGATTTTACTAAACACAGAGTCCGTGCCAGAGACGATGGGGCGGCCGGGGGGGTCCACAAGAGTTTTGTGGACTTTGGGCAAGATATATAAAACAGGAGTAATGGGAGAAGACACCGTTAAATATTCCCTTAGCCCTTCATCAATAATGCCCCCGGCCACAGCATCGGACAAAATATTTTTTATAACATTCATAATCTGAAATTTAGGGTCATGCTGTAACAGACCATACACATCTGTGTCACGGAGTTGACGTTCAATTTCTTTAACATAATTACATGTATCGAGAACAACCACCCCACCCCCCTTATCGGCGGGTTTAATGGTTAATTGGGGGTTGCTTCTAAGTTGAGAAAGGGCCTCTACTTCAGCAGTCGTCAGGTTAGGTTTATTTAATTTTTCTATATCACCAAAACGGGATTTTAGCTCTCTAACGTCCCTTTTGACTGCGGAAATATAGGCCTCAACAGCAGGTTCATTTACATAAGGAGAAAAATTACTTTTATTCATTAAACCCAATTTCTTGAGTGAAAATTCACTCGTATGTGTCAGTGTGTCAACAGTATGATGCTTAAAAAAAACTTTCAGTTTAATAGATCGAAAGAAATCATTTAGATCCATTTCTAGATCGAACCAGTTTACCTTGGATCTTGGGCAAAATGTAAGGCCTTTAGAAAGAACACTATGTTGCGCTACAGTCAGTTCAGCTGAAGACAAATTGAAGACTATTGTCTCTTTCTCTGAGATGGTACTTTCGTCGATTGTAGTCTGGTCCGGTTGTATCGCTGCTTCCCTTTTCCGTTTGTACCTGCGGCCTCCTCGCCTTGTCCTTGATCCTTTCCCTCCTTTATATCCAGAATGTCCCCTAAAAAAGATTTATTCTCATCTGTGGGTAGTTGCATAAATCTCCGACTTTTCTTATTGCGGTTAGAGCCCATAGATGGTGTATCGGATTGCCATGTATATATATCGCCTCGTTTGTAATCGTCTGCATCACGAACCCACTTGTTTCTCTTTCCCTCCTCCAACTCCATTTGCAATTTGCCGAGTTGATCTTTACTCTCCTCTTTATATTGTATAATTTCATCAGCAGATAACTGTGCTTGCAAGGCACCTTCAACATCCAGCAATTCATCCATAAGTGAGGAAACCTCCAATTGTAAAAACTCAATGTTAAGTAAAATATAATCCAAAGAATATCTGTTTGATAGTGCTTCAAAGCGTTTACAGAACAAATCGTTGTTTGGAAAAAGGTTGGGGCGCAAATTTGAGCGCATCCCTCTAGGAATCTTTTTTTCTTTAAAGTATTGGCCCAATGTGGCCATATGTAATCTCATGGAGATGAGGCGTTTAGAGATGGTTAGATACTTGCGTTTAAGTTCCTTAACTGAAGGTGCCTGTAGAAATGAAGCATCGCCCTCGATTCCACGCATAATGCGGTCGATCTCCTCCACAGTATAAGTGCCGCCATAGGGTGTTTCCGTATTAGACATATTAAATGCTATAAGGTGTGCTCACTCACGGTGCCGTGTATGTAGAAAAAAGAAAGTCCAGCGGGAGCACCAACCGAAGAGTGGGTGCAAAATCCAAGGGGGATAACGGCAGTCCCCAATAGTATAATCAAAGAAAATAGGACTGCACTCCGGATATTGATGAAAAAATCAAGTGGTTTTATTCACCCATATAATGGCAAATCTTGCAACGTTTCAGCTCTTACGAGCCTTTCTCAAGCATAGAGTAAGTGAAAGTGAGCACATATAAAGCGTTTACAAAACAGTGTTACACCCATCGGGGTGTGGTTACAATCAACTTAATTACAGACATGTGTTACAATTATAAAGTGCATGTTTAGCATAGTAATCAGTGGAATACATTTTATCATATCAGGATATAGTTCCTTTACATACAGAATAAAAATATATCCAAGACTAGTATTCCAATTAGAATCATAAAGTGTTATAAACATACTGAATAGGGATCCCAGGAAGAGACTCAGCAAGCAATGGAGCCCACATATACCATCACGTATCCTTCGCGTCTCGGTCTCTTCAATGCGCATGCCCAGAGTGACGACATCATGTGAGTCGCCGTGTAAAATTGGTGCGCATGCGTTCTATCCAGTGACATCTCACCGCACCATCTTGGTTAATGGAAAGTAGCCCCAAGTGATAGCTCTACGCCCATAATATACATGGTAGCTAAACGGAGTAGATATCCCAGAATATCCCATTAGGTTTCATTTAAATTGTTCATCTTCGTATGTGATTTACGTGCTAGCGTGTCCATGTAATTTAATATACATCGGTGAAACGTCTACAGAACTAAAACTAAGATTAAATAACCATAGGAATTCAATAAGAAAAAAACGTGCCGATTTACCAGTCTCCAGGCATTTTACGTCCCTTGGGCATTCCGAGCGGGACTTGAGATGCTGGATACTGGACCATGTTGAGCTCCCAAGGAGAGGTGGTGACCGTTTGACAATTCTCAAGAAAAGAGAACTGAGGTGGATTTATGATTTAGATACTCTGCACCCTAGAGGATTAAATGTGGAGTTTAGATAAGTGTCTGTTGATCTGTCGCCTGCCCGTCCTTTCCACGCATGTATGCATCGCGCCTTCTCCATGTACAGAATAGGTGCATCAGAATTGTGAAAGTAATATATGCAATTGCACAACTGACAGATTTGGAAACTAATATATATTTTTTTCTTGCCTTTTAGAATTTTTAATCTTCACAGTGCTGGATACGGACCCCTGGACTTTGACTCAATGGAAGCGGTGCAGCCCAGTACCAACTACAGCGTCCTATGGTGTATGCGCTATTCCAGATATATCACTAAGCTCCAGTATGTTTTTGCTCTTTGTAAAGGTGAGGGATTACCCCTCCCAGACTGCTTTATTTCCAGCAAGAGGGCCAGACACGTCTGTGGGGTTCATGGAGATGTTCCCCCCTGACGTGGACTACCCCAGGGTCCGGTGTCCCTCCCGAGAGGTGGGGACCCCGGTCCTGATGCTGGTCTCTGCAGGAGATCCCTGCTGCGGCCTGTAACACTCTCTATGAATTTTCATTTATAGTTATGGTTCTTAAAATATACTGGGAGGATATCTACTCCGTTTAGCTACCATGTATATTATGGGCGTAGAGCTATCACTTGGGGCTACTTTCCATTAACCAAGATGGTGCGGTGAGATGTCACTGGATAGAACGCATGCGCACCAATTTTACACGGCGACTCACATGATGTCGTCACTCTGGGCATGCGCATTGAAGAGACCGAGACGCGAAGGATACGTGATGGTATATGTGGGCTCCATTGCTTGCTGAGTCTCTTCCTGGGATCCCTATTCAGTATGTTTATAACACTTTATGATTCTAATTGGAATACTAGTCTTGGATATATTTTTATTCTGTATGTAAAGGAACTATATCCTGATATGATAAAATGTATTCCACTGATTACTATGCTAAACATGCACTTTATAATTGTAACACATGTCTGTAATTAAGTTGATTGTAACCACACCCCGATGGGTGTAACACTGTTTTGTAAACGCTTTATATGTGCTCACTTTCACTTACTCTATGCTTGAGAAAGGCTCGTAAGAGCTGAAACGTTGCAAGATTTGCCATTATATGGGTGAATAAAACCACTTGATTTTTTCATCAATATCCGGAGTGCAGTCCTATTTTCTTTGATTATACTATTGGGGACTGCCGTTATCCCCCTTGGATTTTGCACCCACTCTTCGGTTGGTGCTCCCGCTGGACTTTCTTTTTTCTATATATATATATATATATATAAATATATATATGACACACTTCTGGAAAGGCAACATGGTATAAAAGGTACATCAACGATCTGATCCAAATTTGGAGAGGGGATTAAACAAGCGTAGAAATATTTATCTCCCATTTATACTCAAACAACTAGGGAATATCTTTTACAGGGATACATGACCCCGAAAAAATTGAATTCTTGGATCTTGAGATCTTTTCTCGGGGTGAAGACATACTAACAAAAACATTCTTTAAAAAAGTTGATAGCAATAGCTATCTTAACTATGCCATAGACACTTCAAGAAATGGAAGCAGAATATACCTTTTAGTGAATCTAAAAGGATTAGACGCAATTGTACACTGGAAGATGACTACAAACAACAAAGTACAATTTTATCGACCAGATTTCATGAGAAGGGCTACCCCATGAGTATGGTTTCTGCAGCACAAGAAAAGGCGGCCGGTCTAACACAGCTAGAGTGCCTTGAGCCCAAACAAAAACAAACCAGCAAAACTGGGAACTACCTGTGCAACTTCATTACTACCTACAAGCAGGGACACAACAAGGTTAGATATTCTAACCAAATACTGGCACAATCTCAAGAAGGATCCTATCCTCAACAAAATAATACCGACAGCACCGACATTGACATATAGAAGATCACAAACATTTAAAAATAAATTGACGTACCATACAAACCTTAAGAAATAGATAAAATAAACACAGATCCAATATAAAAAAGCAATATCTCGAACACAGTGTATCACGGCATGCCACAGACTATCACAGGGGGAGCTCTAAGGGATTTTTAGACTACCCCAATAGAACAAATCCGATTCATCAAAGAGAAGACATCCAATACATCAGGAGAACAGAAATGCATTGGATCTTCAAACTTAGAAGTTTAAGTACGTATTGCCTGAATTAGACATTCAGAATTAACCTGTAAGCCCCTGGTTCTCTATATCCCTTCACAACCAGATTCCAGCAAGCACTATAATCCAGAAATCAAACCAACAACTATCTATTTTTATCTTATTTTACACATATTCACTCGGTTTTAACAGCATATTACAAACATTTTTTTTGCATACATTAATATTTATGTAAGCATATTTTTACTATCGTGTCTTAGGAGTGCACCACCTGTTTTTATGATCACCTTTTTTGTATCATCAGCATTTCAAGATCATGTTTTAGTATCATGCAATTCTATATGATCATGATTTTAATACCAGCTCTTTTTAACTATGCTTTTACCATGTGATATCAGCCTCTGTCATATCAGTTTCTATTTTATTCGCAACATTTATTCTCTTTATTTATGCACTATGCGATTAATATATTCTGTATGAGATTTATGGCAAAACAATGGTACCTATGATTTGTATAAGTCCTCTCTAGACTGGTATACATGACATAGTTTTGACACATATGGTTCATATGCCATCTATGCCCTCATCTAATATGAATGTTCTCTATTACCTTGTGTATCCCCTCTTCCCCCCTTATTTCCCTGAGCCCTGTGCCCTCCCCCTAACCACTATCAGTCCTCTAGTGAACATAGTGCTTAAAGGTAGCCCTAGTTTATGTTAGTAAGCCTATCTATCATCAAAGTCACCCCCCCCCCCCTCAGTACAGCTGGCTGTCCCTCCCTCAGCTTTCCTCAGGACCATGACAACTGCAACATGATCGACATTCTACGATCGCGTGAAACCCTACACCACCTCCTGTAGCCTCCTGACAAGCCACGGCAATGGTCACGTGGTAGGAATTCCGCGATCATGTGACCCGTGCCATAATAGCATTTCTCCTCCCCCTGCAATGTCATAGAAAGTCTGAACAACAGTCACGTGATTGCAGCGATTGCGATCGCAGGTCTAAGGCTCTACTCACATCCACCCTGGCAAGCCAGGCAACATAGACGCCTCCTGTATTCCTAGCCACTAGCTCCCCCACCAATCCCTGGCCTGCCTCCTAAAGTACTGCCACCCCCCCTTCTATCAATATTCAGAGTGTAGGTCACGTGGCCGGGAGAATGCGATCACGTGACCTAGGTCCTTTTCACACAGTACAAATACAACCATACGAAAGGAAGAATGTAAATAAAATAAGTCAAATCTATCACCAAAAAACAACACAAGTGACACATGAGAGACTTTATTACAAGATGCATCCACAATATATGCACAAATGAGAGCACTTTGATTTTACTTTCAGTAATATTATTACAAATGTTTATGTTAATAAGTTAACAGCTGGGGGTGGTTCCACAACCCTGTAACCACCCACAGATGTGGTTATTGGTGTTTTTTCTGCTTATATATTTCTACATTCACCCCATGTGATTGTTTTTAATTCTCAACCTGATGAGGGGATCATAATTCCCACGAAACACGTTGTTTTTATACTGAATGCATTTTTAAATGGAATAAAGATCTTAAAACTAGAGATGGTCTTGATCCGGTCTTGAAGCGCCAAAGCAGGATCTTCAATTCTTCATGCATGTCACAGATGCCACCCTCACCAGTCTCAGGGCCACATGCCTTGCAGCTCGCAACACCAGCTCCCACGCGACTATCATAGTCGCTACTTGCCAGCCTACCAGAGGAAGCTGTGGATCTCTTCTCCTCACTTGTCTGTCAGACATACTGTAGTGTAATATTAACTGCAAGGGTAAAAGAGCAATAGTATCAGGCCACAATTTCACACCAATGTCGCAACTACTGATATAGTGTAGCTGATAGGTTCCAGTGCAGGGTGTTAGGTAGTGTGATAGATTCTGCTGTCCATACATACATTTGTGGTCGGGGCTACCCCTGAACTGGGACCCTAACCAGTAGTTAACTAAACGGTTTGATTTGTGCCGTAACCGCAACGTCATAGGGATGACTGAAGGAGGCCATCCCCTGGTGAGATGATGAAAAGGAGGGTGGGAAGGGTGGGTGTGTTGAGCAGACGTAGGATGTAGGGGAGGGGGAACAGAGCCTAAATAGCGTGGCATAGCCCCTCCCACAAATACAGGCCAATAAATCGGCCTTAACACTTGTGGTCGGGGCTACCCCTGAACTGGGACCCTAACCAGTAGTTAACTAAACGGTTTGATTTGTGCCGTAACCGCAACGTCGTAGGGATGACTGAAGGAGGCCAAAAGAGCAAGCCACCAGAAACTTTATTTACGAACCGCATTTATAGTACGAGATTCTGACAGGCGTGAGACATTTCAATGTTCGGGTGAGGTATGTATCGTGAATAACAGGAGGAGTGCCAGCGCCCTAATTTCCTGATGACGTGAGCAGGAACTCTGTTCTTGGAAGCTGCAGAAGTGGCGCCAATCCGGAAGGAGTGGCCGGAGACAGATGCCGGGTCTAAGCCTAGGTTGGCCAGCAGGGAGCGAACATGTGAAACAAATTGGGAGCTTGTGAGGTGTGCGGCGTTGAAAGGCAACAGTGGCCTCTGAGGTGACGAACTGTCAATACTACTTAACAACTGATGAAATACTTGAACGGGGCACCAGCGGTGAGTGGTTGGGTAGTATGTGACCTGGGTAGGAGGGCCTGTCTGTGAAGTTTTGGTGCACATGAGCGAGAGAATGAAATTATCTGTGTCAGTCTTCAGTTGTCCGACAGTCAGATACCTGCGGCTGCTACAGGGCTGAGGTAAACTCTCCTGGTCTCAGGAAGCCGTAGAAAGCCAGGTATATGGCTGCTTTTATCACTAGACTTTGCTGGGCTCCGAAAGGGCTATGGTCTAACATGTCGGACAGCTGACAAAATATTTGCCCGGTGATGGCCTGGCGGCCCGGCCGCGTGTTAGGATTACATTTCTCAAGTCCCCTGAGTGTAGCCTTGACTACGTGAATGGAGAACACTGAGGGAGCTTGCGGTTGACTAGAGGCTCGGAAATGCTGTACACCGGCTAAGTAAGACTTGACTGTGGAGTACGACAAATTCAACTCAGAGTGACAATAACCAATGAAGGCCAGGATGTAGTTGGAAAAATCGAGGACGCCTTGGGGAAATTTGTCTTGAAATTTAAGAAATGCCCTCCATCCTGTTTGATAAGCCCTGGCCGTGTTGGGTGACAGGGACTTGGCCAGTAGAGAACGAGCTGTAGCTAAGTGAGAGTTTATGTCCAAACCAGTGAAGGGAACGGAGGGACTGTGGCTCCGCTGGCGTCTGCGTCGGGAAATACCTGTGAGAAAAGGCCAAAACTAGCTCTAGACAGCACCTCAGCTGCGACATTTTTCTGTCCTGATATATGTGAGCATGTGTAACGAAACTGGTATTGAAATGAAAGAAGCACTGGCCGTCTGAGGAATGGCAACACCTGCGGGGATTTAGATAATCCGTTATTTAGGATATCCACAACTGCTGCATTGTCGGAAATGAACAACACTGTGTGACCGGTCCACTCGCGACCCCACACATGAGCAGCTGCGACTAAGGGGTAAATCTCACAGGAAGCTGAAGACTGAAGAAACCCTGGCAGTATCTTGACTTCGTCAGGCCATACGTCCGCTAGCCAATGTGTGCCAAAAATGGCTGCGAATCCAGAACTGGGAGCTGCATAAGAAAAGACTATAGGGGAACTATTGGACACCACTGGGATAAGGAAAGAAATACCATTCCAGTTATAAGAAAACAATCCCACATGGCTAAGTCGGCGACTATTTGGTCGTCAAGGCATACGAGGCTGTCTTGGGAGGGAGCTGAAGGAAGGAGAGCTAGCAGTCGTGACACGAACGGCCTACCTTGGGGTATGACTCGCACGGCAAAATTTAACATGCCTAAAAGAGACTGTAATTACAATTTATTTTTATTTTTTTATTTTATTTTATTTATTTATTTTTTTATTTTTTATTTTTTCTTAACGGTCCTGGTCTGTGTGCAATTGTGGAGGGTGAACCTAACCCTGTCCAGTTTGTTTTCCGGTAATTTAGCGACCATGTTTACTGTGTCCAGAACGATACCCAAGAAAGTAATAACTAGGGACGGACCTTCCACCTTTTTAGGGGGCTGACAATAAATTCCTGCACTCATAAGATGATTCAGGCAAGACGACTAGGCCAGTTTGGAAACCTGATCTAAACCCTGAAATGAGGAACTGAACGAAGCTAGGGTCGTGGTGGTTGCGTAGGAAGTGCAGCAGACAATCAACGTTACGGACACTGAGGTACGACTTATCCGCTTTTAATGTACAGACTAACTTGGGATGGGCTCTAAAACAATTCACACACACATGTAACAGCCTACACTGGCTATAATTGCAGGAGGAAAAGTTAAAATTATTGCAGATCTGTGATCTGCCGAGATATTGAATGGGCCTTCCCAACTTGTCGACTAAACCAGGGGCATGCAGGGGATCAGGGTGCCTAGACGGCTGTGCGGGAGGGCTAATATCGGCACTAGAGGCGGCTTTGTGGCACCATTCTGCTGTGTGGTAGATGGATTGACACAGAGAACAAGCAGGAGCCCTAAGACCAGCAAAGTGTCTGCAAAATATCTCAGTGTCGATATTAGCCCAGTTTGTGAGAAACTGAAATTGACTGAGGGCCGCCGCGGCTTTAGCTGAAAAGGAGCAGTGATAATCGTAAAATGAGCTACCACCATATTTGTACCCCAATTCGGTCACTCTAAACAAATAAAGATCTAGCTCTTCCCTGCGATCAGGCCGTACGGAACAAATTACGTCTCTATACAGGCTGAAAGCTAAAAGGAACTCCGGGATGGTAAGCTTCCTGTTTAGCCTGAGATCGCGGCCCCTGAGTACTACTGAGACATCGCCGCACGCAATGACTTTGCTGTCAGAGAAATCCCGAGTAGCAATCAACAGGGAAGCCAGGTTGACGTCCCTGCCTTCCAGAATATCTTTCCTGATGTTGGCTGGTATGAAATGAGCGGGGGTGATATTAGGAACAGAGACTGTCGTACCGGAACACCCCGCAGCGGATGTGGACGGGATGGCCAGCTCTGGACCCGGAGGAGTGAGAACGGCACCCCGGGACTCGACTGTGTCCAGTCTGGATTGGATGTCCGTGACAGATGACGTAAGATTATTTAGCATGAGGTGAATCTGAGCGAGCGAGGTCTGGACTGTGGCCATCGAGACTTCCTCCTGACGTTGAGGACTCGCAGAAGACATGAGTAGGCGGTATAATTCTGCTTTTCTGGCCGATGCTGTAAACGGGATACCCCTCTTGGACAGCTCTGCCATCAACCTTGGCACGGTCCAGCTCCGTAGTGACGGGATGCTACCTGCTTCGGACAACCTGGCGGTATTTTCGTTGACCGAGGCCTCCATGATGTCAGAGGCATGAGACATGATCCTGTAGATACAGTACGTGAGAATGAGGCACAGGCACGGGACCCGGGACTGGACACCAGTGACAACCCTACCACCGAACGATGTGGTGTGCGTGCGCATGCCATCGTGGACGACGTCACCTCGTGACCAATGATTACCGCCACCGACAACTGAGCTGACTTACCCACAGCACGGAAGAAGCAAATAGCGGGAATGAGGAGAGTATCTAAATAAAACCGTGAGATTTTTTAGATGACAAAATGAGAAGGTGAACTAGTACTGCAACGTTCCCTATACTACCTGTTGGATATGATACTGGGTCACTGAGAAACGATGGTAGACCTGAAAAGAAGTAACGTTCCTGGAGAGAAATGGAGAAAACATAAAACAGACAAGGAACGGCTATACACGACTTGAGATGTGGACGAGATTGACGAACAAATATGCGTATGATGCGTAAACTACGGAGGTTTGAAAATGTACTGACGTAGTGAATGCGTACTTGATGCGACTGAAACATGACCTGAAAAATGTGCAGGGCATTTCTTTCCCCTTTTTTTTCTTTTTTACAACACACGCATATATACATACCCCATCGTGTTAATACAACCTTCTTCCCTTTTTTTTTTTTTTTCCTGCCTAAGTAAAACAATGGCATAGGTAAGTAAATGTGTTTTCTCTTTTTTTTTTTTTTTTTTTTCTCTCTTTCTCAACTGCAGTAGCAGGAGTGACCACCAGAGGGTGCTCATACTGAAAACCTGCTACACCCTGTGTAGTGAGCTCCCCATCCTGCATTCTCAGATGCGGCCACCGGGGGCGAGTGGAGCCAGACAGGAAGGAGCCTGGGACGCTGAGTGAAGCGAAGCAAGCAGCCGGCAGCAGCAGGAGAAGACACAGAGGTAAGTACAGCAAATATAACCAAATAACCTGCCTCACTAATGGCACGGCGGCCCGTGCCAGACATTTGCGAACGATTTCGGGACCACGCTGACCCCTGCACCCTGCCTATACTGCCGCGTGGGAGCCGATGCATCCAGGCAGTTCGCTCCGGTGCAGCGTGACTCCCCCTTACCTGGGGAGCCGGCGCTGCCGACCGGACTTTAAGCAACGGGCCGCTGACTGAGGCGGCAACTTACCTGGGAAGGCGGGCGAATGAGTTTGGATGTAGAAACGGTGGGCACAGCGCACGGTGCGAATAAGGAGCAGTAAGGCAACTGACCAGACGCACACGGATATGGCCACGATCTGTGTTGAGCAGACGTAGGATGTAGGGGAGGGGGAACAGAGCCTAAATAGCGTGGCATAGCCCCTCCCACAAATACAGGCCAATAAATCGGCCTTAACACGCTACAGACATAGTGCTGTGATGTCACAGGTTCACAACAATACTTAGTGCACCAATCAGTAATATGTAGTCAGACTTGCTAAAATGTGAAGTTGCACGTATTGCGTATTGCGCAAAAATATGTGCATCATTAATTGCCGATTTGCGCAATCGCGGATATATTGGAGCACTCTTATCTGCATATAAAGCTATTGTAATGTTCTGCTGTGCCAACCATTTTCTCCAGTTTCAGGAAACTTCTAGCAGCTTGAAAAATGTAGCAAAAGTGACCCACGTTTGTATTGTGTGTGCAATACGCGCATATTACAATGCGGATTTTCTTAATCAAGAAAATAATGGCAAATTCTAAAATTCGCTAATTTGACGAATATTCACCCAAATATTGGCAAAATATTGCATATTCAAATATTGCCCCTGCTGCTCATCACTATTGACGCATCGAATTAAGTGTAAAAGAATTTGAACCCCCTAAAATCTGTAGTATCAAACTAGGTTTGGATCAAAAACACAGAACAGGTGCAGATACAGTATTTAAAATAAATACACCCCAAAACTAGTTGTAATAAACCGTACTTTCAGTACAGAAGCAAAGCTGAATGCAAGTAGTTAGATATCATCTAAATACACCCCAAAAGTGGTTGTATCAGACAACCCAATAATAGATGCTTGGATTACTGCAATTATTGCTTAAAACAACCTTAAATCTATAGTTATAGATCACTTTGGATCCCTAATTAGTGCAGCAATTTGTAATAGGAATCACTACTATTACCCAGGCTTTACACTCCCCTATTGACCCTGCTCTCTCCCTACAGTGTGGATAATGCCTCCCTATCCTTTCCTTACACTATGAATAAACTTTCCCTGAACAGCTCAATTGTTTTTCTTTTTTTTTGGAATTAAGACTTTCCTAAACACTGTCCCTAGTGCCTGCAACTTCTCTCCCTGCACTAAGTTCCCTGTAAAATGGAGACCAGGCAGGATGAGGGTTTTTATAGGGCTGTGACATCACAGGAGCTGGCTATCTGCTGATTGGCTGCCTGCATGGCATTATGAGTGCTCACTTGTTCATGGGCTTCTTACATTCACTTTGTAACACGTGCAGCAGCCTTTTTTAGAAAAAATGTGATTCATTACCACAAAGTGTGAGGAAATTCAACTTCGGGACAAATCAAATTTTTCCTGAAATTCGGATCGAATTCCACTTTGTCAACTTTGATTCGCTCATCTCCAATTGTAAACTAGAGAGTACATTTACTATTGTTGCTATATCTGAATTTAGCCATGTTTTATGCCCAATCCTGACCTTCATTGCCCAATGTCACATCACTTTTTCAACAGATTTAAAGAAGACCTTTCACCTGGAAAAACATTGTGAACTAAGCATCCTGACATATACAGCGGCGCCCACTGTAATAGTAAGCTGCACTTACTATTATCCCTGGGCGCTGCTCCGTTCTCACGTTATGTCCTCTGGTATCTTCGCTCAGTAAGTTATAGTAGGCGGAGACTGCCCTTGTTCTGCTAGGCGTCTCCTCCTCCTAGGCTGTAGCGCTGGCCAATCACAGCGCATAGCTCACAGCCTGGGAGAAAAAAAAAACTGTGCCTAAAGGAACTGTCTAATGCACCTAGCTCATCTGTTTTTTATTTCCAGTTCAACAAGGAGGAACACTTTTTCTTAATATGCAAATTAGACCTTTGGTGCAATGGGGTGCCACCTTCGCTCTTGTTGCACCCAAACTCCAATCTTTTCTGTGGCTAGCCTCACTGCTTTGCCACTACATGTCTTCATAAATCAAAAGAGTGAAGGAGGGCATGACCACAGAAAAGAAGCCGTGCTTGGGTGTGTAATAAGAAAACGTATCATAACTTGGGAAAGGGCCCTCAGACTAACAAAAGATAAAGGGGGTCATTTACAAACAGATAAACACTTTTATGGTGTACAGTTGTGTTTAAAATAATAGCAGTCAGACATCACTAACCTGATCATGCACTGTTTTTGGTAGAAATTATATTCTCAATCAATAATTTACTAGCAGGTGTAGTAGAGTAATAGAAATAAAACAGACCTAACAGTCATGACATGCATGCTGCTGATTCTGTGTAATTGAATCACTAATTGAAATGGGAATGTTCAGAATAATAGGGAATGTGGAGTTCAATTAGTGAGGTTGTTCATTCTTTGAAAAACAGGTGGCAATTATTGCCCTTATTTATGGAAGGAAGACAGCAAATGTTGTACAGGCTAGTTATAGAGCAGTTCTCTCTGAAATTCTCAGGAAAATGGGTTGTTCCAGATATTGTTCAGAAGAACAGCGTACCTTGATTAAAAAAATTGATTGGAGAGGGGAAAACATATAATGAAGTACAGAAATCGATAGGCTGCTCAGCTAAAATGATCAAAAATGCTTTAAAATGGCAACCAAAACCTGAAACACATGGAAGAAAGCAAAAAAACTACCATTCAAATGGATAGAAGAATAGCCCAAATGGCAAGGTCTCAGCCAACAATCAGTCCCAGGAAGATCAAAGAAGGTCTAAAGTTACCTGTGAGTACTGTTGCAATTAGAAGACACCTAAGTGAAGCCAAGCTATTTTTAAGAAGCCCCCGCAAAGTTCCACTGTTGAAAAAAAAAGATGTGCTGAAGAGGTTACAATTTGCCAAAGAGCACATTGACTGACCTAAAGAGAAATTGCGCAACATTTTGTGGACTGATGAAAGTAAGATTGTTCTTTTGGGGTCTAGTGGCCAGGGACAGTTTGTCAGACAACCCCCAAACTCTGAACTCAAGCCACAGTACACTTTGAAGACAGTGAAGCATGGTGGCGCAAGCATCATGATATGGGGATGTTTCTCATGCGAAGGTGTTGGGCCTATTTATTGCATACCAGGGATCATGGATCAGTTTGAATACTTGAAGAGGTCATGCTGCCTTATGCTGAAGAGGAAATGCCCTTGAAATGGGTGTTCTAACAAGACAACAATCCCAAACACATTAGTAAATGTGCAACATCTTGGTTCCAGACCAATAAGATTGACGTTAAGGAGTGGCCAGCCCAATCCCCGGATCTTAATCCAATAGAAAACTTGTGAGGTGACATAAAAAATTCAGTTTCTGAGGCAAAACCAAGAAATAGAGAAGAACTGTGGAATGCAGTCCAATCATCCTGGGCTGGAATACCTGTTCACAGGTGGCAGAAGTTGGTTGACTCCATGCAACACAGATGTACAGCAGTTTTCCGAAAACAGTGGTTATACAACTAAATATTAGTCTAACGCAAATTTGATATATTTTTCTTCATGTTTTGATTTGGAATAGAATGTGTAGTGTTCCCAATGCATTTGTGTGTATGGAAATAAGAGCTATTGGAAGGATTTTGAGATTTATTCACTTTTTTAAACACACTGCTAATATTTTGAACATAACTGTATATATGTCACACATTCTGTCACACGTCATGTTGTGGCAGAATCTGTAACTTCTTTCCTGCTCACGCCAGGTCTAAAAAAGTGGGCACAGAGTGGGCAGGCATAGAAAATGGTGCCTCTACACAACTTTGTCGGATCCACCACCAGTGCAGGTCCATAATAAGACCAGCATCTAAAATGCCAGTCTTAATAAATGTGCCCCAAAGTGTTTTAATCAGATCACTTAAGGAGACAGTTTGATAGGGTGGTCGCTGGTGTTTGCGTTTTTCACTCCCTACTTTTCTGGAGTCATAATGCTTTTCTTTTTCCGTTCATATATGAGGGCTTGTTTCTTGTGGACAAGTTGTGCTTTCTAATGACACCATTTAATAATACATACAATGTAGTGGAGAGCTAAAAAAACTTCTAAAAAATGCAATTCCACAACTGTTTTATGGGTTTTGTTTGTATAAATTTCCCTATGCAGTAAAATTGAACAGTTAATTTCACTCTCTGGGCAGTATGATTTCATCAATACCATATTTTTTGTGGGAAAAATGCAATTTGGTCATTTTGACAATTTTTTTCCATTTTGCTATTTTTATAGTTTAATAATATGGGCATTTCACATGTGGCAATTTCCGTGATGCTTATTTTTATTTTTTTTGCTTATGTATTTTGATTTGGGTGAAAGGGGAGTGATTTCAATTTTTATATTTTTTTTACATTTCTTTATATTTAAAAACAATTATTAACTAGATGGTGTCTTTTCTGAAGAAACCAAAGGATGTTAGCTTGAAATCTGGCTGTTTGTGGCTCCACCCACTTTTTAAAATTTAAACCCAAGTCACCCAATGACTGACTGTGCCAAATTTGAGGATCCTGCCATTAACAGTCAAAGAGCGGCAGTAATTTAAATTTTCCCATATAAAACGAATGGCTGAAATGTGATTGGCTGGTAAAGGCTCCACCCACTTTTCCCAAATTCTAAACACACTCACCCAGTGACCCATGGTGCCAGTTTGGGGACTCTGGCTTTCATATTGTAAGAATTCCTGGCTTTAAAACTGTGAGAACAGCAGTATTTGAAAGTTTTAAATTGAAGTCAGTAGGTGAAATCTGATTGGCTGTTTTAGGCTCCACCCACTTTCCGAAAAATTTGACCACAGTCACCCAGTGAGTAATTGTGCTAAGTTTGGGGCACTTGGCATTTAAACTGTGATAATAGCAGCAGTTTATCTGCTTTTGATTAAGGTCAAAGGCTTAAATCTGATTGGCTTTTGTTGTCACGCCCCTTTTTTTCCTAATTGTGAACCACAATCACCCAGTGACTAACACTTTAAGGCTTGGGAATTATAGCATTTAACGTGTAAAAATGGCAGCAGTTTTATTGCTTTCTATTGAAAATCAATGAGCGAAATTTGATTGGTTAGTGGCTCCGCCCACTTTTTCTAACTTTGAAGTGGAAACACCCAATGACCACATTTGTGATATTTGAGGTCCATGACATCAATATTGTGAGAATGGCAGCATTTTTAGTTTTTCCCAGTTAAATCAATCAAATAAATCTGATTGGTTGTTTTTGGCCCCACCCACTTTTCATATTTTCAAAATTTTAATACCAGTCCTTCAGTGACCATCTGTGCCAAGTTTGAGGACCCTGCCATTAACAGTCTAAAGGCAGCGGCAGTTTTACATTTTCCCATTTAAACAAATGGCTGAAATTTCATCGGCCATTGTAGACTCTGCGCAGTTTTTATAAATTTTAACCCCAGTCACCTAGTGACCCACGGTGCCAAGTTTGGGTATTCTGGCTTAAATACTGTGAGAATGACAGCATTTGAAATTTTCTAATTGAAGTCAATAGGGAGAATCTGATTAATTGTTTGTGGCTCCGCCCACTTTTTAGATTCCTTAAGTTGACCCCATGACTAAGTGACCCAATTTTGGTGAGTTTAACTTCAAAGCTGTACGAGTGGCAAAAGTTTACAATTTTCCAATGAAAGTCTATGACAAAAAGTGGGGTCTTTGTGGGTTCGCCCCAGGGGTCCAGAGGGTGGGATCAGTTAACAAAGCACAATCAACCTATTCGGGTATGTGCCAAACAAGTGTGCAAAATTTGGTAATTGGGAGGAGCAGCGTATAGAAAATTGCTACATTTTCATTGGCCGTTGCTAGATCCACCCACTTTGGATGTCCCCTCAAAATGTACCCTTTTATTCGGGTTGATACCAGCAATATGTGGTCTGAGTTTGGGGAGTGTAGCTTCAAACTGTGCGAGTGGGAGCAATTAGAACATTTTCCCTGTCAAAGTCAATGGCAAAAAAGGGGTCTTCGGTTGTCCGCCGCAGGGGCCCGGAGGGTGGGATCACTTATTAAAGCACAAACAACTTAACTCACTATAGGTTGGAGAAGTGTGGAAAATTTTGCGTTTGTAACCCCAAAACTGTAGAAGGAGTAGCGTATAGAAAAAGGGGGGCAGAGAAGAAGAATAAAAGAGAATAATAAGCTGAAACAATCAAAGAACAGTATATTGGCTTTTTCAAGCCAACACAATTAATGTTTACACTTTTTTATAGGTACCGAAGGGAACTATAACAAGAAATCATCATCAGATTGCTTCTCTCATAGACTCCAATGCATTAGCATTGGAGTCTATGAGAATTACATTATATTCCTATGGAGTCCTGCCACAGCCATAGTCCTGGCAGCTTCGGATCATTCAGGAGCACTATAGCTGTTCACACACCATCCTGCTCCCCCGAACTGCACGCTTCTGGGTTTTTGCTCTCCCAGATGCCGTAATCACGGTTGACCATGGAATCTGAGGGGTTAAACATTTGTGATCAACGTTTTCATCGATTGTATATATTTGCCCCAGTATTTGCTGTTTAAAACAGCAGGCAACAGACGACTATAGCACCCGCAGCTCGCGCAAGCAGGTGCCATCTTTAAAGACCCACCCTGGGCAATAGGGCCGGAAGGGGTTAAAGATGTGACTTGTGCCAACATTTTTGCACAAAAGAGCCAACCAATAATTGGTGTAGGGTTAGACAAAAATGTCTATTCATGCACATACTGTATTTATCAAAATGCATGAGCTAGTGTGATGCATAGTGTCTCATTTTGTCGCATATGCTGAATGTTATTGTACTGTTAGACATCGCTGACATTTTTATGTACAGGGTGTTCCCACCTTACTAGATCCCAGTGACATAGGTTTAGTATTATATGTTTTATCCAGATTAATGGTACAATAAAGATGATACAAAGATTGATTCCATGTGCATGAGTAGTGTTGAGCAAATTTCCGGATAAATTAGGCTTGCCGCAAAGCCAAATTTCCTCGTGCTTTGTGGTAGCGAATTCGTTTTAACTGAAATAGTGTAGAAAACAAACAAAAAAAAAATCATACTTACCTGATCCATTTGCTTGCAACAGGTCAGCCGCTGCCATCTTGCTTGAAGATCTCGCACGAAATCCCATATGCGGTGACGTATGAAGTCAGTACTCTGGCCGGAGTGTTGACATCATCACGGGTCGCGCAAGATTTTGCGTAAGACCTTCAAGCAAGATGGTGGCGACCGGCCCGTCGAGGGCAAATTGATCAGGTAAGTATGATATATATTTTTTTTAATTGTACACTTTGTTATTTATAGCAGACATATAAATCACGATCATGTATGATGTGGCCTCCGAGGGGCACAATGACGAGGAACAGCGCATTCACTGCTCCCTTACAAAGAAATGCGCTTCGTGATGAAGCAGCCAAATCGAATTTTTGAATAATTCATGCATCACTATGTACTATTCCCACAAGTATACTCTGTATGTTGCTGTGCATGCATTTTCTTATAGCTACCCACATACTGTACCGATATAGAAAGTTGACCTCAGTGGAAAAGCAAAATTGAGAAAGCAGCCATGGATTCTTCCTTTCCTTTCTCTTACACCTTACACAGTTTCCAAAAATAAAAGCAATTTTCTCAAAGATCTGTGGATTTGCGCCTTCATGGCAAAGCAGCAGGAACAGCAGCATCGTTTTTCCGGTTTAATAAAGCTGTCAAATTTGACATGTCACTATCCACAGCCTCTCCCTATCTCTAGCAGGATGAAGGGATTATGCAGATGACTTGCAACATTGTGTCTTACTAGGAAACATTGTCCTGAATTCCTGGCATAGTCTGAATCTATTTCCATTGCCCTGAATGCCGAGAGCTATGAACTCTCTCGAAAAGGATAAACACCTCAACAAAGCTGTTAAGCAGCCCCACTAAATGGTTCTGGCAGGCATAAACTTTCAGTGGACGAGCAAATACAATTTGCTTTTTCTTCCTCCCTTTCTTCATAAACCTTTGAAGTTTCATTCATGCTGAGTGTAAAATGAAAGTGTTGATTGATGCTCTTGGTATTTTTGGAACTGTGTTGCACCTCTTATATTTTTATACGTGCAATATTTGCTATACATTTTACTTTACTTATCAGCAGAAAATCGTTTTATAATTACCCACCCTATAGGAAATGAGCATAATTAGTTTTATTGTAATTACTCATAGTCTTGCTATAATTGAGGTTGTTATGTGCAATTTGTTTAGTTTAAGCAAAATGTATACATTGATCACTATTATTACCATTACTATTCTAAGCAGGAAGGCATTTACACCTGTGTAAAATGCACATAATTGCATTACTGTCATGAAAGGTTTACTTTAGAGGCTCAAAATGGAGGCTCTCACACTGGTAAACAACCATATTGCGTTTTTAAAAACTTATAAAAACCTAAAAAAAAGGTGATACTTTACATTTTCCTTAAATATTTGCTTCCAACTTTCAAGAATTTTATTAACATTTATCTCATTAATATACAGGGTGGGCCATTTATATGGATACACCTTAATATAATGGGAATGGTTGGTGATATTAACTTCCTGCTTGTGGCACATTAGTATATGTGAGGGGGGAAACTTTTCAAGATGGGTGGTGACCATGGCAGCCATTTTGAAGTTGGCCATTTTGAATCCAACTTTAGTTTTTTCAATAGGAAGAGGGTCATGTGACACATCAAACACCGCAACCGCAAACAGCAACACCGCAGGAGAAATGCTAGCACAGGCTTCTAGTATCCGTAGTCTCAGGTGCTGCACATCTCGTATCTTCACAGCATATGCTGTGAAGATACAAGATGTGCAGCACCTGAAACTACGGATACTGGAAGCCTGTGCTAGCATTTCTCCTACGGTGTTGCTATCAGTGTGTGAAGAGTGGGAGTAGAGGGTTGCATTGACAATCCAACACAATGGGCAGCACATTGAACACATTTTATAAGTGGTCAGAAAGTTGTAAATAACTCATGAAAGAATAAAGTTACGTTAAAATCAAGCACACCATTGTTTTTCTTGTGAAATTCCCAATAAGTTTGATGTGTCACATGACCCTCTTCCTATTGAAAAAAAACTAAAGTTGGATTCAAAATGTCCGACCTCAAAATGTCTGCCATGGTCACCACCCATCTTGAAAAGTTTCCCCCCTCACATATACTAATGTGCCACAAACAGGAAGTTAATATCATTAATCATTCCCATTTTATTAAGGTGTATCCATATAAATGGCCCACCCTGTAGATATATGACTCCACTGACAATATGTTTGTGCCATATGTCAAACATGCACTGCCTGTCCAAAAAAAAGATTGGACTCTGGAGCAATGGAAATAGGTAATGTGGTCTGATGAGTCCAGATTTACCCTGTTCCAGAGTAATGGGCGCATCAGGGTAAGAAGAGAGGCAGATAAAGTGATGCGCCCATCATGCCTAGTGCCTACTGTACAAGCCTGTGGGAGCAGTGCTATGATCTGGGGTTGCTGCAGTTGGTCAGGTCTAGGTTCAGCAACAGTATGTGCTCCAACAATGAGGTCAGCTGATTACCTGAACATACTGAATGACCAGCTTATTTCATCAATGGATTTTTTCTTCCCTGATGGCATAGGCATATTCCAAGATGACAATGCCAGGATTCATTGGGCTCAAATTGTATAAGTGGTTCAGGGAGCATGAAACATCATTTTCGCACATGGATTGGCCACCACAGAGTCCAGACCTTAACCCCATTGAGAATCTTTGGGATATGCTGGAGAAGGCTTTGCGCAGCAGTCAGACTCTACCATCATCAATGCAAGATCTTGGTGAAAAATTAATGCAACATGGATGGAAATAAATCTTGTGACATTTCAGAAGCTTATTGAAACAATGCCACAGCGAATGCATGCCATAATCAAAGCTAACGGCTTTTTTTTTGGTGGTGACTTTTTTTTTTGGACAGGCGGTGTATATTTAAAAAAGTTTACAACAAAAAGTGATATAACTAGATATGAATGGTGTACATTTTTAACAGATCCATATAATGCATCTGTAAAAAGTTACAGGGTTACATATAGTTGTCCATTTTTAAGGGTAAATATGTTTTTGTTCAACTTTAGAATAATTATCCATTGACTTTTATTACTCCTGGCTAGACAGGTGACAGACATCTGGTCGGCAAAAGCTGTGGCAAGCTTGGTACAGAGCGTATCCTGGTAATACAACAATTTTACCTCCTTTTGGTAGCAGGAAAACAATATCGCTTTTATTATCAAACTTATTTAACCACTTCACATCCGCCCATTGGAAATAAACGTCCTATGGGTGTATGTTTATCTCTGAATGGATGTTCTGGAAGGTCCACTCAGAGATCGCAGCTGCAAGCTAATCGTGCAGCTGCAGAGCGGGTTGCCCGCTGTCAGTGACAGCAGGGCAACCTACAGAGAAGAGAAAGGAAGTTTATTCAAACACTCAAGGATCTGGAAAGAAAATCCCCAGAGTGTCTGAAAGTAGGCGCCGGCAGTGGTGGTAAAGTGAGTCTGAGTAACGCAAGGGAGGCAGCCAAGAAGTGTCCAAGGAAGGCACTCAATGTAGAATTCAAAAACACAAGGGGGGGTCCAAAAAAAACCAAGGGTGATTGGGGAACGTACACAAGGCGCCAAACCAAGCTAAAAATAGAGCTAAAAATAGGTCAAGAATGTGGTATCCTGGTGGTATAGTACCAGCATATTATACTGACAGATAAAATACAAGTAAAGGGTAAAATGAAAAGAAAACAAGCATAAAACACCTGTGATGGTTCCCCCCTGGTCAGGATTGTGTGTAGAGCCTCAGTGAATGATGGCAGCGAGGCAGTGTGCTTCTGATCAAATCACCTTTATTACAAGATATGTGGCTCAACGCGTTTCGGGGATCAAGGTTTCCCCTTCATCAGGAGCAAGTATGCTATAGTTATACCTGTAGCAAGTCAGGTCTATAAATACACAGTTCAATTAGCGGTTTAATTGACAATTTGGCGCAAAAAAAGAACAAAAACGGTAGTGGTGTAGTGTCACTTCCGGTCGGTGGGACGCAAATTGCGTTCCAAAGGGCGGAAGTAGTCAATTGGAATGGCAGATTAAATAATAAGCAGAATAAATAATAGTAATAGTAGTAATAATGAAATCTTCAAAAGGGTGGAGTGGAGCCTTAAAGATATGGGAGTGTCTGAGGGCAGGTGGGGGAATGGAGTGGTCAGATGCCATCTTCCAGACGCTCCCAACGGTGGAACGCCTAGTGGAACGCACGAGTAGGGGGGCGGGGTCAACAAGGAGGAGGTTTTGAAACATCAAATGGTGAAGTGCTAACAAAAGTGCAAGGAGTTGGGGCTAAATGGGCGCGGCTGGGGGCAGGTATTATTACAGGGGGAGGTGTTGGTCGGATGCAGTAGCGTCCTGTGGAACGCATGGTGGAGCGCACGTTCGGGGGGGCGGGGTTATGGGTAGTTGTGAACCTACGTATCTAGCCGGCAGCACGGAGGGGTAGTGGAAAGTACTGTGTGTGCGGTCCGGTGATAGTGATCACATGACCAGGGTATGTGTGCTGCTGGGGGGGGGGGGGATGATTAATTTGCAAAGGATAATGAAAGAAACATTCAAAAACTTATATGGGATATTAAAAGACATACGGGATAATAAAAATAAACATAAACGGGATGACTTATAAGGGATATTAAAATTAAGGGATAGTAGGAAGACATAGGATAATAAAAATAAACATAAATAGGATGACATGAAAAGGATCCCTAAAGTACAGTTAATATATATGGCGGGTGGTGTTTGTCCCCCATAAAACACATATAAAATATAAAATATAAAAATGTGACAGTAGGAATCAATGTATAAAGTTGTATATCAACTATAATCCGCAATAATCTGCAAAGAACAGGTGTGTGTATGTACACATAGAACACAAGGAGCGCTTATGTATACGTAATTCGCATAGTGGGCAGTCATGATGGGGGCCAATGATATATACATGTATACATATACAGATATATACACAAATACACATAGACAAGGTATATAAGAAAATTATAAGAAAATTATAAATTAATAAATAAATACACACGCATATAACCGTGCAGATGTCTAAAAGGGAACGCACAGAATCTACATATATATATATATATATATATACATGAAAGTGGACACATGTATATAGGCTTCATAATGGTTTTGATTGCTTATTGAGACTACTTAATGAGTTGAGCAGATGAAGAGTAGAGAGAAATTACATATGTCTCTTATTAACCCCTTAAGGACATAGGACGTACCGGTACGCCCTATTTCCCGAGTCCTTAAGGACACAGGACGTACCGGTACGTCCTGACTTAAAATCGGCATTCCGGCGCTGCGGGGGTTAATCGGAACGGGACGCCGGCTGAAATCATTCAGCCGGCATCCCGTAACAACGCAGGGGGGGGTCATTTGACCCCCCCGTATCGGCGATCGCAGAAAACTGCAGGTCAATTCAGACCTGCGGTTTTCTGCGTTTCCGGTCCATTCGGGTGTCCTGTGACCCGATGAACCGGAAAAAGACTGCGATCGGTGGCGTAATTATACACCACCAATCGCAGTCCGAGGATTTGAGGAGGCGGTGCTGGCCCTGGTGCTGAACGCCGCTGTCCAGGGTGCTGATTGGTGCAGGGGAGAGAGGCGCGAGATTCAAACTTCCTGCGCTCCTTTCTCCCCTCCTCTTCCTGTCCCCCCACCAGCCCCCTCCCTCACCACCACTTTTTTTTTTTTGCGTGCGCTGACTGGCCGGCACTTTTTAGCGTCCGTCCACTGTTAGCGCATCGCCCGCCCCACCGCTGATCAGCGTTGTACCGCTGATCAGCAAGTTTTAACTTTTTTTTTCCTAACACTTGCCCTTTTTTTTTGCCTTTTTTAGTACGCGAACACCCGTTGCCCCCACACACACGCACATATTATAAAGTTTTCCACACACGCACACCTACACTGCACACACACCCATGGCCCGCCGGACGTTCTCGGCCGAGGAGGCATATGCCCAGATTGCCTCCGACTCCGAGAGCCCCAGTGAGGATGAGGATGACCCCACATTCCTTTTATCATCCACATCCTCCTCATCATCATCGGATGACGATGAGCCACCAAGGCGGCAGAGACGCCGCCAGGCGGAGCCAGGGGCCCCACATGCTAGGGATCCTGTGGCCCACCCTAGTACGAGCCGCCCTGGGGTTCGCACTGGTTTCCCGGCCCACCAAATAAGTCCACCGGAGCCCCCTGCCGATGAACTTAGCTGGTGTCCCCCAGTGGACTTTGAGCCTGAGATTCCGGATTTCGCTGGCAATCCTGGAATCCAGATTCCCACAGTGGGGATTACTGAAATAGACTATTTTTGTTTTTTTTTCAGTAACCCACTGGTGAATTTGATGGTGGAGCAGACGAATCTGTACGCCCAACAGTTCGTCGCTCAAAACCCAGGCTCATTTTTGGCTAGACCCGGTGGCTGGACGCCGGTCAGTGCAGCCGAAATGAGGACATTTTGGGGCCTCGTGCTGCATATGGGTCTAGTCCAAAAACCCAGTGTCAGGCAATACTGGAGTGGGGACATCCTGTACCAGACCCCACTGTACAGTATGGTCATGACACGTTCCCGGTTTGAGGCCATCCGGAAATGTCTGCATTATTCCGATAATGCAGCATGTCCATCCCGAGGTGATCCTGCCTATGACCGGCTGTATAACATACGGCCGGTCATCGATCACTTTGGGGCCACATTTCAGCAGGCCTACGTACCTGGAAGGGAGGTCGCGGTTGATGAGTCTCTCGTTGCGTTCAAGGGGAGACTCAGTTTCCGCCAATATATTCCCACAAAGCGGGCGAGGTATGGCGTGAAGCTATACAAAATTTGTGAGAGTACCTCAGGGTACACTTACAAATTTCGTGTGTACGAGGGGTGAGATTCCCGTATTCAACCCCCAGAATGTCCCCCCACTCTGGGTGTTAGCGGGAAACTCGTGTGGGACCTTATGTACCCACTGCTGGATAAGGGTTACCACTTGTACGTGGATAACTTTTATACCAGCATTCCCTTGTTCAGGTCCCTTGCCGCCAGATCCACGTTCGCTTGTGGGACCGTGCGGAAAAATCAACGCGGCCTCCCTGCCTACCCCCTCCAGGTACCTATCCCCAGGGGTGAGACCCGTGCCCTTACCAGTGGAAACCTGTTGCTGGTCAGGTATAAGGACAAGAGGGATGTCCTTATGCTGTCCACAATCCACGGTAACCGCACCACCCCAGTCTCTGTGCGAGGTACCACGGCAACGGTCCTCAAGCCCGATTGTATCGTCGACTACAATCGGTATATGGGAGGAGTTGATCTCTCTGATCAAGTCCTCACGCCATATAACGCCATGCGCAAAACCCGGGCATGGTACAAAAAAGTTGCGGTCTACTTGGTGCAGGTTGCCATGTACAACTCTTTTGTACTATCCCGAAGCGCTGGCAGCACAGGGACATTCCTCCAATTCTATGAGGCAGTCCTCAAGGACCTGATCTTTTCGGACCGGGAAAGAGCAGGCCGGAGTACCTCGGGAACTGGAGGCGCCCGGATCGTCCCTGGCCAACACTTTCCAGGTGTGGTCCCCCATACTGGAAAGAAGGGACGAACCCCAAAAAAGTGCAGAGTGTGTCACAAGAGGGGGATACGGAAGGACACCACTACTCAATGTGACACGTGCCCCGATCATCCGGGCCTCTGCATTATCGATTGCTTCAGGGAGTATCACACTTCCATGGAGTACTAAATTTGTATAATCCCCAACAGTTCACTAGAGAACATAAAACACTATGGCTCTCAGACTTTGGAGACACAGAAACAATTTTTATTTCCCCAAAAAATATTAGTTTTAGTGCAGGCATCCTCAAACTGCGGCCCTCCAGATGTTGTAAAACTATAACTCCCAGCATGCCCAGACAACCTACAGCCATCAGCAGGGCATGGTGGGAATTGTAGTTTTACAACATCTGGAGGGCCGCAGTTTTAGGATGCCTGCTTAGTGTCTCCAAAGTCTGAGAGCCATACATATTGGGCATCGTCGCGTGCGTAAAAGTCGTCGCTATAAAAATAACCTTTGATCAAACGCCTCGGATGAACGGTGTTAAAAATATAAAATAAAAACTGTGCCAAAACACCCATTTTTGGGCAAAATTTCAATTTGAATCCATTTTGCCGGTAATAAAGCAAGGGTTAACAGCCAAACAAAACTAAATATTTATTGCCCCGATTCTGTCGTTTGCAGAAACACCCCATATGTGGTCGTAAATGGCTATATAGCCGCACGGTAGGGCATAGAACGAAGGGAACTCCATATGGTTTCTGGAAGGCAGATTTTGATGGACAGTTTTTTTTTTTACACCATGTCCCATGATGTAGCCTAGACTAGAAACTCCAAAAAAGTGACCCCATCTAAGAAACTACACCCCTCAAGGTATTCAAAAGTTACTTTACAAACTATGTTAACCCTTTAGGTGTTCCACAAAACTAAATAGCGAATGTAGAAACAATTTTAGAATTTAATTTTTTTGTTACATTGCCTCAAAAAAGAGTAATATAGAGCAACCAAAAATCAAATTTACCCCAAAAATAGTCCCAAAACAACAACCACCTTATCCCGTAGTTTCCTAGATGGGGTCACTTTTATGGAGTTTCTACTCTAGGGGTGCATCAGGGGGCTTGAAAGGGTACATGGTGTAAATAAACCAGTCCAGCAAAATCTGCCTTCCAAAAACCATATGACGTTCCCCTTCTTCTATGTCCTGCCGTTTAGCCAAATAGTAGTTTACGACCACATATGGGGTGTTTCTGCAAACTACAGAATCAGGGCAACCCATTTTAAGTGTTGTTTGGCAGTTAACCCTTGTTTTACTCCTGGAAAAAATTGATTATATTGGAAAATTTTCCAAAAAATAGAAATTTCAAAATTGTTTCTCCATCTGCCATTAACTCTTGCGGAACACCTAAAGGGTTAACAAAAGTTTGTAAACCCAGTTTTGAATACCTTGAGGGGTGTACTTTCTTAGATGGAGTCACTTTTTTGAAATTTCTGTTCTAGGGGTGCAACAGGAGGCTTCAAATGGGACATGGTATAAACAAAACCAGTCCTGCAAAATCTGCCTTCCAAAACCCATATGGTGTTCCCCTCCTTCTATGTGCTACCGTTCGGCCAAACAGTAGTTTACGACCACATATGGGGTGTTTTTGCAAACTACAGAATCAGGGCAACCCATTTTGAGTGTTGTTTGGCAGTTAACCCTTGTTTTACTCCTGGAAAAAATTGATTATATTGGAAAATTTTCCCAAAAATTGAAATTTCAAAATTGTTTCTCCATCTGCCATTAACTCTTGTGGAACACCTAAAGGGTTAACAAAGTTTGTAAACCCAGTTTTGAATACCTTGAGGGGTGTACTTTCTTATATGGAGTCACTTTTTTGAAATTTCTATTCTAGGGGTGCAACAGGGGGCTTCAAATGGGACATGGTATAAACAAAACCAGTCCTGCAAAATCTGCCTTCCAAAACCCATATGGTGTTCCCCTCCTTCTATGTGCTACTGTTCGGCCAAACAGTAGTTTCCGACCACATATGGGGTGTTTTTGCAAACTACAGAATCAGGGCAACCCATTTTGAGTGTTGTTTGGCAGTTAACCCTTGTTTTACTCCTGGAAAAAATTGATTATATTGGAAAATTTTCCAAAAAATTGAAATTTCAAAATTGTTTCTCCATCTGCCATTAACTCTTGTGGGAGACCTAAAGGGTTAATAAAGTTAGAAAAAACAGTTTTGAATACCTTGAGGGGTGTAGTTTCTAGAATGGGGTCATTTATGGGAGGTTTCTATTTTCTAAGCCTCACAATATGACTTCAAACCTGAACTGGTCCATAAAAAGTGGGATTTTGAAGATTTCTGAAAAATTTCAAAATTTGCTTCTAAACTTCTAAGCCTTGTAACATCCCCAAAAAATAAAATATCATTCCCAAAATGCTACAAACATGAAGTAGACATATGGGGAATGTAAAGTCATCACAATTTTTGGGGGTATTACTATGTATTACAGAAGTAGAGAAACTGAAACTTTGAAATTTGCTAATTTTTCAAAATTTTGGTAAAAATTGTATTTTTTTATGCAAAAAAATTAACTTTTTTGACCCAATTTTAGCAGTGTCATGAAGTACAATATGTGACGAAAAAACAATCTCAGAACGGCCTGGGTAAGTCAAAGCGTTTTAAAGTTATGAGCACATAAAGTGACAGTGGTCAGATTTGCAAAAAATGGCCTGGTCCTTAAGGTGAAAATGAGCCTGGTTCTTAAGGGATTAAGGGATGGGGTAGTGTGGGGTATAATGGAGTATGGGGTAAAAATGGAGCTCTTGTGGAATATTTATCCAATGGAAACATGTTTGTACAGTGTTGATGAGGGACTAATGGGGGTTAATGGTGTGCGTGCTCAGTCTCATATCTAAAAAGGGATGGCAATTGATTCATAGCTATTGGTGTTAGCTGTTTAGTAGTTTCTGTGTAGTGAAGGGGTAGTCAAAGGTATGGTGGCCGGAAAACTAGGTGGTGGAAAGGTTAGTAGTTGATGTATTCTAGAGATTCGTTGAGTCCGAACGGGGTAAGCGTATTCAGTTTGTAGATCCAGAACATTTCCTTACGGCACAATGTCTGGTAAGAATCAGGGACCCACTCCAAAGGGATGACACGGAGTGAGGAGGGGTCATCATCATGGCAGTTTGAAAAGTGGCGTGATATGCTGTGAGTGACTACTTTACGGGAGATGTTGGATCGGTGGTTGTTCATGCGTTCTCGTAGTGATTGGGTGGTACGCCCTATCTAATAGATGTTGCAGGAACAGTAGAGAAGATAGATTGCAAATGTGGTGCCACAGTTTATTTCATGTCGCAATGAGAGGGACTCGTCAAGGTTGGTGAGGGAAATTTCCCTGACGTCATGTGCGATCATGGCACAGCATTTGCAGTGTGTTTTACCGCATTTGAAAGACCCTATTCTGGAGTGGTCTTTATGGTTAGAGGGCTTTCCGAATATGTCCCCCCCCCCCCTCTGATAGCCTTAAATTTGGGGCAGGATGGGGCTAAAATCTGTTTAAGTGTTTTGGCTCTCCGGAAGGTGAGAATCGGGTTTTGAGGAATGGTGCGGCCAATGATTGGGTCCTTTAGTAATATTGGCCAGTGTTTAGTGAGTATTTTTCTAATGGCGGTGTGTTGGGTGTTGTAGCGGGTGATAAGATTTAGTGTGAAATTTTTAATACTGTTGCTTGGACTAGACTTTTTTGTTTTTATTGGGTTTGATCCCCCATATTTGATGTCTCGTTCAGTTGTCAGAATCTTTTTTTTGGAATCTGTGACTAGTTTTTTTGGATAACCTTTTTCATAAAATCTCTTTCCCAAAAACTCCAGTTGTTGGGTAAGTGTTTCCTTGTCTGAACAGTTTCTTTGTACTCTGCACATTTGGCTGTAGGGGAAGTTATTTTTCCAACGGGAGTGGTGACAGCTTTTATAGTCCAAGTAGCTATTTGTGTCTACTTGTTTGAAATGTGTTTTGGTCGTGATAAGGTTATTTACTATATTTAGATTGAGATCTAGGAAGACTGGGGCGATGTTGTTCCCTGGTGTTGTGTTCCATTGTGAAGGACAGGTTCCAGTTGTTATCGTTAAGTTCTTTCAGGAAACATACAAGGTCATCTGTTGCACCTTCCCAGATGAGGATAATATCGTCAATATAGCGTTTATAGAGGCGGATTTTACGTGTGAGAGGAGGCCTACACTACTTTCGAAGTGACCCATGAATAGGTTGGCATATGAAGGGGCAAATTTTGTCTCCATAGCGGTGCCTTTCGTCTAAAGAAAGGTCTTATCTTGAAAAGTGAAGTAGTTATGTTCTAGGATGAATTTTATGGATTTAAGAATGAAATGACACTATGTCTTGGGCATGAGGGGATTGGAATTTAGCTATTTGTAGATTGCTTCCAGGCCGAGGGAGTCGGTGATGTTGCTGTAGAGGGGGGCCACATCGAGTGTGACCCAGTGGTAGTTATCTCTCCATTGGAAGGTCTCTAGTGTTTGTAGTAGGTGAGTGGTGTCTTTTAGGTATGATAGTAGTTGAACTACATAGTGTTGTAATATGCCATCTATGTACTCAGATTGGCAGATTGGTAGTGAGTGAGCCTATACCTGAAATAATAGGTCGTCCGGGTGGGTTGGACAGTGACTTGTGGATTTTAGGTAGAAAGTAGAATTTGACAGGGTGTGGAATTTTAAGGTTGGTTCTGGTTTTCTTATCAAGGATGCCTAGGTGGTAACCTTCGTCTATGAGTTCATAGAGCTCTTTCTTAAAAGGGGGTGTAGGGTCTTCGGTCAATGGTGAGTAGTAGGCCTTATCTGATAGTATACGCAGGGACTCGGCGGTGTAGTATTTGCTGTCCATTATCACAATTCCCCCTCCCTTGTTTGCGTTTTTTATCACTATATCCTTATTTCCTGTTAGAGTTTTAATAGCTTTTTTCTGTTCCTGAGTGAGGTTGCTGGTGGGTTTGGGATTGGGGCCGTTAAGGTTCTGTTTGAAATCCGTGATAACCATATTGAAGAAGGTTTTAATGTGTGGGCCTTTGCTTTCTAATGGGTAGAAAGTGGATTTAGGTCTAATATTAGAGGGAACAAGGTCCAGGTTTTGGGAGTGTGAAGGGGCCGGGTTAGTATGTGTCGGGCTGGGGGATGGAGGTGGTGGAGTGTCACTAATGCAGGGGGGTGTCCGTTCTTTCAGAGAGAAATGTCTGTGGAGAGTTAGTTTTCTCACAAATTGGTTCAAGTCCACAAACAGCTCAAAAGGGTCGGGATTGTTAGTGGGACAGAAGGACAAGCCTTTACCCAGAATGTCCCTTTCTTGGGAGTTGAGTCTATGTTTGGATAAGTTGAAGATGCCTAATTGTTTCTAAAGGGTTTTTGGGTCATGGGCGGATTCTACAGTTTTTGGACTTGAGTTTTTTGAAGCATGGAGTGGTTTAAGATGGCAGCCCGCATGTGCTCGTGGGCGAACACGGCGTACTGGCGGCCATGACTGTTCATGAAGCATATATACTGTAAGCTGCCTGACACAACCCACACAAATACTTAGTACTAGATCTTCTTCTACACCCGATACACAACTTTTCCTAAAAAGTTTCATGTATTTTTAGAAAACAGGTTTGGCCGAACTTCACAAAAAAGTTGACCCGAACTTTACCCCGAACTTGAACCCCATTGAAGTCAATAAAGTTCACCCGAACTTTTGAGCACTAAAATGGCTATAAAAATGTCATGGAAAGGGCTAGAGGGCTGCAAATGGCATCAAAATGTGGTTAAGAGCATGGCAAGTACTCTGCAAACAAATGTGTATAGGGAAATTACTTTAAATAACATAAAATATGTAGAAATAAAAAATAATAATCTTGATCTAGGTGGACAAGGTCCATATGGAGTAGGAGGTTGAGGAGGCAGTGGATGTGGCGTTGTATGTATAAGCGGCGGTGGAGGAGAAGGAGGTAGTCTACACTGCTTTTTGGTTTTAAATGTATTTTTATTTTTTAAAATTAGGGTACACCCCAAAATATTGGGAAATATAACCTGTGATAACCCCCTCCAGTCGTGCTAAACAAACGTTCAGACAATACACTGGCTGCAGGGCAGGCCAGCACCTCCAAGGGGTAAAGGGCAAGCTCAGGCCATGTGCCCAATTTGGAGACCCAGAAGTTGCAGGGGCTTACTCCTGTCAGTCAGTTCGTGTAGTTGTGTGCACACTTACTGCCCCACCATGTTGCACTTCCCCATGATGTTCACGATCGAATTTGATATCTGCTCAACTTATGATGTTATTTTATGCACCTACCATGGTGATCACGGGTGGCGGGGAATCAGGGTTCCAGGCCGGAGAGGGAGCCTGAGAAAAGTATACCACATTCAAGGGAGGTCAAAGGATGAAATTAAATGTAATCGAGCGGAAATGTGGGACAAAGTATTGAAGCATAAGTTTCCAAGTTAAGGAGGGGGCGTGCGGCAATTACCCACTCCCGACTCGGGGAGGTAGTGACGATAAATAACAATACAGGACTCTTAAGATGCCCTGTTATTGGAATGATTTATAAAAAATTATAGGGACTGTCACTGTGGTATTTTTGATTTGTAAACATTAGCCAGGAGAGGCCCTGCTGCCGCTTTGTTGACTCTAGCTAACTTCTGCCTGATCGCACGTTCCTGTGACCGTCCACCATCCATTTGGATATCTTTTCTATCAACTTTCGATGTTCTTTTATGAGCCTACCATGTTGATCACAGTTATCGGCGAATCAGGGTTCCACGCCAGAGAGGGAGCTTTAGAAAGAGAGACCACATCCAAGGGAGATAAATGTATGAATTTTTTTTCGGATCAAGCGGAAATATGGGAAAAGGTACTGAGGCGCAAATGTGGAACAAATTACTGAAGGGCAAATGTGGGAAAAGTTATTGAGGTGCAAATGTGGGACAAATTACTGAAGCGCAAATGTGGGACAACTTGTTAAAGTTTAAGCATTGAATGAAAGGTGGCGCGCATCAATTAAAGAAGAATTTCAGAAATTTAAATCCTTGTCACCTATGCAGAGCAGGGGTTTATTTACGTCCAGAATTCTAAAATGTCAACCCAAGAATGTAACAGAAAAATTACAGAAATGTATTAACCTGTCTACTTTGTAGAGCAGGGGTCTATGACAGAAAAAAAATAGTTTGTCACCCGAAAATGTATAAAATAAATTATTGAAATTTATTAAGCTGTCAGCTAGGTAGAAGAGGAGTATAATACACACAATAATTTGTGAATTTTAACTGAAAATGTAACAGACAAATTAGTGAAATGACATAAAATAAAATACGTACAAATAAAAATAAAAAATTTGATTTATGAGGTGGAGTTTCATATGGAGTTGGAGTTTGAGGAGGCGGTGGGCGTAGCGGTGTAGGTGGAAGTGGTGGTGGAGGAGGACGAGGTAGCCAACACAGGTTTTTAGTTTTAATTATTATTATTTTTTTTTAAATTAGGGTACACTCCAAAAGAGTGGGAAATATCCAAAATACAAGAATGAGCAATTGCGCTGCAGTATAACAATGGCTGGTTAAGGCCGGTATACATGTCTATTATGCACAAGGTACAGACAAGTCCTGTGGGATACATGCCTGGTTCATTTTAATGAACGTGAGCTTGTCCAAATTGGCTGTGGACAGACGGCTGCACTTGTCTGTGATGACGCCCCCTGCCGTGCTAAACACACGTTCAGATAATACACTGGCTGCAGGGCAGGCCAGGACCTCTAAGGCGTAAAGGGCAAGCTCAGGCCATGTGCCCAATTTGGAGACCCAGAAGTTGAAGGAGGCAAACCCGTCATTCAGTATATGTAGGCGTGTGCACACATACTGCTCCACCATGTTGCTGAAATGCTGCCTCCTGTTAAGACATTCCATATCAGCTGGTGGTGCTGGTTGTTGTGGCGTGCTGACAAAGCTTTTCCACATTTTGGCCATGCTAACCCTGCCTTCTGAGGTGCTGGCAGTGCCCCAGCTGCGACCTCTTCCTCGTCCTCTGCCTTCGCCTTGTGCTTCCACTGTGCCCCCACTGTCAGGTGGGAATGCCACAAGCAGCGTGTCTACCAGCGTGCGCTTGTACTCGGGCATCTTATGATCACGCTCCAGTGACGGAATTAAGGACGGTACATCGTCCTTGTAACGGGGATCCAGCAGTGTGGCCACCCAGTAATCAGCACAAGTTAGAATGTGGGCAACTCGGCGGTCGTTGCGGAGACACTGCAGCATGTAATCGCTCATGTGTGCCAGGCTGCCCAGAGGCAACGAAAAGCTGTCCTCTGTGGGAGGTGTATCGTCTTTGTCCTCTGTATCCCCCCAGCCACGCACCAGTGATGGCCATGAGCTGGTCTGGGTGCCACCCTGCTGTGAACATGGTTTCTCTATCTCCTCCTCCTCATCATCCTCCAGAACTGTGCCCTGGCTGGACAATTGTGTACCTGGCGTTTGTGGGTTCAGGAAGCCACCCTCAGAGCCACTTGTGAATGACTGGCCGGAAACCCTACGAAATGATCCCTCTTCCTCCTCCTGTGCCACATCCTCTTCCATCATTGCCAGCAGCGTTTTTCTAAGGAGGCATAGAAGTGGGATAGTTACGCTGAGAACAGCATTATCGACACTGGCCATGTTGGTGGAGTACTCAAAACAGCGCAACAACGAACACAGGTCTCGCATGGAAGGCCCAGTCATTGGTGGTGAAGTGGTGCTGTTCCGCAGAGCGACTCACCCGTGCGTGCAGCAGCTAAAACTCCACTATCACCTGCTGCTGCTCGCACCGTCTTGCCAGCATGTGCAAAGTGGAGTTCCACCTTGTGGGCATGTCGCATATGAGGTGGTGAACGGGAAGGCCGAAGTTACGCTGCAGCGCTGATATACGAACAGCAGCTGGGTGAGAACGCTGAAAGCGCCCACAGATGGCCCGCACTTTCTGCAGCAGCTCTGACATATCGGGTAATTTTTAAGGAATCTCTGCACCACCAAATTCAGCACATGTGCCAGGCAAGGGATGTGTGTAAAACCAGCTAGTCCCAGATCTGCTACGAGATTTTGCCCATTATCGCACACCACCAGGCCGGGATTGAGGCTCACTGGCATTAACCACTCATCGGTCTGTTGTTCAAGGCCCGTCCACAGCTCCTGTGTGGTGTGGGGTTTGTCCCCCCAAACAGATAAGTTTTAAAATTGCCTGCTGTCATTTACCCCTGTGCTGAAGTTGGTGGTGAAGGTGTTACGCTGACCGGATGAGGAGCCAGTAGATGATGAGGAAGCGGAGTAGGAGGAGGAAGCAACAGGAGGCAAACTGAAGCGCACTGCAATCCTCGGTGGTGGAAGGACATGCGCCAAACTGCTATCCGCCTCAGGCCCAGCCGCCACTGCATTTACCCAGTGTGCTGTTATGGAAATATAATGTCCCTGACCGTGCTTACTGGTCCACAGCAGTGCACACCTGATTTTGTCCCCTACATGGTTGTGCAGAGAAGGGATGGCTCGCCTGGAAAAGTAGTGGCGGCTGGGCACGATATACTGTGGGACAGCCACCACCATAAGGCCTTTAAAACTATCTGTCTCCACCAGATGGAAGGACAGCATTTCAAAGGCCAGTAATTTAGAAATTCTGGCATTCAGGGCTAGGGATCGCGGGTGGGTAGGGGGGTACTTCATCTTCCTCTCCAGTGTTTGGAAGATGGAGAGCTGAATGCTTCCATGGGACATTGTGGAGATGCTTGGTGACCCAGGTGGTGGTGTTGCTGGCAGATCCTCTGTTTGCGGGGTAGCAGGTGGTACTGTCAATCCAGAGGTGGATGAAGAGGCCGAGACTACAGCAGAAGAGGAAGCAGGAGGAGCCAGAGACCTTTCTTGGTTTTTGAGGTGTCTACTACATTGCAGCTCGTGCTTAGCACTTAAATGCCTGGTCATGCAGGTTGTGCTCAGGTTGAGAACGTTTATGCCTCGCTTCAGGCTCTGATTGCACAGCGTGCAAACAACTTGTGTCTTGTCATCAGCACATTGTCTGAAGAACTGCCATGTTAAGGAACTCCTTGGAGCTGGCTTTGGTGTGCTCGGTCCCTTGCTGCGGTGGGCAGTAGCAGGTGTACTTTATAGTGGACGACCGTTCAGCTTTTGCACCCTGCTCCCTCTTCTGCTGTGCTGGTGACTCTGTGCGACCACCGCCTTTTCCTCCGAACTACTTAGGTCACTCGCATGACCTTAATTCCATGTGGGGCCGAGGACCTCATCATCCTCCACATCATCTTCCACCCAGTCTTCACCCCTGCCGTCCTTGTCGGTCTGCATCCTTTCTAAAACCCCAGCAGCTGGCACCCGTGTTTCATCATCATCCGAGACGTGCTGCGATGGTCCTCTCATGTACTCATCTTGAAAGATAAGTGGTTGGGCATCGGTGCACTCAATCTCTTCCACTTCTGGGGCAGGGATAGGTGGATGGCCCTGGGAAACCCTGCTAACAGAGTCAATCAAAAAGCAGAAGAGACTGCTGCATGACTTGGGGCTCAGACTGCTTGGCTGATTTGCAAGAGGGTGATGTGAAAGACTGTTGGACATGGGCTGCAGGTGCCAACTCTGATCTTTCAGCAGGAGACTGGGTGGAAGACAATGTGAAGGAACTGGAGGCACTGTGAGCAACCGAATCTACTATCGCCTGTACTTGTTCTTGCCTCACCATTCGTAGAGCCGCATTAGGCCCGACCAAATACCGCTGCAGGTTCTGTCGCCTACTCGCACCTGGGGAAGGGGTTTCACTTGTGCGTGTAGCTGGCACAGATCGACCACGTCCTCCCCCTGCAACAGGAGCTCCACCAGCAGCACCACAACCTGGGCCACGTCCCTTATTTGACGCTCTCCTTATATTTCTCAAATTTAGAATATTGCCCTAAATGGGTGTTTGTTTAATCACTGAATAGAACCACAGTATGTAAAGAGTATATCTCACACGCCCTGATCCAGACTAGGTCGCAATTAAATATTTGTGCCCAAAATGGCTGTATTTCAAATAACTGAATATAACCACAGTATGTAAAGGCTGTATCTCACAAAGCCATATGCAGCAAAGGCTCCAAAATAGACTTATTTTCCCAAAATGGGTGTTTTTTTAATAACTGAATATGACAGCCTTATGTAACCCTTGACATATGCTGATGCTGCAAGGGCTGTAAAATTAAGTATTTTGCCAAAAAGTGTGTTTTTAAAAACCCAGAAAATTATTGCTGCATTTCTAGCTTAAATTGCACACTGACTAATCCAGATGTTGGATATTGCCAAAAAGTGTGTTTTTTACTAAAAAGAATATGAAAGCTGTATATAACCTTTGAATTTCACACGTGCTGATGCTGCAAGGGCTGTAAAATTGTGTATTTTGGCTAAAAAGTGTGTTTTTCAAAAGCAAGAATATTATGACTGTATTTCTAGATTAAATTGCACACTGACTAATCAGATGTTGGATATTGCCCAAAAAGTTTTTTTTTTTTACTAGCTCAATATGAAAGCTGTATATAACCCTTGAATTTCACACGTTTTGATGCTGCAAGGGCTGTAAAATTGGGTATTTTGGCAAAAAAGTGTGTTTTTAAAAACCCAGAAAATTATGGCTGTATTTCTAGCTTAAATTGCACACTGACTAATCCTGCAAATGCACCAGATGTTGTATATTGCCAAAAAAAGGGTGATTTTTTTAAAACCAGATTATTAGTGCAGTTTTTCAAGCTTGGATTTGAATGTCACAAAAGCACATATGCAGTGCTGGTGCACTGAGCTTGCATAAAATGGCCGCTGCCGCCAACCTAACTAACAGACGGATTAAAGTTATTTTTTTCTGTCACTGGGCTTAGGGCAGGGTAAAAAGATTGTGCCCTGCACCCACACAACTGAATGTATGTAGATCGCTGAGTTAGACTCCAGTTCTGAACAAAGATTCTCTCCTATTCTCTCCCTGAAATCACCAGCAGATAGGGTTGAGCGAACCTGAACTGTAAAGTTCGGGTTTGTACCGAACTTTAGGACTTTTGGACCCTGGACCTGAACCCGAACATTTCAGTAAGGCCCCTTTCACATGGGTGAGATTTCCGTGCGGGTGCAATGCGTGAGGTGAGCGCATTGCACCCACACTGAATCCGGACCCATTAATTTCTATGGTGCTGTGCACATTAGCGGTGATTTTCACGCATCACTTTTGCATTACGTGAAAATCACAGCATGTTCTATAGGTGCTGCCAGGCAGCAGGGGGCAGACCCCCCCCCCCTGTTTTTAACTCATTGGTGGCCAGTGTGCGCCCCCCCTCCCTCCCTCTATTGTAATAATAGCATTGGTGGCAGTGTGCACCCCCCCCTCCCTCTATTGTAATAATAGCATTGGTGGCAGTGTGCGCCCCCCCCCCTCCCTCCCTCCCTCTATTGTAATAATAGCATTGGTGGCAGTGTGCGCCCCCCCCCCCCCCGATCATTGGTGGCAGCGGAGTAGAAGCATCATACTTACCTGGCTGCTGGCTGCTGCGATCTCTGTGTCCGGCCGGGAGCTCCTCCTACTGGTAAGTGACAGGTCTGTGCGGCGCATTGCTGTCACTTACCAGTAGGAGGAGCTCCCGGCCGGACACAGACATCGCAGCAGCCAGCAGGTAAGTATGAATCTTCTACTATTGCTAAGGCTAAGTAACCATGGCAACCAGGACTGCAGTAGCATCCTCGTTGCCATGGTTACCGATCGGAGCCCCAGCAATTAAACTGGGACTCCGATCGGAACTCCGCTGCCACCAATGATCTGGGGGGGGGGGAGAGGGGAGGCCGCACACTGCCACCAATGTATTAAAAGAATAGAGGGAGGAAGAGGGGGGGCGCACACTGCCACCAATGTATTAAAACAATAGAGAGAGGAAGGGGTGGCGCACACTGCCACCAATGTATTAAAACAATAGAGGGAGGAGGGGGGGGCGCACACTGCTACCAATGTTAATGCAATAGAGGGAGGGAGGGGGGGCCGCACACTGTGCCACCAATGTTATTAATACAATAGAGGGAGGGAGGGGGGCGCACTGGCCACCAATGAAATTTAAACTGCGGAGGGAGGGGGGTCTGCCCCCTGCCAGCCCCTGATCTCTTACAGGGGGCTATGATAGCACAATTAACCCCTTCAGGTGCAGCACCTGAGGGATTAATTGTAAGGATCACGGCCTCCTGTAAGAGATCGGGTGCTGCCAGGCAGCAGGGGGCAGTCATGTACACAGTTCGTTGTATATTCTAACTAGAAGCGTCCCCATCACCATGGGAATGCCTCTGTGTTAGAATATACTGTCGGATCTGAGTTTTCACATGAAAACTCATCTATGAAAAAGCTTTTATGCAGACGGATCTTCGGATCCGTCTGTATGAAAGTAACCTACAGCCACGGATCACGGACACGGATGCCAATCTTGTGTGCATCCGTGTTCTTTCACGGACCCATTGACTTGAATGGGTCCGTGAACCGTTGTCCGTCAAAAAAATAGGACAGGTCATATTTTTTTGACGGACAGGATACACGGATCACGGTCTCGGCTGCAAAACGGAGCATTTTCCGATTTTTCCACGGACCCATTGAAAGTCAATGGGTCCGCGAAAAAAAAAATGAAAACGGCACAACGGCCACGGATGCACACAACGGTTGTGTGCATGAGGCCATATTGTGTGTTTTTCACGCAACGCAGGCCCCATAGAAGTGAATGAGGCTGCGTTAAAATCGCAAGCATCCGCAAGCAAGTGCGGATGCAGTGCAATTTTCACGCACGATTGCTCGGAGACAATCGGGATGGGGATCCGATCTTTATTATTTCCCTTTATAACATGGTTATAAGTGAAAATAATAGCATTCAGAATGCATAGTACAATAGGGCTGGAGGGGTTAAAAAAATATATATATTATTTAATTCACCTTAATCCTCTAGTTCGCTCAGCCGGCATCTCTTCTGTCTTCCTTTTTTAGGAAAAGGACCTTTGATGACGTCACTGCGCTCATCACATGGTCCGTTACATGATCCATCACCATGGTAAAAGATCATGTGATGGACCATGTAATGAGTGCAGTGACACCATCAAAGGTCTTATTCATCAAAGAAGAAGACATAAGAGATGCCGTCTGCGCGAACAAGTGGATTAAGGTGAGTTAAATTATTTGTTATTTTTTTTAACCCCTCCAGCCCTATTGTACTATGCATTCTGTATTCAGAATGCTATTATTTTCCCTTATAGCCATGTTATAAGCGGAAATAATACAATCTACACAACCTTGAACCCAAACCTGAACTTCTGTGAAGAAGTTCGGGTCTGGGTACTACATTCAGTTTTTTATCACGCGCGTGCAAAACACATTGCACCCGCGCGATAAAAACTGAACAACGGAACGCAATCACAGTCAAAACTTACTGCAATTGAGTACCTACTCACGTGGGTTTGCCGCAACGCATCTGGACATTATCCGGACACGCTCGTGTGAAAGAGGCCTAAAAGTTCGGGTTCGGTGTTCGGCACTTTATTGGTGCTTTTAAAAAGGCTGCAGAGCAGCCAATCAACAAGCGGTTAACTGTGTGCCCTTAGAAGCCATCACAGCCATGCCTACTAATGGCATGGCTGTGATTGGCCAGTGTAGCATGTGACCCAGCCTCTATATAAGCTGAAGTTACCTAGCGCTGCACGTCACTCTGCTGTGCTTAGTGTAGGGAGAGGATGCTGCTGCTGATTTCAGGGAGAGAATAGGACAGAATCTTTGCTCAAAACGTTAATCTAACTCAGCGATCTACATATATTGGGCCACATTTATCATTAGCTCAGGTCAGAATAATGGAGTGAAAAAGTCCCCCAAAAAGTCCCAAACGCTAAAACTGCGCACAAATTTGCAACTTTTTTCTGCTCTGCACTATGCTTGCCAGTTTTCTGAAAGTGGGTGTGTTTTCTTATGTAAATGAATTTCTAGACAGATTTACTATTGGGACTATTTAAAAAGTCGCAAAAAAGTTGCAATTTCACTCCAGTGAGGACCATGTTTATCTTATGAGACTTTTTAATAGAACATGCAACTTTTTCATAAAAAACGTGCAACTTTTTCGTAAAGATGTGCGACTTTTGTAAAGCTGCTTACTGACGGATAAACTGCTACCATCAAACCACATTTATTACAGTCTTAAAGGGCCGATCATAAATCTGACTTGGCTAAAACTAACTTTAGCCATATGTTAAAGTGGAGTGAGCTGTCAGAGTCATGATAAATCTGGCCCATTGTGTTGTGTGGATGCAGGGCACAATTTTTTATCCTGCCCTGAGCCTATTAACCGAAAAAAAAACTTTTATAAGTCAGTTAGGTGTGCGGCGGCAGCGGCCATTTTATGCAAGCTCGGTGCACCAGCACAGCATCTGAGCTTTTGAGACATTGAAATCCAAGCTTTAAAAACAGCACAAATAATCTGTTTGTAAAAAAAAAAAAAAAAAAACTTTTTGGGCAATATCCCACATCTGGATTAGTCAGTGTGCAATTTAAGCTAGAAATGCAGCCATAATTTTCTGGGTTTTTAAAAACACACTTTTTTGTCAAAAACCACTATTTTCAGGATCTGCAAGTGTTAAATTCAAGTTTAAAGGGGTTGTCCCACTTCATAAAATAGCTTTTATCTAATCTATTTACCCCCAAACAACAAATCTTCCTATTCATGTTATAAACCAAAAGCTACCTTTCCTGCAAAAAATCATGAAAAGCGATTCCTTTGTTGTTTTCTGTCTCCCTGGGATACGGCCACTTTCCTCCGGCCGAATCGCTGTGCCGCGCCTGCGCACAACGGCCCTACAAATTATCGTGCCGCCTCTCCCTTCCTCTGAGTACGCGCACGTTCGCGCATGCGCTGTTTATCCCGTGTGTCGGAGATAGCGCAGCGCATGCGCGAACATCCGAACAGTTCGGGCGAGTCTGCGGAGCGAGAGGACGGACGTCGGAGGCTCTGGATATTTCATAAAAGGTAAGTATAAGATCTAGTGGCCCACTCACCACCGAATATTGAGTATTGGACAATAAAGGGGGCATTTTTAGTGACACTGTGGGCAACAATATAGGGTTTTTAGTGACACTGGGGGCAACTATCTGAATTTTAGGGACACAGGGGGCAACTCTATGAATTCTAGGGACACTGGGGGCAACAATATAGGGTTTTTAGTGACACTGGGGGCAACTATCTGAATTTTAGGGACACAGGGGGCAACTCTATGAATTCTAGGGACACTGGGGGCAACAATATAGGGTTTTTAGTGACACTGGGGGCAACTATCTGAATTTTAGGGACACAGGGGGCAACTCTATGAATTCTAGGGACACTGGGGGCAACAATATAGGGTTTTTAGTGACACTGGGGGCAACTATCTGAATTTTAGGGACACAGGGGGCAACTCTATGAATTCTAGGGACACTGGGGGCAACAATATAGGGTTTTTAGTGACACTGGGGGCAACTATCTGAATTTTAGGGACACAGGGGGCAACTATATGAATTCTAGGGACACTGGGGGCAACAATATAGGAATTTTAGTGACACTGGGGGCAACTATATGATTATCAATATATGTCATATAAAGAATGGTGGAGAGATATTACAGGTGTAGGACTGACATAAAATGGATATGTAGCAGAGCTAGGTATGCGCTGGTACATTCTCAGTGATTGGTGAGGTGGGGATTATCAATATATGTCATATAAAGAATGGTGGAGAGATATTACAGGTGTAGGACTGACATAACAGGGATATGTAGCAGAGCTAGGTATGCGCTGGTACATTCTCAGTGATTGGTGAGGTGGGGATTATCAATATATGGCATATAAAGAATGGTGGAGAGATAGTACAGGTGTAGGACTGACATAAAATGGATATGTAGCAGAGCTAGGTATATGCGCTGGTACATTCTCAGTGATTGGTGAGGTGGGGATTATCAATATATGTCATATAAAGAATGGTGAAGAGATAGGGTAATACACTGATATGTGGCCGAGTTCCATATAAGCTGGGTAATAGGTCAGTGATAATATCAGACACCGGGAAAGCTGGGTAATAAGTCTATAAGACTTATTACCCAGCTTTCCCGGTATCAGATATTATCACTGACTTATTACCCAGCTTTCCCGGTATCAGATATTATCACTGACTTATTACCCAGCTTTCCCGGTATCAGATATTATCACTGACTTATTACCCAGCTTTCCCGGTATCAGATATTATCACTGACTTCTGACTTATTACCCAGCTTTCCCGGTGTACAATATTATTACAGACTTATTACCCAGCTTTCCCTGTGTACAATATTATCACTGACTTATTACCCAGCTTTCCCGGTATCAGATATTATCACTGACTTATTACCCAGCTTTCCCGGTATCAGATATTATCACTGACTTATTACCCAGCTTTCCCGGTATCAGATATTATCACTGACTTCTGACTTATTACCCAGCTTTCCCGGTGTACAATATTATTACAGACTTATTACCCAGCTTTCCCTGTGTACAATATTATCACTGACTTATTACCCAGCTTTCCCGGTATCAGATATTATCACTGACTTATTACCCAGCTTTCCCGGTGTACAATATTATCACTGACTTATTACCCAGCTTTCCCGGTGTACAATAATATTGTACACCGGGAAAGCTGGGTAATAAGTCAGTGATAATATTGTACACCGGGAAAGCTGGGTAATAAGTCAGTTGTACACCGGGAAAGCTGGGTAATAAGTCAGTGATAATATTGTACACCGGGAAAGCTGGGTAATAAGTCAGTGATAATATCTGATACCGGGAAAGCTGGGTAATAAGTCAGTGATAATATCTGATACCGGGAAAGCTGGGTAATAATTCAGTGATAATATCTGATACCGGGAAAGCTGGGTAATAAGTCTGTAATAATATTGTACACCGGGAAAGCTGGGTAATAAGTCAGTGATAATATCTGATACCGGGAAAGCTGGGTAATAAGTCAGTGATAATATTGTACACAGGGAAAGCTGGGTAATAAGTCTGTAATAATATTGTACACCGGGAAAGCTGGGTAATAAGTCAGAAGTCAGTGATAATATCCGATACCGGGAAAGCTGGGTAATAAGTCAGTGATAATATCTGATACCGGGAAAGCTGGGTAATAAGTCAGTGATAATATCTGATACCGGGAAAGCTGGGTAATAAGTCAGTGATAATATCTGATACCGGGAAAGCTGGGTAATAAGTCTGTAATAATATTGTACACCGGGAAAGCTGGGTAATAAGTCAGTGAATATATCTATCTATATCTAGCACAGATCATATGGCTACGAGCTAACATGCATTTGGGCTGTAGTGATTTATTGTTTTCGCTGCACAGAATGGGTTTGTAACACAGGTTTTATGTGTAAAAGTGTATTAGAATGCAGGACAGCCACAAGTTACTCCATTAGTTCACTAGCATTGGTCAGTGGTCACTGAGTGATTCCCCAGCAGGGGGATGGGCTTTACATACTCTGCAGGCTCCATGTGGATGACTCATCCACATGAACGAGCACGCAAGGACTGAGCTCTGAGGGTGAGTCATGAGGAGGCGTGGCCGGCCTTCACTCAACTGGAGCCAAACCAGGAAGTTATCAGGACATTTACTGCTAGTAAGATTGAAACAGCAAAGTGGGACAACCCCTTTAATATATATACAGCTTTCGTATTCTGTTACCCAAAAAATCATTTTTTTGTTGTTGCAATATACAACATCTGAATTAGTCAGTGTGCAATTTAAGCTACAGATACAGCCATCATTTTCTGGGTTTTTAAAAACACACTTTTTAGCCAAAATACACTATTTTCCTGATCTGCAAATGTTAAATTCAAGTTTAATATATACAGCTTTCATATTGTTACCAAAAATAAACACTTTTTTGGCAATATACAAAATCTGGATTAGTGAGTGTTCAATTTAAGCTAGAAATACAGCCATAATTTTCATGATTTTCAAAAAAAACACTTTTTTGCCAGATTCCAATATTTTTGTGGCCTTGCAGCATCAGCACATTTGAAATTCCAAGGTTATATTCTGCTGTCATATTCAGTTATTAAACTAACACCCGTTTGGGGAAAAAAAAGTTTATTTTGCAGTCTTTGCTGCATATGTCATTGTGAGATACAGCCTTTACATAGTGTGGCTCTATTCAGTTATTTGAACTACCGCCATTCGGTGCACAAATCTTTAATTGAGGCCTAGTGTGGGTCAGGCCGTGTGAGATACACCCTGTATATACAGGGCTTATATTCTTGTATTAATAAAACACCCATTTTGGGGAAAAATATAAAATTGTTGTGCCCTTACATCATCAAGACGTTTGAAATTCCCTTTAAATACAGGGGTTTAAATACAGGGGTTTTATTCAGGTATTATTCAGGTATTTGAAATACAGGCATTTTTGGCTAACAAATTTAATTGAGGCCTAGTCTGGTTCAGGCCGTGTGAGGCACACCTTTGAAATGCAGGCATTTTTGCAAACAATTTTAATTGAGGCCTAGTCTGATTCAGGGCATGTGGGATACACCCTGTACATACTGTCGTTCTATTCTACTATTAATTAAACACCCATTTAGGGCAAGATCCTAATTTTGAGAAATATGAGGAGAGCGTCAAATAAGGGACGTGGCCCAGGTCGTGATGCTGCTGGTGGAGCTCCTATTGTGGTCAATCTGTGCCAGCTACACGCACAAGTGAAACCCCTTCCTCAGGTGCGAGTAGGCGACCTGCAGCGGTATTTGGTCGGGCCTAATGCGGCTCTACGAATGGTGAGGCCAGAACAAGTACAGGCCATAGTAGATTGGGTTGCTGTCAGTGCCTCCAGTTCCTTCACATTGTCTCCCACCCAGTCTCATGCTGAAAAACCACAGTAGGCACCTGCAGCCGATGTCCATCAGTCTTTCACCTCGTCCCCTTGCAAATCAGCTAAACAGTCTGAGCCCCAAGTCATGCAGCAGTCTCTTTTGATTTTTGATGAATCTGTTAGCAGGGTTTCCCAGGGCAATCTACCTAGACCTGCCCCAGAAATGCTCAACCACTTATGTTTCAAGATGAGTACATGGGAGGACCGTTGCAGCACTTCTCGGATGATGACGAAGCACAGGTGCCAACTGCTGGGGCTTTCGAAAGTGTGCAAACCGACAAGGAGGGCAGGGTTGAATACTGGGTGGAAGATGATGTGGAGGACGATGATGTCCTCGACCCCACATGGAATAAAGGTCATGCGAGTGACCTGTGCAGTTCGGAGAAAGAGGCAGTGGTCGCACAGAGCCACCAGCACAGCAGAAGAGGGAACAGGGTGCAAAAGCGGAGCGGACGTCCTCTAGACAGTACGCCTGCTACTGCCCACTGCAGCAAGGGACCGAGCACACCAAAGCCAGCTCCAAGGAGTTCCCTGGCATGGCAGTTCTTCAGACAATGTGCTGCCGACAAGACACGAGTGGTTTGCACGCTGTGCAATCAGAGCCTGAAGCGAGGCATAAATGTTCTCAACCTGAGCACAACCTACATGACCAGGTATTTAAGTGCTAAGCACGAGTTGCAGTAGAGAATACACCCCAAAAGCCAAGAAAGGTCTCTGGCTCCTCCTGCTTCCTCTTCTGCTGCAGTCTCGGCCTCTTCATCCACCTCTGGAGTGACAGTGCCACCTGCCACCCCGCAAACAAAGGATCTTCCAGCAACGCCACCACCTGGGTAACCAAGCATCTCCACAATGTCCCATGGAAGCATTCAGCTCTCCATCTCCCAAACGCTGGAGAGGAAGAGGAAGTACCCCCCTACCCACCCACGATCACTGCCCTGAATGCCAGCATTTCAAAATGACTTGCCTTTGAAATGCTGTTATTCCGTCTTGTGGAGATGGATAGTTTTAAAGGCCTTATGGCGGTGGCTGTTCCACAGTACGTCGTGCCCAGCCACCAGTACTTTTCCAGGCGAGCCATCCCTTCCCTGCACAACCAAGTAGGGGACAAAATCAGGTGTCAAAATGCCATCTGTGGCAAGGTGCACCTCACTACGGATACGTGGACTAGTAAGCACGGCCAGGGACGTTATATCTCCATAACAGCACGCTGGGTAAATGCAGTGACGGCTGGGCCTGAGGCGGATAGCAGTTTGGCGCATGTCCTTCCACCACCGTGGATTGCAGTGCGCTTCAGTTTGCCTCCTGTTGCTTCCTACTCCTACTCCGCTTCCTCATCCTCTATCGGCTCCTTATTCAGTCAGCGTAACACCTTCACCACCAACTTCAGCACAGCCAGGAGTAAACGACAGCAGGAGCTGTGGACGGGCCTTGAACAACAGACCGATGAGTGGTTGGTGCCAGTGAGCCTCAAGCCCGGCCTGGTAGTGTGTGATAATGGGAAAAATCTCGTAGCAGCTCTGGGACTAGCCGGTTTGAAGCACATCCCTTGCCTGGTGCATGTGCTGAATTTGGTGGTGCAGAGATTCCTTAAAAATCCCCCCGATATGTCAGAGCTGCTGCATAAAGTGCGGGCCGTCTGTGCGCGCTTTCGGCGTTCTCACCCTGCTGCTGCTCGCCTGTCAGCTCTGCAGTGTAATTTTGGCCTTCCCGCTCACCGCCTCATATGCAATGTGCCCACAAGGTGGAACTCCACCTTGCACATGCTGGCCAGACTGTGCGAGCAGCAGCAGGCGATAGTGGAGTTTCAGCTGCAGCATGCACGGGTGAGTCGCTCGGCGGAACAGCACCACTTCACCACCAATGACTGGGCCTCCATGCGAGACCTGTGTTCCTTGTTGCTCTGTTTTGAGTACTCCACCAACATGGCCAGTACCGATAACGTCGTTCTCAGCGTAACTATCCCGCTTCTATGCCTCCTTGAAAAAACGCTGCTGGCAATGATGGAAGAGGATGTGGCACAGGAGGAGGAAGAGGGATCATTTCGTAGGGTTTCTGGCCATCCATTCCCAAGTGGCTCCGAGAGTAAGTAAGTGCAACCACAAACGCCAGGCACACAATTGTCCAGCCAGGGAACAGTTCTGGAGGATGACGAGGTGGAGAATGCGGAGAAGGAGATTGAGGAGGAGGAGGAGTAACCATGTTCACAGCAGGGTGGCACCCAAAACAGCTTATGGCCATCACTGGTGTGTGGCTGGGGGGATACAGAGGACACAGACGATACACCTCCGACAGAGGATAGCTTTTTGTTACCTCTGGGCAGCCTGGCACACATGAGCGATTACATGCTGCAGTGTCTCCGCAACGACCGCCGAGTTACCCACATTCTAACTTGTGCTGATTACTGGGTGGCCACACTACTGGATCCCCGTTACAAGAACAATGTACCATCCTTAATTCCGTCACTGTAGCGTGATCATAAGAGGTACGAGTACAAGCGCACGCTGGTAGACACGCTGCTTGTGGCATTCCCACCTGACAGTGGGGGCACAGTGGAAGCACAAGGCGAAGGATGAGGAAGAGGTCGCCAACGCAGTTGGGGCACCGCCAGAACCTCAGAAGGTAGGGTTAGTCCGGCCGAAATGTGGAAAAGCTTTGTCAGCACGCCACAACAACCAGCACTACCAGCTGATATGGAACGTCTTAGCAGGAGGCAGCATTTTACCAACATGGTGGAGCAGTATGTGTGCACACGCCTACACGTACTGAATGACCCCCTTCAACTTCTGGGTCTCCAAATTGGGCACATGGCCTGAACTTGCCCTTTATGCCTTGGAGGTGCTGGCCTGCCCTGCAGCCAGTGTATTATCTGAACGTGTGTATAGCACAGCAGGGGGCATCATTACAGACAATCGTAGCCGCCTGTCCACAGCTAATGTGGACAAGCTCACGTTCATTAAAATTAACCAGGTATGGATCCCACAGGACTTGTCCGTACCTTGTGCAGAATAGACATGTATGCTGGCCTTAACCAGCCATTGTTATACTGCAGCGCAATTGCTCATGGTTGTATTTTTGATATTTCACACTATTTTGGAGTTTATCCTAATTTAAAAAAATAAAATTAAAACCAAAAACCTGTGTTGGCTACCTTGTCCTCCTCCACCTACACCGCTACGTCCACCGCCTCCTCAAACTCCTACTCCATATGGAACTCCACTTCATAAATCAAATTTAACTTTTTTTATTTGTACGTATTTTATTTTATATCATTTCACTACTTTGTCAGTTACATTTTCTGGTAAAATTCACCAATTTTGGGGTGTGATGTACCACTGCTATACCTAGTAGACAGGTAAAAAAAATATTGTTTGTTACAATTTTGTTGAAATTCACCAATTTTTGGGTGTAATATACCTAGTTGACAGCTTAATACATTTAAATAATTTTTCTTTAACATTTTCGGGTGACAATAAATAACTTTTTTTCTGTCATAGACCCCTGCTCTACCAAGTAGACAGGTTAATAAATTTAACAAATTTTTCTATTACATTCTTGGGTTGACATTATACAATTTTAGACATGAATAAACTCCTGCTCTGCATAGGTGACAGGGAATACAATTTAATAAATTCTTCAGTAATTAATGCACACCACATCCTTTCATTCAATGCTTAAACTTTAAAAAGTTGTCACACTTTTATGCTTTAATAATTTCTTCCATAATTCAACTCTAATTTTAAATTTGAAAAAATTAATCTTCCCTTGGATGTGGTCTCTCTTTCTCACGCTCCCTCTCCGGCGTGGAACCCTGATTCCGCACCACCTGTGATTACCATGGTAGGCGCAGAAAAGAACTTTGAAAGTTGATAGAGCAGATATTAAATTGGATCGTGAACATAATGGGGACGTACAACATGGTGGGGCAGTAAGTTTGCACATGCCTACACGAACTGACTGACAGGGGTCAGCCCCTGCAACTTCTGGGTCTCCAAATTAGGCACATGGCCTGAGCTTTCCCTTTACCGCCTCCTCAACATTCTTCTCCATATGGACCCCGTCCTCCTAGATCAAGATTTTTTTTAACGTATTTTATGTTATTTAAAGTCATTTCCCTATCCACATTTGTTTGCAGAGCACTTGCCATGCTCTTAACCACATTTTGATGCTATTTGCCGCCCTCTAGCCCTTACCATGACATTTTTACAGCCATTTTAGTGCTCAAAAGTTCAGGTCCCCATTGACTTTAATGGGGTTCGGGTTTCGCAGTCAAGTTCGGGTCCCGAACTCGAACTTTTTCCCAAAGTTCGGCCGAACCCGTCGAACATCTAGGTGTCCGCTCAACTCTCCCAGCAGCATCCTCTCCCTACACTAGTAACAGCAGAGTGACGTGCAGCGCTACGCGACTCAAGCTTATATAGAGGCTGGGTCACATGCTGCACTGGCCAATCACAGCCATGCCATTAGTAGGCATGGCTGTGATGGCTTCTAAGGGCTCAGAGTTAAACGCTTGTTTATTGGCTGTTCTGCAGCCTTTTAAAAAGCGCCAAGAAAGCGCCAAACACCGAACCCGAACTCGAAATTTTACTGAAATGTTCGGGTTTGGGTCCGGGGACCAGAAATCCTAAAGTTCGGTACGAACCCGAACTTTACAGTTTGGGTTCGCTCAACCCTACCACTGACTCAAAAAAACACCAAAAGTGACATAAAAAAAAATGAAATAAAACCTCAATGTTCTTAAGTGAAGTTATATTTTCCCATTGACTTGCAATGTCTTCTTCAAAAACTTATTTTTGAAAAATCACATTTATGGGTATCTGCTACAATAATGGCAAAGCAAGAAATCAGTTTGAAATAATTTTAATTTTGTTGCTTTGCATTACATGACAATTAGTGGCTCAATATTATATTTCATTTCCAAAGACTAAAAAATGAATCCCTTCCAGATTTCCCATGTGAATTAATGAACCAATGGTACAGTCTGTGACTTTTTATACGCTCTGTTTGATGGTACTGCTTCTTCCTACTCATAGTGTATCAACTGGATCCTATGATTTTGACAGTAAATTGAACCATTAGCTTATTGTCTGTAAAGTTCCCTAACAGACTGCTCTAATACTAAAATGTTTTTATTCTCATCACATTATAGCAGAATCATATGCTACTAATATACACATATTTGACATCGCTATTTGACATCATAGGGATTCATATTAAACCTCTATTACACCCATAAGATAAAAAATATCTGCTCCAAAGTGGTTAAATAATAATTTGGGTAGATTAAGAAATAAAGGTAAATATCAAATCTAAAATGTAGTATTCCAAAATGTGACATTTTGCTCTGGGATTCAAAGCCCCAACCATCATGAAATAGTTAAAAATCCCTTACCTTTTACATACTTGTAATACAACAAATGATATACACGGCAATGAGACAGATGGTAGAATAAACCTGTACAATTATTTATGGTTCAGAAGAACCAGACAATTTTGTGGGGCCTGATGCAAGCAGACTGAAATCACAAATATGCTGGGAAATAAAATGGGAAAGATTGCATTTGCATTTTCTGCTTACATTCTCCCCAAATAATAAAATCTGCAATTTACTCCAACTTATCTTACTCTGCTATTTAGCTTTTTCAGCTTTAACTATTTAGAGAGCAATTTCAGTCTGACATGACTACACTATTAAATACAACAACAGTGCTGATAAAAAAAAAAAAAAAAAAAAATGCACTAGCTTCAAGTCGAAGAAGTTTGCTCACAAAATAAAAATGAAAGGTTATCTGTTAGCAGATTTGTACATATGAAACTGGCTGACCTGTGGCATGTGCGCTTGGCAGCTGAAGACATCTGTGTTGGTCCCATGTTCATATGTTCTGGATTGCGGAGAAAAATTATATTTTAATATATGCAGATGAGCCTCTAGGAGCAACGGGGACATTGTCGTTACACCTAGAGGCTCTGCTCTCTCTGCAACTGCTGCACCGTCTCCACTTTGATTGACAAGACCAGGTAGTTAAAACATCATCACACCGAGCCCTGTCAATCAAAGTACAGAGGGCAGTTGCAGAGAGAATAGAGACTCTGTTAGCAGCAGATCTTTTAATTTGTGAGAAAGGGCTCCCATGGATGTGACTTGCTTTTCAAGCCCAATCCACAGAAGTTGACTGGATAGAGATCTGGGGAATTTAAAAGCCAAGTCACCGCCTTAAAACTCTTTGTTATGTTTCCTAAACCATTCCTGAACAAGTTTTGCAATGGTGCATTATCCTACTAAAAGAAGCCCCTGCCCGTTAGAGAATGCCACTGCCATGGTAGGATGTGCTTGGTCTAAAACAATGATTAGGTAGGAGGTACATATCACAGTAATATACACATGTTGCCAGGACATTTTCCAGTAAAACATTTCCCAGAGCATCACAATGCCTCTGCAGCTTAGCTTCTCCCCATTGTGCATCCTAATGCCATCTCTTCTCCAGATAACCAATACATGTGCACCCAGCCATTCACAAGATGTAAAAAGAAAAGTGATCCTTCAGACCTGGCCACCTTTTTCCATTGCTCCATAGTACAGTTCTGATGCTCACATGCCTATTATAGACTCTTTAGGTGACAGCCTGGCAGAAGCACTATTAGCTCCCTGCGAACGGTGGCTTGGTGCTGGCAGACACAAAGAAATTATGTCATTGTGCCTGCTGTGCCTAACCAGAAGACAGATCAGAGCAGATCTACACTGAGAAGTCTTCTCCAATTGTCATGGGTACATGGGTTAGGTGAGAACATTTTTTGGAGACACATACTAAAGGGGCACCATATTGTGTTGGGGTACATACGAGGAGTATTATTCTGTTTTAGAGAACATAAAGGGGCATTATACTGTGTTGGGGCCACATAAAGGTATCATTATGTGAAGGGCACATCCAGAGCATAAAACTGTTGCGGGGACACATCACGGGAACACATAGGAAAAGTGGTGTCTTTGATTAGATACCTCAGACACACCTTATTGTGGTGCCCAGAAATACCAAATCCACCCCTATGCATCAGCATTTGTAAGTCAAGACTAATAGTGGGATCCAGAACCTGAAAGAGGGGGAAATCTTTCCATCAATCATTTAGCTTTCCAATAATGATGCAGAATCCTGCCTTGTAAAAGTGACCCATCATTTAACAATGCTGCAATTTCTGTACAACCTCACCTCATCACCACCTTCCTGAAAGTGACGCTGACATTAGGAATGTTAGAACTCTGCAAGAGTGACGTTGTCCAATGCTAATATAACATATATTAATGAATACAAAAAGTATTATTTCCTCTCCCTCTTTTAACCGCCTTCGGACCGCCTAACGCAGGATCGCGGTCCGGAGGCGGCAGTGTCAGGCAGAGTCACGCAGCAATGCGTCATCTCGCGAGATGCGAGATGACGCGCACAGCCGGCCTGCGGATGCGCATCGCGGGCCGGCAAAAGTTCGAGGGGGGTTACATCATCAGCCTGCCAGCCAATTATTGTGGCTGGCAGGCTGATGATTTTTAAGAAAACAGTGAGTACACCAAACACCACACTTAGCCCCCAGATCACCCCCCAGATCACCCCCCATCACCCCAATTAACCCCTTGATCGCCCCTGTCAATCACCTAGTGAAAAGGAAAAGGGAAAAAAAGGGAAAAAAGTGATCAGTGTAAACTGTCACTTTTTTTTCCCACTGGTATTGACGGTTAGGTTTAGAATAGTTTAGGCCCCTTGGTTAGGTAGTTAGCAATTGTTTAGCGCCCAGCCCACCGCACCGCAGTCACTGATTCGCTGATTAGCGTATCGCTAATCAGCATTTGTACTTTTATAGTATCTGTAAGTGATCAAAACTGATCACAGTCAGATCTATAATAGTATTAGTGTCACCTTAGCTCACCCTCCACCTAAAACGCAGTGTTTGCCCTATCAGGCCTGATCGGTCGCCCACACGTGCGTTCACCCATGCCCGCCCCGCCGCAGTGACAAATTTTTTTTTTTTTTTAACACTGCACAATCACTTTACAAGCGCTGCGGCGATAAAAAAAAAAATCAGTTTTGATATTTTTTATCAATCGCAGCGGCCTCCGGTACTTCGCTAGCCTCCCATTTGTAAGACAGGCTTGCTTTTTTTCTTGGGTAGTCTCAGGGAATACCCCCTAAATTTAGTAGTCCAAATGTCAAACAAGGGGTATTCTTCTGAAGAGGCCTACAGGATTCTGACCCAGTCGGATGAGGAATGGGAACCCTCATCTGAGGAATCCAGCGGGTCAGAATATGAACCTGTAGAAAGCAGTGGCAGTCTGAACCAAAGATTGGACGAGGAGGTTGAGGTCCCTGATACCACCAGGCGTACCCGGCCTCATGTTGCTACACCACAGGTTGCGCAGGATCCGCTTTAAGGGCAGCAGAGTGGGGCTGGCGCTGTCGGATTACGTGGTGAGGCATACACCAGCAGCGCAGCCCACCCTGGACCTAGTACCAGCACTGCCGTACAACATGGTGAAGTGGCGAGCACCAGAAGGGCAGTTGAAGCTGGTACGGTGGCACGTGCAATAGTTACGCCGTCGCAGCCACCCCACAGACAGGCCCGTAGAACCCCTAGAGTCCCTGAGGTGCTGGCAAACCCTGATTGGTAGTCCCTAACTTTAGCTGCACCATTAGTTCCCCCTTTCACTGCCCAGTCTGGAGTTCGGGTTGAGACAGCTCAGATCGGTTCAGCCCTGGGATTTTTTGAGCTGTTCTTGACTGCGGAGCTCTTGGACATAGTCGTGGCAGAAACAAATCGGTATGCCACTCAATTTATAGCCGCCAACCCGGGAAGCTATTATGCCCAGCCTTTCCGGTGGAAACCCGTCCGAGTTTCCGAATTAATTTTTTTTCTGGGCCTTCTTCTCAACATGGGTCTAACCAAAAAGCATGAATTGCGGTCATATTGGTCCACGAACCCAATTCATCACATGCCCATGTTCTCTGCTGCCATGTCCAGGGCACGATTGGAGGCCATCCTGCATTTCCTGCACTTTAGCGATAACACCACCTCCCGTCCCAGAGGCCACCCAGCTTTTGACCGGCTCCACAAAATTCGGCCCCTCATGGACCACTTCAACAACAAATTTGCAGATTTGTATACCCCTGAGCAAAACATCTGCGTAGACGAGTCCCTTATACATTTTACCGGGCGCCTTGGCTTCAAACAATACATCCCATGCAAGCGCGCCCTGTATGGGGTCAAATTGTATAAGCTCTGTGAAAGGGCCACAGGCTATACCCACAAATTTCAGATCTATGAGGGTAAAGATCAGACCCTGGAGCCGGTCGGTTGCCCTGACTACCTGGGGAGCAGTGGGAAGACAGTCTGGGACTTGGTGTCCCCCTTATTTGGCAAGGGGTACCATCTTTATGTGGACAATTTTTACACAAGTGTGCCCCTCTTCAGGCATTTGTTCCTAGAACAGATTGGCTTCTGTGGCACCGCGCGACCTAGTCGCCGGGGCTTCCCCCAACGGCTCGTTACCACCCGTCTTGCAAGGGGGGAGAGGGCTGCCTTGTGTAATGAAGAACTGCTTGCGGTGAAATGGAGAGACAAGCGTGACGTTTACATGCTCTCCATTCACGCAGACACGACAATACAAATTAAACGAGCAACCAGTGTCATTGAAAAGCCCCTCTGAGTCCACGTCTTTAATTTGCTCATGGGAGGGGTGGACTTCAATGACCAGATGTTGGCTCCCTATTTAGTTTCTCGACGCACCAGACGCTGGTATAAGAAGGTGTCTGTATATGTAATTCAATTGGCTGTATATAAAAGTTTTGTTCTCTACAGTAAGGCTGGGAGAACAGGATCCTTCCTCAAATTTCAGGAAGAGATCATCGAGAACCTCCTGTATCCAGGAGGTTCCGTGGCCCCATCCACCAGTGTAGTGAGCCGTCTACACGAGCGACATTTCCCCAATGTCGTTGCTGGTACCTCAACCCAACCGTCACCCCGAAAAAGATGTCGTGTCTGTAGCAGGAGTGGAATAAGGCGTGACACCTGCTATTTCTGTCCTGACTGCCCTGACCATCCTGCTCTATGCTTTGGGGAGTGTTTCCGGAAGTACCACTCACAGGTACACTATTAGCATAGGGATTGCATCTCACAGGACAGGCACACAGGGCTATTAGGGCCCATTCACACAGAGCTTCTGCAAACCTCTCCTTTCACCTGGGACAAAGTGCATAATGTACTTCGCCACATCTTTGGGCGCTTTGCGCTTTGCACATTGTCCCATGGGGAAGGAGAGGTTTGTCCTATAAAGGTAAAAAATAAAAAAATAAAAAAATCACCAGTAAGCAAAAAAGTTAACGTTCTGTTCAAAAAGTTAAATAAAGTTTATATGTTCCGTTCAAATGTTATTATAAAGTTAAGAAATTTATTGCGTTGTGGCCTGGTTTATTCTTTTTTTTTTTTTTTTTTTTTTTTACCTTCCAGGTGGACCAACCGATCGACTACCTGCAGCACTGAAGTGCATTCTAAAACGAACAAGTGGAAAATGGTATAAAAAGGTATAAATTTATTAATAAGATACAAAGGATGGAGCTACTACAGGATTGCAAGAATACGGAGAAGCGCAGGGTCACAGACACCACAACACACCTAAGTGTCTATAAATATGACACACGGACAGGTACAATGAATAAATGCTGATATATGTTCAAAAATAACCTGGATGGTCAAATGTGATATCTCCACACGATTCCTGTAGATGAATCATGCAGATGACCATACTAGGTACAGGGAGAAGCACAGTGAATCTACACATAGTACTGGAACCATAAATACAGACCATGGGAGCAATAGTGCTCAAGTGAGGATGACAGTAGAAACAATAAATACCATGGATATGTAGAGAGACTCACTATGAATGCGTGCAGGGGTCCCTAGCAACAATGTGAAAAGAGAAATACCGGCTTAGAACGTACCTGAAGACATGGTAGTGAGTGGGCGTGAGGACCCTGGGCGCACAACCTCGACGCGCGTTTCGCCCTACGGCTTCGCCCTAGACCTCCTGACGAAGCCGTAGGGCGAAACGCGCGTCGAGGTTGTGCGCCCAGGGTCCTCACGCCCACTCACTACCATGTCTTCAGGTACGTTCTAAGCCGGTATTTCTCTTTTCACATTGTTGCTAGGGACCCCTGCACGCATTCATAGTGAGTCTCTCTACATATCCATGGTATTTATTGTTTCTACTGTCATCCTCACTTGAGCACTATTGCTCCCATGGTCTGTATTTATGGTTCCAGTACTATGTGTAGATTCACTGTGCTTCTCCCTGTACCTAGTATGGTCATCTGCATGATTCATCTACAGGAATCGTGTGGAGATATCACATTTGACCATCCAGGTTATTTTTGAACATATATCAGCATTTATTCATTGTACCTGTCCGTGTGTCATATTTATAGACACTTAGGTGTGTTGTGGTGTCTGTGACCCTGCGCTTCTCCGTATTCTTGCAATCCTGTAGTAGCTCCATCCTTTGTATCTTATTAATAAATTTATACCTTTTTATACCATTTTCCACTTGTTCGTTTTGGTTTACCTTAGATGTTATACAAGTGGTATTTGTAGCTGTCTAGTTGACAGGTGGCCTTTTGTAGGTTAATAGTACTGAAGTGCATTCTGACAGAAGCATTGCGCTGCTGTCAGATTACACAAAAGTCGGTGTATGCAGCGCTGCAAGACGAGATTTCTCCTCTGCAGTAAAAGATACGTTTGCCGAGGCATATGAGCTGAAGGGGCGGCGGTGTTCATATGCTTTGGCAAACAGTTTGTATATAAAAAAAATAAAAAAATCCCGGCAATGATTTATTCATCCACATCGATTGATATGAACGGAGAATTCGGGTTTGCCAAGGCATACGAGCTAAGTGGGTATGGATGTTGGGCGGAGCTACTATGTCCTGGCAGACGCCTTTCCCCTCTTTTTTTTTTTTTTGGGGCAGAGATTTTTTCATCCACGTTGATCGATGCAAATGAAGAAATCTGTGCCATTCATTTTTTCTTTCAGCCCAGAGGTAATGAAATCTCATTACCTGCATGCTCAATAAAGGAGAATATCAGAAACTCCTAATGCTGGCCATACATGTAATGATTGCGGAGACCCTCAAATGCCAGGGCAGTACAAACACCCCACAAATGACCCCATTTCGGAAAGAAGACACCAAAAGGTATTCGCTGAGGGGCATATTGAGTCCATGAATGATTGAAATTTTTATTCCAAGTTAGCGAAAAGGGAGACTTTGTGAGAAAAAATAAATAAATCAATTTCCGCTAACTTGTGCCAAAAAAATATATTCTATGAACTCGCCATGCCCCTCATCGAATACCTTGGGGTGTCTTCTTTCCAAAATGGGGTCACATGTGGGGTATTTATACTGCCCTGGCATTTTAGGGCCCCTTTAGGGTCCAAATGTCTAAAAATGTCCTCCTAAAAGGAATCTGGGCCCCTTTACGCATCTAGGCTGCAAAAAAGTGTCACACATGTTGTATCGCCGTACTCAGGAGAAGTTAGGGAATGTGTTTTGGGGTGTCATTTTACATATACCCATGCTGGGTGAGATAAATATCTTGGTCAAATGCCCACTTTGTATAAAAAAAATGGGAAAAGTTGTCTTTTGCCAAGATATTTCTCTCACCCAGCATGGGTATATGTAAAAATACACCCCAAAACACATTGCCCTACTTCTTCTGAGTACAGCGATACCACATGTGTGACACTTTTTTGCAGCCTAGGTGGGCAAATGGGCCCACATTCCAAAGAGCACCTTTCGGATTTCACAGGGCATTTTTTACAGATTTTGATTTAAAACTACTTCTCACGCATTGGGGCCCCTAAAATGCCAGGGCAGTATAAATACCCCACAATTGACCCCATTTTGGAAAGAAGACACCCCAAGGTATTCCATGAGGGGCATGGCGAGTTCCTAGAATTTTTTATTTTTTGTCACAAGTTAGTGGAACATTATGATTTTTTTTTTTCTTACACAGTCTCATATTCCACTAACTTGTGACAAAAAATAAAAACTTCCATGAACTCACTATGCCCATCACGAAATACCTTGGGGTGTCTTCTTTCCAAAATGGTGTCACTTGTGGGGTAGTTATACTGCCCTGGAATTTTATGGGTCCCAATGCGTGAGAAGTAGTTTGAAATCAAAATCTGTAAAAAATGGCCTGTGAAATCCTAAAGGTGCTCTTTGGAATGTGGGCCACTTTGCCCACCTAGGCTGCAAAAAAGTGTCACACATGTGGTATCGCCGTACTCAGGAGAAGTTGGGGAATTTGTTTTGTGGTGTCATTTTACATATACCCATGCTGGGTGAGATAAATATCTTGGTCAAATGGCAACTTTGTATAAAAAAAATGGGAAAAGTTGTCTTTTGCCGAGATATTTCTCTCACCCAGCATGGGTATATGTAAAAAGACACCCCAAAACACATTGCCCTACATCTTCTGAGTACGGCGATACCACATGTGTGACACTTTTTTGCAGCCTAGATGGGCAAATGGGCCCACATTCCAAAGAGCACCTCTCGGATTTCACAGGGCATTTTTTACAGATTTTGATTTCAAACTACTTATCACGCATTGGGACCCCTAAAATGCCAGGGCAGTATAACTACCCCACTAGTGACCCCATTTTGGAAAGAGAACATCCCAAGGTATTTCATGATGGGCAGGGCATAGTGAGTTCATGGAAGTTTTTATTTTTTGTCATAAGTTAGTGGAATATGAGACTTTGTAAGAAAAAAAAATCATCATTTTCCGCTAACTTGTGACAAAAAATAAAAAGTTCTATGAACTCACTATGCCCATCAGCGAATACCTTAGGGTGTCTACTTTCCGAAATGGGGTCATTTGTGGGGGTTTTCTACTGTCTGGGCATCGTAGAACCTCAGGAAACATGACAGGTGCTCAGAAAGTCAGAGCTGCTTCAAAAAGCGGAAATTCACATTTTTGTACCATAGTTTGTAAACGCTATAACTTTTACCCAAACCATTTATTTTTACCCAAACATTTTTTGTTTTTCAAAGACATGTAGAACAATAAATTTAGTGAAAATTTTATATTTAGATGTCGTTTAAAAAAAAAAAAATTACAACTGAAAGTGAAAAATGTCATTTTTTTGAAAGAATTTCGTAAAATTTCGATTAATAACAAAAAAAGTTGAAATGTCAGCAGCAATGAAATACCACCAAATGAAAGCTCTATTAGTGAGAAGAAAAGGAGGTAAAATTCATTTGGGTGGTAAGTTGCATGACCGAGCAATAAACGGTGAAAGTAGTGTAGTGCAGAATTGTAAAAAGTGGTCTGGTCATTAAGGGTGTTTAAGCTAGGGGCGCTGAGGTGGTTAAACACACTATGGTTGTAAGGGAATGGCTATAACCCAGAGACCAAATTAGAGACCAAATTACTGTAATGTTTAGGCACATCATGTGCTTACTTCGTTATACTTTATATAGAACAGGAAAACCACCATAGTATAAATGAACTGCTCCTGGACCACCCATTGACTATATATGTCCGGGTGATCTGCAAGGAGGTTCTTGAATTGGTTGCAGAGTTGGCAGCTGCATGCTAATCATGGGGAAGTGGTTTCACCTGCTGTAGCTGACCCTGACCATTTCTCGGACATTTCACAGCTTTTAGCCCTGCACTTGGGTATATGATGCATAGATACCATATATCAAAATGTGTTTTAGTTCTACTTTGTGTTAGTTTAATAAAATGTTCAAATATAAAAAAACTGACTTTTTCAATTTATTTTCCATTTTCACAGGTATAAAAATAAAAATAAAAACACTAATAAAATGATACTAAAATAAAGCCCCCTGTATCTCTGAAAAAAGTGCAAAAATTATTTACATGACAAGTTATGGCTTTAACCCCTTAAGGACCAGGCTCATTTTCACCTTCAGGACCAGGCCATTTTTTGCAAACCTGACCAGTGTCACTTTAAGTGCTCATAACTTTAAAACGCTTCGACTTACCCAGGCCGTTCTGAGATTGTTTTTTCGTCACATATTGTACTTCATGACACTGCTAAAATTGGGTCAAAAAAGTTAATTTTTTTGCATAAAAAAATACATTTTTTACCAAAAATTTTGAAAAATTAGCAAATTTCAAAGTTTCAGATTCTCTACTTCTGTAATACATAGTAATACCCCCAAAAATTGTGATGACTTTACATTCCCCATATGTCTACTTCATGTTTGTAGCATTTTGGGAATGATATTTTATTTTTTGGGGATGTTACAAGGCTTAGAAGTTTAGAAGCAAATTTTGAAATTTTTGAGAAATCTTCAAAATCCCACTTTTTATGGACCAGTTCAGGTTTGCAGTCATATTGTGAGGCTTAGATAATAGAAACCTCCCAAAAATGACCCCATTCTAGAAACTACACCCCTCAAGGTATTCAAAACTGTTTTTTCAAACTTTATTAACCCTTTAGGTCTTCCACAAGAGTTGATGGCAGATGGAGAAACAATTTTGAAATTTCTATTTTTTGGAAAATTTTCCAATATAATCAATTTTTTCCAGGAGTAAAACAAGGGTTAACTGCCAAACAACACTCAAAATGGGTTGCCCTGATTCTGTAGTTTGCAGAAACACCCCATATGTGGTCGTAAACTACTGTTTGGCCGAACGGTAGCACATAGAAGGAGGGGAACACCATATGGGTTTTGGAAGGCAGATTTTGCAGGACTGGTTTTGTTTATACCATGTCCCATTTGAAGCCCCCTGTTGCACCCCTAGAATAGAAATTTCAAAAAAGTGACTCCATCTAAGAAAGTACACCCCTCAAGGTATTCAAAACTCGGTTTACAAACTTTGTTAACCCTTTAGGTGTTCCACAAGAGTTAATGGCAGATGGAGAAACAATTTTGAAATTTCTATTTTTTGGAAAATTTTCCAATATAATCAATTTTTTCCAGGAGTAAAACAAGGGTTAACTGCCAAACAACACTCAAAATGGGTTGCCCTGATTCTGTAGTTTGCAAAAACACCCCATATGTGGTCGTAAACTACTGTTTGGCCGAACGGTAGCACATAGAAGGAGGGGAACACCATATGGGTTTTGGAAGGCAGATTTTGCAGGACTGGTTTTGTTTATACCATGTCCCATTTGAAGCCCCCTGTTGCACCCCTAGAATAGAAATTTCAAAAAAGTGACTCCATCTAAGAAAGTACACCCCTCAAGGTATTCAAAACTGGGTTTACAAACTTTGTTAACCCTTTAGGTGTTCCACAAGAGTTAATGGCAGATGGAGAAACAATTTAGAAATTTCAATTTTTTGGAAAATTTTCCAATATAATCAATTTTTTCCAGGAGTAAAACAAGGGTTAACTGCCAAACAACACTCAAAATGGGTTGCCCTGATTCTGTAGTTTGCAAAAACACCCCATATGTGGTCGTAAACTACTGTTTGGCCGAACGGTAGCACATAGAAGGAGGGGAACACCATATGAGTTTTGGAAGGCAGATTTTGCAGGACTGGTTTTGTTTATACCATGTCCCATTTGAAGCCCCCTGTTGCACCCCTAGAATAGAAATTTCAAAAAAGTGACTCCATCTAAGAAAGTACACCCCTCAAGGTATTCAAAACTGGGTTTACAAACTTTGTTAACCCTTTAGCTGTTCCACAAGAGTTAATGGCAGATGGAGAAACAATTTAGAAATTTATATTTTTTGGAAAATTTTCCAATATAATCAGTTTTTTCCAGGAGTAAAACAAGGGTTAACTGCCAAACAAAACTCAAAATGGGTTGCCCTGATTCTGTAGTTTGCAAAAACACCCCAAATGTGGTCGTAAACTACTGTTTAGCTAAACGGCAGGACATAGAAGAAGGGGAACGCCATACGGTTTTTGGAAGGCAGATTTTGCTGGACTGGTTTATTTACACCATGTACCCTTTCAAGCCCCCTGATGCACCCCTAGAGTAGAAACTCCATAAAAGTGACCCCATCTAAAAACTACGGGATAAGGTGGTTGTTGTTTTGGGACAATTTTTGGGGTAAATTCGATTTTTGGTTGCTCTATATTACTCTTTTTTGAGGCAATGTAACAAAAAAATTTAATTCTAAAATTGTTTCTACATTCGCTATTTAGTTTTGTGGAACACCTAAAGGGTTAACATAGTTTGTAAAGTAATTTTTGAATACCTTGAGGGGTGTAGTTCTTAGATGGGGTCACTTTTTTTGGAGTTTCTAGTCTAGGCTACATCAGGGGGGGCTTCTAATGGGACATGGTGTAAAAAAAAAAAACTGTCCATCAAAATCTGCCTTCCAGAAACCGTATGGAGTTCCCTTCGTTCTATGCCCTGCCGTGCGGCTATATAGCCATTTACGACCACATATGGGGTGTTTCTGCAAACTACAGAATTGGGGCAATAAATGTTTAGTTTTGTTTGGCTGTTAACCCTTGCTTTATTACCGGCAAAATGGATTTAAATTTAAATTTTGCCCAAAAATAGGTGTTTTGGCACCGTTTTTATTTTATATTTTTAACACCGTTCATCCGAGGCGTTTGGTAAAAAGTTATTTTTATAGCGACGACTTTTACGCACGCGACGATGCCCAATATGTATGGCTCTCAGACTTTGGAGACACTAAGCAGGCATCCTAAAACTGCGGCCCTCCAGATGTTGTAAAACTACAATTCCCACCATGCCCTGATGATGGCTGTAGGTTGTCTGGGCATGCTGGGAGTTATAGTTTTACAACATCTGGAGGGCCGCAGTTTGAGGATGCCTGCACTAAAACTAATATTTTTTGGGGAAAGAAAAATTGTTTTCGTGTCTCCAAAGTCTGAGAGCCATAGTGTTTTATGTTCTCTAGTGAACTGTTGGGGATTATAAAAATTTAGTACTCCATGGAAGTGTGATACTCCCTGAAGCAATCGATAATGCAGAGGCCCGGATGATCGGGGCACGTGTCACATTGAGTTGTGGTGTCCTTCCGTATCCCCCTCTTGTGACACACTCTGCACTTTTTTTGGGTTCGTCCCTTCTTTCCAGTATGGGGGACCACACCTGGAAAGTGTTGGCCAGGGACGATCCGGGCGCCTCCAGTTCCCGAGGTACTCCGGCCTGCTCTTTCCCGGTCCGAAAAGATCAGGTCTTTGAGGACTGCCTCATAGAATTGGAGGAATGTCCCTGTGCTGCCAGCGCTTCGGGATAGTACAAAAGAGTTGTACATGGCAACCTGCACCATGTAGACCGCAACTTTTTTGTACCATGCCCGGGTTTTGCGCATGGCGTTATATGGCGTGAGGACTTGATCAGAGAGATCAACTCCTCCCATATACCGATTGTAGTCGACGATACAATCGGGCTTGAGGACCGTTGCCGCGGTACCTCGCACAGGGACTGGGGTGGTGCTGTTACCGTGGATTGTGGACAGCATAAGGACATCCCTCTTGTCCTTATACCTGACCAGCAACAGGTTTCCACTGGTAAGTGCACGGGTCTCACCCCTGGGGATAGGTACCTGGAGGGGGTAGGCAGGGAGGCCGCGTTGATTTTTCCGCACGGTCCCACAAGCGAACGTGGATCTGGCGGCAAGGGACCTGAACAAGGGAATGCTGGTATAAAAGTTGTCCACGTACAAGTGGTAACCCTTATCCAGCAGTGGGTACATAAGGTCCCACACGAGTTTCCCGGTAACACCCAGAGTGGGGGGACATTCTGGTGGTTGAATCCGGGAATCTCGCCCCTCGTACACACGAAATTTGTAAGTGTACCCTGAGGTACTCTCACAAATTTTGTATAGCTTCACGCCATACCTCGCCCGCTTTGTGGGAATGTATTGGCGGAAACTGAGTCTCACCTTGAATGCAACGAGAGACTCATCAACCGCGACCTCCCTTCCAGGTACGTAGGCCTGCTGAAATGTGGCCCCAAAGTGATCGATGACCGGCCGTATCTTGTACAGCCGGTCATAGGCAGGATCACCTCGGGGTGGACATGCTGCATTATTGGAATAATGCAGACATTTCCGGATGGCCTCAAACCGGTGACGTGTCATGACCATACTGTACAGTGGGGTCTGGTACAGGACGTCCCCACTCCAGTATTGCCTGACACTGGGTTTTTGGACTAGACCCATATGCAGCACGAGGCCCTAAAATGTCCTCATCTCGGCTGCACTGACCGGCGTCCAGCCACCGGGTCTAGCCAAAACTGAGCCTGGGTTTTAAGCGACGAACTGTTGGGCGTACAGATTCGTCTGCTCCACCATCAAATTCACCAGTGGGTTACTGAAAAAAAAACTAAAAAAGTCTATTTCAGTAAACCCCACTGTGGGAATCTGGATTCCAGGATTGCCAGCGAAATCCGGAATCTCAGGCTCAAAGTCCACTGGGGGACACCAGCTAAGTTCATCGGCAGGGGGCTCCGGTGAACTTATTTGGTGGGCCGGGAAACCAGTACGAACCCCAGGGCGGCTCGTACTAGGGTGGGCCACAGGATCCCTAGCATGTGTGGCCCCTGGCTCCGCCTGGCGGCGTCTCCGCTGCCTTGGTGGCTCATCGTCATCCGATGATGATGAGGAGGATGCGGATGACAAAAGGAACGTGGGGTCATCCTCATCCTCACTGGGGCTCTCAGAGTCGGAGGCAATCTGGGCATATGCCTCCTCGGCCGAGAACACCCGGCGGGCCATGGGTGTGTGTGTGTGCGTGTGTATGTGCGTGCGTGTAAACCTTTATTCTATGTGCGTGTGTGTGGGGGCACGGGTGTTCACGTACTAAAAAGTCCAGGCAAAAAAAATTGGCAAGTGTTAGGAAAAAAAATAAAAGTTCAAACTTGCTGATCAGCGGTTCAACGCTGATTAGCGGTCGGTGGGGTGGTGGGGCGGGCGATGCGCTAACAGTGGACGGACGCTAAAAAGTGCCGGCCAGTCAGCGCACGCAGAAAAAAAAAAAAAGTGGTGGTGGGGGAAGGGTCTGGTGGTGGGGGGAGGGGGTTGGTGGGTGGGGGGGGGGGGCTGGTGGTGGGGGGGATGCGGGGGGGGCAAGTGGCAGGGGGGGTCTGGGGTCTGAAAGTTGAAAAAAAAAAGTTTGGAATAAATGTGCTTTTTTTTTTTTTTCTAACTTTTCCCTTCTATCCCTGCCTAAAGGTGCCTCTCCCTCACTGACCCTAACCTACCTGGGTGGCGATGGGTGCAGGAGGGTGATGGATGCGGATTTAGGGGGACACAGGAGCTGGTGCTGGACGATGCTGCACGGTCAGGGTGCTGGACAGGAAGAGGAGGGGAGAGAGGAGCGCAGGAAGTTTGAATCTCGCGCCTCTCTCCCCTGCACCAATCAGCACCCTGGACAGCGGCGTTCAGCACCAGGGCCAGCTCCGCCTCTGCAAATCCTCGGACTGCGATTGGTGGTGTAAAATTACGCCACCGATCGCAGTCTTTTTCCGGTTCATCGGGTCACAGGACACCCGAATGGACCGGAAACGCAGAAAACCGCAGGTCTGAATTGACCTGCGGTTTTCTGCGATCGCCGATACGGGGGGGTCCAATGACCCCCCCCCTGCGTTGTTACGGGATGCCGGCTGAATGATTTCAGCCGAAATCCCGTTTCGATTAACCCCCGCGGCGCCGGAATTCAGATTTTAAGTCAGGACGTACCGGTACGTCCTCGGTCCTTAAGGACTCGGGAAATAGGGCGTACCGGTACGTCCTCGGTCCTTAAGGGGTTAAACAAAGCATTGTCAGAATATTTATACTGATCTGATTAACAGTCTATATTCTTTATGCAAATAAATTAGAATCTGTAAGGGATGAAATTCTAACTTATTATCATAAAGACCAAGCCAATAGGAAGATGACAAAAAGAAGGCAGTGGTAAATCAAAATATATTTATTAAAATAATAATAATACAGTGCAAATTAACCAACATAAAATCGGTGAAAATATGCAACCTTTTAAGAAAGTCAAAATAACCTATAGGATATACATATATTCCTTGCAACTCCTTGTTGTGATAATACCCTACAATATATTTAAAATTACTTTGATACCTGATTCCTCTCAGCCAACAGATGTCTCAGATTAAACTCAAATCAGATTTATATCACTATTCATATATATACAGTCAGGTCCATAAATATTGGGACATCGACATAATTCTAAAAATTTTGGCTCTATACACCACCGCAATGGATTTGAAATGAAACGAACAAGATGTACTTTAACTGCAGACTGTCAGCTTTAATTTGAGGGTATTTACATCCAAATCAGGTGAGCGGTGTAGGAATTACAACAGTTTGCATATGTGCCTCCCACTTGTTAAGGGACCAAAAGTAATGGGACAATTGGCTTCTCAGCTGTTCCATGGCCAGGTGTGTGTTATTCCCTCATTATCCCAATTACAATGAGCAGATACAAGGTCCAGAGTTCATTTCAAGTGTGCATTTGGAATCTGTTGCTGTCAACTCTCAAGATGAGATCCAAAAAGTTGTCACTATCAGTGAAGCAAGCCATCATTAGTCTGAAAAAACTAAACAAACCCATCAGAGAGATAGCAAAATCATTAGGCGTGGCCAAAACAACTGTTTGGAACATTCTTAAAAAGAAGGAACCCACCGGTGAGCTCAGCAACACCAAAAGACCCGGAAGACCATGGAAAACAACTGTGGTGGATGACCAAAGAATTCTTTCCCTGGTGAAGAAAACACCCTTCACATTAGTTGGCCAGATCAAGAACACTCTCCAGGAGGTAGGTTTATGTGTGTCAAAGTCAACAATCAAGAGAAGACTTCACCAGAGTGAATACAGAGGGTTCACCACAAGATGTAAACTATTGGTGAGCCTCAAAAACAGGAAGGCCAGATTAGAGTTTGCCAAACGACATCTAAAAAAGCCTTCACAGTTCTGAAACAACATCCTACGGACAGATGAGACCAAGATCAACTTGTACCAGAGTGATAGGAAGAGAAGAGTATGGAGAAGGAAAGGAACTTCTCATGATCCTAAGCATACCACCTCATCAGTGAAGCATGGTGGTGGTAGTGTCATGGCGTCGGCATGTATAGCTGCTAATAGAACTTGTTCTCTTGTATTTATTGATGATGTGACTGCTGACAAAAGCAGCAGGATGAATTCTGAAGTGTTTCGGGCAATATTATCTGCTTATATTCAGCCAAATGCTTCAGAACTCATTGGACGGCACTTCACAGTGCAGATGGACAATAACCCAAAGCATACTGCAAAAGCAACCAAATAGTTTTTTAAGGGAAAGAAGTGGAATGTTATGCGATGGCCAAGTCAATCACCTGCCCTGTATCTGATTGAACATGCATTTCACTTGCTGAAGACAAAACTGAAGGGAAAATGCCCCAAGAATAAGCAGGAACTGAAGACAGTTGCAGTAGAGGCCTGGCAGAGCATCACCAGGGATGAAACCAAGCGTCTGGTAATGTCTATGCGTTCCAGACTTCAGACTGTAATTGACTGCAAAGGATTTGCAACCATGTATTAAAAAGTGAAAGTTTGATTTATGATTAGTATTATGCCCTATTACTTTTGGTCCCTTAGCAAGCGTGCGGCACATATGCAAACTGTTGTAATTCCTACACCGTTCACCTGATTTAGATGTAAATACTCTCAAATTAAAGCTGACAGTCTGCAGTTTAAGCACAACTTGTTTGTTTCATTTCAAATACATTGTGGTGGTGTATAGAGCCAAAAATGTTAGAATTGTGTCGATGTCCCAATATTTTATGCCAGGGGTATGAATAATTATGGGCAGCACTGTATATATATATATATATATATATATATATATATATTTATTTATATACAGTCAGGTCCATAAATATTGGGACATTGACACAATTCTAACATCTTTGGCTCTATACAGCACCACAATGGATTTGAAATGAAACAAACAAGATGTGCTTTAACTGCAGACTGTCAGCTTTAATTTGAGAGTATTTACATCCAAATCAGGTGAACAGTGTAGGAATTACAACAGTTTGCATATGTGCCTCCCACTTGTTAAGGAACCAAAAGTAATCGGACAGAATAATAATCATAAAACAAACTTTCACTTTTTAATACTTGGTTGCAAATCATTTGCAGTCAATTACAGCCTGAAGTCTGGAACGCATAGACATCACCAGACGCTGGGTTTCATCCCTGGTGATGCTCTGCCAGGCCTCTACTGCAACTGTCTTCAGTTCCTGCTTGTTCTTGAGGCATTTTCCCTTCAGTTTTGTCTTCAGCAAGTGAAATGCATGCTCAATCGGATTCAGGTCAGGTGATTGACTTGGCCATTGCATAACATTCCACTTCTTTCCCTTAAAAAAACTCTTCATTTGCTTTTGCAGTATGCTTTGGGTCATTGTCCATCTGCACTGTGAAGATTCGTCCAATGAGTTCTGAAGCATTTGGCTGAATATGAGCAGATAATATTGCCCAAAACACTTCAGAATTCATCCTGCTACTTTTGTCAGCAGTCACAAATTCAATAAATACAAGAGAACCAGTTCCATTGGCAGCCATACATCCCCACGCCATGACACTACCACCACCATGCTTCACTGATGAGGTGGTATGCTTAGGATCATGAGCAGTTCCTTGTCCATACTCTTCTCTTTCCATCACTCTGGAACAAGTTGATCTTGGTCTCATCTGTCCATAGGATGTTGTTCCAGAACTGTGAAGGCCTTTTTAGATGTCGTTTGGCAAACTCTAATCTGGCCTTCCTGTTTTTGAGGCTCACCAATGATTTACATCTTGTGGTGTACCCTATGTATTCACTCTGGTGAAGTCTTCTCTTGATTGTTGACTTTGACACACATACACCTACCTCCTGGAGAGTGTTCTTGATCTGGCCAAATGTTGTGAAGGTGTTTTCTTCACAAAGGAAATAATTCTTCTGTCACCCACCACAGTTGTTTTCCGTGGTCTTCCGGGTTTTTTGGTGTTGCTGAGCATTCTTTTTAAGAATGTTCCAAGCAGTTGTTTTGGCCATGCCTAATGTTTTTGCTATCTCTTTGATGTTTTTTTTTTTTTTTTTTTAAGCCTAATGATGGCTTGCTTCACTGATAGTGACAGCTCTTTGGATCTCATCTTGTGAGTTGACAGCAACATATTCCAAATGCAAATAGCACACTTGAAATGAACTCTGGACCTTTTATCTGCTCATTGTAATTAGGATAATAAAGGAATAACACACACCTGGCCATGCAACAGCTGAGGAGCCAATTGCCCAATTACTTTTGGTTCCTTAACAAGTGGGAATCACATATGCAAACTGTTCCTACACCGTTCACCTTATTTGGATGTAAATACACTCAAATTAAAGTTGACAGTCTGCAGTTAAAGCACATCTTGTGTGTTTCATTTCAAATTCATTGTGGTGGTGTATAGAGCCAAACATGTCACAATTGTGTCGATGTCTCAATATTTATGGTCCTGACTGTATATATGGATTATTTTATACTCAAAAATTCTAACAGCATACACTGAAAATTCGGAACAGGGCTCCCTGACTTCCCTGTGTTAATGAAACGGTAGTGTGCATGTCAGTCCACAACTCCATTCACTTCTATGGGACTAAATGAGACAGTGCTCCATCAGTCTCAGTTCTACAGAAGCGAATGAAGCGGTGGACTGACATGCACACTTCAATCAAACTGGGGGACTTGGGAACCCTTGTACTCAGGATCACTGCGGCTCCCAGTGGTATGCCCCCCCAGCAATGATACATTTACCAACTATGGATAGGTGATGAATTCTATTTATGAGATAACCACTTTGAAAAACAGCTGACGGCTACTTCTGACTGTATAAAACCTAAAGTACAAAAATAACAATACAAATAAAGATAGTTTTACAGTTATACTTTGGTACTTTTGTGTTGTCTTTGTCTTTGCCCACCACTAGATATGGCCTTGCGGTTCACCCGGCGGTCGTTTCGCGGCGAACTTTGCGTGTTCGCGATTCGACGAACATGCAAACATATGGAGATATTCGCGCCCGCCATATTCTTTTACATTGTGAAGAACTTTGACCCATGACACATCAATCAGGTGGTACAGGACAGCCAATTGAGATTTTTCAGCACATGAAGATACCCCCTACCTTATAAATAAACCTGATCTGGATCCCATTTTATATTCAGTGTTTTGCCATTGTAGGGAGAGGAGAAATGTGACTCCATCTTGTCTTCTCTAAATATGTAAAGAATTGTTTTAACATCTCACCCACGCACTGTTTCACCTTCCCCTGCTCTGAGTTAAGTTCACTTATCTGTCTCAGGACAAATTCATAGAATTCCCCCAGAACTAGAACAAACACTTTGTCTTATTCAGGGTCATTCGGCACAACTGCGTACATTCTTATAGTGGTTGATTAAAACCTATTATTTTTACTTACTGCACGTCCACATACCATAAAAGGATGTTCTGGTAGTATCTGTATGAGCACCAATGTTTATCTTTATGATTGGTTTAACGCTGTTGTTATGCAAACTTTTCTACTGCCTATATAAGGCCAAGCTATAGCATAACAAAGTTAGAGTGTATCTCAGTGATACTAGTGTGTGTCTGTTATTGCCAACTGAGAAGCATCTCTCCTGACGTCAGTGTCTCAAACCAAGGTTGTCATAGAGGTCCAGAAAGGTCAAATCCTTTCAGTTTAGGGGCTCCGTCCGGGATAGAGAACGCCATCCTTGTGTCCGGTAAGAGAGACATCCCTTTTGTCCACTGCCCGGTCCAAGGGCACTGGCCATATCTCTACCCGTGAGTTTTTATTATGTATCTGGGATACATTGTTAAGCCTTAAAAATAGACTCCCGGAGTTTATAATAAGTACTTTGAGTACTTTCATGAATAAGGCCGGCACTTGGAGGGCCACGCACAGCATAGAGTCTCAGGGAGATCTATCCGTAAGTTAGTTTGTGTCAGGGACACACCATAGGATCTCAGGGAGATCTATTTACTTTATCTAACTGTCGACAGAGATTTTTTAGTGCCAGAGGTACATGTAAGAGAACAGACCTGCCTTGGTTTGACGCATACCTATATTTAGAGTATAGATCTGTTTGTGTGAAAGCTATTGTTCTGGTGGTTAGTGCAAGAATATATATCACTGTAATATTATCACTCTCTCATTTGGTGAATTTTCTTACTATGGGTGGAGGAAAATCTAAGTGTGAGTTTCCCCCTCCCAACCAGGGTCTACAGGCTGCAAATGGTGACAGCCTAGTTCTCCTTCCCAATCTTCTGCTGACTGTAAAGCAGAATGTTTTCTCATGGACCTCAAACAAAATACAAAACTTTGAGAAACACTTATATGAGGCATCGGCATCGGGATGCTTTGAGATCAGGAAGATACAGACCCCCACACATAGTTACAAAAGTTCAGGAGCCAACACCATGAGTAAACAGAGACAGCCGAGACATTTCTCGGTTGCTCTCACCCATCCCTGCAGATGCTGTCTGTTTCAGCGTGATAGACTTGAAAAATGCTTTCTTCTCTATCCCGGTTGACAAGTAGACCAGACTCTTTTTGCTTTTTCCTTTTGAGGGCCGTCAACTCACCTGGTGCAGGATGCCCCAGGGATATGCTGATTCACCTGTAGTGTACAGCATTGTCCTTCAAGCCAGTTTAAAACCATGGCACCCCCCCCCCCAGGGTTTTGTACTCTTGCAATACGTGGATGATTTGTTATTGTGCAGTGTCAGAGGAGGCCAATGTAACAGATGAATTATCTTTGTTGAAATAGTTGTCTGAATGTGGACACAAGGTGTCAAGCAAGAAAATGTAATGGTGTAAAAAGCAAGTTGAATACTTGGGCTTTGTTCTGACAAAGGGAGAAGGGAGAATCAGCACAGAAAGAGTCCGGTCTGTTGCGGGCCTGGTCACCCCGCACATCAGGAAAGAAATATTATCTTTCCTTGGTATGATAAACTACTGCAGACAATGAATTCCTGATTGCTCCTACTATGACAATGTAATGAGACAAGCCACTCTGGCAGACATGCCAGATCTCATAAGGTGGTCTGAGGAAATGTTTAATGCATTTGATTATTTGAAATGCTCTTTAATGACAAGTCCGGGTTTGGGCCTCCCTGACTACAAACTCCCATTCCACGTATATGTTCGACAAAATTGTGAAACCATGGCGGGTGTGCTGACACAATATCACGGACACAAGTTACGTCCTTGTGCCTTTTTCTCAAAGGTGGTTCCGGCACCCGTCTAAGGAATGCCGGCCTGTCTGAGATCTCTTGCATCCTGTGCTATGATGGTTGAGCTTGCAACGCCACTCACAATGGGACATGAGACTATCCTGTACACCACACATGATGTAGTGGGCCTTCTCGGGGGCATACACAAACATCACATGCATGTCCGCAGAGAGACTATCTGGATGTGAGATTCTACTCCTCAGCAATCCCTCCCTCCAAATCAAATACACAACACACACCTCAGGTCCAGCACCTATCTTGAATGCCCTATTAGGACTTAAAAGACCTGAGGATCACTTGACAGAGGCACATGATTGTATACACGCCATACAATCTGGAAGCCAGACCCATCACATACCAATCTGCACAAGCAGCATAATTAATTGCACTCACGAGAGCATGCATACTACATGAAGGCAAGCCATTCACCATTTACACTGACAGCAGGTACGCACATGGAGTGGTCTGGGACCACGGGGTCATTTGGCAAAGGAGAGGATTCATTGCAGCTGATGGTAAGCACATCTAACATTCATAACTTGTCATATAACTTTTAGAAGCCATAAGATTTCCCTCACAGATTGCAATCATCCACTGCAGGGCACATACTGGTGGTAAAGATTATGTGTCCCAAGGAAATGCCCTGGCAGACGCGGAGGCCAAGAAGGCTGCACTCATGGCCCCAGCCACATTGCAAATGGTGAATTTAGTACCTCCTTCACTTGAGTTAACTCAGATGCTTGTGGATCTCCAGTCCTCAGCTACTGACAATGAAATGGCCGATTTGGTATTATCCAATCTTGCAGAAGAATCCTAGGACAGGACTAATCTGCAAAGAGGGGAAACCATGCATACCACAGCACAGCTCCCCTCTGTTCATTGCACATTTTCATGGAGTAGGACACAACAGCATTCAAACAACACACATGCTGCTAGCACAGAATTTCTATATTACAGGCATTAAACAGTTACTGACAGATTATGTGGGAAGGTGTATCATATGTTTGAGGAACAACCCAAACACCAATGTAACCAGATTTATTAAAACCCTAAGTAAAATTGAGGAAAAAGTTCCTTGTAAGTCTCCTTGTCTTCCACAGGAACCAACGTGCTGATAAAGAAATTAAAGAAAGGAAAATTCGCAGGAGACTTCACCTACAGACCCCTGACTACAGTGGTAGCCGTGACCCGCACAGCAGTACTCACGGAAGAAGCACCTACCTGGGTCCAAGCCACCAGAGTGAAACTGGTAAAGCAGGCACCCCAAAAGGAGGTAATAACGGGGACAGACAGTCCTGACCTCGAAAAAGGACAAAGTGAGGTACTAAAGGGAGCAGACAGCTCTGACCTCAACCAGGATTCACTCCCTCAATTCTGGAAGATGGCACAGACGATCCACTTGGACTGTGGGATTACTGACGATCCTAATGACTCTGCCATAGGATAACAAAGCTGGTACAATTCCTCCAGTACTCACGTTGCAACTTACTCCTTCTGTTTATGCAGCATAATGAAGTGCAGTCCTTCCACAAGATGTGGCAACCACTATAAGAATGGACAGGCTTATATCGGTATTACTGACCCTTATTGGGGTAATAGATGGGCATACTGGGGGTCAGTAGGATGGAATACAGGAGAAGACTGTGGGTATAAACCACAGAATGCCCTTAATCGAAAGGATAAGAATGGTAAATCCTTGATTAGTAGAATGACAATTATCAACGGAGAGGACTGTCACATAGATGCTAGCCTATATCCTACAGGGTGGTCATGCCCTAAGATTGTGTCTGAGATGAAAATAATTATAAACATAGAAAACCCCAACAAAGGTGATGAAGGAGATTACATGCTGGGATAGTACTTTCACAACATGGGGGGGGGGGGGGGGAAGAAATTTCAATGGTTACCAAACACTTTGAAATAAGAGATATGTGTCAATCTTCAGAATGGACATAACCTCAGAAACAAACATACCCTAAAAAAAGCCATATACAGTCCCTAGAAAACATACTGGCTATTTCTGACCCTACCTATGAGGATACCCTGGCAGCAGAAACTGGGTTCTCTGATGCCAACCTATGGTCAGAATGGATAAAGTACAGTGCAGCTTCAGTAAATAAAATGAATTGTTATATATGTGGGACCGCTAAGCCTCACCTAGGTATTGTGCCCTTAATATTGCCCTCTAGCGTTGAGAAATGTTTTTTGCAATTATACTCAAATTCATCTAGTAACCAGTCTGCATGTGAAGGATTTAAGCAAAAATACCCACTCCTCATAAAAACTCCCTGCCCTGGTGCAGGTATACATATCTATCCTGGTAACTATACCTGCCACAGAGGGGGAGATCAAGGAAGATCCCTGGGTAATTTCAAGGATACTGTGCAACTTACAGTGAAACAGATACCTCCCTCACACAGAATCAAGTATACTCGACTGGAGATGTATATTGGATTTGTGGGGATGGAAAGATAAGATCTAGACTAGGGGGTTCCTGGAAAGGTGAATGTGCTCTTGCTAAAGCCATAATGAATATACACATATTTAGTGGACAAGAGACCCCTAGTGTAGGAAGAGTGACAAGGACCAAAAGATCACTCCCGGTGTGTAGTTTTGATCCTCATGTGTATATAGACTCAATAGGCATCCCAAGAGGGGTCCCTGATGAATTCAAGGCCAGAGGTCAGGTGGCCCCACATAACAATCAACAAAAATGTAGACTGGATCAACTATATTTACTATAATCAACAAAGGTTTGTAAACTACACCAGGGATGCGTTACAGGGTGTAGCAGAACAGTTACAGGCAGATTCCATTACGACATTTCAAAACCGCATGGTACTCGATATGATACTTGCAGAAAGAGGTGGTGTCTGTAAGGTATTGACAGACCCCTCATCCTGCTGCACGTTCATACCCAACAACACCGGCCCTAATGGTAAGGTCACACTGGCAATAAAGAAACTCAAGGATTTATCAATCGAGCTCAAAAGAAACTCAGGTATCGATAACCCTTGGGATCAGTATTTTGGCTGGTTCACTACCTGGAAACAGGCACTTGTACAGTTGGGAAATATTATCCTGATAATTATTATAGTAATAGCAATAGTTGCAACATGTATCATACCATGTGTACGGAAACTGATAATGAAAGGAGTATCAAATATATCATTTTATGAGACTCTGCTGCCTAATCCTGAAGACAACTCACATGAAGGATATAGAAAATATCTGGCGTCATACAGGGAAAAGGGCAAGGGTAAGAACCATATTATCTAAGGAATTTGGTTCTAAGAGGGGATTGAAGAGAAATGTGACTCCATCTTGTCTTCTCTAAATATGTAAAGAATTGTTTTAACATCTCACCCACGCACTGTTTCACCTTCCCCCGCTGTGAGTTAGATTCACCTATCTGTCTCAGGACAGATTCAGAGAATTCCCCCAGAACTAGAACAAACGTTCTTGCCTTATTCAGGGTCATTCGGCACAACTGTGTACATTCTTATAGTGGTTGATTAAAGAGGACCTTTCACCGTTACTGACATTGTGAACTAAGTATACAAACATGGAGAGCGGCACCCGGGGATCTCACTTACTTAATATTATCCCTGGGCTCTGCTCCGTTCTCCCGCTATGCCCTCCGGTTATGGTAGGCGGAGTCTGCTCTTGTTCTGCTGTAGCGCTGGCCAATCGCATCGCAGAGCTCACAGCCTGGGAGAAAATAACCTCCCAGGCTGTGAGCTCTGCGCTGCGATTGGCCAGCGCTACAGCAGAACAAGGGTAGACTCTGCCTACCATAACTTAGTGACCGAAATCTCCGCCTAACATAACTTAGTGAACAAAGATACCGGAGGGCATAGCGGGAGAACGGAGCTGTGCCCAGGGATAATAGTAAGTGCAGTGAGATCCCCGGGCGCCGCTCTCCATGTCTCTATACTTAGTTCACAATGTCAGGATCAGTGAAAGGTCCTCTTTAAAACCTATTCTTTTTACTCACTGCACGTACACATACCATATAAGGATGTTCTGGTATTATCTGTATGAGCACCAATGTTTATCTTTATGATTGGTTTAACGCTGTTGTTATGCAAACTTTTCTACTGCCTATATAAGGCCAAGCGATAGCATAATAAAGTTAGTGTTTCGCAGTGATACTTGTGTGTGTCTGTTATTGCCAACTGAGAAACATCTCTCCTGACGTCAGTGTCTCAAACCAAGGTTGTCGTGGAGGTCCAGAAAGGTTCAAATCCTTTCAGACACCAAACACTATCTAATAGGGCCACAAAAGTCCTTTTAAGGGCTGGTATAGGTGTGCTATTGATAGGCGTGATACACAGGGGGTGCAATATACTTATATACCCTAATAAATAGGGTAATTTTCCAGACAGGGTCGCTCTTATCAGGGCGGGTGGTCTGTGGTTAGGCTATCATGGCCAGAATAGCACACCCCTGTAGGGCAATATCAGGGACAGTTTTTTTCCCACCCTGTCCTTCAATACCACATCATCATCTACCCCAGGGATAGATGTTTTTTGCTTTCCCTCTGGGATTCTTGGATGTGCATTGGAACCCCCCCGGATTGTGGTAGGACATATGGTTTCTCACCTACAGGCCCTCGCATATCATGTTTTACAGGGTCAGCTCACCTGCAGGCCTTTGCATATTATGTTTTACAGGGTCAGCTCATCTTCTGGCCCTCACCTACAGTCTTTTACAGGGTCAGCTCACCTACAGGCCCTCGCATATAATGTTTTACAGGGTCAGCTCACCTACAGGCCCTCACGTATAATTTTTTAGAGTGTCAGCTCACCAGCAGGCCTTCACCAACAATCTTTTACAGGGTCAGCTCACCTGCAGGCCCTCGCATATAATGTTTTACAGGTTCAGCTCACCTACACGCCCTTGCATATCATGTTTTTTAGGGTCAGCTCACCTGCAGGCCCTCTCATATAATGTTTTACAAGGTCAGCTCACCTGTAGGCCCTCGCATATAATGTTTTACAGGGTAGCTCATCTGCAGGACCTCACCTAAAATCTTTTACAGCGATAGCTCACCTGTAGGAACTTGCATATAATTTTTTATAGGATCAGCTCACCAGTAGGCCCTCACCTACAATCTTTTATAGGATCAGCTAACCTGCAGTCCCTCATCTACAATCTTTTACATGGTCAGCTCATCTGCAGGCCCTCGCATATAATGTTTTATAGGCTCAGCTCAATTGTAAGGACTCGCATATCATGTTTTACAGGGTCAGCTCACTAGCAGGCCATTGCATTTAATGTTTTACAGGGTCAGCTCACCAGCACGCTCTCATCTACAAACTTGTACAGGGTCAGCTCACCTACAGGCACTCATATGTAGTTTTTTAGAGGGTCAGATCACCTGTAGGTTCCCACATCAAATTTTTTAGAGGGTCAGCTCACCAGCAGGCCTTCACCAACAATCTTTTACAGGGTCAGCTCACCTGCAGGCCCTCGCATATAATGTTTTACAGGTTCAGCTCACCTACACGCCCTTGCATATCATGTTTTTTAGGGTCAGCTCACCTGCAGGCCCTCTCATATAATGTTTTACAAGGTCAGCTCACCTGTAGGCCCTCGCATATAATGTTTTACAGGGTAGCTCATCTGCAGGACCTCACCTAAAATCTTTTACAGCGATAGCTCACCTGTAGGAACTTGCATATAATTTTTTAGAGGATCAGCTCACCAGTAGGCCCTCACCTACAATCTTTTATAGGATCAGCTAACCTGCAGTCCCTCATCTACAATCTTTTACATGGTCAGCTCATCTGCAGGCCCTCGCATATAATGTTTTATAGGCTCAGCTCAATTGTAAGGACTCGCATATCATGTTTTACAGGGTCAGCTCACTAGCAGGCCATTGCATTTAATGTTTTACAGGGTCAGCTCACCAGCACGCTCTCATCTACAAACTTGTACAGGGTCAGCTCACCTACAGGCACTCATATGTAGTTTTTTAGAGGGTCAGATCACCTGTAGGTTCCCACATAAAAAATTTTAGAGGGTCAGCTCACCAGCAGGTCCTCATCAATAATCTTTTACAGTGTCAGCTCACCTGCAGACCTTCACCTACAATATTTTACAGTGTCAGTTCACCTGCAGGCCCTCGCATATAATTTTTTAGAGGGTCAGCTCACCTGTAGGCACTTGCATATAATTTTTTAGAGGGTCAGCCCACCTGCAGACCCTCACATATAATTTTTTAGAGGGTCAGCTCACCAGCAGGCCCTTACCTACAATCTTTTACAGGATCAGCTCACCTGTAGGCCCTCGCATATAATGTTTTACAGGGTCAGCTCACCTGTATGCCATCACCTACAATCTTTTACAAGGTCAGCTCACCTGTAGGCCCTCACATATAATGTTTTACAGGGTCAGCTCACCTACAGGCACTCGTATGTATTTTTTTAGAGGGTCAGATCACCTGTAGGTTCCCACATTTAATTTTTTAGAGGGTCAGCTCACCAGCAGGTCCTCATCAATAATCTTTTACAGTGTCAGCTCACCTGCAGGCCTTCACCTACAATATTTTACAGTGTCAGCTCACCTGCAGGCCCTTGCATATCATTTTTTAGAGGGTAAGCTCACCTGTAGGCACTTGTATATAATTTTTTAGAGGGTCAGCCCACCTGCAGGCCCTCACATATAATTTTTTAGAGGGTCAGCTCACCAGCAGGCCCTTACCTACAATCGTTTACAGGATCAGCTCACCTGTAGGCCCTCGCATATAATGTTTTACAGAGTCAGCTCACCTGTATGCCATTACCTACAATCTTTTATAAGGTCAGCTCACCTGTAGGCCCTCACATATAATGTTTTACAGGGTCATCTCATCTACAGGTCCTCGCATATCATGTTTTACAGGGTCAGCTCACCTGCAGGCCCTTGCATATTATGTTTTACGGGGTCATCTCACCTACAGGCCCTCGCATATCATGTTTTACAGGGTCAGCTCACCTGCAGGCCCTTGCCTATTATGTTTTACAGGGTCAGCTCACCTTCTGGCCCTCACCTACAGTCTTTTACAGGGTCAGCTCACCTACAGGCCCTTGCATTTCATGTTTGATAGGGTCAGCTCACCTGCAGGCCCTCCCCTACAATTATTTACAGGGTCAGCTCACCTGTAGGCACTTGCATATAATTTTTTAGAGGGTCAGCTCACCTGCAGGCCCTCACATATAATTTTTTTGAGGGTCAGCTCACCAGCAGGTGCTTACCTACAATCTTTTACAGAGTCAGCTCACCTGCAGGGCCTCACCTACAATATTTTACAGGGTCAGCTCACCTACAGGCTCTCACATGTAATGCTTTAGAGAGTCAGCTCACCAGCAGGCCATCAATCATAATTTTTCAAGGGTGTATGATGCCCTCCTTTATGTGTAAAAAAGGGGTGTATTGGAGTGCAGGTTCCTTGTAATTTTTGGTAGCCCTTTTACTTAGTGCATAGGCTTTTTGAGTGTAGAAGTCCCACTACCTGAAAAAGTGTACCACAATATGAATGAGGGCCTCTTTTATGTGATATACAGGTTGTATCAGAGTGCCTCTTCCTTGTAATATTTGACAGCACTTGCGCTTTATATACAAGTAAATATAAAGGAAAGAATGTTTCCTAACAATTTTTCCTCAAAAATCGATGTCATCTTCGGTTTGGTGCATATTATTATCAGTCTGTAAAAGTGGCGTACTACTCGGACAACATTGTTCCCAGCAGCGACCTGGGAGTCCAAGATGCATCCAGACATCCTCCCCATGCTGTTCCCAAACCATTTCAGTGGTTTCATTTCTGACCTTTTCTTATGAACCAAACACCCTCCCCTCTTCAGAACAGGGTTTAATGCTTGAGTTCTCCAATTGACTTCCATTGTGCTCGGGGGCTCAGTAGAGCACCCGAGCATCGCGGGGTGTTCAGCCCGAGCACTCAAGCACGCGAGCGCTTTGGTGCTTGATCAACACTACTTGTTACCCATCTAAGCAGCAGGCCATAACTGTTCACCATAGACACATCATTATGTCCACTGATAGCCAGAACAGTGATAAGGAATATAGCATCAATGAGAATCTGGAGAAAGTCAGAGAGAAATTCAAAGTAAGGGTGCATTCACATCACCATTTAGCTTTCAGTTCTTCTGATCCATCAGAAGAAGAGAGAGAGAGAGAAAAAAAACGGATCCCATTGCATCAGTTATACATAGGATTACATAGGATCAGTTTTATTTTACAGGATCCAGTAAAAAAACTGATCATGTTGCATCAGTTGTCATCCGTTTGAGCCATTTCCATCTGAGATCCTGTGTAAAAAACGGATCTCAGATGGAAATGCCTCAAACGGATGACAACTGAAGCAACAACTGATGCAGTTTTTTTACTGGATCCTGTTTTTTTTTTTTGCTCTCTCTCTGTATCTGACGGATCAGAAGAATGGATAGCTAAACGGTGATGTGAATGCACCCTAAGCATGTATATATATATTTTTTTTGCCAGTAATTTCATACTCTTGTGAAGTCACTTACAGTTCCTGATGAATATTTTCAGCGGATTTATTTTCTAGACACCAAAATAATGTTTTACCTGTGCCATATTACTTGCCTTAATGCCAGATCCGACATTTTTCCCATAGGAATGTATTAGTGCCAGATCCGGCATTCAAATTACCAGAATGCCGGATCCGAAAAAAAATGTGCAAAAAATAAATGCCGGATCTGTTTTGCCAGAAGACACTGGAAAGACAGATCCGGCATTTCAATGAATCTTTTTCACTGATCAGGCATTTTTAAGACTGATCAGGATCACTCTGCCGCAAGTGTGAAAGTAGCCTAAGAAGTCTGTAAAAGTTCTCATTCACCCAGGTCATGACATATCAGTAGTAATAAGTCAGAGCAAACTGCACTTGTGTTTTCTCTTGGAGACATTTTGCTAGTTGTCTGACTGGCTTTCTCAATTAGAATCTAACTTGACTTATTACTACTGATATACAGTAGGAAGGTGACAATGACTGAATTGCTTGCTCCTCCGTATGATAGGGGTGATCTCCTGCCAGTATGCAAAATGTGCTTCATGTATCTTTCTGCACATCTTCTGTCCAGAATATCTCTATAGGGAAATAATGCAAGAAAAGGGGAACACAAGGTTACTATTTTTTTTTATATCCAGAAAAAAAATGAGTCTGAAAGGAGAAAATTAAATCAGTACTTCTGATTCCTATACATGGTGTAGTAAAAGTGTATGTTATACAGTATATGTTATTTAGAGGAAAAAGCTTTCCCATGGAAGCCAATAGTATAATCTGTGAAAAGGAAAAGCAGTGTACTGAGAAGTTAAACAACATATTTTATGAATTGCTAAGTAAGAAATTTTATAGCATGCAAACAGTCACAAACAAAGGACAGCATCTTGTGTTATTGCTATATAACAACCTCAAACAATGTGTAATGACCACACCGTAGAGCGGAAACAAGCACTTATGTGTCTTCGCATTGCCCAAAACCTAGAAGCTATTTTATATCCAGGTATGCAAAACCACCTTGCATGAATATCAGTTGAAAATACAGGTTTATTTTGGTCACCAGAAATATTTGTGCTAAAGCAATGATAAACCTAGAACAGTTGTCCTTAAGTCAAGTAGTCCAATGTTTCTCAAGTCCTCAAGTGCTCCAATGGTTGTGACTAGAGAACATCTAATAGACATTCCATCCCTACAGTATCTATCTGTGGCAATTCATATTGTGCTAACAATGGTGAAAATACCTATGGAATAGTAAGGGTACGGCCACATGGTCAGGTTTGTAGATCAGAGAAGGAAAGAAAGAATACAAGACAGATCCAACTTCTGGTCCTTTATGAATTCATTCCTGGTTTTGGCTTCCATGTAGAAACCTGACTGTGTGGACGTACCTCTAGGAAATCCTAGAAACACCAACTGTTGATGAAGGTATTATAAAACTATGAAAACCACCTGTAATAATGCCCTAGTTGTCCTTTGTAGTATTATGCACTTATATAGCTATTAAAACAGTTTTTAAAGCTTAAGCTACACTGAGTGTGGGGTGCATGCACGGATCTTCTACCACAAAGTGTCTTCATCGCTAAGGCTGCTTTCACACTAGCGTTCGGGTTTCCGTTCGTGAGCTCCGTTTGAAGGAGCTCACGAGCGGACCCGAACGCAGCCGTCCAGCCCTGATGCAGTCTGAATGGAGGCGGATCCGCTCAGACTGCATCAGTCTGGCGGCGTTCAGCCTCCGCTCCGCTCGCCTCCGCACGGACAGGCGGACAGCTGAACGCTGCTTGCAGCGTTCGGGTGTCCGCCTGGCCGTGCGGAGGCGTGCGGATCCGTCCAGACTTACAATGTAAGTCAATGGGGACGGATCCGTTTGAAGATGCCACAATGTGGCTCAATCTTCAAGCGGATCCGTCCCCCATTGACTTTACATTGAAAGTCTGGACGGATCCGTCCCAGGCTATTTTCACACTTAGCTTTTTTTAGCTAATATAATGCAGACGGATCCGTTCTGAACGGAGCCTCCGTCTGCATTATTATGGGCGGATCCGTTCAGAACGGATCCGCCCGAACGCTAGTGTGAAAGTAGCCTAAGTGTCATGCAGTTAAACATGGCAGTTAGACGGGGCAGGAGACAAGTAGGATATCAGTACTACACATCCTCACACACTTCCTCAACTACAGTCAGGTCCATAAATATTGGGACATTAACACAATTCTAACATTTTTGGCTCTATACACCACCACAATAGATTTGAAATAAACGAACAAGATGTGCTTTAACTGCAGACTGCAACTCTCAAGATGAGATCCAAAGAGCTGTCAATATCAGTGGGGCAAGCCAGCATTAGGCTGAAAAAACCCAAAACCTCCCACCAGAGAGATAACAAAAACATTAGGCGTGGCCAAATCAAATGTTTGGAACATTCTTAAAAAGAAAGAAGCTCAGCAACACCAAAAGACCAAGGAAAACAACTGTGGTGGATGACCGAAGAATTCTTTCCCTGGTGAAGAAAACACTCTTCACAACAGTTGGCCAGATCAGGAACACTCTCCGAGAGGTAGGTGTATGTGTGTCAAAGTCGACAATAAAGAGTTCACCAGAGTGAATATAGAGGGTTCACCACAAGATGTAAACCATTGGTGAGCCTCAAAAACAGGAATGACAGATTAGAGTTTGCCAAACGACATCTAAAAAAGCCTTCACAGTTCTGGAACAACATCCTATGGACAGATAAGACCAAGATCAACTTGTACCAGAGTGATAGGAAGAGAAGAGTATGGAGAAGGAAAGGAACTGCTCATGATCCTAAGCATACCACCTCATCAGTGAAGCATGGTGGTGGTAGTGTTATGGCGTGGGCATGTATGGCTGCCAATGGAACTGGTTCTCTTGTATTTATTGATGATGTGACTGCTGACAAAAGCAGCAGGATGAATTCTGAAGTGTTTCGGGCAATATTATCTGCTCATATTCAAATGCTTCAGAACTCATTGGACTGTGCTTCACAGTGCAGATGGACAGTGACCAAAAGCATACTGCAAAAGCAACCAAAGAGTTTTTTAAGGGAAAGAAGTGGAATGTTATGCAATAAAGTCAATCACCTGACCTGAATCCGATTGAGCATGTATTTCACTTGCTTAAGACAAAACTGAAGGGAAAATGCCCCAAGAACAAGCAGGAACTGAAGACAGTTGCAGTAGAGGCCTGGCAGAGCATCACCAGAGATGAAACCCAGCGTCTAGTGATGTCTATGAATTCAGGCTGTAATTGACTGCAAAGGATTTGCAACCAAGTATTAAAAAGTGAAAGATTGATTTATACAAACCGGATTCCCAAAAAGTTGGGACACTATACAAATCGTGAATAAAAACTGAATGCAATGATGTGGAGGTGCCAACTTCTAATATTTTATTCAGAATAGAACATAAATCACGGAACAAAAGTTTAAACTGAGAAAATGTACCATTTTAAGGGAAAAATATGTTGAATCAGAATTTCATGGTGTCAACAAATCCCCAAAAAGTTGGGACAAGGCCATTTTCACCACTGTGTGGCATCTCCCCTTCTTCTTACAACACTCAACAGACGTCTGGGGACCAAGGAGACCAGTTTCTCAAGTTTAGAAATAGGAATGCTCTCCCATTCTTGTCTAATACAGGCCTCTAACTGTTCAATCGTCTTGGGCCTTCTTTGTTGCACCTTCCTCTTTATGATGCGCCAAATGTTCTCTATAGGTAAAAGATCTGGACTGCAGACTGGCCATTTCAGTACCCGGATCCTTCTCCTACGCAGCCATGATGTTGTGATTGATGCAGAATGTGGTCTGGCATTATCTTGTGGAAAAATGCAGGGTCTTCCCTGAAAGAGATGACGTCTGGATGGGAGCATATGTTGTTCTAGAACCTGAATATATTTTTCTGCATTGATGGTGCCTTTCCAGACATGCAAGCTGCCCATGCCACACGCACTCATGCAACCCCATACCATCAGAGATGCAGGCTTCTGAACTGAGCGTTGATAACAACTTGGGTTGTCCTTGTCCTCTTTGGTCCGGATGACATGGCGTCCCAGATTTCCAAAAAGAACTTTGAATCGTGACTCGTGACATAGAACAGTCTTCCATTTTGCCACACTCCATTATAAATGATCCCTGGCCCAGTGAAAACGCCTGAGCTTGTGGAACTTGCTTAGAAATGGCTTCTTCTTTGCACTGTAGAGTTTCAGCTGGCAACGGCAGATGGCACGGTGGATTGTGTTCACTGACAATGGTTTCTGGAAGTATTCCTGAGCCCATTCTGTGATTTCCTTTACAGTAGCATTCCTGTTTGTGGTGCAGTGTCGTTTAAGGGCCCGGAGATCACGGGCATCCAGTATGGTTTTACGGCCTTGACTCTTACGCACAGAGATTGTTCCAGATTCTCTGAATCTTCGGATGATGTTATGCACAGTTAATGATGATAGATGCAAAGTCTTTGCAATTTTTCGCTGGGTAACACCTTTCTGATATTGCTCCACTATCTTTCTGCACAACATTGTGGGAATTGGTGATCCTCTACCCATCTTGGCTTCTGAGAGACACTGCCACTCTGATAAGCTCTTTTTATACCCAGTCATGTTGCCAATTGACCTAATTAGTATTAATTGGTCTTCCAGCTCTTCGTTATGCTCAAATTTACTTTTTCCAGCCTCTTATTGCTACTTGTCCCAACTGTTTTGGGATTTGTTGACACCGTGAAAATTTGAATCAACGTATTTTTCCTTTAAAATGATACATTTACTCGGATTAAACGTTTGATCTGTCATCTACGTTCTATTACAAATAAAATATTGACATTTGCCATCTCCACATCATTGCATTCCGTTTTTATTCACAATTTGTTTAGTGTCCCAACTTTTTTGGAATCCGGTTTGTAATTATTATTCTGTCCCGTTACTTTTTGTCCCTTAAGAAGAGGGAGGCACATCTGCAAACTGTTGTAATTCCTACACCGTTCACCTGATTTAGATGTAAATACCCTCAAATTAAAGCTGACAGTCTGCAGTTAAAGCACATCTGTTCCTCCTCCATTACCTTCCATCCACATCTGCCCCTCTCTTCTCCACTCCCCCATGTACAGCTCCCATGCTTTTTTCACCTTCCTTTATCAATTGAAACCATCATGTCCCAGGGTGCAGCACAACAAGCTCTCCCACAAATCCTACAACCATTTGATTTTCCTCTCTTTACTTTTACTTCTTATTTTAGGGGATATCTCTCCTAACTCTGGCCCACCCAGCCCCCACATCAACCCCTCTCCCATCTCTCACAGAAACCTTGCAAACCTCATCAACATTTGTTGTCCACCTTCGTTCCCCTCTTTTAACTGTTCACTCTGGAATTAACAGTCAGTCTGTAACAAGCTCCTCTACATTCAAAACTTCTTCAAACTAACTCTCTTAACTTGCTGGCCCTCACTGAAACCTGGATTCAGGAATCTGACACGGCTTTCCATACTGCTCTCTCCTATGGCAGCCTACACTTCTCCCATACCCCCAGACCTGAGAACAGACATGGTGGTGGAGTTAGCATTCTCCTGTCCCCACAATGCACTTTCCAGGTCATCCCCCCAGTTCCATCACTCTCATTCCCTTCTTTCAAAGGTTCACACCCTCAGGCTCTTCCATCCCCTCTCCCTCAGAGTAGCGGATGTATACCGTCCCCCTGGCTCACCCACCCAGTTCCTGGATCCCTTTGCAGCTTGGCTGCCACACTTTCTGTCTTCAGAAATACCAATGTAGTGTCCCACTAGGTAAATGTGGGCACTACACAAGGGTCAATTGGGCCACGTTGTTCCCCTCCTTCTGTGGGACAGAGTCACTGTATTTTATATAATGTTTTTATGTGTATTTTTCCTGTTATCTGTGTATCAGGCCTGTTAGGGTGTAGTTCCTCCTCCTAGACAGTAGAGGGGGCTAGGGAACCCCTAGTATAAATAGTCAGGTCCTGTTCAGGGAAAAGTAGTGTAGAGTCAGAAGTCAGTGTGGACTTTAGCTAGGCAGCAGCTGAAGTGGAGCTTCTGACATGCAGCTAGATAGCCCAGGCTCCTAGCTTGCCACCAGGAGAAGGGTTTGCCTCCTGAGAAACCAAGTTCCCTTAAAGGTGCAGTGCAGAGCCAAGGTTTATTTCCCAGTAAAAACATAGAGCTGAAGGGCAGAAGGATATTTCTACAGCAAGGAGACATTTACCAGAGAAAGGTTTCCCTACCCAAGGATAAAGCCAGCAATAGGACATACGGGCCTTGGAGTAAGCCAGACAGGATCTGAGGAAAAGTGCAGCCTGATCTGTAAGTGTTTTTGCCCTCTGAGTATCTTACAAAGACTTTGCCTGCCATTTGTGTAAAGCCTGCCTGTATCCAACCTTTTTACATGTAGAACTAACCAAAGACTGTAAATAGTTGAACTGTTTTAGTAAAAGGAAGTTCTGGTTCACTGCAACTTGTGTTCCTCAATTATTCCTTCAATAAATCGGTGTGCCACCGTTACCGGCACTGGCGTCACAAACGTAAAGGGATCTTGCCACCGGCACATTAAACCTGCAACACTCAGGGCACCTCACCTACCACCCGGCCTGGTCCCTACACACAGAGAGTGCCCCAGAGGATCCATGTGCCAGCCTCTCAATCACTGCTGTACGCCTGCCCAGAGTATATAAAAGACTGTAAGTACCATAACCACCCTCGGTTAGTAACTACCCCTGTGACCTCACCATTCGCCACATCCTGCAGGGCTGCGTACTGCTCCAACCCTTACTGCAGGGCTGCGTACTGCACCAACCCTTATCTTAGGAGACTTCAACATCCCCATAAACTGACCCATTTCCCAATCTGCTTCCTAGCTTCCCTCCCTAACCTCCTCTCTTGGCCTTTCTCAACTCTCTAACTCTCACACACACACAGACGGTAATACAGTTGACTTGGCTTTCTACCGGCTCTGCTCAATCTCCAATTTTAATAACTCTCCTCTCCCGCTTTCTGGCCACAATATCCTCTCCTTCACTCTCACAAATCTGCACCCATCCCAGCACTCCCCTACCTATTACATGCACAGAAACCTACAGGTCATCGACCTTTATACACTTACAGACACTCTACATGCATCATTGTCTCCAATCTCTTCCCTTTCCTGCCCCGATAAGGCTGTAAATCACTACAATGACACCCTAAGAAGCACCCTGGACAAAGTAGCGCCCCCCTATCCTCAGAATCTTCAAACACAGACCAAAGCAACCCTGGCTTACACCGCAAACTCGCTTCCTCCAGCGTTGCTCTAGGAGTGCTGAACGCCTATGGAGGAAAACTCACACACCTGAGAATTTCCTCCATTACAAATTCATGCCATGGGCCTATAACTCTGCCCTCAACCTCGCTAAACAGACATACTTCACCACTCTAATCTCCTCACTGTCCAACAACCCAAAAAAACTTTTTGACACTTTCCAATCCCTACTCAGTCCTAACGTTCAGGCACCCACCACATACCTCTCTGCTGAAGACTTAGCTGCCTACTTCACAGAGAAAATAGAACATATCCGTCATTAAATCAACTCCCAGGCACTAAGTGCTATTCATCCCCCTCCTCCCCGCATCTCCTCTGGCTCACTGTCCACATTTGACCCAGTCACGGAAGAAGTCTCCAGGCTCCTCTCTTCTTCTCGTCCTACCACTTGCACCTCTGATCCCATTCCCTCACACATACTCGAGTCTCTCTCTCCGGCTGTCACCACTCACGTAACAAAAATCTTCAACCTCTCCCTCTCTTCTGGTATCTTTCCTTCCTCTTTCAAAAACTCTATCAGTACTCCATAAAAAAAAAAAAACATCTCTCAACCCATCCTGCACAACTAACTACAGACCAGTCTCCAATCTTCCCTTCACCTCTAAACTCCTGGAGCGTCTGATCTACTCAACCGCTATCTCTCTGATCACTCTCTCCTTGATCCATTACAATCTGGTTTCCGCCCCCTGCATTCAACAGAAACTGCCCTCACCAAAGTGACAAATGACCTCCTGACAGCAAAATGCAACGGTAACTACTCTCTGCTCATTCTCCTTGACCTCTCTGCGGCTTTTGACACTGTAGACCACCATCTCCTACTCGCCATGCTCCAATCCATCAGCCTAAAGGACACCGCCCTCTCCTGGTGTTCTTTCTATCTCTCTGGTCGTGCTTTCAGTGTATCATTCTCTGGCTCCACTTCCTTACCTCTCCCCCTCGCTGTTGGAGTTCCTCAGGGTTCAGTCCTAGGCCCTCTCCTCTTCTCCCTGTACACAGCACCAATTGGACAGACAGACCATCAGCAGATTTGGTTTCCAGTACCATCTCTATGCTGATGACACACAACTATACACTTCATTCCCTGACATCACACCTGCTGTATTACAGAACACCAGTGACTGTCTCTCTGCCCTCTCTAACATTATGTCCTCTCTCTATCTGAAACTAAATCTTTCAAAAACGGAACTTCTTGTGTTCTCTCCATCTACTAACCTACCTAAACCTGATGTCTGACTCTTGGTGTGCAACACCATCATCACTCCTAGGCAGCACGCCTGCTGTCTCAGGGTGACTTTTGACACTGATCTTTCTTTCACCCCCTATATTTAATCTCTCTCCCGCTCATGTCACCTGCACCTTAAAAAACATCTCTAGTATCCTCCCCTTTATCACTATGGAAACAACAAAAACTCTCATTGTTGCCCTGATCCACTCCCGCCTTGATTACTGCAACTCACTATTAATTGGCCTCCCCCTCACCAGACTCTCCCCTCTCCAATCTATTCTTAATGCAGCAGCCAGGGTAACCTATCTGTCCAACCGCTACTTTGATGCCTCCGCCCTGTGTCAGTCATTGCACTGGCTACCCATACACTATAGAATCCAATTCAAACTGCTCGTCCTTACCCACTAAGCCCTCCACAGTGCTGCACCAGCCTAAATCTCTTCCCTCATCTCTGTCTACCACCCTACCCGTGCTCTCCGTTCAGCCAATGACTTACGATTGACTTCCACAAAAATCCAAACCTCTCTCTCCCGACTCCAAGATTTCTCCCAAACTGCACCGGTTCTCTGGAATGCCCTACCCCAAGAAATCTTGCTTAATAACAACATGCACAGTTTTAAGCGTTCACTAAAAACACATCTTTTTAGGGTGGCCTATCACCTCCCTTGATTTAACCACCCATAGCCCATTTATCATTCCCTGAAGCTGTGCCTTCACTGCTCCCATAAGCACTTCGTATATTGGCTGCTGACCAGCTCATGTGGCTTTATATCTGCTCCCCTATTCTCCCAAGATCGCTGGACTATCGTACATAACAAGCACTTCTACCTTTTGTGTCACCCCTATCCCCTCATAGATTGTAAGCTCTTGCGAGCAGGGCCCTCATTCCTCTGTTGCTATGTTATTTATGACTGTTTGTACATGAACCCCTGAATTGTAAGGCACTGAGGAATATGTTGGCGCTATATAAATAAAGATTATTATTATTATTTAAAAAAGTTACCAGGAAAGTAATTTCAGTGAATGGTGTATTAACAAAACCCATAAAACCATAGTGGAATTGCATTTTTTCTACTTAATTTTTTCCCCTATTTTTCCATATAAGATATGTTAAATATTATATGGTGCCATTAAAAAAAAAAACTTGTCTTGCAAAAAATGAACAGAAAAGTAAAAAAGTTATTGCTCTTCAAAGGTAGGAAGGAGTAAATTGAAAATTAGCCCAGCCCTTCTTATAATGGTGTAGAACAAAAAAATAAATAAAACTGTGGCGCAACTAGAACTGATTAGCCCCCACAGAAAATCTTTGAACAGCCTCCCCAGCAACCCACTCCTCCTGTTCAACCCTCACTCCTGCGGCTAGTCAAGATAGCTCTCTCAGACCAGGCCCCAGAACCAGTCTATCCGTTTCCTATGTGTATATACCGTATGTGTATGTCATGTCACTCTATACTGTATGTCAACTGTGACTGTAGTATGTAATGCCATTGCCATTGTAATACTGTGAAGGGGGTCTGACAATAAAATCCTTCAGGCCTCCTCCTGGTAAGGTCCGCTCTGAGTTTGGGCCCATAGCACCCACTTCCCCTGCTTTCACTATAACTATACCCCTGCACTAGTATCTGTGAACATCAGTTTGCACAGTTCTTCCACTAAGATCTTAGTTCAAGCACAGGTTCATTGAAGTATAACACTGCAGCAATTTGGGACTCCTGGAAAACCATTGAAAATTCATGGATAATACTTAAAAAATATCTGACCAGGCGATCTCAATATGCATTCCAGGGGAGCATAGGAGCATCTGAAGTGTGACGCTAGGCTCCACCCCCCTGTGCGCTCCTGCACAGGGACCTGCCCGACCGCTTGCTCGCTGCTGCCGCTGACACGATGCTGAGTCTGCCCTGAGAGGTTTTGTGGGATCCCAACGCCGACGCTGAGGCTTCCGTTTAGGTCCGATCCGCACTGGTCACCGCGCCGCCGGAAGAACTCGGAAGGTGATATTGATTGTTTGACTGTAGGGGGCCGCCTCAGGCAATGTCCGCAGAGAGGATTCTCTCACGTGTGGTGAGAGGTGGAGTGGAGGGGATATACTCCAGAGGGGGTGAGCGGTGGGCGAATGAAGCTGGAAAGGCTGGACAAATTGGGGCTGTAGCTCCTGTTTGAGGCCTTGGGGCCGGTTTGGTGTCATTTCTCCGGGTCACTCGTATAGCAGCTGAAAGTATTGCTGGGCCGGACACAGAGGGAGTTTATGGCCCTCAGGGATAGTCCCTGATCCATCCCTTTTTATAATAAGAAGATTATTCAGATCGGATGAAGAAAGGAGTGAAGTAGTAAATAGAGGAGTTGGAAGATGGACCCTGGAGAGTGTAATGAGTGTAAGAGGGAGGTTGTTCCTTAAAAAGCTGTTCTACCCCTATTTGGAAGGGTAGAAGTGGAGAGAGGGAAATAGAGAAATAGGGAAGGAAAAGAGGGAAAAAAAAAGAAAGGGGGGATCTGACGATATTATTCAGCAGCTGACACAGCTTACAGTGGCCGTTCTATATTTACCCCTATTGCTATTGCTATTCTCATCTGGACCCTAGACCCTAACCCTCTAAAGAAACCGTTTTCATACAGGACTAACCCCCCTCTTTAACATCCTCAAACTCTCCCGGATTAACCAGGAACTAACCTACCCCTATGTGATCGCATCCTTGGAGTCAAACCATTAAGTGACCAACTGCTTTGCCAACTTTGTGACTTTTCCACTTCCCCGTTTTATGGAACAGGAGACTTTTTTTTTTTTTTTTTGAGGTACTAACGAACATTACGAAAGTGTCTATAACCTGTTTGTTGGACTTGTTTTTCCCTCTCCCGTTTCTTTTTACCTCCTCCTATATTAACAATTTGTGTTTCTAATAGAGTTGAGCGGACACCTGGATGTTCGGGTTCGAGAAGTTCGGCCGAACTTCCCGGAAATGTTCGGGTTCGGGATCCGAATCCGATCCGAACTTCGTCCCGAACCCGAACCCCATTGAAGTCAATGGGGACCCGAACTTTTCAGCACTAAAAAGGCTGTAAAACAGCCCAGGAAAGGGCTAGAGGGCTGCAAAAGGCAGCAACATGTAGGTAAATCCCCTGCAAACAAATGTGGATAGGGAAATAAATAAAAATAAAATAAATAAAAATTAACCAATATCAATTGGAGAGAGGTCCGATAGCAGAGAATCTGGCTTCACGTCACCCACCACTGGAACAGTCCATTCTCAGATATTTAGGCCCCGGCACCCAGTCAGAGGAGAGAGGTCCCGTAACAGAGAATCTGTCTTCATGTCAGCAGAAAATCAGTCTGCATGTCATAGCAGAGAATCAGGCTTCACGTCAGCCACCACTGTAACAGTCCATTGTCATAAATTTAGGCCCTGGCACCCAGGCAGAGGAGAGAGGTCCCATAACACAGAATCTGGCTTCATGTCAGCAGATAATCAGTCTTCATATCATAGCAGAGAATCAGGCTTCACGTCACCCACCACTGGAACAGTCCATTGTCATAAATTTAGGCCCCGGCACCCAGGCAGAGGAGAGAGGTCCCATAACACAGAATCTGGCTTCATGTCAGCAGAGAATCAGTCTGCATGTCATAGCAGAAAATCAGGCTTCACGTCAGCCACCACTGCAACAGTCCATTGTCAGATATTTAGGCCCAGCACCCAGGCAGAGGAGAGAGGTCCCATAACACAGAATCTGTCTTCATGTCAGCAGAGAATCAGTCTGCATGTGATAGCAGAGAATCAGGCTTCACGTCAGCCACCACTGCAACAGTCCATTGTCAGATATTTAGGCCCAGCACCCAGGCAGAGGAGAGAGGTCCCATAACACAGAATCTGGCTTCATGTCACCAGAGAATCAGTCTTCATGTCATAGCATAGAATCAGGCTTCACGTCACCCACCACTGTAACAGTCCATTATCATAAATTTAGGCCCCGGCACCCAGGCAGAGGAGAGAGGTCCCATAACACAGAATTTGGCTTCATGTCAGCAGATAATCAGTCTTCATATCATAGCAGAGAATTAGGCTTCATGTCACCCACCACTGTAACAGCCCATTATCATAAATTTAGGTCCCGGCACCCAGGCAGAGGAGAGAGGTCCCATAACACAGAATCTGGCTTCATGTCAGCAGATAATCAGTCTTCATATCGTAGCATAGAATCAGGCTTCACGTCACCCACCACTGTAACAGTCCATTATCATAAATTTAGGCCCCGGCACCCAGGCAGAGGAGAGAGGTCCCATAACACAGAATCTGGCTTCATGTCACCAGAGAATCAGTCTTCATGTCATAGCATAGAATCAGGCTTCACGTCACCCACCACTGTAACAGCCCATTATCATAAATTTAGGCCCCGGCACCCAGGCAGAGGAGAGAGGTCCCATAACACAGAATCTGGCTTCATGTCAGCAGATAATCAGTCTTCATATCATAGCAGAGAATCAGGCTTCATGTCACCCACCACTGTAACAGTCCATTATCATAAATTTAGGTCCCGGCACCCAGGCAGAGGAGAGAGGTCCCATAACACAGAATCTGGCTTCATGTCAGCAGTTAATCAGTCTTCATATCATAGCATAGAATCAGGCTTCACGTCACCCACCACTGTAACAGTCCATTATCATAAATTTAGGCCCCGGCACCCAGGCAGAGGAGAGAGGTCCCATAACACAGAATCTGTCTTCATGTCAGCAGAGAAAAAGTCTGCATGTCATAGCAGAGAATCAGGCTTCACGTCAGCCACCACTGCAACAGTCCATTGTCATATATTTAGGCCCAGCACACAGGCAGAGGAGAGAGGTCCCGTAACAGAGAATCTGTCTTCATGTCAGCATAGAATTAGTCTGCATGTCATAGCAGAGAATCAGGCTTCACGTCAGCCACCACTGCAACAGTCCATTGGCATATATTTAGGCCCAGCACCCAGGCAGAGGAGAGAGGTCCCGTAACAGAGAATCTGTCTTCATGTCAGCAGAGAATCAGTCTGCATGTCATAGCAGAGAATCAGGCTTCACGTCACCCAACATTGGAACAGTCCATTGGCATATATTTAGGCCCCGGCACCCAGACAGAGGAGAGGTTCATTCAACTTTGGGTAGCCTCGCAATATAATGGTAAAATGAAAATAAAAATAGGATTGAATGAGGAAGTGCCCTGGAGTACAATAATATATGGTTAAGGGGAGGTAGTTAATGTCTAATCTGCACAAGGGATGGACAGGTCCTGTGGGATCCATGCCTGGTTCATTTTTATGAACGTCAGCTTGTCCACATTGGCTGTAGACAGGCAGCTGCGTTTGTCTGTAATGACGCCCCCTGCCGTGCTGAATACACGTTCAGACAAAACGCTGGCCGCCGGGCAGGCCAGCACCTCCAAGGCATAAAAGGCTAGCTCTGGCCACGTGGACAATTTAGAGACCCAGAAGTTGAATGGGGCCGAACCATCAGTCATTACGTGGAGGGGTGTGCACACGTACTGTTCCACCATGTTAGTGAAATGTTGCCTCCTGCTAACACGTTGCGTATCAGGTGGTGGTGCAGTTAGCTGTGGCGTGTTGACAAAAGTTTTCCACATCTCTGCCATGCTAACCCTGCCCTCAGAGGAGCTGGCCATGACACAGCTGCCTTGGTGACCTCTTGCTCCTCCTCTGCCTTGGCCTTGGGCTTCCACTTGTTCCCCTGTGACATTTGGGAATGCTCTCAGTAGCGCGTCTACCAACGTGCGCTTGTACTCGCGCATCTTCCTATCACGCTCCAGTGCAGGAAGTAAGGTGGGCACATTGTCTTTGTACCGTGGATCCAGCAGGGTGGCAACCCAGTAATCCGCACACGTTAAAATGTGGGCAACTCTGCTGTCGTTGCGCAGGCACTGCAGCATGTAGTCGCTCATGTGTGCCAGGCTGCCCAGGGGTAAGGACAAGCTGTCCTCTGTGGGAGGCGTATCGTCATCGTCCTGCCTTTCCCCCCAGCCACGCACCAGTGATGGGCCCGAGCTGCGTTGGGTGCCACCCCGCTGTGACCATGCTTCATCCTCATCCTCCTCCACCTCCTCCTCATCCTCGTCCTCCTCGTCCTCCAGTAGTGGGCCCTGGCTGGCCTCTGCTGTTGCAAAAAACCTCCCTCTGAGCCACTTCGAAGAGACTGGCCTGAAAGTGCTAAAAATGACCACTCTTCCTCCTCCTCCTCCTCCTCCTCCTCCTCCTGGTCCACCTCCTCTTCCATCATCGCCCTAAGTGTTTTCTCAAGGAGACATAGAAGTGGTATTGTAACGCTGATAACGGCGTCATCGCCACTATCCATGTTGGTGGAGTACTCGAAACAGCGCAACAGGGCACACAGGTCTCGCATGAAGGCCCAGTCATTGGTGGTGAAGTGGTGCTGTTCCGCAGTGCGACTGACCCGTGCGTGCTGCAGCTGAAACTCCACTATGGCCTGCTGCTGCTCGCACAGTCTGTCCAGCATGTGCAAGGTGGAGTTCCACCTGGTGGGCACGTCGCATATGAGGCGGTGAGCGGGAAAGCCGAAGTTACGCTGTAGCGCAGACAGGCGAGCAGCAGCAGGATGTGAACGCCGGAAGCGCGAACAGACAGCCCGCACTTTATGCAGCAGCTCTGACATGTCGGGGTAGTTGTGAATGAACTTCTGCACCACCAAATTCAGCACATGCGCCAGGCAAGGGATGTGCGTCAAACCGGCTAGTCCCAGAGCTGCAACGAGATTTCGCCCATTATCGCACACCACCAGGCCGGGCTTGAGGCTCACCGGCAGCAACCACTCGTCGGTCTGTTGTTCTATACCACGCCACAACTCCTGTGCGGTGTAGAGCCTGTCCCCCAAACATATGAGTTTCAGAATGGCCTGCTGACGTTTACCCCGGGCTGTGCTGAAGTTGGTGGTGAAGGTGTGTGGCTGACTGGATGAGCAGGTGGAAGAAGAGGAGGAGGAAGCCGAGAAGGAGGAGGTAACAGGAGGCAAAGAATGTTGCCCTGCGATCCTTGGCGGCGGAAGGACGTGCGCCAAACAGCTCTCCGCCTGGGGCCCAGCTGCCACTACATTTACCCAGTGGGCAGTTAGGGAGATATAGCGTCCCTGGCCGTGCTTACTGGTCCACGTATCTGTGGTTAGGTGGACCTTTCTACAGATGGCGTTGCGCAGTGCACACTTGATTTTATCGGATACTTGGTTGTGCAGGGAAGGCACGGCTCTCTTGGAGAAGTAGTGGCGGCTGGGAACAACATACTGTGGGACAGCAAGCGACATGAGCTGTTTGAAGCTGTCTGTGTCCACCAGCCTAAATGACAGCATTTCATAGGCCAGTAGTTTAGAAATGCTGGCATTCAGGGCCAGGGATCGAGGGTGGCTAGGTGGGAATTTACGCTTTCTCTCAAATGTTTGTGAGATGGAGAGCTGAACGCTGCCGTGTGACATGGTTGAGATGCTTGGTGACGGAGGTGGTGGTGGTGGTACATCCCCTGTTTGCTGGGCGGCAGGTGCCAACGTTCCTCCAGAGGCGGAGGAAGAGGCCGAGGCGGCAGCAGCAGAAAAGGCCGAGGCGGCAGCAGCAGAAGAGGTAGCAGGGGGAGCCTGAGTGACTTCCTTGTTTTTAAGGTGTTTACTCCACTGCAGTTCATGCTTTGCATGCAGGTGCCTGGTCATGCAGGTTGTGCTAAGGTTCAGAACGTTAATGCCTCGCTTCAGGCTCTGATGGCACAGCGTGCAAACCACTCGGGTCTTGTCGTCAGCACATTGTTTGAAGAAGTGCCATGCCAGGGAACTCCTTGAAGCTGCCTTTGGGGTGCTCGGTCCCAGATGGCGGCGGTCAGTAGCAGGCGGAGTCTCTTGGCGGCGGGTGTTCTGCTTTTGCCCACTGCTCCCTCTTTTGCTACGCTGTTGGCTCGGTCTCACCACTGCCTCTTCCTCCGAACTGTGAAAGTCAGTGGCACGACCTTCATTCCATGTGGGGTCTAGGACCTCATCGTCCCCTGCATCGTCTTCCACCCAGTCTTGATCCCTGACCTCTTGTTCAGTCTGCACACTGCAGAAAGACGCAGCAGTTGGCACCTGTGTTTCGTCATCATCAGAGACTTGCTGAGGTGGTATTCCCATGTCCTCATCATCAGGAAACATAAGTGGTTGTGCGTCAGTGCATTCTATGTCTTCCACCGCTGGGGAAGGGCTAGGTGGATGCCCTTGGGAAACCCTGCCAGCAGAGTCTTCAAACAGCATAAGAGAGTGCTGCATAACTTGAGGCTCAGACAGTTTCCCTGATATGCATGGGGGTGATGTGACAGACTGATGGGGTTGGTTTTCAGGCGCCATCTGTGCGCTTTCTGCAGAAGACTGGGTGGGAGATAATGTGAACGTGCTGGATCCACTGTCGGCCACCCAATTGACTAATGCCTGTACCTGCTCAGGCCTTACCATCCTTAGAACGGCATTGGGCCCCACCATATATCGCTGTAAATTCTGGCGGCTACTGGGACCTGAGGTAGTTGGTACACTAGGACGTGTGGATGTGGCAGAATGGCCACGTCCTCTCCCAGCACCAGAGGGTCCACTAACACCATCACGACCATGTCCACGTCCGCGTCCCTTACTAGATGTTTTCCTCATTGTTATCGTTCACCACAACAACAAAAATATTATTTGGCCCAATGTATTGAATTCAAATTCAGGCCTTTTTTTACAGACACCTAACACTATCTGGCTATCTATTTAGATACCGTATTACACTAATACAGGCACAGCAGTAACCACCGATTTAGCTGACTATGAATTTGAGGCCTAGTATTTAGGCGCTGGGTGACAGGTATACGTTTTACGGACAGAATTAGACTTGGAAATGCACAGTAGCGTGTGTGTGAAGTTATTCAGAATGACCCTATGTGCACCTTGAATCTGATATACCCTTTTAGGGATAGATTTAAAATAGCTCTGATACAGCAGAAACCAATAAATTAGGAAATTGCTAAATTGGGAATTGTATTTCAACCCAGAACAAAAAATGTGCTTTGACGGACACTAAATAACTTGCCCAGCCACAACAGTACAGCAGTAACGACAGATTTAGCAGGATATAAATTTGAGGCCTAGTATTTAGGCGCTGGGTGACAGGTATACGTTTTATGGACAGAATTAGACTTGGAAATGCACAGTAGCGTGTGTGTGAAGTTATTCAGAATGACCCTATGTGCACCTTGAATCTGATATACCCTTTTAGGGATAGATTTAAAATAGCTCTGATACAGCAGAAACCAATAAATTAGGAAATTGCTAAATTGGGAATTGTATTTCAACCCAGAACAAAAAATTTGCTTTGACGGACACTAAATAACTTGCCCAGCCACAACAGTACAGCAGTAACGACAGATTTAGCAGGATATAAATTTGAGGCCTAGTATTTAGGCGCTGGGTGACAGGTATACGTTTTACAGACAGAATTAGACTGGGATATGCACAGTAGCGTGTGTGTGAAGTTATTCAGAATGACCCTATGTGCACCTTGAATCTGATATACCCTTTTAGGGATAGATTTAAAATAGCTCTGATACAGCAGAAACCAATAAATTAGGAAATTGCTAAATTGGGAATTGTATTTCAACCCAGAACAAAAAATGTGCTTTGACGGACACTAAATAACTTGCCCAGCCACAACAGTACAGCAGTAACGACAGATTTAGCTGGATATAAACTTGAGGCCTAGTATTTAGGCGCTGGGTGACAGGTATACGTTTACTGACAGAATTACACTGGGATATAGCCAAAAAATAACCACACTATTGATGGTTAAATGCACTTGGTGTGATAGCTTGACCAACCACACTACTGAGGGTTAAATGCACTTGGTGACAGGCGCAGCTTGCCCCTGATGTAGTATATGGCCAAAAAATAAACAGACTATTGCTGTTTAAATGCACTTGCTTTGACAGCTTCACCCTGATGTAGGATTTATTTTTTTTGTAAATCTCTTTTTATTGTTTCATAGCTTATAAGTACACGTACAAAAAAATTACGTCATTTTTTATACAAAGGTTATCATAGTCATGTACATTGTTGGAAAAAATACATTCAGCATATAATTCTACTTATAAGCATTTTTAGTCAAAATATGTATTCTTTACATATAGTTAATAACAACCAGTAAAGGAAAGTAAGGAAAGGGGGAAAAAGGATGTGCTATAGAAATAAACCAGAAGAAGGGGATAAAATAATAAAGGGGAAGAATATCAACTAGATGGCTCTTTAATGACACAAAGTTTAAGCAACTTACATAAGTTGAATGTATTGAGTTTATAGGTAATGTAGGCACGACATAGACTACGTAGTATGGCCCATATCCCTTTTTCAAATCAAATCAGCATAAAACATATTAGCATAAAGCGTTTAAAGACCTGTATGAAGGTCATTATGGAGTTTTCACCCATCTCCCACCACACTGGTCCCAATCTCCTTTACATATGGAACGGAAAAACTATCTCAAAGGAACTACTGTCAGATCATATCAGACAACCACTGAGTCTAGAACTTCAGAATCCCTTACGGCTTGAGACCTTTTCCATGGGAGCCAAGTCTCCAGATATTTGAGTCTGCTACTATGGATCCATCCCACCATCTCTTCCAATCTATGAAGCTGATGCATTTTGCTGAACCACATTTTCAAATCTGGTGGGGAGGTATCCCTCCATTTTGTTGGGATAAGTAGTTTAGCTGTCGCAATCATATGAGTAGGAAGATTTGCTCTAGAGGGTCTGAAGTTGGTAGTAGGGATCCACAGCAGCACTAGTTCAGGAGAAAGAGTCAGGTTCATTGAGCAAATGTCGTTAATGGTACCCTCCACATCCTTCCAAAACTGTTTTATTAAGGGGCAGGACCACCAAATATGAATCATAGATCCCACCTCTAGTTGACACCTCCAACATCGATCAGAAGGAGAAACTCCTATAGAACTTAAATACTCAGGGGTTTTGTACCATCTAGTAATGGTTTTATAGGAATTCTCCTGGTATCGAACACAAGAGGAAAAACCTTGTGCGTGGGAGAGGACATACGCAGATTCCACCTCTGAGAGGTCCCTCCCTAGATCTTTTTCCCACTGACGTAAATAGTATGGTTTTTGAATGGCGAGTTCGGATAGCAGGTTATTATATGTGACCGAGAGTGACTTCTTCAGAGTGGAAGGAAGGGTGGTGAAGTTTTCTAGCCAAGTGGGCTCCAAAAACGTGTGATCTGAAGTCTTATCATATTTCTTGCATATGTTTTTAAAATCCCAACTTTGCACCAGGGAAGGAGGCTTCCAACCCCGTTTGGTATATGCGTCTTCCAATGATAAGAATTTGTTATTCTCTATTACTTCACCTACTCTGACATCACCCCACAAGTTAATTAAATGAAGTGGCTCACTGCTGGTAGTGGGTGGTACGGTGCTGCAAGTGCCACCAACTTTTATCTCCCCCTCCCATTCTGTCAAATAAGTAAGGTAGAACATTTAGAGGAAACATCCTTGATATCTTATTTACCCTCAGCGAAGACACTGGAGAGTTACGATAGCAAACTAGCATGCTCTTCGTCAGCGTGCACATTTTCTGGCAAAGTGTTAGTGGAGATTTTGGGAGCCACATCAGAGCATGTCTGTGTATACCTAAAAGAGTCCTCTCTATATCAAGGAATGGAGCTTGTATTTTTTCATTTGCCAGGAGCGCCCATCTAGCTAAATGAATGGCTCTGTTATATATGGCCATATCAGGTAACGATATACCACCTTTGAGTTTCTTCTGGGCAAGAAGCTGATAGGCTAGTCTGGGCCTTTTAGTTTTCCACAGAAAGGATGAAAATATTCTCCTGATTTGTGTTAGGAAGGATGTGGGGACATGTATCGGTAGGGCTTGGAATAGGTACAATAATTGGGGCAAGATAAACGTAGCTAATAGGTTTTTCCTGCCAAACCAGGACATAAAAGGTACCTTCAATGAGGAGACAAAGGACCTGATCTTAGTAAGTAATGGCGTGTAATTTAGTCTAAACAGTAAATTCAAATCCGCTGGGACATTGACCCCCAGAAATTTAATTGCAGCTGTTGACCATTTAAACGGGGAAGAACGTTTGAGTGAGTTTAGGATCTTATTTGGAATATTAACCTGCAGGGCTTCCTTTTTGTAGAAGTTTATTTTGAAATTAGAGACTATATTGTATTGGTCGAATAAGGTCATTATGGCGGGGAGGGCTTCTTCCAGATTAGAAATTATGATTAGCAGGTCGTCTGCGAATGCAGCAGTCCTGTGATGGTATTGGCCTATAGAAACACCTTGAATTTCGTCAGATTGTCTAATTCTTAGGAGGAACATTTCCAAACATAAAATAAAAAGTGTGGGTGAGAGGGGGCAACCTTGCCTAGTCCCATTTCTGATGGGGAAGGCATCCGACAGGGCACCATTAACCAATACCTGAGCCATTGGGCAAGAGTATAGTGAGAAGATGGTTGAGACAAATACCGGAGGGAAACCGAATTTCAACAAAGCAGCTCTTATAAAGTCCCAATTTACCCTGTCGAATGCCTTCTCCGCATCAGTACCCAGTAGTAATAAAGGAGTGTTTGTGACATGAGCATTATGGATCAGGTGGATTAGTCTCCAAATGTTGTGCTTCCCCTCTCTACTAGGGACGAACCCTACCTGTTCAGGGTCGATAAGTCTGGTCAATAATGGGGAAATCCTATAAGCTAGCAGCTTAGACCACCACTTCAAGTCACAGTTGAGAAGGGATATAGGTCTGTAGCTCCCGCATTCCTCCGGGTCCTTCCCTTCTTTATGTAGGATGGTGATATGCGCCCTCAAGGCCTGGGGAGCCAGCGACATCCCTCCCAACAGCGAGTTGCAGAGATCTGTAAAATGAGGAAGCAGAACCTTTTTAAACTTTTTAAAATAAATAATAGGCAATCCATCAGGCCCTGGGCTTTTTCATATGGGGATGGAATTAAGCATTTTCTCAACTTCCTCCACAGAGAAGGGTCTAAGGAGATGCTCGCTCTCCTCTATTGAAAGTGATGGGGCTTTAATCAATGTCAAAAACTTCTCTATTAAGGAGGCTTTCGTTTTTTCACCAGATACGGAATCTACATTTGAAGTTGGAAGATTGTAGAGTTGTGAGTAGAATGACTGGAAGGCTTTAGCTATAAGTGGGGTCGAGGTTACTCTCAGAGTGGGACCAGATTTTATCGATGAGACAAAGGTTTTTTCCCTTCTTTTTTTAATTAAGTAGGACATCATTTTGTTGCCCTTGTCACCATGTTCATATATTCTACTCTTCAAAAACAATAAGGACCTGGCTCCTTTGATATTAAGAAGGTCTTTCACTTTGCGTCTAAGTGTGACCAGGGCATTTTTATGAATTTCAGAATGTGTTAGTTTGTGCAATTTTTCTTGGGTTTGGATCTGGGATAGCAGAGACATCAGTTCCTTTGTGGATTTTTTCTTGACATGGGAGCCCAGTGCTATCAACTCGCCCCTTATGTACGCCTTATGAGCTTCCCAAAGTATTGGGGTTGAGGTATTTGGTGTAGCATTTATTTTAAAATAGTTTTCTAGTTTGGCTGACAGTGAATCTATATATGGTTGCGATTCCAGAAGTGTGGTATTTAACCTCCACGACCATGCTCTATGGGGGAGTTCTTGAAGGGACAGAGACATTGTAACAGGAGCATGATCCGAAATCACAATATTCCCTATCTCCACCTCCTTCACACACGTAATGTATGTGTCTGTCATGAATAGGTAATCTATCCGACTATATGAGTTATGGACATGTGAAAAATACGTGGAGTCCGTCTCTGTTGGGTGGACGGTCCTCCAGATATCTATCAAACGTACCTCCGCCAAGGCCATCATCAATTTCCCCATTTGTTTCCTATTGATATTATTGGACCTTGGTGTGGTAATATCAAGTGAGACATTAAGATCCCCCCCTACTACTAGCATACCTTCTGAGTATTCTTTAATTTTCCTGAGTGCCTTTATTAGCCAGGAAATCTGACCTGTGTTCGGAGCATACATGTTGGCTATAGCAATCTTATGATTAAAAATAGTGCCCTGAAGGATAAGCAATCGCCCTTCTGGATCAACAGAGGATTTGGTCAATTTGAATGGGATTGATGAGCTAATAGCAATGGAGACACCTCTAGAGGCAGATGAATAAGTCGCATGAAACCACTGCGTATATTTTGCTGCGGGTAATGAGGGGATATGACCATGGCGGAAGTGAGTCTCCTGCCAAAGGACAATGTCCGCTTTCTGTTTTAGCAATAGATTAAAAATTTGTCTTCTTTTTTGTGGGCTATTGAGTCCATTCACATTATGTGACAATACATTTAGGTTGGCCATAGCCTACATGTGAAAGGAAGGGTTTTTGAACCATTAAGAGCCCAACAAAGGTATGGAACAGGGGAAAACTGTTTTTTACAGTGAACTATAATAATGGACAATGGGTAGCAAACAATTACCAACGTTATCCATAATGTGGGTGGGAGCGTTCCACCTGAGCCAGCCCCGCCCACCTCACCTAATGGGCAGGGAGGGCGGACCCCGCCCAGCGCAACACCCCACCTCTGCATGGGAGAGAGGAAAGCCTGTGACATCAAGACAAGCTGCTTTTACATAACAGCAAGCTTTACACCTTATTGTATAACGGGTGATTACAATTAGTAAATTCAATATAATACTGCAAAGTATGAACCTAAGATGGTGAGAAAACAGCATTAACTGCTCTAAACATCTTCAAGTAGAAGTGACATGTAATTTTAAATATATATGTTGTAGATACTTCTCTACTATATATTGGTTGATTGGTATCAACATAACAATTTGAACATACAACCTGAAAAGATATCCATGTGGATCATCAGACGATTTCCAGCAAACATACATATGCCTACTCTGGTGGCCCACAAGGGCGTATGTATAGGACTATGTATAGAACTGGAGAGATAGAAACATGAAATTAACAGGAAAGTTCTTCCCTATTTTCAAGTGATCTTTCTGTTCTTGGGCGATTTCGGCTTCTTGACTACCTGCTATGTTGGAATCTCAGGCAGGTCCGGTAAGCCCAGATCTTCTGGTACTGGCATCCACGATTGTACCTCCACAGGGGTAATACCCAGTTTGCCCCAAGCAGTTGCTAAGTCCTGTGGCGTTCTAATGGTGATCTGCTGACCTGCTTTTGATGTTGCAAGGCCGAATGGAAAAAGCCATCTTACTGGCAGCTTGTGGGACCTCAAGGCATCTGTTACTGGCTTCAGAGCTCTGCGTTTTGCCAGAGTGCTGGACGCTAGGTCCTGGAAGAATTGAATGCGTGCTCTGTTATAGGAGATATTCTTGGCTTCTCTAGCAGCTTTTAAAATGGCAGCAGTGTCCAAAAAGTTCAGTAAACCGCATATAATATCTCTAGGGGGGCCGTTTTCAAGTGGCTTAGGCCTTAGAGCCCTATGGGCCCTCTCAATCACGATCTGTGCGGCCTTCTCTTCCCCTATCAGTGATGAGAAAATGGCGGTTACCGCGGTCACAATTTCTCCCGGCGGGACGTCTTCTGGCACCCCTCTTATGCGGACATTCTTCCGCCTACTTCTGTTTTCCTGGTCTTCCAGGTGGAGAAGTGCAGAGGTGAGATGAGTATTGTGGTCTTGTAAGACCTTTCGCACAGCCTCCCCGTGACTAGCGATAGCTGCCTGCGTCTCTTCTAGCGCCATAACGCGGCCCCCAATCTGCTTTACCTCTGTCTTTATATCAGAAATGTCCTTATGTAGGGTCTGCAGCGCTTCGTAGAGTATCTTCTTAAAGAAGGCTCTGGATAGAGGTAGATCGCAGGTTCGGGTCCCTCCGACATTGCGCAGGAGCTTTCCCCATCTGAATCTTCCGGCAGCGTGGCGGCTCTGGCCCCCTCCGGCACCATCTTGGCTCTGTGAGCTGGCGAAAAACTTAGTTTTTTCAGGAAGCGATCCATCTCTGACTGCGTGTGGACCGCTTTTTGAATGCTCTGTGCCGTTTCGCTTCTTTCCTTATTGGTCTTCACCATCTTAGGGGGATATAACACTCGCTATACCGAAGCTGCAGCAGCGTCTGTGAGGAGCTCTGGGATCAGACGTCCATCCCGGCTCGCGGCTAGCTCTGCCCCCCCCCTGATGTAGGATTTAGCCAAAAAACAACCACACCATTGAGGGTTAAATGCACTTGGTGACAGGCGCAGCTTGCCCCTGATGTAGTATATGGCCAAAAAATAACCAGACTATTGCTGGTTCAATGCACTTGGTGTGACAGCTTCACCCTGATGTAGGCTTTAGCCAAAAAACAACCACACCATTGAGGGTTAAATGCACTTGGTGACAGGCGCAGCTTGCCCCTGATGTAGTATATGGCCAAAAATAACCAGACTATTGGTGGTTAAATGCACTTGGTGTGACAGCTTCGCCCTAATGTAGGCTTTAGCCAAAAAACAACTACACCATTGAGGGTTAAATGCACTTGGTGGCAGCTTGTGCTGGCGCAACACAAGACACAAAATGGCCGCCGATCACCCCAGAAAAAAGTGACTGAAAAACGCTCTGGGCAGCCTAAAAACAGTGAGCAATTCAATAGCATCAGTTCAATCATCCACAGCTGCAGATCGATCAATGGATGGAGTCTTTTGGAGGAGTTAATCAGCCTAATCTCGCCCTACTGTCGCAGCTGCAACCTCTCCCTACGCTAATCAGAGCAGAGTGACGGGCGGCGCTATGTGACTCCAGCTTAAATAGAGGCTGGGTCACATGGTGCTCTGGCCAATCACAGCCATGCCAATAGTAGGCATGGCTGTGACGGCCTCTGTGGGCAAGTAGTATGACGCTTGTTGATTGGCTGCTTTGCAGCCTTTCAAAAAGCGCCAAGAAAGCGACGAATACCGAACCCAGACTTTTACGAAAATGTCCGGGTTCGGGTCCGTGTCACGGACACCCCAAAATTCGGTACGAACCCGAACTATACAGTTCGGGTTCGCTCATCCCTAGTTTCTAACAAATGTACGGCTATTTTAACTGATTGTTTGCTGTAATATGTCAACAGATTCTAAATTTGAGGGCTAGAATCTTGTTGGATTTAAGGTTCTTGTGTAGGATAAGCACAGTATTGTAACTGGAGGTGAAGGAGGGGAGGGGAAAGGGAGGAGAAAAAGGGCAAAGAAAGCAGGAGAGAGTGAAAGAGGGCAAAGAAAGCAGGAGAGAGGGAGAGGAGTGAGTTAAAATGCCACCTAAGAAAAAGGAGGAACAGTGCGGCCCTACAGGGGGCAGCGCTAGGAGATCAGTAACAGGGTTGGAGGGCGGGTCTAAACAACAGGGTTTAAATAAATTTTGGGTTCCGAACTCGCCTGGGTGCAGATCCCCACAAAAAGAAAAAACAACAGATGTTGGGTCCCACGGTACTGATGCACGAGAATGGGTCTATGGGTGGAGGGGGAGAGAGGGGAACCTCGGCGATATTTATAGAAACCAATGCAGGAATGATGAAGGACATATTTTGCAGTGTTTCAAGGATGGAAAATGTAATGGGTAATATAGTGACGCAGCTCGGGGCAGTGAAAATGGATGTCAGTATAAAAAGGGATGAGATGGAGAAAGTAAGGCAGCGTCTACATGAGATGGAGAAAAGGATCCCCGTTCTGGAATATTCTGTTCAGAATTTAGAGAAGGAGGTAGTACTTTAAAACAGATGAATGGCAAGATGGAACAAAAATTAATCAACCAAGAATATAGCTCAAGAAGAACCAATATAAGATGTGTAGGGATCCCAGAGCGTGCAGAGGGGGATAATTGTACTGAATTTATGGAGAAATGGATAAGGGAGAATTTTAAGGAGGGTACTTTTCTCCCCCCTGTTTGCTATTGAAAGAGAACACAGGGTCCCCACAAAAAATAGGGTCCCAGGCGATTATCCCAGATCGATACTGGTGAAACGTCTATTAGCTAAGGACCGATAACATCCGATGCCAGAAATTCTGAAAAATATCAGATACAGGGTGTAAAGATTAGATTTTTTCCAGATTACACAGCTAACACTAATGCCCAAAGAAGAGAGTTTATAACTGTAAAAAAAAGACTAAGGGTGGCAGGCCTAAACTATAGTTGACTTTTTCCGGCAAAATTAAGGGTGGAATATAAAGGAAAGAGTGTTTTTTTCCAGACTCCGGAAGAGGTTAGCGAGTGGGCGGACAGGGAGGGCCTTTGAGGCTGGGGGTGGCAGAGGGGAAAGGAGTCTCTATGCTAGGTTATGGAGTTGTCCCGACTATTGGCCAACAGTGGGGGGGACTATTTAGAGTGGGGGGGGGTATTTATGGGATGAGGGAGAGGGGACGTGTTTTTTTTTTTTTGTTTTTTTTTTATTACTTTTTGTTTTGCTCTTCCCTCTCTGCTAGATGGTTAGGATCCTTTCGTTGAATGTGAGAGGTCTGCGAGAGAGGGTCAAGAGATATGCTATCCTTGAGTAGATGAAGAGGTTCTTGCCAGCCATCATCTGTCTTCAAGAGACACATCTGGATAAGGAATCATTAAGGTGGTTGGAGAGGAGATGGATGGTGGAAGGGTACCATTCCGTATATACTACTTAATCTAGAGGGGTCTCAATTTTGATACATAATAAGATTAAATTTGAGTGTGTGGCATGTGAGGCCGATGACTATGGCAGGTACCTCTTTCTACATTGTAATATAGAAGGGATTAAAACCGCAATTGCTAATATATACATTCTACCACCATATAAGCCAGATGTCTTGTATCAATTGCACAGATTCATGTTGAATAGACAGGAATGTATAATGATTGCGATAGGAGATTATAATGCGGTAATGTATCCACTCAGGGATAGAACATCTGGCAGAGGGGGAAGAGCACAAAATGTAGATTTCTTTAAACTAGCCCAGGAATTTAATTGGGTTGACGTTTGGCGTTTTCAGAACCCGGACGAAACCATGTATTCCTGTTACTCTAAAACACATCAAACTTGGTCAAGAATAGATATGGTCCTGGGGAAAAAAAATGTAATGTCCCAAAATAGGATTAAGATAAAGTACATACCCATGGCCACAGATCATAGTGCAATGGTAATTGAATTAGATCTAAATAAAAATAATATTTTGCCATTGTTTAAGTTTAATTCCCATTGGTTACCACTGATCCCAGATAAAGAGAGTATAATTGAAGAATACATTTTTTTTTTTTTTAAGGAAAATAACGACTCCGCTAGTAGGCTAATTCTCTGGGACACTGCCAAGGCATATTTGAGAGGATTGCTGTTTAAAAAGGTGAAGCACTGGAAAAAAAATACTAGAGAAAGCGGTAATGCATTGGAAAAAAAACTACAAGAAGCAAGAATAGCATGCATAAGGTACCCCACTGATTGTAATAAGAGAGCTTGGGAGGAAGAACAGGAAAAGTTAAAAATACACCAACTAAATAGAAGTAGGAAAGAACTACTTTTTCAAGGGATCCGGTTAGCCTCAGAGGGTGAAAAGGTTGGTAAAATTCTAGCAAGTATAGTAAGAAATCAAAGAGGGAAATCCTGGATTGGCGCGATTAGAGATAAAATGGGTGTAATAATCAGTACATCGGAAGGTATTAAAAAAGTGTTTCTGGAATATTTCCTGGAACTTTATAAGTCCAGGGTAGAATACTCAAAATAAGATCTAGACCAATAGTTCAATCAGATTGCTTTCAGAGAGATATCCCAGGCCCAAAAAGAATATTTAGAAAAAGAAATATCGGTGGCGGAAATAAATGAGGCTCTGGGGAAGGTAAAATCTGAAAAAGCACCAGGTGGTGATGGGCTCCCCTTTGAAATATATAAAACCTTTTCCCAGGTATTAGTACCAGAGTGAAAAATAACACTGAATGAGGCCCAAAGATTAGGTGATCTACCGGATTCCATGAAAGAGGCAATTATCACATTAATCCCAAAAAAGGGGAAAGAACAATTAGATCCCGGGTCATACAGGCCTATATCCCTCCTAAACACGGATGTTAAAATCCTGGCAAAGGTTTTGGCTGATAGGCTGTCGAAGGTTATTAAAGTAGTAATAAGTGAAGATCAGACAGGTTTTATTCCTGGTAGAACGATATACTCAAATATAAGAAGGCTGTACCTTAATATCGAAGCCAACAGATTAGAAGCAGGGGAGAAAGCGGTACTTTCACTGGATGCTCAAAAGGCATTTGATTGTATTGAATGGGAGTATTTATGGGCAGTATTAAAAAGGGTTGGTATAGGGGAGGGATTTATAAGATGGATTCAGCTCATATATTTTAATCCAAGGGCTAGAGTAATGGTGGATGGGAGCTTGTCCCTGCCACTTGCCCTTTACCGCGGCACTAGGCAGGGATGCCCTCTCTCCCCATTGCTATTCGCTATCGCAATTGAGCCTTTGGCAAGTATAATAAGAAATGATAGGGAGATTAAAGGGTTTCAATATGTGGGCGGAGAAGAACAATTGTTAATGTACGCAGACGATATTTTATTGTTTTTGCACAATACCGGGGATCAGTTTAATAGAGTAATAGAAATAATAGATACGTTGGGGGATAATAATTGGGGGAAATCACATATGTTGTTATTAGAAGATGGACAATCACAGGGAGATTCAAGGGTGCATGTGTCATGGTCTTACCTTCTTGCTGTTCTCCTTCGTTTGACATGTGCTGGCGGCCATCTTGGTTTCTGGGTTTCTTGTAGCCTCCCACCCTGCGGCTTCTCCTTCCCACTGGGAGGAGCTGGATGCCTAGCTCATATATATAGGAGGTCTGTGGCTTCAGTTCCTTGCTTGGTCCTCCTGTGTTCACATGCTTCTAAGACTGCTGCTGCTTCTGGTTCCTGATCCTGGCTTCGTCTGACTACCCTGCTGGTTCCTGATCCAGGCTTCGTCTGACTACCCTGCTGGTTCCTGATCCAGGCTTCGCCTGACTACCCTTCTGGTTCCTGACCTCTGGCTTCGCAAGACCCTGCTTCGGTTTAGCCATCCGTTTGGACTTTTGCCTTACATCTTGATTTTCAATAAAGCCTTCTTATTTCCACTTATCTCTTGTTGTACGTCTGGTTCATGGTTCCATGACATTAGGACCAAGCCATGAATTCTGACGGTACAGGGCCATCCTCGCTACCTACGCTGGTTGCCAGACTTGATCAGCAGGATCACCTGTTGGGTCGGTTCGCTGTGGCGTTGCAAACCCTGCTTGAACGCACGGCTCATTTAGCTTCCGTTGCCGATGGGTCGGTTGTCGCTCCTGGGCTCGCTCCTACTGCCGCTCCGGTTGTTGCGCCAGAGTCTACCCCGACACCTGTTGCTGCGCCTGCGGTGTTTCGGGGTATGACCGGTTCTGCCCCCCTTCCACAGCGCTTTGGGGGAGAGCCAACTCAGTGCCGAGGTTTCCTTAACCAGGTGGGCATTTATTTCGAGTTGCTGCCACATGCCTTTCCTACTGAGAGATCAAAGGTGGGCTTCTTGATCTCGCTGCTCTCGGACAAGGCCTTGGCCTGGGCCAGCCCTTTATGGGAGAACAACAATCCGGTGGTTGCCGAGTTTTCCGGTTTTGTTGCTTCTCTTCGGAAGGTATTCGATGTGCCGGCTCGTGCTGCCTCTGCTGCGAAGCTCCTTATGTCCATCAGACAGGGTTCACGATCCGTAGCTGAATACGCCATTGAGTTTCGTACCCTGGCAGCAGAGGTGGGCTGGAATAATGAGGCTCTGGTCGCTGCTTTCTCTCATGGTCTCTCGGATGCCTTGAAGGATGAGGTTGCAGCTAAGGACCTACCAGTGGAGCTCGAGTCTCTTATTTCTTTCCTGATTTTGATTGACACCAGACTCAGGGAGAGACCTTCCTTTAAGGAGAGCCTGCGGAGGTCTTCTAACAGATTGGCGCCTACGTTTGCTGTCCCACCCGTGCCTCCCTCTCCTCCCACGCCTCCTGGGGATGACTTGTCTGGGGGTGAACCCATGCAGCTGGGGTTTGCTCGCCTGTCCGAGGGGGAGAGGGTACTCCGGAGACGCGAGGGCCGATGCATGTACTGTGGTCTCGGTGGGCATTTTCGGTTGGCATGCCCGAACCGTCCGGGAAACGCTCGCACCTGAGATCCTGTCGGGGGCAGATCTTGGGTGGAGTCTCCTCGTCCCCGGTTTCCCGTGTTGACAAACCACTGATTACTGTTGTCCTCTCCTGGGTCGGGGGCTCGGTGACGACCCAGGCGTTGGTGGACTCTGGTGCTGGTGGTTTGTTCATTGATAGTGTGTTCGCTGCCGCCAATTCCATTCCTCTGCAGCCTCGAGGTTCCCCACTGGCTCTTGAGGCGATAGACGGCAGACCCCTTCTGCCGCCACACGTGACTCATGAGACCCTCCCAGTGGGGATGGCCATTGGTGCCGTTCACAGAGAGTCGGTCTGTCTCCAGGTTATTTCGTCTCCACACTACTCGGTGGTCTTGGGGTACCCCTGGCTCCAGAAGCATAATCCGACTTTCGATTGGAGATCGGCCGAGATCCTCTCATGGTCACCGCAGTGTGGGGCTAGTTGCATCCATGGGTCTGTCAAGTTGCTGTGTACTTCCTCGGACTCTCTGTTGCCTCCTGAATACGAGGAGTACCGGGATGTATTCGATAAGGTGCGTGCGGTTGCCCTACCTCCGCACCGCCCATACGATTGTGCCATAGAGTTACAATCTGGTGCCGTTCCTCCTCGTGGCAAAGTCTATCCACTGTCGGTAGCGGAGAATGAGGCCATGGAGGAGTACGTGAGGGAGGCGCTTTCACGCGGACACATTCGCAAATCCTCGTCCCCGGCAGGGGCTGGATTTTTCTTTGTGAAAAAGAAGGGCGGTGAGTTGAGGCCTTGCATCGATTACAGGGGTCTCAATCGCATCACGATCAAGAACGCTTACCCGATACCCTTGATTTCCGAGCTGTTCGATCGCCTCAAAGGGGCCACGGTCTTTACCAAACTCGACCTGAGGGCGGCATATAACCTGGTAAGGATCAAGGCGGGCGATGAGTGGAAGACCGCGTTTAACACCAGGACCCGTCATTATGAATCCTTGGTTATGCCCTTTGGGTTGTGCAATGCGCCCGCAGTCTTCCAGGAATTCATCAACAATGTTTTCCGTGACCTGTTGCAGCAGTATGTGGTGGTCTATTTGGATGACATCTTGGTATATTCTGAATCCATGGAGGCCCACATTCTGGATGTCAGACGAGTGTTGCAACGGTTACGAGAGAACAAGCTGTTCGGTAAGCTTGAGAAATGCGAATTTCACCGATCCCAGGTAACCTTCTTAGGTTATATCATTTCCGCTGAGGGGTTCTCCATGGATCCTGAGAAGGTTTCGGCTGTCTTACAGTGGCCCCAGCCCAGTGGTCTTCGTGCCCTGCAGCGCTTTTTGGTCTTTGCCAATTATTATCGGAAGTTCATCAGGTACTTTTCCATGCTAGCCAAGCCTCTCACGGATCTGACCAGGAAGGGCAGTAATCCCCAGGTCTGGCCGCTCGAGGCCATCCGAGCTTTTGAGGCTCTAAAGTCCGCCTTTGTGTCGGCTCCGATTCTGTCGCATCCCAACCCTGGGTTGTCTTTTGTCCTCGAGGTGGACGCGTCTGAGACGGGAGTAGGCGCCCTTCTGTCTCAGCGTAGAACACCAGAGGGTCCTCTGCTTCCTTGTGGGTTTTACTCCCGGAAACTGTCTTCCGCGGAGTGCAACTATCAGATTGGTGACAGGGAGTTATTGGCCAGCGTGCAGGCCCTTAAAGAATGGAGGCACTTGCTCGAGGGCTCGGTGGTTCCGGTTCTCATCCTGACGGACCACAAGAATCTGACCTACCTCTCTGAGGCCAAGAGATTGACACCACGTCAGGCCAGATGGGCTCTGTTCTTGTCACATTTTAATTACGTGGTCTCCTACCTACCCGGTTCCAAGAACATCAGAGCGGATGCCTTATCACGGCAGTACTCCGAGCTGTCCGGGGAGGAGTCGATTCCGACTTCGGTCATACCTCCGAATCAGATCCTGGCCGCCATTCGCACCAGCCTGACCTCTCCCCTGGGTGAGCAGATTTTGGCGGCTCAATCTGGTGCTCCCTCTGGGAGACCCAACGGCAGATGTTTTGTGCCTGAGGAGTTGCGCACTCGGTTGTTGCGAACCTACCATAACTCCAAGGCCGCGGGGCATCCTGGAAAGAATCAGCTGTCCTGGGCTGTTTCACGTCTGTTCTGGTGGCCTTCTCTACGTTCCGACATCGCCGCTTATGTAGCGGCATGCTCCGTTTGTGCCCAGAGTAAGTCCCCTCGGCACCGTCCGTTGGGCCTTTTGCAACCCATAGCCACCGGGGAGCGTCCATGGTCACACCTGGGGATGGATTTCATTGTGGACCTCCCTGCATCCCGAGGCCATACGGTCAATTCTCATGATTGTGGATCGGTTTTCCAAAATGTGCCACTGTGTTCCTCTCAAGAAGTTACCCTCTGCACAAGAGTTGGCCACGATTTTTGCCAGGGAGGTCTTCCGGTTGCACGGTTTGCCCAAGGAGATTGTGTCGGATCGGGGGAGTCAGTTTGTGTCCAGGTTCTGGCGCTCCTTTTGCTCCCAGTTGGGGATTCATCTCTCTTTCTCCTCGGCCTACCACCCTCAGTCCAATGGGGCCGCAGAACGATCCAATCAGGCCTTGGAGCAATTCCTTCGTTGCTATGTCTCCGATCACCAAGACAATTGGGTTGACCTCCTGCCTTGGGCTGAGTTTGCCAGGAACACGGCGGTGAACTCTTCCTCTGGGACGTCTCCCTTCATGGCCAATTATGGGTTCCAACCTGCCGTGTTACCGGAGGTATTCTCTCCCCAGGATATTCCGGCTGTGGAGGATCACCTTTCCGTCCTACGTGCTTCTTGGGTACAGATACAGAGGTCTCTTGAGGTCTCTGCGCAGCGCCAGAGACTCCAGGCTGATCGCAGACGAGCGCCCGCTCCTTCCTACCAGGTCGGAGAACGCGTATGGTTGTCCACCCGCAACCTCAACCTTCGAGTGCCCACTCCCAAGCTGGCGCCTCGCTTTGTTGGTCCCTTCCGAGTGCTTCGCAGGGTAAACCCGGTAGCCTATGCCCTTGCGCTTCCTCCTGGCATGCGGATCTCCAACGTGTTTCATGTCTCCCTGTTGAAGCCGTTGGTGTGTAATCGTTTCACTTCCTCGGTTCCTCGGCCCCATCCGGTCCAAGTGGGCAATCGTGAGGAGTATGAGGTGAGCAATATCCTGGACTCACGCCTGGTCCGCGGTCGGGTGCAGTTTTTGGTCCATTGGCGTGGTTATGGTCCAGAGGAGCGTTCCTGGGTTCCCTCCGCAGATGTCCATGCTCCTGCCTTGCTCCGAGCCTTCCACGCACGCTTCCCTCAGAAACCGTTCTTTACTCCGCGGAGGAGGGGCCCTTGAGGGGGAGGTACTGTCATGGTCTTACCTTCTTGCTGTTCTCCTTCGTTTGACATGTGCTGGCGGCCATCTTGGTTTCTGGGTTTCTTGTAGCCTCCCACCCTGCGGCTTCTCCTTCCCACTGGGAGGAGCTGGATGCCTAGATCATATATAGGAGGTCTGTGGCTTCAGTTCCTTGCTTGGTCCTCCTGTGTTCACATGCTTCTAAGACTGCTGCTGCTTCTGGTTCCTGATCCTGGCTTCGTCTGACTACCCTGCTGGTTCCTGATCCAGGCTTCGTCTGACTACCCTGCTGGTTCCTGATCCAGGCTTCGCCTGACTACCCTTCTGGTTCCTGACCTCTGGCTTCGCAAGACCCTGCTTCGGTTTAGCCATCCGTTTGGACTTTTGCCTTACATCTTGATTTTCAATAAAGCCTTCTTATTTCCACTTATCTCTTGTTGTACGTCTGGTTCATGGTTCCATGACAGCATGTTCTTATAAAACACGAGAATTTTAAATATCTAGGCATACAAATCTCTGGAAATATAGAAGAATATGAAAAATTAAATGTACTCCCTTTAATAAAAGAACTAAGAACCAAAATACATATTTGGAAAAGATTACCAATGTCGATACAGGGTCGGGTAAACCTAATAAAAATGGTTTTCCTCCCAAAGATACTCTACGTTTTACAAAATACCCCATTGAGACTACCACAGAATATCTTTAAGTTACTCGATAGCCTAATGGGGGATTTCATTTGGAAAGGCGCTATTCCTCGGATAAAGAAAGAAGTGCTTCAGCTCTCAGTGCGAGAGGGTGGACTAGCAGTTCCGAATTGGTTTTTCTATTATTTAATAACACAATATGTTCACATAAAAGGTAGTTTAAATGGCTTAGTGGGTAGGCCGGAAGTAAGCAGATTGGGGTGGAAAGAGAAATGCAATCACCCAGAGGTGTTGGAATCAGGTACATTGGGGAAAAATAATACAGGCAATAGAATATTAAATTCAATGGAGTATATATGGGTGGAAATTAAAAAAATATTAGAGATCAAAGGGTTCTTGCACTATACACCTATTTGGAAAAACTTCAAATTAAAAGAACTGCAAACGATTAGGATTTATATAGACTGGGAAAAAAAGGGGATGAAATATTTAGATCAGATATTTGAGGAAGATAAGTTGAAAGACTTTAATACACTGGCTAAGGAGTTCGGGATCTCCCAAAAGGATATGTATAAATACTTTCAACGCAGGAATGTGTTACAGACAGTAGAGCAGGATGATAAGTATAGAAGGGAAAAATCAGATATGTTATATAAATTTACTAAGGGAGCGGAAAGAGGAGGAACAACTGCAAGGAGATATAAGATTTTGATGGAGGGAAAAAGAAAACGGATCATAATGCTTGCCGGGAAAAAATGGAAGAAAGAATTAGAATCTTTTACGGAAGAGAAATGGAAAGATGCTCTTAGAAGTTATGCTAGGGTCTCGGACATAGACTACACAGATCCCCGTGGATGCTGAATAGAATGGGTGTGAGAGCTTCAGATAAGTGCCCAAAATGTAGGGGAGAGAGAGCAGACTTAATACACTGTTTCTGGAGATGCCCCAGACTTTTCAGATACTGGACAGAAATAGCAGAGACTGTATTTCTATTCTTGAAGGTTCAAATATCTGAAGATTCAGTAACTTATATATTAGGGGCAACTGAACATTTGAAGTTAAATAAGAAGATAAGATTGGTCCTGAGCAAAGTATTATTCCAAGCTAGACTCCTCATACTTAGGAAATGGGTAAAGGAAGACCCCCCGACAGTGGGTCAGTGGAGGAAAGCAATTGATAATATGATTAAATAAGAACGGGTGATGGAGGGTCATACTAAAAAAATCACAAAATCTTGACGAAATATGAAAAAAATGGTTACTATAGGGCTGGACACGTGTTAAAAAGAAGGAAAAAAATAATTTTTATTCCCCCCCCTCCCCTCTTCATCAAGGGTGGTGGGTGGCTATTAAATAAAGGGGATTGGTAAAGGGGGGGAAAAAAGGGAAATAGAAAAACCTTTCATTTCAATTATTAAGTATAAAATCTGGATTTTTTTTTTATTGTTAACGTTGAAAATAAAATCAACTCCCAGCCACTAAGTGCTATTCATACCCCTCCTCCCCACATCTCCTCTGGCTCACTGTCCACATTTGACCCAGTCACGGAAGAAAAAGTCTCTAGGCTCCTCTCTTCTTCTCGTCCTACCACTTGCACCTCTGATCCCATTCCCTCACACCTACTCCAGTCTCTCTCCGGCTATCACCACTCACCTAACAAAAATCTTCAACCTCTCCCTCTCTTCTGGTATCTTTCCTTCCTCTTTCAAACACTCTATAAGTACTCCATTAAAAAAAAAAAAACATCTCTCGACCCATCCTGCACAACTAACTACAGACCAGTCTCCAATCTTCCCTTCACCTCTAAACTCCTGGAGCATCTGATCTACTCAACCGCTATCTCTCTGATCACTCTCTCCTCGATCCATTACAATCTGGTTTCCGCCCCCTGCATTCAGCAGAAACTGCCCTCACCAAAGTGACAAATGACCTCCTGACAGCAAAATGCAACGGTAACTACTCTCTGCTCATTCTCCTTGACCTCTCTGCGGCTTTTGACACTGTAGACCACCATCTCCTACTCGCCATGCTCCAATCCATCAGCCTAAAGGACACTGCCCTCTCCTGGTGTTCTTTCTATCTCTCTGGTCGTGCTTTCAGTGTATCATTCGCTGGCTCCACTTCCTTACCTCTCCCCCTCGCTGTTGGAGTTCCTCAGGGTTTCAGTCCTAGGCCCTCTCCTCTTCTCCCTGTACACAGCACCAATTGGACAGACAGACCATCAGCAGATTTGGTTTCCAGTACCATCTCTATGCTGATGACACACAACTATACACTTCATTCCCTGACATCACACCTGCTGTATTACAGAACACCAGTGACTGTCTCTCTGCCATCTCTAACATTATGTCCTCTCTCTATCTGAAACTAAATCTTTCAAAAATGGAACTTCTTGTGTTCTCTCCATCTACTAACCTACCTAAACCTGATGTTTGCCTTTTGGTGTGCAACACCATCATCACTCCTAGGCAGCACGCCTGCTGTCTCAGGGTGAATTTTGACACTGATCTTTCTTTCACCCCCTATATTTAATCTCTCTCCCGCTCATGTCACCTGCACCTTAAAAAACACCTTTAGTATCCTCCCCTTTATCACTATAGAAACAACAAAAACTCTCATTGTTGCCCTGATCCACTCCCGCCTTGATTACTGCAACTCACTATTAATTGGCCTCCCCCTCACCAGACTCTCTCCTCTCCAATCTATTCTTAATGCAGCAGCCAGGGTAACCTATCTGTCCAACCGCTACTCTTATGCCTCTGCCCTGTGCCAGTCATTGCACTGGCTACCCATACACTATAGAATCCAATTCAAACTGCTCGTCCCACTAAGCCCTCCACAGTGCTGCACCAGCCTAAATCTCTGCCCTCATCTCTGTCTACCACCCTACCCGCGCTCTCCGTTCAGCCAATGACTTATGATTGACTTCCACAAAAATCCGAACCTCTCTCTCCCGACTCCAAGATTTCTTCTGAACTGCACCGGTTCTCTGGAATGCCCTACCCCAAGAAATCTTGCTTAATCACAACATGCACAGTTTTAAGCGTTCACTAAAAACACATCTTTCTAGGGTGGCCTATCACCTCCCTTGATTTAACCTCCCATAGCCCATTTATCATTCCCTGAAGCTGTGCCTTCTCTGCTCCCATAAGCACTTCGTATATTGGCTGCTGACCAGCTCATGTGGCTTTATATCTGCTCCCCTATTCTCCCAAGATCGCTGGACTATCGTACATAACAAGCACTTCTACCTTTTGTGTCACCCCTATCCCCTCATAGATTGTAAGCTCTTGCGAGCAGGGCCCTCATTCCTCTGTTGCTATGTTATTTATGACTGTTTGTACATGAACCCCTGAATTGTAAGGCACTGAGGAATATGTTGGCGCTATATAAATAAAGATTATTATTATTATTTAAAAAAGTTACCAGGAAAGTAATTTCAGTGAATGGTGTATTAACAAAACCCATAAAACCATAGTGGAATTGCATTTTTTCTACTTAATTTTTTCCCCTATTTTTCCATATAAGATATGTTAAATATTATATGGTGCCATTAAAAAAAAAAACTTGTCTTGCAAAAAATGAACAGAAAAGTAAAAAAGTTATTGCTCTTCAAAGGTAGGAAGGAGTAAATTGAAAATTAGCCCAGCCCTTCTTATAATGGTGTAGAACAAAAAAATAAATAAAACTGTGGCGCAACTAGAACTGACTAGCCCCCACAGAAAATCTTTGAACAGCCTCCCCAGCAACCCACTCCTCCTGTTCAACCCTCACTTCTGCGGCTAGTCAAGATAGCTCTCTCAGACCAGGCCCCAGAACCAGTCTATCCGTTTCCTATGTGTATATACCGTATGTGTATGTCATGTCACTCTATACTGTATGTCAACTGTGACTGTAGTATGTAATGCCATTGCCATTGTAATACTGTGAAGGGGGTCTGACAATAAAATCTTTCATATAGAGGCAAGTTGTTTGCTGTATAAACAGAAAAGAGGGCGCACCATAGGGTAAAAACGTTTGAAAATTCGGATTAACCTTGCAGGGTTGCACAATTATAGGCACAACGCTATTGTAGACATGTGGGAGATAATTTTAATCCCCAATATGAAGGTTGGTATGCAGCCACGGATGTAGATGTCCTCGGATAAGCGTGCCTAGGCCCACACAGAGGATTGAAATGACATGAAGAAAAGGAGCATCCCTCGGCGCAAGGAACCAACCAGAGGCAGACGATGAATCTTCAAGAGTTTTTATTGCAATCACACAACGCATTTCGGGGAAAAGGTCCCCTTCATCAGGTGAAAAATATTGCAATATTTTTCACCTGATGAAGGGGACCTTTTCCCCGAAATGCGTTGTGTGATTGCAATAAAAACTCTTGAAGATTCATCGTCTGCCTCTGGTTGGTCCCTTGTGCCGAGGGATGCTCCTTTTCTTCATGTCAATAAAATCTTTCAGGCCTCCTCCTGGTAAGGTCCGCTCTGAGTTTGGGCCCCATAGCACCCACTTCCCCTGCTTTCACTATAACTATACCCCTGCACTAGTATCTGTGAACATCAGTTCGCACAGTTCTTCCACTGAGATCTTAGTTTAAGCACAGGTTCATTGGAGTATAACACTGCAGCAATTTGGGACTCCTGGAAAACCATTGAAAATTCATGGATAATACTTAAAAATATCTGACCAGGCGATCTCAATATGCATTCCCAGGGGTCTTTTTAGGCTCCTAGCTGTCCAGATAAAACATCTTTGGTGAATATAATGTCAGGTTTGACGGTGAGGTAATAAAGTAAGCCCACTCCCTTTTTTTATTCTCCATAAGTGACAGAACCTTACTGATTCCTGCATCTAAAAGGTTAAACATCTTAAGGGTCCATTCACACGTCTGCAATTTGTGGAACGGAATTGTGGACCCATTCAATCCTATGGGGCAGCAATGTGCTCCCCGGACACGGAATTGAGGGCCCGCACTTCCGGGTCCGCAATTCCGTTCCCGAAAAAAATAGAACATATCCTATTCTTGTCCGCAATTGCGGACAAGAATAGGCATATTCTATAGTCCTGGCAATGTGCTGTCCGCAAAATGCGGAACGCACATTGCTGCTTTCCGTGTTTTGTGGATCCGCGGCTCTATGGATCCGCAAAACACTTTGCGGACGTGTGAATGGACCCTAAGAGTCTGTTTGATCCTAAATTATGCTGCAGTGTGGCAGTTGATCAACTGCCCTTCCAACGGCAATCCTGTAGGCACTGCGTTTGTGCCAATATGAGCTATTAGAAGGGAAAGCCCACTCAAATACAGGGAGTACATGCAAACTCCACGTAGATTGCCCTTGGTGGGATTTGACACCAGGGCCCCAGTGCTGTAATGCAGCAATGCCATTGCAGGCTTGCTGATTGTCTGCATTATTTTATGAGAGTATGGTAGTTGAGGAATCCAATATAAATTATAAAATAAAGTGAAATGCGATATGCAAACTATGGAAATTTTTTGTCCTCCACATGTATACATTTATTGCATGACAGAAAAAAAAAAAACATTTTATTTTATGCTGTCTATTTTTTGGTTATTTTTTTACAGTGCCTTGCAAAAGTATTCAAGTCAGGTTTAGGTTATAAAAAAATATCTGTTTTATGGTAGAGTGGCCAGAAAAAAACCATTAATTTCAGCAAATAACAAAAAGGCACGTTGCGAGTTTGTGAAAAGGCATGTGGGAAACTCCCAAATGTATGGAGGAAGGTGCTCTGGTCTGATGAGACTAAAATTGAACTTTTCAGCCATCAAATAAAACGCTATGTCTGGCGCAAACCCAACACATCACATCACCCAAAGAACACAATCCCCACAGTGAAACATGGTGGTGGCAGCATCATGCTGTGGGGATGTTTTTCAGTAGCTGGGACTGGGAAACTGGTCAGAGTTGAGGGAAAGATGGATGGTGCTAAATACAGGGATATTCTTGAGCAAAATCTGTACCGCTCTGTGCGCGATTTGAGGCTAGGACGGAGGGTTATCTTCCAGCAGGACCCCAAACACACTGCTAAAGCAACACTTGAGTGGTTTAAAGGGAAAGATGTAAATGTATTGGAATGGCCTAATCAAAGCCCAGATCTCAATTCAATAGGTAATCTCTGGTCAGACTTATAGATTGCTGTTCACAAGCGCAAATCATCCAACTTGAAGGAGCTGGATCAGTTTTGCAAGGAGAAATGGGCAAAAATCCCAGTGGTAAGATGTGGCAAGCTCATAGAGACTTATCCAAAGCGACTTGGTGCTGCGATTGCCACAAAAGGTGTCTCTATAAAGTATTGACTTTAGGGGGGTGAATAGTTGTGCACATTGACTTTTTCTGTTATTTTGTCCTATTTGTCATTTGCTTCATAATAAAAAATAAATAAATAATCTTCAAAGTTGTGGGCATGTTCTGTAAATTAACCACTTCAGCCCCGCTAGGTGAAACCCCCTTCATGACCAGAGCACTTTTTACACTTCGGCACTACACTCCTTTCACCGTTTATCGCTCGGTCATGCAACTTACCACCCAAATGAATTTTACCTCCTTTTCTTCTCACTAATGGAGCTTTCATTTGGTGGTATTATATTGCTGCTGACATTTTTACTTTTTTTGTTATTAATCAAAATGTAACGATTTTTTTGCAAAAAAATGACATTTTTCACTTTCAGCTGTAAAATTTTGCAAAAAAAACGACATCCATATATAAATTTTTCGCCAAATTTATTGTTCTACATGTCTTTGATAAAAAAAAATGTTTGGGCAAAAAAAAATGGTTTGGGTAAAAGTTATAGCATTTACAAACTATGGTACAAAAATGTGAATTTCCGCTTTTTGAAACAGCTCTGACTTTCTGAGCACCTGTCATGTTTCCTGAGGTTCTACAATGCCCAAACAGTAGAAAACCCCCACAAATGACCCCATTTCGGAAAGTAGACACCCTAAGGTATTCGCTGATAGGCATAGTGAGTTCATAGAACTTTTTATTTTTTGTCACAAGTTAGCGGAAAATGATGATGATTTTCTTTTTTCTTTTTTTTCTTACAAAGTCTCATATTCCACTAACTTGCGACAAAAAATAAAAAATTCTAGGAACTCGCCATGCCCCTCACGGAATACCTTGGGGTGTCTTCTTTCCAAAATGGGGTCACTTGTGGCGTAGTTATACTGCCCTGGCAATTTAGGGGCCCAAATGTGTGAGAAGAACTTTGCAATCAAAATGTGTAAAAAATTACCGGTGAAATCCAAAAGGTGCACTTTGGAATATGTGCCCCTTTGCCCACCTTGGCAGCAAAAAAGTGTCACACATCTGGTATCGCCGTACTCAGGAGAAGTTGGGGAATGTGTTTTGGGGTGTCATTTTACATATACCCATGCTGGGTGAGAAAAATATCTTGGTCAAATGCCAACTTTGTATAAAAAAATGGGAAAAGTTGTCTTTTGCCAAGATATTTCTCTCATCCAGCATGGTTATATGTAAAATGGCACCCCAAAACACATTCCCCAACTTCTCCTGAGTACGGTGATACCAGATGTGTCACACTTTTTTGCTGCCAAGGTGGGCAAAGGGGCACATATTCCAAAGTGCACCTTTCAGATTTTGCAGGCCATTTTTTACACATTTTGATTGCAAGGTACTTCTCACACATTTGGGCCCCTAAATTGCCAGGGCAGTATAACTACGCCACAAGTGACCCCATTTTGGAAAGAAGACACCCCAAGGTATTCCGTGAGGGGCATGGCGAGTTCCTAGAATTTTTTATTTTTTGTCACAAGTTAGCGGAAAATGATGATTTTTTTTTTTTCTCTTTTTTCCTTACAAAGTCTCATATTCCACTAACTTGCGACAAAAAATAAAAAATTCTAGGAACTCGCCATGCCCCTCACGGAATACCTTGGGGTGTCTTCTTTCCAAAATGGGGTCACTTGTGGCATAGTTATACTGCCCTGGCAATTTAGGGGCCCAAATGTGTGAGAAGTACTTTGCAATCAAAATCTGTAAAAAAATGACCGGTGAAATCCGAAAGGTGCACTTTGGAATATGTGCCCCTTTGCCCACCTTGGCATCAAAAAAGTGTGACACATCTGGTTTTGCCGTACTCAGGAGAAGTTGGGGAATGTGTTTTGGGGTGTCATTTTACATATACCCATGCTGGGTGAGAGAAATATCTTGGCAAAACACAACTTTTCCCATTTTTTTATACAAAGTTGGCATTTGACCAAGATATTTTTCTCACCCAGCATGGGTATATGTAAAATGACACCCCAAAACACATTCCCCAACTTCTCCTGAGTACGGCGATACCAGATGTGTCACACTTTTTTGCTGCCAAGGTGGGCAAAGGGGCACATATTCCAAAGTGCACCTTTCGGATTTTGCAGGGCATTTTTTACACATTTTGATTGCAAAGTTCTTCTCACACATTTGGGCCCCTAAATTGCCAGGGCAGTATAACTACGCCACAAGTGACCCCATTTTGGAAAGAAGACACCCCAAGGTATTCTGTGAGGGGCATGGCGAGTTCCCAGAATTTTTTATTTTTTGTCGCAAGTTAGTGGAATATGAGACTTTGTAAGGAAAAAAGAAAAAAAAAGAAAAATCATCATTTTCCGCTAACTTGTGACAAAAAATAAAAAATTCTAGGAACTCGCCGTGCCCCTCACGGAATACCTTGGGGTGTCTTCTTTCCAAAATGGGGTCACTTGTGGCGTAGTTATCACCCCCCCTGTAAGGCTCCATTCAGACATCCGCATGATTTTTTACGGATCCATGGATACATGGATCGGATCCACAAAACACATGCGGACGTCTGAATGGAGCCTTACAGGGGGGTTATCAATGACAGGGGGTGATCAGGGTAATCGGGGTGATCACCCCCCTGTCACTGATCACCCCCCCTGTAAGGCTCCATTCAGACATCCGCATGATTTTTTACGGATCCATGGATACATGTATCGGATCCACAGAACGCATGCGGACGTCTGAATGGAGCCTTACAGGGGGGTTATCAATGACAGGGGGTGATCAGGGTAATCAGGGTGATCACCCCCCTGTCACTGATCACCCCCCCTGTAAGGCTCCATTCAGACATCCGCATGATTTTTTACGGATCCATGGATACATGTATCGGATCCACAGAACGCATGCGGATGTCTGAATGGAGCCTTACAGGGGGGTTATCAATGACAGGGGGTGATCAGGGTAATCAGGGTGATCACCCCCCTGTCACTGATCACCCCCCCTGTAAGGCTCCATTAAGACATCCGCATGATTTTTTACGGATCCATGGATACATGGATCGGATCCACAAAACGCATGCGGACGTCTGAATGGAGCCTTACAGGGGGGGTGATCAGTGACAGGGGGGTGATCACCCTGATTACCCTGATCACCCCCTGTCATTGATCACCCCCTGTAAGGCTCCATTCAGACGTCCGCATGTGTTTTGCGGATCCGATCCATGTATCCATGGATCCGTAAAAATCATGCGGACGTCTGAATGGAGCCTTACAGGGGAGTGATCAATGACAGGGGGGTGATCAATGACAGGGGGTGATCAGGGAGTGTATATGGGTGATCACCCGCCTGTCATTGATCACCCCCCTGTAAGGCTCCATTCAGACGTCCGTATGCTTTTTGCGGATCCGATCCATGTATCCGTGGATCCGTAATAATCATACGGACGTCTGAATGGAGCCTGACAGGGGGGTGATCAATGACAGGGCGGTGATCAATGACAGGGGGGTGATCAGGGAGTTTATATGGGGTGATCAGGGGTTTATAAGGGGTTAATAAGTGACGGGGGGGGGGGTGTAGTGTAGTGTGGTGTTTGGTGCGACTGTACTGACCTACCTGAGTCCTCTGGTGGTCGATCCTAACAAAAGGGACCACCAGAGGACCAGGTAGGAGGTATATTAGACGCTGTTATGAAAACAGCGTCTAATATACCTGTTAGGGGTTAAAAAATTCGGATCTCCAGCCTGCCAGCGAACGATCGCCGCTGGCATGCTGGAGATCCACTCGCTTACCTTCCGTTCCTGTGAGCGCGCGCGCCTGTGTGCGCGCGTTCACAGGAAATCTCGTGTCTCGCGAGATGACGCATATATGCGTGACTGTGCGCCAGCCTGCCACCTCCGGAACGCACATGAGCGTTAGGCTGTCCGGAGGTGGTTAAATGATGCAAATCCACAAACAATCCATATTAATTTTAGGTTGTGAGGCACCAAAACATGAAAAAAGTCAAGGGGGATGATTACTTTTGCAAGGCACTGTATATTACTAAAAGTGTAATGATATAAAAAGAAAAAAAAATATCAACATCTGATTCATTGCATGCTAAATTAAATAAAATGTCTATTGGTTTAAATGGTGCAACAAAGGATCTAACCTCCTTTATGGCTCTCATTATCCGAGGCAGGCTGCCTGTATGGGTAATCATACACCCTACACCTGCGGTGCAGACTTCTAAACCCTTTCACAAATTTAATAAAGACTTCTTTTCTCTTCACTTTCTTATGTGTAGGCATCAGAGCTAATAGGCTTCTCACTGTGCCCCAGATACAATAGCGTCTCAAGAAAAAAGATCAAGGATAGCTTTCTTCAATTTAACACATTTTTCTGCAAGGAGAGATTTTTCAAGTAATGAATTGACACTATATCTTAAACACCATCTTCGAGACAGGGCACTGAACAAAAAAAAACACACTGAAGTTTTTCAGCTTTTATTTTTATTTTTTCACAATTAGATAATGGTATCAGTAAAATAATGAATACCAATGCTTTCTATAGGCTATCCCAGTAGTGTAAGCAGGCTGATGAGATTAGATAATTTATACAGTAAGGTCCTGGAAGTGATGTCACATACAGGGACTCCCTACTGTCCCAGACAGTCGCATTCTTCACAAAATCTCCACCTGACAGTATGTTCAGTGTGTTCCTATGGCATAGACTTTAAAGGTCAAGGGGAGAAGACATCTTTGTCTTGTCAATAAGAGTTAACAGAACGGCAAAGCAACATGATTTCTCAGAACTATATATAGATGTAGTAGTACGTTTTGGAATATGTTTTTTTAAGTGAAACATGGGCAAAACTAAAACAACAACAAAAATACTTTGTTGTAGCATTGTATAAGGAATAAGGTAGGTAGTGGATATACCGTAATTAGAGTGAAATCAGTTGTATGTTATACTCCTCCTCATCTCAGATCGAAGGACTCTTAGATGACTTGGATAATCTCTTCTAGATTTGAGCGAACGTACCTTTTGGCAGGTTTGAGTTTGGGGTTTAAGTGAATTACATAATGGATTCTGGTATCACAGAATCCATAACGTAATTCAATGCCAACATACCAAATGGAATGCCTTTAGAGGCATTCCGTTTTGCATGCCATCATAATACAAGCCATACACTTGTATTATGCGGCATGCCAGCAGTGAATTACATGATGGATTCCGTGAGAATGGAATCCATTACGTAATTCACTTAAACCCCAAACCCAGACTCGAACCTGCCAAAAGGCAGGTTTGCTCAACTCTAATTTCTTGCAATGTGACCTATTAGACATTTGAATCTAACAAAGAAAGGGGTCAACTCCCAAGGACCCCCTCAATTGGCTATAATGAAGAAGCACTTCTAAAAGCAGGAGTCCCTCTGGATAAACTAATTTGCAGGAGCATAATATGGCTGGACTATTGATTTCAATGCTGTAATAGAAATAAAGACAAAGGAATGGCTGCCTCCAGCACTACCAGATGATCATGCAACATCACAAAAGTCTGGCAGTTGTTCAAACAAATTAACATCTTTAACCAAGTTGTTTCTGATCCACCACCATCAACAGGACAGAACAGTGCTGTCAGACTGTGTTAGTTTGCTGAAAATAAGAATAGATCTCTTCATAGGTCTAGCTGGATAAAATCTTGACAACCCCTTTAAGGTACTGTATCATGCATCACTAAGTGCTTGTACACTTGCAGAGCCAAAATAACATTGCATACCTCACATAGAAATTAAGTTGGAAGGCTTTGGAAAACCGTTATGGGATCTTTACCAACGACTACAAATATTATATACATGATTTGTGTTTGCATATTTTAAAACCTGTAGTGAGCACCCATGCTGCCTTATCAGCTCAATAGTTTGATTGTCGCTGATGGGTTCCTGAGTTGAGGTACCTGCCTATAATCCCCTTATTTAAAGTGTTAACTATATATACAAATAGGCACCCACACTGACTTCTATAAAGGCTGCCTATCTGTCTTATGTCTGATTGTTACTATGGGAATGACTCTCAATTAGTCTAATGCATTAAGGCACCACTATTGATACACATTATACTTGTGTGTTACTTGTCGTGGCTGATTTTTGTGTCCAAGTCCCGGACGTATTCCACACTCATAGCTGTGCACTCGGGGAAACCTTTTGCATGACGTCATATGACGACATAGCCATGATCAGGCCTAATCCAGATAGGCAGCGTAAATACCTACTTTGCATCATATGCTTTTCTCATTTATTTACAAAATAGTTGTCATTAACTTACATCTCTGGGCTCCACCACAGCATCATGCTCTTGCTGCCACAACGGGTCTTAACAGGCAATATGCATGTCCAACCAAAACTAAAGATGGTTTATTTCAGTGGCCTCCCAGTAGGTATTTTTGGGCTGAAGTTTTATTGACATTTGATATAGAAGATGACCTGTTCCAATCTTTTTGGATTTGTTACACTACTATATCCTAATCCTGCAAGACTTCTATTACCTGATCCCTGGCTTGTTACTGTCATGCCCTGCTCAGGATATGTGCGGAGGTCTGCCAAGTTAGCAGCATGTGTGTAGCCTTTTTGATTTTGTTTTGGAATTGAGCTATATCCGCCTCCCTTCAGGTGCACTGGGTGGGGTCGTTGGTTTGAGTTTAAATTACACCCACTCCCAGTGTCCTGTGCGGGTTATAGCTTCTTTCTGGCTCAGAGGAAGGAAGGATTTGCTGTTTCTGCTCAGTAAAGATAAATAGATTTTGTTTTCTTGTGGTTGTCTGTCTAGGCTGTTAGAGAGACGCCTGCCCCCTCCAGGTCCTGAGGGAGCAGGCTGCCTCTTTCCCCCTTTCACCATCTGGGGAATCTTCAGCCTAGGCATCAGGACACGTTTTTTCCCACCTTCAGGGTTGGAATGTGGGCATAGAAGTCTAGGGAGAGCTGGTAGGGATTTGTCAGGAGGTGACCTCTATCCCCAGCTTCTTGCCTAGACACTTGTTAAATAGTCAGTTTTGTCAGGGGTTATCTGAGAGATTGAAAGATGCCCTAGCTTTTCATGAGTACCCGGATACATTGGAGAATGCTATGTCTTTGGCAGTACGGTTAGATAGACGTATTAGAGGTGTAAGGTTCCCTCCGTGCAGGGGATCCCTTCTGTGAGTGGTTTCATCTCACCTGCTCCCTAGGGTGATATGACATGTAACTCTGGGGTAGGGTTGGAACCCATGCAGTTGGGTCAGGTATCTATCCGTTCTGGTAGTAGGAACTTGAGGTTGCATAAACTATGTTATTTCTGTGGAAAAAGTGGTCATTTTATTTTTGCTTGTCCTTTTGTTAAACCACATGTTGATGAGAAAGAATCACAAAGAGGATTACTTAAAGAGAAAAAATAAACATCTCTGACTCTTGGTAGTGTGAATGGGGTGGTGGAGCAAGCAGGTATGCAAGCTCCCTGTAATACTTGTTTCTCCTTCCAGCTATGGTGGCACTAGACTCAAGAATACTTTTTGTTGAAGTATTCATTAACTGTGGTGCTGGGGTAAACCTTATTGATTTTCTTTTTCTTCAAAATCTGGGTCTAAGTACTTGCACTTTAGAAAGTGAGATTCCGGATTTCACAATTGATTCTTCCCCACTTTCTCAAAGGAGTCTCACTCATATTGCTCATGGTATTCTGTTAAGGGTGGGTGATTCACATGTTGAGATCATGTCTTGTTTTGTCATGAAGGACTTGCCCGCTCCTATAGTCTTAGGGTTACCGTGGTTGACAAAACATAACCCAATTATGGCAAGCAAGAGAGATCATAGGTTGGAGTAATTTTGTTCGGACAATTGTCTTGGCACATCTATCTCTGGTGTGTCTACTACGGCTTTACCTCAGTATCTCTCAGATTTTGCAGATGTCTTTTTGGAGGGTGGGGCTCAGGAATTGCCCCCTCATCGTGACTATGATTGTCCAGTTAATCTCATCCCAGGGGCTAAGTTGCCAAAGTCTTGGCTTTACAATCTTTCTCAACCTGAAAGAGATGTCATGTGGAAGTATATTGCCGAGAGTTTAGCAAAAGGTCATATTAGGCCATCTAAGTCTAAGGTGGCAGTGGGTTTATTATTTGTAAAGAAAAAGGATTGATCACTGATACCTTGTTTGGATTTCCGAGAATTGAAACGTATTACGGTCCGTGATCCGTATCCCCTTCCTCTGATCTTTTTGATCAGATTGTTGGAGCCAAGGTGTTCTCCAAGTTGGATTTAAGAGGGGCCTACAATCTGATCAGAATCAAGGAAGGGGATAAGTGGAAAACGGCCTTCAACATGCACTAGGGGCGTTTCGAGAATCTGGTTATGCCTCTTGGGTTAACTAACGCGCCAGTGGTATTTCAGCGATTTGTCAATTACATTTTCCATCATTTTGTGGGGAGGTTCGTGGTAGTTTACTTGGATGACATTTTAATTTACTCTCCTGATCTGAAGACCCATCAGGATCACGTGAGACAGGTTTTGACGATCCTTCGGGAGAATAAATTATATGCCAAATTGGAGAAATGTGTGTTTTCTGTGCAGGAGCTTCCGTTTCTGGGATATCTGCTTTCTGTTTTCATATGGATCCCGAAAAGGTCCAGGCTGTTCTGGAATGGGACCGACCGGAGAATCAGAAAGCTTTGATGCGTTTTTTTGGGTTTACTAATTATTATAGAAAATGTATCTTGAACTATTCTACAATTGTGAAACCTCTGACCGATATGACTAAGAAGGGCGCCGATGTCTTTGTCTGGTCGGATGAGGCATTGCAGGCCTTTTCGGCTATTAAGGAATGTTTTGCATCTGCTCCCATTCTGGTGCAGCCCGATGTGTCTCAGCCATTCGTAGTGGAGGTTGATGCATCAGAGGTGGGGGCTGGAGCAGTGCTGTCGCAGAGTTCATCCCCTGGCAAATGGGTTCCGTGTGCTTTTTTTTCCAAAAAGCTCTCGGTCGCCGAGAGGAATTATGATGTAGGAGATATGGAATTGCTGGCCATCAAATTGGCCTTTGAGGAATGGCGTCACTGGTTGGAGGGGGCGTCTCATCCCGTTACAGTATATACGGATCATAAGAATTTGGCTTACCTGCAATATGCCAAGCGTCTGAATCCTAGACAGGCCAGATGGTCACTGTTCTTTACCAGGTTAAATTTTGTGGTTACTTTTCGCCCAGGGGTTAAAAACGTCAAGGCTGATGCGTTATCTCGCAGTTTTCATGGGGGATGTGATTCAGAGGATCCTTCTCTGATTTTGGCTGATGGGGTGGTGGTCTCCGCTCTGTATCCCAAATTGGAGATGGAGGTGTTGGGAGCCCAGGAGGGGGCTCCTGGTTCTTGTCCCCCAGGGAGGTTGTTTGTTCCTGATGGACTGCGATACAAGGTAATCAAGGAACATCACAATACTGTCCTTGCTGGAAATCCTGGTGGTAAGTCCACCTTTGATCTTGAGTCCCGGAGGTTCTGGTGGCCCGGGTTACGTAAGAGCATTGAGGATTACGTAGCAGCTTGTGAAACCTGTGCACGGTCAAAGGTTGCTCATACGCAACCTGCTGGTTCACTTCTTCCTTTGTCTATTCCGTCTCGTCCTTGGACACACTTGTCTATGGACTTTATCACGGATCTGCCGAGTTCCTCCGGGAAAACAGTAATTTTTGTGGTTGTTGACAGTTTTAGTAAAATGGCTCACTTTGTATCGTTAGTCAGTCTGCCCAATGCCAAGACTCTTGCTCGGATTTTTGTTGATAATATCGTGAAATTGCATGGCATTCCCTCGGATGTGGTTTCTGATAGGGCAAAGCAGTTTATCTCCAGGTTTTGTAGGGCGTTCTGCTCTCGGCTTGGCATTCAACTTTTGTTCTCTTCGGCTTTTCATCCGCAGTCGAATGGGCAGACAGAGTGTACTAATCAAAACCTGCAAACCTACTTGAGGTGCTTTGTGGCTGAGAATCAGGAGGACTGGTCCTCATTCTTGTTCCTAGCAGAGTTTGCTTTGAATAACCGTAGGCAGGGGTCCACGGGTAAGTCACCATTTTTTGGCGCATACGGTTTTCATCCTCAGTTTGGTACCTTTTCTAGGACTAGTTCCTCTGGGATGCCAGAGGAGGAGAGATTTTCTTCTGCCTTGTCTTCTATCTGGTGGAGAATCCAGGTGAATTTGAAGAATTTGGGTGAGAGGTATAAGCGAATGGCTGACAAGAGACGTATGACTGGTCCGGACCTGTGAGTGGGTGATCTGGTGTGTTTATCTACTAAAAATATTAAACTGAGAGTACCATCTTGGAAACTGGGTCCAAAATTTATTGGACCTTACAAAATATCTGCGTTGGTCAATCCAGTAGCGATTCATCTGGATCTTCCGCAGACTTGGAGGATCCATGATGTGTTCCACAAGTCTTTACTAAAGAAACAAGTGAAACCGGTGGAACCATCGCCATTGCCTCCTCCCCCTGTTCTGGTTGATGGAAATTTAGAGTTCGAGATCTCCAGGGTTCTCGACTCAAGAGTTCTTCGGGGTTCCCTTTAGTATCTGGTACATTGGAGGGGATACGGCCCTGAGGAGAGGATGTGAGTTCCGGCTGTGGCTGTTAGTGCCAGCCGACTGGTGAGGGCTTTTCACAGATCCCACCCGGATAAAGTTGGAGCGGGGTGTCCCATAGAAGATGGGGTGCTGTCATGCCCCGCTCAGGCTATGTGCGGAGGTCTGCCAGGTTAGCAGCACGTGTGTAGCCTTTTTGTTTTGGAATTAAGCTATATCCACCTCCCTTCAGGTGTACTGGGTCGGGTCGTTGGCTTGAGTTTAAATTACGCCCACTCCCAGTGTCCTGTGTGGGTTATAGCTTCTGTCTGGCTCAGAGGAAGGAAGGAAGGATTTGCTATTCTGCTCAGTAAAGATAAGTTGGTTTTGTTTTCTTGTGGTTGTCTGTCTAGGCTGTTAGAGAGACGCCTGCCCCCTCCAGGTCCTGAGGGTGCAGACTGCCTCTTTCCCCCTTTCACCATCTTAGGGATTCTAGGGAATCTTCAGCCTAGGCACGAGGACACGTTTTTCCCCACCTTCAGGGTCTGAACGTGGGCATAGAAGTCTAGGGAGAGCTGGTAGGGATTTGTCAGGAGGTGACCTCTATCCCCAGCTTCTTGCCTAGACACTTGTTTGTTTATATCCTGTGTATCTTGTATCCTGTCTGCCGTGACATTTACAATATACTTATATTTGTTCCACTGTAGCACATATCCAGTTTAGATTAACTTATTTTAGCTGACCTCTGCCCCCTTTAAGCTCCTGTAGTCCCCAGTCATTCCGCTGCATGTCCCTGAGGAGGCGGAGCTCAGGGTGGAAGTGCTTGTGGCTGTAGATGCATAAAGTCACAGTGGCTTTTCTTACACAATTGCTCCCTAGGGCCAGCGCATTAAAAGAAGGGCACACCTTTTAGAACTCTCCCTAATGGTAGTTTAGGGTGCCATTGGTGTCAACATTTGTATGGGTACAAGGCAGAGTGTGTAGGGTGTGCAATGGCTGACTTATGGATGTAGGAGTCATTTACCAGGCCAGATTTAATAGAATAAACATCTCTCTTTACTGTAGTGCAAAATAATGGTTGTAGTAATCAAGCAGTCTCAAAACATGGTTCCAACCATGCACAGTGCTAATCTTCCCCCAGGTGGTATTGTATGGTTATAGGTCAGCTTTAAATTCAATGTACCCCTTCATTCATCATCTGTAGAATCTGAGGCTGAAAATAATATGACACCTTCCTCTGTAGAATCTGAGGCTGACAATAAGATAGTATATTTGCTAATATAACTGTAATATGGTACTGCGGCGTACAGATGTATGGAGACGATCAACCAGGTTGTGTCTAAGTGTAGAGGATGTCTTAGCAGTATTCCACTCACAACAGTAATGTATATAGCTTTTATTAGCAGCATACCTCTGTTTTCTCGGCCGTTACAGATTCTGGAATTTTTTTTCCTCCCCCTTTTTCAGTGTAAAGATAGTTATCACTTGGTAGATCATGCAGAGATGGTTAATGTCTGTAGCTTGAGGTCTAGTGCTGAGGAGTGAGGAAAACCACCTCTCACTTTATCTGCAAACTTTAAACTCCTCTAGACTAAACCGAACTAGAGGAGAAGCTAACAGTCCATGCCTCAGCTTCCCTTGGGGCCATGTCAGAGTTTGTTAACACCTTTACTTGTTTTGGGATTGCCCCCTTTTCGATGGTTATTGGGGAGCAATACAATAATTTATTGTGCGGCGACTGCAGGTGGAGCTCCCTCGCCAGCCTCAGCTATGGATCCTTGGGGATCTTTTTGCTCTAAATTGCCAGAAGCCAGAGCAGTGCCTTTTGACTAGGGTGATGTTTGTGGCCCGTCTCCTGATCTCCAGGTTCTGGTTTGCTGCTACCCCTCCTCACATTAACCAGTGGCTGAAATTATTCAATAAAATCTGGGATTATGAGGCCATTCTGTATAGCCGGAGAGGTTCATATGATAAATGGCTCAGGATTTGGGCAGCATGGAATGGGTGAAAGAACAATTGAAAAGTCTTAGGTTCATCTATTTTTTTATATTATTTATTTTTATTTTTTTCTCTCCACGATATGGCGGCACTTTGGGGGGGAGGGAAGCGGGTAGTTGGGAATGTATGTATTCTGTTGTTTTTAAATTTGTAAGTGCTGGTTAAGATGAATAAAGAAAAATATTATAAAAAATAAATAAAAAATAACTCCCATATATAACCATACTGGGAATACTAAGCATTCAGACCAAATTATATTTTGAGTAATTCACTCATTACTAGGGATGAGCGAACTCGAACTGTATAGTTCGGGTTCGTACCGAATTTTGGGGTGTCCGTGACACGGACCCGAACCCGGACATTTTCGTAAAAGTCCGGGTTCGGGTTCGGTGTTCGTCGCTTTCTTCGCGCTTTTGTGACGCTTTCTTGGCGCTTTTTGAAAGGCTGCAAAGCAGCCAATCAACAAGCGTCATACTACTTGCCCCAAGAGGCCATCACAGCCATGCCTACTATTGGCAGGGCTGTGATTGGCCAGAGCACCATGTGACCCAGCCTCTATTTAAGCTGGAGTCACATAGCGCCGCCCGTCACTCTGCTCTGATTAGCGTAGGGAGAGGTTGCGGCTGCGACAGTAGGGCGAGATTAGGCAGATTAACTCCTCCAAAGGACTTGATTAACTGATCGATCTGCAGCTGTGGATCATTGAGCTGCTGATCCTCAATTGCTCACTGTTTTTAGGCTGCCCAGACCGTTTGTCAGTCACATTTTTCTGGGGTGATCGGCGGCCATTTTGTGTCTTGTGGTGCGCCAGCACAAGCTGCGACCAAGTGCATTTAACCCTCAATGGTGTGGTTGTTTTTTGGCTAAAGCCTACATCAGGGTGAAGCTGTCACACCAAGTGCATTTAACCAGCAATAGTCTGTTCATTTTTTGGCCATATACAAAATCAGGGGCAAGCTGCGCCTGTCACCAAGTGCATTTAACCCTCAATGGTGTGGTTGTTTTTTGGCTAAAGCCTACATCAGGGTGAAGCTGTCACACCAAGTGCATTTAACCAGCAATAGTCTGTTCATTTTTTGGCCATATACAAAATCAGGGGCAAGCTGCGCCTGTCACCAAGTGCATTTAACCCTCAATGGTGTGGTTGTTTTTTGGCTAAAGCCTACATCAGGGTGAAGCTGTCACACCAAGTGCATTTAACCAGCAATAGTCTGTTCATTTTTTGGCCATATACAAAATCAGGGGCAAGCTGCGCCTGTCACCAAGTGCATTTAACCCTCAATGGTGTGGTTGTTTTTTGGCTAAAGACTACATCAGGGTGAAGCTGTCACACCAAGTGCATTTAACCAGCAATAGTCTGTTCATTTTTTGGCCATATACAAAATCAGGGGCAAGCTGCGCCTGTCACCAAGTGCATTTAACCCTCAATGGTGTGGTTGTTTTCTGGCTAAAGCCTACATCAGGGTGAAGCTGTCACACCAAGTGCATTTAACCAGCAATAGTCTGTTTATTTTTTGGCCATATACTACATCAGGGGCAAGCTGCGCCCGTCACCAAGTGCATTTAACCCTCAGTAGTGTGGTTGGTCAAGCTGTGACACCAAGTGCATTTAACCAGCAATAGTCTGTTCATTTTTTGGCCATATACTACATCAGGGGCAAGCTGCGCCCGTCACCAAGTGCATTTAACCAGCAATAGTGTGGTTATTTTTTGGCCATATCCCAGTCTAATTCTGTCACTAAATCCATACCGGTCACCCAGCGCCTAAATACTAGGCCTCAAATTTATATCCCGCTAAATCTCTCGTTACCGCTGTCCTGTTGTAGCTGGGAAAGTTATTTAGTGTCCGTCAAAGCACATTTTTTGTTCTGGGTTGAAGTACAATTCCCAATTTAGCAATTTCATAATTTAGTGGTTTCTGCTATATCAGAGCTATTTGAAATCTATCCCTAAAAGGGTATATAATATTCAAGGTGCACATTGGGTCATTCAGAATAACTTCACACACACCCGCTACTGTGTATTTTCAAGTCTAATTCTGTCACTAAACCCATACCTGTCACCCAGCGCCTAAATACTAGGCCTCAAATTTATATCCTGCTAAATCTCTCGTTACCGCTGTCCTGTTGTAGCTGGGAAAGTTATTTAGTGTCCGTCAAAGCACATTTTTTGTTCTGGGTTGAAGTACAATTCCCAATTTAGCAATTTCATAATTTAGTGGTTTCTGCTATATCAGAGCTATTTGAAATCTATCCCTAAAAGGGTATATAATATTCAAGGTGCACATTGGGTCATTCAGAATAACTTCACACACACCCGCTACTGTGTATTTTCAAGTCTAATTCTGTCACTAAACCCATACCTGTCACCCAGCGCCTAAATACTAGGCCTCAAATTTATATCCTGCTAAATCTCTCGTTACCGCTGTCCTGTTGTAGCTGGGAAAGTTATTTAGTGTCCGTCAAAGCACATTTTTTGTTCTGGGTTGAAATACAATTCCCAATTTAGCAATTTCATAATTTAGTGGTTTCTGCTATATCAGAGCTATTTGAAATCTATCCCTAAAAGGGTAGATCATATTGAAGGTGCACATAGGGTCATTCAGAATAACTTCACACACACCCGCTACTGTGTATTTCCAAGTCTAATTCTGTAACTAAACCCATACCTGTCACCCAGCGCCTAAATACTAGGCCTCAAATTTATATCCCGCTAAATCTCTCGTTACCGCTGTCCTGTTGTAGCTGGGAAAGTTATTTAGTGTCCGTCAAAGCACATTTTTTGTTCTGGGTTGAAGTACAATTCCCAATTTAGCAATTTCATAATTTAGTGGTTTCTGCTATATCAGAGCTATTTGAAATCTATCCCTAAAAGGGTATATAATATTCAAGGTGCACATTGGGTCATTCAGAATAACTTCACACACACCCGCTACTGTGTATTTCCAAGTCTAATTCTGTCACTAAACCCATACCTGTCACCCAGCGCCTAAATACTAGGCCTCAAATTTATATCCTGCTAAATCTCTCGTTACCGCTGTACTGTTGTTGCTTGGAAAGATATTTAGTGTCCGTCAAAGCACATTTTTTGTTCTGGGTTGAAGTACAATTCCCAATTTAGCAATTTCATAATTTAGTGGTTTCTGCTATATCAGAGCTATTTGAAATCTATCCCTAAAAGGGTATATAATATTCAAGGTGCACATTGGGTCATTCAGAATAACTTCACACACACCCGCTACTGTGTATTTTCAAGTCTAATTCTGTCACTAAACCCATACCTGTCACCCAGCGCCTAAATACTAGGCCTCAAATTTATATCCTGCTAAATCTCTCGTTACCGCTGTCCTGTTGTAGCTGGGAAAGTTATTTAGTGTCCGTCAAAGCACATTTTTTCTTCTGGGTTGAAATACAATTCCCAATTTAGCAATTTCATAATTTAGTGGTTTCTGCTATATCAGAGCTATTTGAAATCTATCCCTAAAAGGGTAGATCATATTGAAGGTGCACATAGGGTCATTCAGAATAACTTCACACACACCCGCTACTGTGTATTTCCAAGTCTAATTCTGTCACTAAACCCATACCTGTCACCCAGCGCCTAAATACTAGGCCTCAAATTTATATCCTGCTAAATCTCTCGTTACCGCTGTACTGTTGTTGCTGGGCAAGATATTTAGTGTCCGTCAAAGCACATTTTTTGTTCTGGGTTGAAATACAATTCCCAATTTAGCAATTTCATAATTTAGTGGTTTCTGCTATATCAGAGCTATTTGAAATCTATCCCTAAAAGGGTATATAATATTCAAGGTGCACATTGGGTCATTCAGAATAACTTCACACACACCCGCTACTGTGTATTTCCAAGTCTAATTCTGGCACTAAACCCATACCTGTCACCCAGCGCCTAAATACTAGGCCTCAAATTTATATCCCGCTAAATCTGTCCTTAGTGCTGTAGCTGGGCGAGTTATTTAGTGTCCGTTCAAGCACATTTCTTGTTCTGGGTTGAAATACAATTCCCAATTTAGCAATTTCATAATTTAGTGGTTTCTGCTATATCAGAGCTATTTGAAATCTATCCCTAAAAGGGTATATAATATTCAAGGTGCACATTGGGTCATTCAGAATAACTTCACACACACCCGCTACTGTGTATTTCCAAGTCTAATTCTGGCACTAAACCCATACCTGTCACCCAGCGCCTAAATACTAGGCCTCAAATTTATATCCCGCTAAATCTGTCCCTAGTGCTGTAGCTGGGCGAGTTATTTAGTGTCCGTTCAAGCACATTTCTTGTTCTGGGTTGAAATACAATTCCCAATTTAGCAATTTCATAATTTAGTGGTTTCTGCTATATCAGAGCTATTTGAAATCTATCCCTAAAAGGGTATATAATATTCAAGGTGCACATAGGGTCATTCAGAATAACTTCACACACCCGCTACTGTGCATTTCCAAATCTAATTCTGTCACTAAACCCATACCTGTCACCCAGCGCCTAAATACTAGGCCTCAAATTTATATCCCGCTAAATCTCTCGTTACCGCTGTCCTGTTGTGGCTGGGAAAGTTATTTAGTGTCCGTCAAAGCACATTTTTTGTTCTGGGTTGAAATACAATTCCCAATTTAGCAATTTCATAATTTAGTCGTTTCTGCTATATCAGAGCTATTTGAAATCTATCCCTAAAAGGGTAGATCATATTGAAGGTGCACATAGGGTCATTCAGAATAACTTCACACACACGCTTCTGTGCATTTCCAAGTCTAATTCTGTCACTAAATCCATACCGGTCACCCAGCGCCTAAATACTAGGCCTCAAATTTATATCCCGCTGAATTTGAATACAATACATTGGGCCAAATAATATATTTGTTGTTGTGGTGAACCATAACAATGAGAAAAACATCTAGTAAGGGACGCGGACGTGGACATGGTCGTGGTGGTGTTAGTGGACCCTCTGGTGCTGGGAGAGGACGTGGCCATTCTGCCACATCCACACGTCCTAGTGTACCAACTACCTCAGGTCCCAGTAGCCGCCAGAATTTACAGCGATATATGGTGGGGCCCAATGCCGTTCTAAGGATGGTAAGGCCTGAGCAGGTACAGGCATTAGTCAATTGGGTGGCCGACAGTGGATCCAGCACGTTCACATTATCTCCCACCCAGTCTTCTGCAGAAAGCGCACAGATGGCGCCTGAAAACCAACCCCATCAGTCTGTCACATCACCCCCATGCATACCAGGGAAACTGTCTCAGCCTCAAGTTATGCAGCAGTCTCTTATGCTGTTTGAAGACTCCGCTGGCAGGGTTTCCCAAGGGCATCCACCTAGCCCTTCCCCAGCGGTGAAAGACATAGAATGCACTGACGCACAACCACTTATGTTTCCTGATGATGAGGACATGGGAATACCACCTCAGCATGTCTCTGATGATGACGAAACACAGGTGCCAACTGCTGCGTCTTTCTGCAGTGTGCAGACTGAACAGGAGGTCAGGGATCAAGACTGGGTGGAAGACGATGCAGGGGACGATGAGGTCCTAGACCCCACATGGAATGAAGGTCGTGCCACTGACTTTCACAGTTCGGAGGAAGAGGCAGTGGTGAGACCGAGCCAACAGCGTAGCAAAAGAGGGAGCAGTGGGCAAAAGCAGAACACCCGCCGCCAAGAGACTCCGCCTGCTACTGACCGCCGCCATCTGGGACCGAGCACCCCAAAGGCAGCTTCAAGGAGTTCCCTGGCATGGCACTTCTTCAAACAATGTGCTGACGACAAGACCCGAGTGGTTTGCACGCTGTGCCATCAGAGCCTGAAGCGAGGCATTAACGTTCTGAACCTGAGCACAACCTGCATGACCAGGCACCTGCATGCAAAGCATGAACTGCAGTGGAGTAAACACCTTAAAACCAAGGAAGTCACTCAGGCTCCCCCTGCTACCTCTTCTGCTGCTGCCGCCTCGGCCTATTCTGCTGCTGCCGCCTCGGCCTCTTCCTCCGCCTCTGGAGGAACGTTGGCACCTGCCGCCCAGCAAACAGGGGATGTACCACCAACACCACCACCACCACCTCCGTCACCAAGCGTCTCAACCATGTCACACGCCAGCGTTCAGCTCTCCATCTCACAAACATTTGATAGAAAGCGTAAATTCCCACCTAGCCACCCTCGATCCCTGGCCCTGAATGCCAGCATTTCTAAACTACTGGCCTATGAAATGCTGTCATTTAGGCTGGTGGACACAGACAGCTTCAAACAGCTCATGTCGCTTGCTGTCCCACAGTATGTTGTTCCCAGCCGGCACTACTTCTCCAAGAGAGCCGTGCCTTCCCTGCACAACCAAGTATCCGATAAAATCAAGTGTGCACTGCGCAACGCCATCTGTAGCAAGGTCCACCTAACCACAGATACGTGGACCAGTAAGCACGGCCAGGGACGCTATATCTCCCTAACTGCACACTGGGTAAATGTAGTGGCAGCTGGGCCCCAGGCGGAGAGCTGTTTGGCGCACGTCCTTCCGCCGCCAAGGATCGCAGGGCAACATTCTTTGCCTCCTGTTGCCACCTCCTCCTTCTCGGCTTCCTCCTCCTCTTCTTCCACCTGCTCATCCAGTCAGCCACACACCTTCACCACCAACTTCAGCACAGCCCGGGGTAAACGTCAGCAGGCCATTCTGAAACTCATATGTTTGGGGGACAGGCCCCACACCGCACAGGAGTTGTGGCGGGGTATTGAACAACAGACCGACGAGTGGTTGCTGCCGGTGAGCCTCAAGCCCGGCCTGGTGGTGTGTGATAATGGGCGAAATCTCGTTGCAGCTCTGGGACTAGCCAATTTGACGCACATCCCTTGCTTGGCGCATGTGCTGAATTTGGTGGTGCAGAAGTTCATTCACAACTACCCCGACATGTCAGAGCTGCTGCATAAAGTGCGGGCCGTCTGTTCGCGCTTCCGGCGTTCACATCCTGCCGCTGCTCGCCTGTCTGCGCTACAGCGTAACTTCGGCCTTCCCGCTCACCGCCTCATATGCGACGTGCCCACCAGGTGGAACTCCACCTTGCACATGCTGGACAGACTGTGCGAGCAGCAGCAGGCCATAGTGGAGTTTCAGCTGCAGCACGCACGGGTCAGTCGCACTACAGAACAGCACCACTTCACCACCAATGACTGGGCCTCCATGCGAGACCTGTGTGCCCTGTTGCGCTGTTTCGAGTACTCCACCAACATGGCCAGTGGCGATGACACCGTTATCAGCGTTACAATACCACTTCTATGTCTCCTTGAGAAAACACTTAGGGCGATGATGGAAGAGGAGGTGGCCCAGGAGGAGGAGGAGGAGGAGGAGGAAGAGGGGTCATTTTTAGCACTTTCAGGCCAGTCTCTTCGAAGTGACTCAGAGGGAGGTTTTTGGCAACAGCAGAGGCCAGGTACAAATGTGGCCAGCCAGGGCCCACTACTGGAGGACGAGGATGAGGAGGAGGTGGAGGAGGATGAGGATGAAGCATGGTCACAGCGGGGTGGCACCCAACGCAGCTCGGGTCCATCACTGGTGCGTGGCTGGGGGGAAAGGCAGGACGATGACGATACGCCTCCCACAGAGGACAGCTTGTCCTTACCCCTGGGCAGCCTGGCACACATGAGCGACTACATGCTGCAGTGCCTGCGCAACGACAGCAGAGTTGCCCACATTTTAACCTGTGCGGACTACTGGGTTGCCACCCTGCTGGATCCACGCTACAAAGACAATGTGCCCACCTTACTTCCTGCACTGGAGCGTGATAGGAAGATGCGCGAGTACAAGCGCACGTTGGTAGACGCGCTACTGAGAGCATTCCCAAATGTCACAGGGGAACAAGTGGAAGCCCAAGGCCAAGGCAGAGGAGGAGCAAGAGGTCGCCAAGGCAGCTGTGTCACGGCCAGCTCCTCTGAGGGCAGGGTTAGCATGGCAGAGATGTGGAAAACTTTTGTCAACACGCCACAGCTAACTGCACCACCACCTGATACGCAACGTGTTAGCAGGAGGCAACATTTCACTAACATGGTGGAACAGTACGTGTGCACACCCCTCCACGTACTGACTGATGGTTCGGCCCCATTCAACTTCTGGGTCTCTAAATTGTCCACGTGGCCAGAGCTAGCCTTTTATGCCTTGGAGGTGCTGGCCTGCCCGGCAGCCAGCGTTTTGTCTGAACGTGTATTCAGCACGGCAGGGGGCGTCATTACAGACAAACGCAGCCGCCTGTCTACAGCCAATGTGGACAAGCTGACGTTCATAAAAATGAACCAGGCATGGATCCCACAGGACCTGTCCGTCCCTTGTCCAGATTAGACATTAACTACCTCCCCATAACCATATATTATTGGACTCCAGGGCACTTCCTCATTCAATCCTATTTTTATTTTCATTTTACCATTATATTGCAAGGCTACCCAAAGTTGAATGAACCTCTCCTCTGCCTGTGTGCTAGGCCTAAATATATGCCAATGGATTGTTGCAGTGGTGGCTGACGTGAAGCCTCATTCTCTGCTATGACATGCAGACTGATTCTCTGGTGACATGAAGCCAGATTGTCTGTTACGGGACCTCTCTCCTCTGCCTGGGTGCTGGGCCTGAATTTATGACAATGGACTGTTGCAGTGGTGGGTGACGTGAAGCCTGATTCTCTGCTATGACATGCAGACTGATTCTCTGGTGACATGAAGCCAGATCCTCTGTTACGGGACCTCTCTCCTCTGCCTGGGTGCTGGGCCTAAATTTATGAAAATGGACTGTTGCAGTGGTGGGTGACGTGAAGCCTCATTCTCTGCTATGACATGCAGACTGATTCTCTGCTGACATGAAGCCAGATCGTCTGTTACGGGACCTCTCTCCTCTGCCTGGGTGCTGGGCCTAAATTTATGAAAATGGACTCTTACAGTGGTGGGTGACGTGAAGCCTGATTCTCTGCTATGACATGAAGACTGATTCTCTGCTGACATGAAGCCAGATCCTCTGTTACGGGACCTCTCTCCTCTGCCTGGGTGCTGGGCCTAAATATCTGACAATGGACTGTTGCATTGGTGGCTGACGTGAAGCCTGATTCTCTGCTATGATATGAAGACTGATTCTCTGCTGACATGAAGCCAGATTGTCTGTTACGGGACCTCTCTCCTCTGCCTGTGTGCTAGGCCTAAATATATGCCAATGGATTGTTGCAGTGGTGGCTGACGTGAAGCCTGATTCTCTGCTATGACATGCAGACTGATTCTCTGGTGACATGAAGCCAGATCCTCTGTTACGGGACCTCTCTCCTCTGCCTGGGTGCTGGGCCTAAATTTATGAAAATGGACTGTTGCAGTGGTGGGTGACGTGAAGCCTGATTCTCTGCTATGACATGCAGACTGATTCTCTGGTGACATGAAGCCAGATCCTCTGTTACGGGACCTCTCTCCTCTGCCTGGGTGCTGGGCCTAAATTTATGAAAATGGACTGTTGCAGTGGTGGGTGACGTGAAGCCTCATTCTCTGCTATGACATGCAGACTGATTCTCTGCTGACATGAAGCCAGATTGTCTGTTACGGGACCTCTCTCCTCTGCCTGGGTGCTGGGCCTGAATTTATGACAATGGACTGTTGCAGTGGTGGCTGACGTGAAGCCTGATTCTCTGCTATGATATGAAGACTGATTCTCTGCTGACATGAAGCCAGATTGTCTGTTACGGGACCTCTCTCCTCTGCCTGGGTGCCGGGGCCTAAATATCTGAGAATGGACTGTTCCAGTGGTGGGTAACGGGAAGCCAGATTCTCTGCTATGATATGAAGACTGATTCTCTGCTGACATGAAGCCAGATTGTCTGTTACGGGACCTCTCTCCTCTGCCTGGGTGCTGGGCCTAAATTTATGAAAATGGACTATTACAGTGGTGGGTGACGTGAAGCCTGATTCTCTGCTATGACATGAAGACTGATTCTCTGCTGACATGAAGCCAGATTGTCTGTTACGGGACCTCTCTCCTCTGCCTGGGTGCCGGGGCCTAAATATCTGAGAATGGACTGTTCCAGTGGTGGGTGACGGGAAGCCAGATTCTCTGCTATGGAACCTCTCTCCAATTGATTTTGGTTAATTTTTATTTATTTAATTTTTATTTTAATTAATTTCCCTATCCACATTTGTTTGCAGGGGATTTACCTACATGTTGCTGCCTTTTGCAGCCCTCTAGCCCTTTCCTGGGCTGTTTTACAGCCGTTTTAGTGCCGAAAAGTTCGGGTCCCCATTGACTTCAATGGGGTTCGGGTTCGGGACGAAGTTCGGATCGGGTTCGGATCCCGAACCCGAACATTTCCGGGATGTTCGGCCGAACTTCTCGAACCCGAACATCCAGGTGTTCGCTCAACTCTACTCATTACTAGTAGGGACCAAATCATTACATTGAAAGTTAGATATGAAAAATATACATAGGTCTAATGATGAAGTTTATGTAAATGCATGCAAATTTCATCGGGTTTGTTAGTAAGATTGTTTAGAAATCCAGAAATACATTTTTACATAATCAGAAGACTTTTATCAATTTCAGGGGGGAAATTTATTAAGACCGGCAATTTCAACATTGGTCTTAAGTCCCTCTGTGCTGCCGAAGGAAACACCAAAATTATGTAGAGGTGCTGGCCTCTACATAAGTTTGGTACTTCCTTCATCAGGCCATGCAACAGACTTAGCTGTACACCAGCCCCCTTGCTGGTGTAGATTTAAGCCATCTTCCATGCCAAAAACCAGCATGGAAAATGAAAAATGAGTCTGGCCTGCTGGACAGCCCGCTTCCCCTCCCACACTATGCCCCATTTTCTGACCACTTAAAAAAACTGGCGTGAGCGGGGAAAAGTCACAGATTTTGCCACAAAAATGACATAAAACAAAATGTCAAAGGTAAACTTGTAAAGGCGACATAATCAATACCACTACCTCCTTACTTCACGATTATTATTGTTAGTAGAAGTCAAATCATCTATGACATCCAGTTTTCCACGTGTTGAAAAAATTCTATGACTTTTCCATTGGCAAACATCTTTACAATTTGTAAATTTTAGCTGATGTGAAGAGAAACCAAATTTGTTCACTATTGGAACCAATAACAAAATCAACTTCAAATATCTGGACCGTAAAATCTGATCCAATTTAAGATCTCTTCACAATAACAATTCATGCTTTTCTTCAGGGGTCCTGCTATTTCTTGGACATCAAGAAAAGTAAAGGAAACTTGAGAGATACCATTATAAGTCAGTACGATCTGTTCTGATTTCCCCAGTTCCCCAGATATGCCATAACTGTCATGGGTCCATTCTGAACAGAAGACATGGTGTAAACTGAACCTACTAAAGGTATTAAAGGGGTTGCATGAAAGAGAGAACAAAGAAAGAGGCAGCACCTTATTTGTAAAATAGTCAGGATCAGGATGTATGCTGAGTGGGTGCACTGTATTTACTGCCCTTACTTCTACATGTTGTGACTATCACAACAACTTTAAAGGGCTTCTGTCACTCCACTAAACTAATTTTTTATTTTTTTTGTATCCCTACAATCCTTATGCTGCGATTTCTCAATATATATGGCTATTACACTGTTTGGTTCAGTAGTTCTATGAAAAAAACTGACTTTTATATTATGCAAATTACCTCTCTAGCAGCAGGTAGGGCGGCTACCTGCTGCTAGCAGCCGCATCCTCCATTCATAATGACGCCCCCTCCTCATATTGATTGACAGGGCCAGCGGAGGCGCTCGTCCTCTGACTGGCCCTGTCTACGTTTTAAATCTCGCGCCGGTCTTCAGTTGGCGCAGGCGCACTCAGAGGAGGACGCTCGCTCGGCCGCTCGATCCTCAGTGCGCCTGCGCCGATGACGTCACATGTACACCCGGCGCTCTGAGGATGGAGCGGCCAAGCGAGCGTCCTCCTCTGAGTGCGCCTGCACCAACTGAAGACCGGCGCAAGATTTAAAACGTAGACAGGGTCAGTCAGAGGACGAGCGCATCCGCTGGCCCTGTCAATCAACATGAGGAGGGGGCGTCATTATAAATGGAGGATGCGGCTGCTAGCAGCAGGTAGCCGCCCTACCTGCTGCTAGAGAGGTAATTTGCATAATATAAAAGTCAGTTTTTTGATAGAACTACTGAACCAAACAGTATAATAGCCATATATATTGAGAAATCGCAGCATAAGGATTGTAGGGAGACCAAAAAAAAAAAATGAGTTAAGTGGAGTGACAGAAGCCCTTTAAAGCCTGCAAATATAAGTGTGCATGACGAAGAGGGTTTCCATACTCGAAATGTGTTCATAATAAAGAAACAACATTTTATAGGTACCTGTCTAAGAAGTCCTCTGAGGAAACTGTTGGGAATTTGGGTCTGTTTCTTCTGTTATTTTTCTATTAAAGGGGTTGCCAACTTAATGATTATTTTTTACAAATATACTGCAAATAGAGATGAGTGAATCAAACTCAAACTGATTTACTTTGATCCGAATTTCAGGAAATATTTGATTTTCCATGAAGCCAAATTTCCTCACGCTTCATGGTAAAGAATCTATTTTTCCTGAAATGGTGGTGAGAAAAAATACATACTCACCTTGTTGTGGCCATCTTGATTGAAATAAAATGAGTGAAATCTCGTGTGTGGTGACGTGTGACAATCACCAAGCTGGCCAGACGCGGTGATGTCATCAGTTATGGATAAGGTGAGTCACGTCATCATGCTGGCTGGATGTGGTGACGTCATCAGTGATGGATAAGATGAGTGTGTTTGATTTCTTTTTTTTAACCCTCATTAACCTTTGAAAGTCTTCAATTTTAATGTCAGATACCGCTACCAGAAATTAACGTGGCATCTGAGGGGTTCAATTACATTGGGCGTCGCAACCGCCACTCCCCATCATTGCACTCGCTACATACAAAGGAGTGTTATTCGTGACTATGTAATCTGTAAAATTTGGCAAAGCAGCCGAATCGAAATTTTAATAACTTCACTCATCACTAACTACAAACCACATTATCAGCCACTTGAATGATAATGCGTACTATTCATACATTCATCAAGTACTTTTCACAAAATGAACTACTTGAATTGTTCAAGGGAGGCTCTGAAATGGGCTCAATGAAATGCTGTTAATTGATGATGTTCATCGATAGTTCTGCAGTTTAGACTTACACAATCTATTGCATTATTTACAGATCTTTTACAGATCTGCAAGGAGCAATGACTTGACATTTACTATTGACAGTTCTATAGCAATCAAGGTGATTGACATGACAGATCAATACAGTAATGAAAGCATGTGTGGTTTGGGAGACAGGGCTAGAATTACATTCTCTTGTAATATGTTTAGCTACTTTCTTGAGCCAATTTTCTTCCTGTTCACTGTGTTCTTTTATGCTGCCTACTTTGCATTAATATTGATATTGTTTTCTTAGTATATAATACTGGTTTTTCACATCTTATGGCGAGCTTAAACATATACAAAACAAAGCAGTCTGGTTAAATAAAAGGACATCTATGATAGTACTGTCTGCTAAGTACTGTCTGCTAAAACATTACTTACATGATATAAGCATCTGCAATGTTGGATAAACTCAGAGAATTCCAACAGCTATATTTTAGCATGGTACCATTTTTATAGTATAATTAGAGATGAGTGAATTATTTGAAAAATTTAAATAAAATTTGCCTTATCATGAAGCACATTTCTTTGTAAGTAGTGGATGCAATGACAGGGAGCTGTTGCACCACCCCCGTCATTGTACCCCTCAGATGTTGCGTTCATACATGATCGCAACATCTCATATACGGTACATAACACAGTGTAAAACAAAAAAATTCAAACTTACTTGATCCAGTTGCTCGCAACGGGCTGGTGATGTCATACATGACTGCGCACAGGATTTTGTCTGAGATCTTCAAGCAAGATGGTGGCACTCAGAGCATGTATGATTTTTATTTTTTATTTTTTTTGCGCTATTTCAGGTTATATCAATTTGCTACCAGGAAGCACAAGGAAATTCAGCTTTGCGGCAAATCAAATTTATCCTGAAATCCGAGAACTTCGATTTACTGAACACTATATATAATTGTTCGGCTGCATATTATTTATTATGTCTATAATTTATACATAGCTTATAATTTCTAATGCTGCAAAGAAACTTCTTTTTATTTAATACATTGCTGTTTTATTTTAGCTAATGTGGCTGCCAAGTTTTGTTTTAGCTATTTTGTTTATGGTTGAAACTTCATTTTTGTGCACATTCAGGGTGTACATATGTCCTGAAAGGCTCCTAATGATACTCCGAACATGCCTATAAGATCGCGATAGACCCTTTTTTGGCCCCTTTATTCCGCTGATTGGAAGGGTTTGGACCCAAACCTAATTTCATTACTCTTAGTTATGCCCCACACAACTGCGGTCTTGATTCCCCCCTGTGCAGATGGATTTTTGTAGAGGTACAGGTCCCTCATAGATTTCTCGCCGCCCTTACCATTCCTCCTATTTTTGCAACTTCTTCAAAGTGGTATAAAGAAGGAAAAGCCGCAGATTTTACCGCAAAAATGGTATGCAACAAAATCTGCGACTTTAATATGCCACTTTAATAAATGTCCCCCAAAAAGTCTAAAACAAAAAAACACTTTTAATGCATTCATACACACAATTTTTGCTGCAATTTATATGGAACATGTTGCTTAGTAAATGTCGTTCAATTGAAACATCTCTGCCAGAAGAGAACAATCCTGAATAATAATTTTTATTTATACAGCACCAACACATTCTGACACACTCACATCTCAGGCGGTACTTGTACAAACAAATCCGATCAATGATACAGCATATCGTTCGGTGCTCATAAAGTTCTGTTTACGTTCTGCAATCTTCGGAAGTATGGGGGTGATCCATGGTCCCCATATGTTTCTAATTTGTCGGCAGTACATCCCATGCTTACAGTATATCAGGCGCTGCTGACCATGATTTGTGGTGCCCATCAATAACAAATTAGTGGAATCCAGCCCTCCGCTTAGCTGCTAATTAGCTGTTTGAAGGAACTTTGATGTGCCTGCGAGCATGGCAGCTTCTTCAAAGTTTACTTTGGTCTGCACACTAGAATGTTGTATACTTAGTAACGGCTGTTGCACTACAGTACACAGAACAGTCACTAGTAAACACGTGCCATTCCTGTGTACAGACTCAAGTAACATTGAACAGGCTGCAGCATTCCCCAAGCCGCTGCACTTCCAAAAAGATGATCAGCAATGCTGTCAATCAACAGGCCATCAATATTGTGCACATCCTCTTTAAATCAACCCACACTGGGTGCCAGGTCTTTTAGGGTGCGGCCACACAATCAGGTTTCCTGATTCATATTTGGAAGCCAAAACCAGGAGTGAATTTTAAAAGAGATGAGAAGTAATATCTGTCCTTTATACTTTCTCACCTTTTATCATTCACTCCTGATTTTGGCTTCCAAAACTGCAAGCAGAAAGCTGATCGTGTGGCCATACCCTAAAAAAGAAAAAAAATCTACAATCTGCAATTGCTTATCTGAATAAATGATGCTTTTGGGTAAGTGGACAGATCTTATGCATGATTCATGCTCTATTATATATACCGTTCATTTTTGAAATTCCTAATTTTTGAGATTCAGGGACATGAATGGAGCAAGAAGGTCTTGACTATGTTCACATCACATTCTTTCAGTATACAGTATTCTCCAGGACAAACTTCATGACATATATAACAGGCTGTTTATACACATTAAAGGGCAAAAAATGCTATAACAGCGTCCATTTGACGTAGATGTGGTCTGTATGTGTCAGTATAATTTTTTTTTAAAGACTGTATTGAATAGTGTTGCCAAATTAAAGTGCAATTACAAGGAGCCTATACCTTGAAAATAGTATGCACAGAGACTTAAGATAAATACAATAAAGTCATGTCTCCGCAACCAAAGATATCATAAACTTATGTCTGTGAATAATTCAAAAATAAATATAAAAATTATATTTAAAAAAAATATCTTCTAAATGCGCGTTCAATGTGACAGTATAAAAATTATTGACTATACCAACATTTAGGAATTTATTATTGTTCATCATATGCAATAGTTTAGTAGAAGAAATCTTGATACTTTCCCTCTTCAGATATCTGAAATATGTGTTTCCCAGAAATTAATCAGTATGAGTGTACATTCTGGGCTGTATAACGCGTACAATACTTTAGGCTACAGAATATGTATACCTTCTGAAGAACACTAGGTGGCTCTGTCATGGCTTATATATCTTACACTTGTTAACATGAGAATACCATATAAAACCATACCTCTATTGACTGTTCTAGTCTTTTAACCTCTTAAGGGTGCAGCCTAGTCAGGTACTTATGGCTCAAAGCCCTTTTTTTTTTATCTGAAATGTTTCACATTTATTTGGTAATATCTTTGCATTGCTTTGATAGTTTTGTTTGGGGGGGTTTTCCGTCACACATTTTACTTTATGTTGGTGGTGCATTTTGGTTGTTATGTTTTTCTACATAATTTCTATTATTTTGCTGCCACACAAATTAGTCAATAATTAAATAGAATTGGTCATCACCGTAGCCCATTTTTAACTGTTTGCATTGCACTGCTGGTCTACTAATGACATTTCCAAATATACCTTTATGTCCTGATCCCTCTTCTTTAGAACTCCAGAAACAGGTTTTTATAAATATTCAAATGAGGATAAAAGAGAACAAGGGGTTGGACTTGTTGCCAAGCTGTGCCCATTGGAACGCAGCCTCACTACCTTCCTCGACATCATCATTCCTTTGCACAGGTGCACATCTCCTTTATGTCTGTAACATAGTACATAAGGCCGAAAAAAGACATCTATCCATCCAATTCAGCCTGTTATCCTGCAGGTTGATCCAGAAGAAGGCAAAAAAAAAACTGTGAGGTAGAAGCCAATTTTCCCCACTTTAGGGGATAAATATTCCCGACTCCAATCAGGCAATCAGAATAACTCCCTGGACCAACGACCCCTCTCTAGTAGCTATAGCCTGTAATATTATTACACTCCAGAAATACATCCAGGCCCCTCTTGAACTCTTATTGTACTCACCATCACCACCTCCTCGGGCAGAGAGTTCCATAGTCTCACTGCTCTTACCGTAAAGAATCCTCTTCTATGTTTGTGTACAAACCTTCTTTCCTCCAGACGCAGAGGATGTCCCCTCGTCACAGTCACAGTCCTGGGGATAAATAGATGATGGGAGAGATCTCTGTACTGACCCCTGATATATTTATACATAGTTATTAGCTCTCCCCTCAGTCGTCTTTTTTCTGAAGTGAATAACCCTAATTTTGATAATCTTTCAGGGTACTCTAATTCCCTCATTCCCTTAATTACTTTAGTTGCCCTCCTCTGGACCCTCTCCAGCTCTGCTATGTCTGCCTTGTTCACAGGAGCCCAGAACTGTACACAGTACTCCATGTGTGGTCTGACTAGTGATTTGTAAAGTGGAAGGACTGTGTTCTCATCACGGGCATCTACGTCACTTTTGATGCAACCCATTATCTTATTGGCCTTGGCAGCAGCTGCCTGACACTGGTTTCTACAGCTTAATTTGCTGTTCACTAAAATTCCTAGATCCTTTTCCAGGTCAGTGTTACCCAATGGTTTACCATTTATTATGTACCGGTGACTTGCATTATTCCTTCCCATGTGCATAACTTTACATTTGTCAGTGTTAAACCTCATCTGCCACTTATCTGCCCAAGCCTCCAGTGTCTGTACCTGGGCTGTTTGTGCTTTTCCATGGCCAGCAGCTTCATCCACTGAATGAGCTGGACTATCAGGTATTTTTGGGTAATTGACGAACTACCAGGAGTTCAGGATTGTTAGATGATGGATTAAACAATTCATTGTAGTTAAATGCCAAATTTCTCTCTGCTACAAGTATGTGCGACGATAAAACTTGGGTTTTGTTCTACATGTAGATAATATATGCTGATGCCTTACATGTAGGATAAATCAGACTGTTCTCAAATTTCTCCAGTGAACGAAATATTGCAACATAACTAGAAATAACACAAATGAAGACATTTTATGCGAAGTCTTCTTCAGATACCTAGATTTTAATTTGATGATATTAAATTGTCCAGGTTAATGTAATAGCATATGGGAAATCTGGACTGCATTATGTGCTTGGTTGCTCCTCTATATTAAAGTGAGTCGTGACTGCAAGCAGCCCCCTAACTGAATTGCTGTATGACATTGTTAATTTCAACTACAGTATTTTTTTTATCTTCACCCATTTAATTTTAATGCTGATTGGATCATGCTGGAAACTTGATGCCGGCCATATTATTATTATAGGAATACATGAAAATAAAGTAGGAGTACTTAATATCAATGCAAACTCGGTGTCACAGTCAATTATTACTTAAATAGCCAGCCTAATTTCTCTTATGCTAGCACTTAAGGGATTATTGTAGCTATGTTTCAAAGAGTCACTCAAATTTCTCTCAGACCTGCAAAGGCACATTACACCAGCTACAGACAAGGAGCTTTAATAGTTTTATTCTGCGGAGGACTAAAGGCTCTGATAATGGCCGTGCAATAGGCTTTTCTATGCTGACAAAATTCCCCCGTTTATGTCTGTTCAATTAAAGATAATTGTAGAAGGCATTAATCATCTCATATGTTTTCATCAAAAACTTTGGACCCCGCGTTCATACCGGTCTACTGCACATCTGCGTATTAAACCTGCTGTAGCCAGTGTGTGACCAATCGGAAAAACAGGATGCGATCAGCAGCAGGACAATAGAAGGATTTTATCCTGAATGAAAGGGATTTTCGTCTTGGCAGAGAAATGCAGTGGGATGACCCCTGCCTGAACTGGTATTTTTGTGCCTGCTCATAAATGTCACTGTTATTTTTACAGATTAATATTATATACACCTCAAAAGAGTTCTCTGCGGTTTGCATTGAATCCTCAACACAAATGAAATTAGCTTAAGCAGTTGAATATTCACGGCACACTGCCCTGCATATAATAGCATACCTCTGGATGGCATATGGAATGATCCTTGCGTGCACACTTTTTCTCCATAATATTAATGTCAGGATTTAAAATCATTTTCTGTGTAATTTTACAAGTGGGCAGGTCTCAAGGACTTATCTCTGTGCATAATGTGATAGGGATGGTGGTTAAAAATGGTTTCTGGATGTCATTTTTTGAAGGACTTGAATCAGCTAATTTGCTCTTTCATCTGACAAAGTCTAACTTCAAAAACTATTTTTATCTGTATTGTTTGCCAAGCAGCGGTAAGAAAATCTTCAGGCTGCTCCATTGTAGTAAGACCTTGTCTATACTGCTGTATTGTCTTTGTGTTGTATATGCAGTAACCCAGAAGGGCAACTGCAAATTGTTAATTACCATTGACAAAGTTAATGCAATATTAAGTTGAGTTAAATGTTGCATTTTGTTATGTATATGCACTTGATAGCATAGTATGGACAACATATGGTTACCATTTTGGAAAATTGTCTTGCCAGGAGGCGGTCCAGGTCTGCCCCCTGGTTAGTGAGTCTAAGTCTAACTTAGCTATTGTGAAGAACTATGCTAGGCCTAAGTTTACATAATCTTAATATGTGACTTTACAACTGCACAGAAAGAGAGAACTGACAGAAGGTCTAGAACTCCCAAGGCTGTGTATTGGACCCAGATAGCAACATAATGTGCTAATTTAAGGCAGAAAGACTTTGCTGCTGGGGAAGGACTATTGCTAAGCCAAACTTTATACTTTGAGACTAAATTGCTGCACCCCTAAGTCTTGGAACTGTAGAGTGTAGAAGGACTTAAAGGGGTTTTGCAGCAATATATATTGATGACCTATCCTCAGGTTCGGTCATCAATATTTGATTGGCAGTGGACAAATACCGGCACACCATCTGAACAGCTGCAGTTGGCATAAAGTGCTGCTCCTGTTCATTACAGTGCCCGTTGTCTTGGAAGTGCAGTCTAATTACAAGCATGCACTCAATTTACTTAAATGGAGCAAGTGTTTTTAATGACACTACACTGCAGCTGCAAGACGACTCATAGTGTAATGAAGAGGAAGCAGCACTCGCATGGAGCCCCACCTCCTTTTCAAACAGCTGATTGGCAGGGGTGCCGGGTGTCACATCTCCACTGATCAGATAATAAGAACCCTATAATGTGTCTTTAGAGAAAGACAAATACTTTAACCACCATCGTTGCTGCTGTCCATGTTATCAGAATAACAATCTGTAGTCATCGTACTTAATGAATATTGATGTATTTGTTGCTGTTGATGTGTGCAGAATATTATTGTTGTTGTTGGTGAATTGTAGGGTGGAGGAAGGGTGGAGTGTTGGGTAGTGATAGTCCTTTAGGAGAGTAAATGTTATAATGCGGATATGTTGATACATTCTTCATAGCCAGTTGCTGAGAAAAGGGAGAGGCATAGCAGGTTAAAGGCTGTATAGACTACTGTTCTGGGTAGCCCTTGTTATCCACCTGGCACTGGCTGGTGGTGCCTTAGAAACATAGAAACATAGAATGTGTCGGCAGATAAGAACCATTTGGCCCATCTAGTCTGCCCAATATACTAAATACTATGGATAGCCCCTGGCCCTATCTTATATGAAGGATGGCCTTATTCCTATCCCATGCATGCTTAAACTCCTCCACTGTATTTGCAGCTACCACTTCTGCAGGAAGGTTATTCCATGCATCCACTACTCTCTCAGTAAAGTAATACTTCCTGATATTACTTTTAATGCTTTGCCCCTCTAATTTAAAACTATGTCCTCTTGTAGCAGTTTTTCTTCTTTTAAATATTCTCTCCTCTTTTACCTTGTTGATTCCCTTTATGTATTTAAAAGTTTCTATCATATCCCCTCTGTCTCGTCTTTCTTCCAAGCTATACATGTTAAGGTCCTTTAATCTTTCCTGGTAAGTTTTATCCTGCAATCCATGTACCAGTTTAGTAGCTCTTCTCTGAACTCTCTCCAAAGTATCAATATCCTTCTGGAGATATGGTCTCCAGTACTGAGCACAATACTCCAAATGAGGTCTCACTAGTGCTCTGTAGAGCGGCATGAGCACCTCCCTCTTTCTACTGGTAATGCCTCTCCCTATACACCCAAGCATTCTGCTAGCATTTCCTGCTGCTCTATGACATTGTCTGCCTACCTTTAAGTCTTCTGAAATAATGATCCCTAAATCCCTTTCCTCAGATACTGGGGTTAGGACTGTATCACTGATTTTATATTCTGCTCTTGGGTTTTTTCGTCCCAGGTGCATTATCTTGCACTTATCAACATTCAATTTTATATAGAACCTACACAGAGAATTGCCAGACCGCTTATGCTATTCAAAATCTTTATTACAAAAAATCACAAATATTTGCATGATTAAACATAAAAACAATACAGTGCAGGAGATAAAAACGACATCACTGGAGGAGATCTACAGCGGATCTAAGTCCATAAGTATTCAACATGATTTTCACTTTTTTACTTTTTTAAAGTGCATGTGCAGCAGAATGACAAGTAAATGTATGACAAATCTTAAATAAGTCTTTGGACATTTACCCATGCTGTTTCTCCTCCAGGATGGCGCCAACCCCAACGCGCGTTTCGGCGTACCTTCGTCTGGGGGTAGCGTCATCACTGGAGGACCCGGTTTATATACAGATACTGTCCAATCAATACGCACCATCCATTGCTGGTTTAGCCGCATCATTGCGATCGCGCCGAAAAACACGCCCTTACATTGAGCGCCGGCGCTCAAGGAAACCATGTGATTCCGGCCGGTCACATGACCTTGTCGCAATCACATGGTATGGACGAGTCACGTGGCCGCGCACAGCCGTCGCGATCACGTGACGTCATCCTGCATCCGCATTTAAGTCGCACGAATATGATCACATGAATATATTTAATATGCAGCATTCTAGATAGGCAAAAGATGTTACGATTTCTGGAAACAAAAGATAAAGAGAGATAGACAGGTGGCCACCTTCATTAGACATAGGGGAGATGAGAAATATATAAAAAGGAAGCATAAATTTTTTGAAGAAACAGACCTTCAACATAGAGCAAGTTCCACTACAAAGGTGGGAGTATTTTGGTGCTCATTACATGAAATTTATATCAGTGATTATAAACATTATCCAGTACAAATTGTACAGTACATCATATATTATGTTGCGCCAATTTACCATTGGTAATCGGTGCTATATCACATTCATACCAAACATGGTGTCTTTATACAGTGCTCACGTGCATGTGTAGTCAGAATATAATGGTGAAAATAATAATAAAATAAAATGATAAAAAATGAAATGAAAATAAATAAATAAGTGATAGTATTGAAGAAATCGATATCATCAATATCCCAGATTTTTATCAGAGACATTAATGGTGTCTCAACTATTACGTGAAAAATGTGCTCAATGTAAGTGAGAGTTATAAAAAATGCAAAAAATCTGTCATTCTATCAGAATGATGATACATCTCGTGTTGGAAGAGGGTAGAGGCTGTCTCCCTCAGTCCCCACCAGGAAGGAAAGGAAAAGAAGGAGAGACCTCCATCCCCTGCCAGCCCAGACTCTCTTTTGAGCCTGTTGTCCCATCTCCCTCATGTGTTCTGTGAAGGAATAATTGTATATGGTCAGGCAGTGATGACCCTTAAACGATAAGGGTTAAATATATTTCTAAAAAGACATTAAAACTAAACAAAAACCCCTTTGGGTGTGGAGACCCATAAGCCCCATATTAAAGAAATGAGGAGAAACCAGTGGATTCATTGAGACCACTCGGATGCAATGTACCCAACTTCCAGATCCATTTGCATTCGAGCTGTCCCAATCTTTTAGTTATGTTACCACCCCTGATATTTTTTATAACACAGTCTATCGCCCGTACCTTAAAGTGTAGTGGACTGCAGTCGTGATACGCCTTAAAATGCCTTGCCACCGGTTTTAGATTGGACAGATCTTCTTCGCTAGCTGCTGCTCTTATGTCCCTAACGTGTTCTCGTACTCTCACCTTTAGTTCTCTTGTGGTCAAACCCACATAAATTTTTGGACAGGGACATTTTGCGTAGTACACGACTGCAGTACTGGTGCAGGAGAGACACTGCGTTATTTTGAACGTTTTCATGTGAGTCGAATCCTCAAAAGAATTTGCTCGTTCCATGTTTGGACATGCTATACACTTTCCACATGGGACAAAACCCCATTTGGGTTTTCAATTCCTGGAAACAATGATTGATTCTGCTTCACAAATAAACTGCGTACGAGGTGATCTTTTAGATTTTTTGATCGTCTAGCTGTTACCATGGGATACGGTGCAAGATATTTTGTCAAAATGGGATCAGTCATTAAAACAGGCCATGATCTCCCCAGGACCTCTTTCATCTCCATCCACCTTCCATGATAGCCTGTGATGAAACGTGTCTTGCTATCACTGGTCCTTTGGTTTCCAGAAAACAGAAGGTCTTGTCTAGAGCATATCTTTGCCCTCCTGTAGGCCTTCTTGATCGCGCGTTGACTGTATCCACGTTTAGTGAATCTCTCTTTTAGTTGATGGGCTTGTTGCTCAAAAATTTCGTCTGTTGAACACATCCTCCGGGCCCGAAGGAATTGCCCCGTCGGGATCGAATTAATCATCTGTGATGGATGAGACGAAGATGCATGCAGATATGAGTTTACTGCTGTCGGTTTTCTAAATATATTTGTTACTATGGATCCATCACCACCCCTTTCCAATTGCACATCCAAAAATTCAATGGATTCCCTATTATGTTTATACGTTAGTTTGATGTTCTTGCAATTATTATTTAGTATCCCGAAAAAATCATTTAACTCCTCTGTATTTCCCTGCCAGATCATAAATACATCGTCGATGTACCGCGCCCAAAAGGTGACGCGGTCCATCGACGTGTACTGATCTGACAGGAATAGGTCCCTCTCCCACAGCCCCAGGAACAAATTGGCATATGACGGTGCACAGGGCGCCCCCATTGCCGTACCCTGGAGCTGTAGGTAGAAGGACCCCCCAAAGGAGAAAAAATTATGTGTCAAAACAAAGGATAGGAGTTCCACCAGGAATCCTCTCCTACTAATGTCTATGTTTTCTTGCATTAGAAAAAAGTCAACAGCCTGGATACCATCTGGGTGTCTAATACTTGTATAGTGACTCGACGTCACACGTCACCATGAGTGTATCATCCCCAAGGTGAACACCATCAATCTTACGCAAAAAATCTGTCGTATCTTTAATATACGAGGGAAGACTACACACTATATTTTTTAACTGGGAATCCAAATATCTCCCCACTTTCTCCGTTAGGCTCCCACGGCCTGAAATGATCGGCCTACCAGGCGGTACTTTGGCATTTTTGTGAACTTTGGGTAATAGGTATAGGGTGGGTATCACCGGTTCTTTGACAATCAGAGCATCATGTAGATTTTTTGATATTATTTGATTGTCAACCGCTTTCCCCAAGATTTCACAAAGGTTACTCTCAAATGATTGTAATGGGTTGAACGTTAGTTTTTTATAACATTCTTTCTCCCTCAGTTGTCTATAGGCTTCTCGTTCATATAAGCTGTGGGGCCATATAACAATATTGCCCCCCTTATCAGAGGGTTTGAATACCACATCCTTTAGTCTCCCAAGGGTCTTCAAACTCTGCCGTTGTGCTCCTGACAAATTGTCTTTTGGAGTAAATACCGCCATGTTTTCAAATTCTTTGGAGACAAGTTTTACAAATAAATCAACTGCAGGGCATAATGACAGTGGAGGAAATTTTTTAGACTTACATTTTATGGAAACCGGAATTTCCTCCAAGGTATGTGACTCGTCTTCTCCTGCTAATTCCTCCAATGTTTGTATTGCCTGTAGCTCTTCCACAGTGGAAAGAGACCCAGGATCGCCCTCTTTATGATGCCATCTCTTAAAAAGGAGGGAGCGGGCGAAAAGATGTAAATCCTTTACTGCTGTAAATGAATCGAAATGCGCACAGGGAGAGAATGTTAAACCCTTCTCCAGCAGTGATACATCTGCTGGTGTCAAGATATAATCCGATAAATTAATTACCTTTAGCCCGTCACGATCGCTATTATTCCTTCTATCTCCAAAGGGCCTCCTCTTTCCATTTGAGGTTGATCCGGGTGGTATCTTTCTTTTCTGTGTGGTACCAGATCTAGTCAATCTTCCATCTGACTCCTGGTTATCGGAGATTGATGATAAGGACAATGTTGACGATGTCCGATTCCAGGGGGTATAATTCCCTCTTCTCTGCTGGTGTGTATTCTTCCGTCTCCATTTATATACATGTTTCTGTTGGAAGTCCTCACAGTCTCTGGTGAATTTCCTTGATTTCACTTCTTGAATTTCTTTTTCCCATTTTTCGAAACTTTTGTTCAACATGCCCTCAAATATCACCAGGGATTCTTTACTACATTCTTGTTTCAAGGTAACCTGTAGCTTCTCAATATCTGTATCCAGTGAAGTGAGAGTCTGGCTATTGTGTTTCACTACCAGATTCATTAACTTCCTTGCTGATTCCGTACATATTTCTTCCCAGCTAGATAGAAAACTTTCACTGTCAATATCAAAGGATATCAAAGGATATCAGTTTATAATCACTGATATAAATTTCATGTAATGAGCACCAAAATACTCCCACCTTTGTAGTGGAACTTGCTCTATGTTGAAGGTCTGTTTCTTCAAAAAATTTATGCTTCCTTTTTATATATTTCTCATCTCCCCTATGTCTAATGAAGGTGGCCACCTGTCTATCTCTCTTTATCTTTTGTTTCCAGAAATCGTAACATCTTTTGCCTATCTAGAATGCTGCATATTAAATATATTCATGTGATCATATTCGTGCGACTTAAATGCGGATGCAGGATGACGTCACGTGATCGCGACGGCTGTGCGCGGCCACGTGACTCGTCCATACCATGTGATTGCGACAAGGTCATGTGACCGGCCGGAATCACATGGTTTCCTTGAGCGCCGGCGCTCAATGTAAGGGCGTGTTTTTCGGCGCGATCGCAATGATGCGGCTAAACCAGCAATGGATGGTGCGTATTGATTGGACAGTATCTGTATATAAACCGGGTCCTCCAGTGATGACGCTACCCCCAGACGAAGGTACGCCGAAACGCGCGTTGGGGTTGGCGCCATCCTGGAGGAGAAACAGCATGGGTAAATGTCCAAAGACTTATTTAAGATTTGTCATACATTTACTTGTCATTCTGCTGCACATGCACTTTAAAAAAGTAAAAAAGTGAAAATCATGTTGAATACTTATGGACTTAGATCCGCTGTAGATCTCCTCCAGTGATGTCGTTTTTATCTCCTGCACTGTATTGTTTTTATGTTTAATCATGCAAATATTTGTGATTTTTTGTAATAAAGATTTTGAATAGCATAAGCGGTCTGGCAATTCTCTGTGTAGGTTCTATATATATATGATAGCTGCCATAGGCTTAGTCAATTACTTGGATAGAGTAATCATCCCTCGGTTGAGGTGGATATCGGATGTTGTACTTATATTCTGTTTTGTTACAGATTTAACCGCAACCAGTACAATGGATTATAGGGCCAGGGAGCAATCCTGGCTTACATCCTTGGAATGTATTTTTAAAGACAAGGGTGCGGGTGTTGGGTGTGGAGACCCAGTAAATGTGAAGGAGATGCAATCAACCCTGATGAACCTCTTCCATAGAAGGACAAAAACATGGTGGAATAAAGCATTCCTGGAGAGGTACCTTCAGATGGATTTGATACCACGTGGCCTACGTATACAGGTTACACCATCCTTTGATATTGACAGTGAAAGTTTTCTATCTAGCTGGGAAGAAATATGTACGGAATCAGCAAGGAAGTTAATGAATCTGGTAGTGAAACACAATAGCCAGACTCTCACTTCACTGGATACAGATATTGAGAAGCTACAGGTTACCTTGAAACAAGAATGTAGTAAAGAATCCCTGGTGATATTTGAGGGTATGTTGAACAAAAGTTTCGAAAAATGGGAAAAAGAAATTCAAGAAGTGAAATCAAGGAAATTCACCAGAGACTGTGAGGACTTCCAACAGAAACATGTATATAAATGGAGACGGAAGAATACACACCAGCAGAGAAGAGGGAATTATACCCCCTGGAATCGGACATCGTCAACATTGTCCTTATCATCAATCTCCGATAACCAGGAGTCAGATGGAAGATTGACTAGATCTGGTACCACACAGAAAAGAAAGATACCACCCGGATCAACCTCAAATGGAAAGAGGAGGCCCTTTGGAGATAGAAGGAATAATAGCGATCGTGACGGGCTAAAGGTAATTAATTTATCGGATTATATCTTGACACCAGCAGATGTATCACTGCTGGAGAAGGGTTTAACATTCTCTCCCTGTGCGCATTTCGATTCATTTACAGCAGTAAAGGATTTACATCTTTTCGCCCGCTCCCTCCTTTTTAAGAGATGGCATCATAAAGAGGGCGATCCTGGGTCTCTTTCCACTGTGGAAGAGCTACAGGCAATACAAACATTGGAGGAATTAGCAGGAGAAGACGAGTCACATACCTTGGAGGAAATTCCGGTTTCCATAAAATGTAAGTCTAAAAAATTTCCTCCACTGTCATTATGCCCTGCAGTTGATTTATTTGTAAAACTTGTCTCCAAAGAATTTGAAAACATGGCGGTATTTACTCCAAAAGACAATTTGTCAGGAGCACAACGGCAGAGTTTGAAGACCCTTGGGAGACTAAAGGATGTGGTATTCAAACCCTCTGATAAGGGGGGCAATATTGTTATATGGCCCCACAGCTTATATGAACGAGAAGCCTATAGACAACTGAGGGAGAAAGAATGTTATAAAAAACTAACGTTCAACCCATTACAATCATTTGAGAGTAACCTTTGTGAAATCTTGGGGAAAGCGGTTGACAATCAAATAATATCAAAAAATCTACATGATGCTCTGATTGTCAAAGAACCGGTGATACCCACCCTATACCTATTACCCAAAGTTCACAAAAATGCCAAAGTACCGCCTGGTAGGCCGATCATTTCAGGCCGTGGGAGCCTAACGGAGAAAGTGGGGAGATATTTGGATTCCCAGTTAAAAAATATAGTGTGTAGTCTTCCCTCGTATATTAAAGATACGACAGATTTTTTGCGTAAGATTGATGGTGTTCACCTTGGGGATGATACACTCATGGTGACGTGTGACGTCGAGTCACTATATACAAGTATTAGACACCCAGATGGTATCCAGGCTGTTGACTTTTTTCTAATGCAAGAAAACATAGACATTAGTAGGAGAGGATTCCTGGTGGAACTCCTATCCTTTGTTTTGACACATAATTTTTTCTCCTTTGGGGGGTCCTTCTACCTACAGCTCCAGGGTACGGCAATGGGGGCGCCCTGTGCACCGTCATATGCCAATTTGTTCCTGGGGCTGTGGGAGAGGGACCTATTCCTGTCAGATCAGTACACGTCGATGGACCGCATCACCTTTTGGGCGCGGTACATCGACGATGTATTTATGATCTGGCAGGGAAATACAGAGGAGTTAAATGATTTTTTCGGGATACTAAATAATAATTGCAAGAACATCAAACTAACGTATAAACATAATAGGGAATCCATTGAATTTTTGGATGTGCAATTGGAAAGGGGTGGTGATGGATCCATAGTAACAAATATATTTAGAAAACCGACAGCAGTAAACTCATATCTGCATGCATCTTCGTCTCATCCATCACAGATGATTAATTCGATCCCGACGGGGCAATTCCTTCGGGCCCGGAGGATTTGTTCAACAGACGAAATTTTTGAGCAACAAGCCCATCAACTAAAAGAGAGATTCACTAAACGTGGATACAGTCAACGCGCGATCAAGAAGGCCTACAGGAGGGCAAAGATATGCTCTAGACAAGACCTTCTGTTTTCTGGAAACCAAAGGACCAGTGATAGCAAGACACGTTTCATCACAGGCTATCATGGAAGGTGGATGGAGATGAAAGAGGTCCTGGGGAGATCATGGCCTGTTTTAATGACTGATCCCATTTTGACAAAATATCTTGCACCGTATCCCATGGTAACAGCTAGACGATCAAAAAATCTAAAAGATCACCTCGTACGCAGTTTATTTGTGAAGCAGAATCAATCATTGTTTCCAGGAATTGGAAAACCCAAATGGGGTTTTGTCCCATGTGGAAAGTGTATAGCATGTCCAAACATGGAACGAGCAAATTCTTTTGAGGATTCGACTCACATGAAAACGTTCAAAATAACGCAGTGTCTCTCCTGCACCAGTACTGCAGTCGTGTACTACGCAAAATGTCCCTGTCCAAAAATTTATGTGGGTTTGACCACAAGAGAACTAAAGGTGAGAGTACGAGAACACGTTAGGGACATAAGAGCAGCAGCTAGCGAAGAAGATCTGTCCAATCTAAAACCGGTGGCAAGGCATTTTAAGGCGTATCACGACTGCAGTCCACTACACTTTAAGGTACGGGCGATAGACTGTGTTATAAAAAATATCAGGGGTGGTAACATAACTAAAAGATTGGGACAGCTCGAATGCAAATGGATCTGGAAGTTGGGTACATTGCATCCGAGTGGTCTCAATGAATCCACTGGTTTCTCCTCATTTCTTTAATATGGGGCTTATGGGTCTCCACACCCAAAGGGGTTTTTGTTTAGTTTTAATGTCTTTTTAGAAATATATTTAACCCTTATCGTTTAAGGGTCATCACTGCCTGACCATATACAATTATTCCTTCACAGAACACATGAGGGAGATGGGACAACAGGCTCAAAAGAGAGTCTGGGCTGGCAGGGGATGGAGGTCTCTCCTTCTTTTCCTTTCCTTCCTGGTGGGGACTGAGGGAGACAGCCTCTACCCTCTTCCAACACGAGATGTATCATCATTCTGATAGAATGACAGATTTTTTGCATTTTTTATAACTCTCACTTACATTGAGCACATTTTTCACGTAATAGTTGAGACACCATTAATGTCTCTGATAAATATCTGGGATATTGATGATATCGATTTCTTCAATACTATCACTTATTTATTTATTTTCATTTCATTTTTTATCATTTTATTTTATTATTATTTTCACCATTATATTCTGACTACACATGCACGTGAGCACTGTATAAAGACACCATGTTTGGTATGAATGTGATATAGCACCGATTACCAATGGTAAATTGGCGCAACATAATATATGATGTACTGTACAATTTGTACTGGATAATGTTTATAATCACTGATATAAATTTCATGTAATGAGCACCAAAATACTCCCACCTTTGTAGTGGAACTTGCTCTATGTTGAAGGTCTGTTTCTTCAAAAAATTTATGCTTCCTTTTTATATATTTCTCATCTCCCCTATGTCTAATGAAGGTGGCCACCTGTCTATCTCTCTTTATCTTTTGTTTCCAGAAATCGTAACATCTTTTGCCTATCTAGAATGCTGCATATTAAATATATTCATGTGATCATATTCGTGCGACTTAAATGCGGATGCAGGATGACGTCACGTGATCGCGACGGCTGTGCGCGGCCACGTGACTCGTCCATACCATGTGATTGCGACAAGGTCATGTGACCGGTCGGGATCACATGGTTTCCTTGAGCGCCGGCGCTCAATGTAAGGGCGTGTTTTTTCGGCGCGATCGCAATGATGCGGCTTAACCAGCAATGGATGGTGCGTATTGATTGGACAGTATCTGTATATAAACCGGGTCCTCCAGTGATGACGCTACCCCCAGACGAAGGTACGCCGAAACGCGCGTTGGGGTTGGCGCCATCCTGGAGGAGAAACAGCATGGGTAAATGTCCAAAGACTTATTTAAGATTTGTCATACATTTACTTGTCATTCTGCTGCACATGCACTTTAAAAAAGTAAAAAAGTGAAAATCATGTTGAATACTTATGGACTTAGATCCGCTGTAGATCTCCTCCAGTGATGTCGTTTTTATCTCCTGCACTGTATTGTTTTTATGTTTAATCATGCAAATATTTGTGATTTTTTGTAATAAAGATTTTGAATAGCATAAGCGGTCTGGCAATTCTCTGTGTAGGTTCTATATATATATGATAGCTGCCATAGGCTTAGTCAATTACTTGGATAGAGTAATCATCCCTCGGTTGAGGTGGATATCGGATGTTGAACATTCAATTTTAGTTGCCAGATTTTTGACCATTCCTCTAGTTTTCCTAAATCCTTTTCCATTTGGTGTATACTTCCAGGAACATCAACCCTGTTACAAATCTTTGTGTCATCAACAAAAAGACACACCTTACCATCGAGGCCTTCTGCAATTTCGCTGATAAAGATATTAAACAATATGGGTCTCAGAACAGATCCCTGAGGTACCCCACCGGTTACAATACCATGGTCTGAATATACTCCATTGACTACAACCCTCGGTTGTCTGTCCCTCAGCCACTGCCTAATCCATTCAACAATATGGGAGTCCAAGCCCAAAGACTGCAATTTATTGATAAGCCTTCTATGTGGGACAGTATCAAAAGCCTTACTAAAGTCTAGATAAGTGATGTCTACTGCACCTCCTCCATCTATTATTTTAGTCACCCAATCAAAAAAATCTATAAGATTAGTTTGACATGATCTTCCTGAAGTAAACCCAAGCCTTCTACTGTAAATGAAGGTGGGGGAGCCTTCTCCGGAAGCTTTCACTTGCTCAGGTGCCATATTTCTGGCTTTGGCACTGTTCAGAAGCCAGCACAAGAGACAGGAAGGAACAGGTGCTTGGTCTAGCACCTGAAGATTGTTGAATAAACAACCAAGTATGTTCCATTGGGATGTCATGTTACAGAGGCATTCTGATGGTAGGAGAGGTGTTTTTATTTATGTTCCACCTTCTGAAAAGTCCCCATATACAGTGGAGGAAATAATTATTTGACCCCTCACTGATTTTGTAAGTTTGTCCAATGACAAAGAAATGAAAAGTCTCAGAACAGTATCATTTCAATGGTAGGTTTATTGTAACAGTGGCAGATAGCACATCAAAAGGAAAATCGAAAAAATAACTTTAAATAAAAGATAGCAACTGATTTGCATTTCATTGAGTGAAATAAGTATTTGAACCCTCTAACAATAAAAGACTTAATACTTGGTGGAAAAACCCTTGTTTGCAAGCACAGAGGTCAAACGTTTCTTGTAATTGATGACCAAGTTTGCGCACATTTTAGGAGGAATGTTGGTCCACTCCTCTTTGCAGATGATCTCTAAATCCCTAAGGTTTCGAGGCTGTCTCTGTGCAACTCTGAGCTTGAGCTCCCTCCATAGGTTTTCGATTGGATTAAGGTCCGGAGACTGAGTAGGCCACTCCATGACCTTAATGTGCTTCTTCTTGAGCCACTCCTTTGTTGCCTTTGCTGTATGTTTTGGGTCATTGTCGTGCTGGAACACCCATCCACGACCCATTTTCAGTTTCCTGGCAGAGGGAAGGAGGTTGTCGCTCAGGATTTCACGATACATGGCTCCGTCCATTTTACCGTTTATGCGAATAAGTTGTCCTGTGCCCTTAGCAGAAAAACACCCCCAAAGCAAAATGTTTCCACCCCCATGCTTGACGGTGGGGACGGTGTTTTGGGGGTCATAGGCAGCATTTTTCTTCCTCCAAACACAGCGAGTTGAGTTAATGCCAAAGAGCTCTATTTTGGTCTCATCAGACCACAGCACCTTCTCCCAGTCACTCTCTGAATCATTCAGGTGTTCATTGGCAAACTTCAGACGGGCCTGCACATGTGCCTTCCTGAGCAGGGGGACCTTGCGAGCCCTGCAGGATTTTAATCCATTGCGGTGTAATGTGTTTCCAATGGTTTTCTTGGTGACTGTGGTCCCTGCTAATTTGAGGTCATTAACTAACTCCTCCCGTGTAGTTCTAGGATGCTTTTTCACCTTTCTCAGAACCATTGACACCCCACGAGGTGAGATCTTGCGTGGAGCCCCAGAGCGAGGTCGATTGATGGTCATTTTGTGCTCCTTCCATTTTCGAACAATCGCACCAACAGTTGTCACCTTCTCTCCCAGCTTCTTGCTAATGGTTTTGTAGCCCATTCCAGCCTTGTGCAGGTCTACAATTTTGTCTCTGACATCCTTGGACAGCTCTTTGGTCTTTCCCATGTTGGAGAGTTTGGAGTCTGCTTGATTGATTGATTCTGTGGACAGGTGTCTTTTATACAGGTGACTAGTTAAGACAGGTGTCCTTAATGAGGGTGACTAATTGAGTAGAAGTGTCTAACCACTCTGTGGGAGCCAGAACTCTTAATGGTTGGTAGGGGTTCAAATACTTATTTCACTCAATGAAATGCAAATCAGTTGCTATCTTTTATTTAAAGTTATTTTTTCGATTTTCCTTTTGATGTGCTATCTGCCACTGTTACAATAAACCTACCATTGAAATGATACTGTTCTGAGACTTTTCATTTCTTTGTCATTGGACAAACTTACAAAATCAGTGAGGGGTCAAATAATTATTTCTGCCACTGTATGTAGCTGTGCAGAGACTCCACCTGTCAGTTTTGTGTCTTCTTCCTCCATGTTCTGTGTTCCTGCTGTGTCCCCTGTGTCTATACCCTTCTACTACCTGTCAAAATGTGGGTTTAACAGGGGCAGAGTGTTTGCTCTTGCAAATCAATGACATTCTGTAAGTGCTGTGAGCATTGATGACTTAACATGAAAAAATGGAGAATAACTCTCCCTGATGTTCAGGGCAGGCGGCAAGTGAGCAGCAACACTCAGCACAGTGCAGAGGACACAGCAGATAGGGGAAGATAGAGGGGAGGGGAGCAGTATGTATAGCAGGTACCACAAGGTGAGCTAGGAAAAACTTCTGTTGTAGGATACTGCTACACTAGCCTTAAAGGGGGGTTCCAAGATGTTAATATTGGTGGCCTATTCTCAGGCTAGCCCATCAATATCTGATCAGCGCCAGTGTGACACCATGCACCCCTTCCAATCATCTGTTTCTCAGTAGCTCAGGAGCTACTCTGTCCAATATTCATTACTATCTATTTAGCTTCATTCAACTAGAACCTCGGAACCAAAGCCAATTTTGGTTTCAAGTTTTAAAGTGGTTTTCGACTTTAAAAATCAACTACAAAAGTTATTCAACGAAGTGATGAACGACTTCGCTAATAACTAGCTTCGGCTTATCAGAGCCCATACATTTTAATACTGTACGAAGATGGATCTCTGTACAGTATTAATCTGAAGTTTTGAACGAAGAGACTTTGGACACTAATTTTAATCAAGTGACTGTACAGTGGAAAGTACAATGGGTCCAGGATAAGCCAATCACAGTGTATCCGTAGGTCAGATGTACCTAGGATCTGGCTCATATAACAACTAACGAAGTATGAAATGTGTGTTGGATTATTGTTGTACGAATAATGTAGTGTACTTGCCTTTCATGTGATCCATGTCTATGTTGTGCTGCTGTGATACTGAAATTTCTCTCGGTATCAATAAAGTGAATCGTATCATATATAATAATCATGGACCCATCTATTGCATGGCACTTGTTCCAGCAAGGTATATGGGCCCCTGCACAATGGTGGAATGAAACAGATGTGAATAAAGTCCTTCCTTAAGCCTATGGTACCTGCTGGAGTGAACAACCGGCAGTACTGCTACAGCAGGAGTACTGACACCACATGCAAAGGAAAAGCTGGACTAAAGTGCTTTTTTACTTGAGGGTGGGTGGGAGGTTGCTTAATGCTAAAGTAGCATCTTGTCAGACCAACAGTCGATTGTTAACCTGTGGGCAAGGTCAGCAGTATCAACCCCATCAACAGTGAATCCCCTATGCGATGGCAAAGCTAAGCTAAAGAGCTCTTGTTCGTATAACAAACACACTTTATCCAGCTCACCTTCCTGGTCAATGAATGCTCACAACTACTGAAACCTTAGGGGTGTGTCCCCATTGCAGTCAGCATAGAAATTGAGAAAAAAAAACAGTTTCGGATTCAGATGGAGATCCTCTTAAAACTTCTTCTTTATTTATAAATTCATTTACAGCAGACACAGCCACTTGGTACACAGGACAAGTTGACGCGTTTTCGGGTACTTGACCCTTAGTCGTAACAACATTACATAGTGAAACACAAGAATTTAAATGTATTCTAAGCCCGCCCCTCCAAAATCCAGGGGAGAAGAACACTTTCTTCATTGGTTGTTTCATTACGTTTAAGCGGACTCTGATTTTTCAGCAGAGGATCTGACTGGTTCCAAAGATCTGGATTTAAAGAGCAAGCTGACTAACCTGGAAAGACTTCTGTCCCAGGAAACCCGTGTTTGGTGGGATTGCACCACTCTCACCAAATATACTGAAAAATGCATGATCCCACATGGGCTAAGAATCAAAAAATTACCCACAACTATTTTTTCGGAGGACTTTGTTTCTAAATGGAATGTTATCCTGTCTGAATGTTCATTGAAATTGATGAGATTGATTATTGAATGTGAAAATGAAAAGCTACCAGGCTTACAGTCGGATATACAATCCTGCAAAGAATCCCTGGTAATGTTTAATACAAATGCAGATTTTCATAATTATGGAGGAGAAAATGAAAGCATCGATTAACCAGCTGGAGGACACCATTATGGAATATAAACACACCAAGTATCAGCGGGATCTCTATGATTATATGAACAACCAGGTCTATGAATGGGGGAGACGGGAGAATCTACATCCCAAAAAATCGCAAGAAGGGCAAATTACAAAAAAGAGCATCTAGAGTTAGCTTTTCCTCAGCCACTGACATGTCGGACTATTCAAATACAATCGGGACATTAGAGATGGAATCTGGTGCGTCCGTCCCCCCTATATCATCTGAAAGTGAGGGTAATAAATACTATAAAAAATATAAATCAGATAAGGATAAGAAGAATGCGGTAAGCATTACAAAAAACGCAGAACCAGAGCAGGACGGAAACACCAGACAACAGCATCCAAGATCAACCCGACTTCAGACAAAACACAAGTAATTGAGGATCATTTAAATGTGTTGAATTTGTCTAATATTGTATTGAGTAGAGAACAAGAGTATGTCTTATCATTAGGCCTGAACTTTGCGCCGTCTGCACATTTTGACATGTTTGCCACTATATTAGATATTAACAAGTTTGTCCGTAATCTAACAGTGTCCCGGCATTTCCATGATATCCCTGCTCCTGCTGATTGCCCGCTGATACAGCCAGAGACCCATGAATAGAATATTTATAAGGATTTATTGTTCAAAGAACAGGTGTCACTGTGTTGGCTTGCGGGGCTTCAGCAGAAGCAGGGAATCGTGGAGATAGCCAAACCAGGAAGAAAATTAAAAACTCGCAACCCCCAATTTTATCCAGTAATGTCGCGCACTGGTAGCATGGATATATTCCAAGATGTACTGGAAAAAGAACTGAGAAGATTACAATTTGAGAGTAATGATGTTAGGGGTTCTGACAATTTAACCCATTCTCAGATCCAGGCCCTCATGGAATTGCAAAAGTGCGACGAGATTGTAATTAAAATGGCCGACAAGAGGGGGGCAGTGGTCATCTCGGACAGTGGGGTATATAATAGACAAATGCAGGACATGTTATCAGACACATCCACGTACAAAAAACTAGCTAAAGACCCACTCAGTGAGTTCAATAATAGATACATGACATTAATACATAAGGGTCGGGATATAGGTCTATTTAATGAGACCGAGTTTAGATATTTGTGCGTGGATGCGCTGGTAACTACAATAATGCATGCCTTGCCTAAGATCCACAAGGATGTCCACCCCTACCCCAGTGCCCAATAGTATCGGGCATGGGATCCCTGACTGTGCGCCTGGGCAATTGGCTGGATAATATCTTGCAGCCTTTGGTCAGGCGCACACCAGGTTTTCTAAAAGACACGGCTGACGTGTTAAAGGGTTTCTACCACCAGATTTGGTCCTATTTAGCTGACTGACACTAGCGATGTGCTAGTGTCAGCAGTCCATAACAGTGTTCTTACTTATCATCTGTCTGCTGCAGTTCACCTTAAAAACGTACTTTTATAGATATGCTAATGAGCCCCTAGGTGCTATGTGGGCGTCATTAGCACCTAGAGGGCTCCGTTTGCTAACCATTTCAGCCACCCATCGCGTCCCTCCAGCTCGCCCCGCTCTTGTTGATTGACTTGAAACTTCTCAGTATCTCGTACCAATTACCGAGCCTGCGCCGTGCGCTTCTGTATTCTCCCGACGCCGGCTTCCTCACTGCGCCTGCGCCAACTACGTTACAGTGAGGAAGCCGGCACCAGGAGCGCGGCATTTACTCACTGCGCCAGCGCCGAATACAGAAGCGCACGGCGCAGGCGCGGGAATTGGTACGAGATACTGAGAAGTTTCAAGTCAATCAACAGGAGCGGGGCGGGCTGGAGGGACGCGATGGGCGGCTGAAATGGTTAGTGGACGGAGCCCTCTAGGTGCTAATGACGCCCACATAGCACCTAGGGGCTCATTAGCATATCTATAAAAGTACGTTTTTAAGGTGAACTGCAGCAGACAGATGATAAGTAAGAACACTGTTATGGACTGCTGACACTAGCACATCGCTAAATAGGACCAAATCTGGTGGTAGAAACCCTTTAAGAGCCATGTTCAATCTTAAATGGGAAATAAACTACAAATGGATTGCGGCTGATGTAATAGCATTGTATCCCTCTATTCCCCACAGGGTCGCTCTGTTAGCCATGGAGTATCACCTCCACAGATATACAGGATTTAATTCCAGCAATATAGATTATGTATGTGAGGTTGCAAATTTTTTGCTAACACATAATTATTTTATGTTCGACTGTGTGCACTATCTCCAGACACGTGGAGTGTCAACGGGGGCCAAATTCTTGCCCTCATTGGCCAATTTAACCATGGCATACTGGGAAGAAAGATACATTTATGGTTTGAACAACCCGTTTAGGTCTGGACTGGTCTGGTACGGCAGATACATCGATGACCTGTTCATGATTTGGGCGGGCGATGTGTCTGCCGTCCCGGACCTCCAGGCCTATTTAAATGCCGCACCACCAGACCCAAAGAAAGTCCTGGAGACTTGGGCGTATGGACCCGAGCTAGCGTAAACCTGTTGATTTATTGCATTGCACGGTTTGGGATCCTGTAGTTGTGTTCCCCGCTTTTTGTGTTTGTGTACTCTGGTCTGTAGGGGCATGTTCTCCGACTTTGGGATTTTTTATCCAGTGGTATTAAAAGTTACGTTTTATTACGTTACTGCCCCGCCATTGATTCTTATTGTCTATTTATACCCTATTATTTTATAATTAAAGAGGTTCACCTGCGTGGAACCATTACATAAGAAGAACACCATCACTCATGGAGTCGGGCCATGTCTGGAAATAAACCGCCACCGTGCCCCAACATGTGACCAAAAGAACCAAGCCCTCATTGGCTGAGTGAGAATACATGCTGCTGTATGGGAGGGAGACTCTAGCGATAAAACAGAGCAAAAGTATCCGGCATGCATACACCAGCAGAAAGGGAGTGCCTCATCCAAAATGGCTGCCGCAACTCCCAGGCGCGTGCTCGTCAAGGAAGAAAGTTCCCATAGTAAAAAGTAAAACACTCTGTATGTATTCAATATCTCCCCTCCTGATTGACTGTTAAGGCTGACTGCATCATATGGTCCTCTATGTTCATATTCCCTGCCCTGTTTCCTTCACTAGGGTTCTCAATTACATATATGTAGAGATAAAATTGGGAGAGTAGAGTGCCACATGTGCGTTAAACGCTTCCTTATTGTGTTAAAAAGCTTACGAGTCTGCTTACCAGATGTTGTTGTGAAAAGTCAACTTTACAACTGTAGATCGCTTTGCTGGTTATTTGGTGTCCCGACCAGCGTGCGGTTGTCTTGGGCTGCGGCCGCGGTCCTCTGCGTGTGCTCAAGGCTGAGTGAGAATACATGCTGTTGAAGAAATAACCTGATGCTGTTGAAGAAATAACCTTTAAAAAACGTTGTTGCGGACCCCTTTGGCGCTGCCTAGAGCTTGATTGAATAAACTTCACAATTGAAATGTCTGGTATTAAGATATAATAATAAAAGATCTCTTAATACCAGACACTTTAATTGTGAAGTTTATTCAATCAAGGTCTAGGCAGCGCTAAAGGGGTCCGCAACAATTTTTTTAAAGGTTACATCAATTTCATATATAAAATAGTGGGCGCTATTTTGTGGAATTCATCCAAATTGAATTGACAAACCTCAACTTTATTTGGAAGTACAATATTTGATAGAAGAACAAAATTCTCCATAGGCTGACATCTCTGGGATCATAGTTGTATGGACATCATAGTTTTTTTTACACAAGCTTGACTATATAGCTGCTTTTATAGATGTATACATGTCTTGTCTAGAGAATCAGCTGTTCAGATAAAAATGAGAAACACTGCTTGTATGGTGGCAATCTTTGAGATCTCTGGTAGGGGTCCTAAAGACTATTTAAACACAGTATATTACAAAATGTCTTAAAGTGGTTGTCCAAGATTAAAATGTGTCTAATTTTTTTCTAAAACAGGAGCTCACTTGGCAGTGATTTTGCCTAGTATTGCAGCTTATTCCCATTGAATTGATTGGAACTGAGCTGCACTATAATACACAACCCATAGACAAGATTGGCACAGTTTTTTTTTTTTAAGTCAGTAGCAATTGTCATTTAAAAGACACTTATCAGACAATTTTGACCAATAAAGCTTGAATGAATCAGGTTGAATTAGAGTGCAAATTATTTGGAGCTCATCCAGTTGGTTGGAGAAGTAATTCCTCGACTGAAACTGCATTCAAACCCATTGGAAAAAATGTGGTCAATTTTGTCCTTTTATTGACCACTTGTTTGCTGTAACATCTCAAATATATACCAATGTAATACATTTCAAATAAAATGTTTCATTTTTGCTATAACAGCAACACCATGAAAACTCATAACGTTAAGACAGTAAAGAACAGCTTCATCTTATATAGTCATAGTGCTGTAAATAAGCTGATCTTCACAACACTTTTCTGAACACTCAAGGTTACGAAAAACAGAAACTGAATACCAGGATATTTCGTGTTGTCATCCCTTGGGAAAGAAACTCTTTGTTATAGTATTAGTGTAACATGACGAGTTGTCAAGTGATGGAAACAAATTGAGATATTTAAAGATATGAAAAAGATCAACCCTCAAGGACTCTCTTTGTAACCTTCCTGTGCATATTTATTGCTTTCTAAAACTGACATCCCTTACATGAAAGTACAAAAGAAATGCAGCTGAGGCTCTATGATTACATTGAGTTTTATAAACACCGGGCAATAGGGAGGAAGAATGAAGAACAGAAGAATGGACATCCTTAATTAATTGCCTGTTATCGCCTGCTATACTTTAAAGATGTTAAAACTGCAAGTAAAACAAATAATACAAAATAAATATAAAAGGCAATATTTCTAAAGTAAAACAGACCAGCAAAAAAAAGCAACACTTAGATCAAATACTAGTTAACACATTTAAACGTCTTGTGGCATGTCATTGAGACATGCCAGAATGTGTTATTGATGGGTGTCTGTAAGCCGTGACCTTCACTGACTATTAAAATAAAGGATCTCTAGCACTGGAATGAACCATATATCCCTTTACCTTCTATTGGCTTCACATTGAGATTTTCATAAATGAAATGGATAGGGCTTTACAGTCTCATTTGCTTTACAGACCCCCATTAAACAGACTTTTCTTGACGTACTGTGGCTATTGATGGCCTATAACAAGAATTAAAATAATCACTATAATTATAGAACCACCATTTTCCCCAGAACTTTATATATAATAAACCAATAAACAATTCAAACAAGAGGTCAACGTTCTCTGCTTACAAGAGCTTGCAATCTATGGGAAAATAGGGATGTCACAAAAGGTTCTTAGGAAAGGCCATCAATACCAGATTGATAGTGACCTGACTACTAGCACCGATCAGCTGGCTTAAAGGTCTATGTCCCCTTCATTGTTTATCAGGCACAGTTTTATACATTTTGTAGCAACTGTGTCTGATATTCCACCTCACTCCTGTTCATTTGAATGGGACTGAACTGCAAATAAGCTACAGTACCATGCACAGCCTCTGTAAAATGAAGGACTTCAATCTACTGATTGAGGAAGGGTGCTGAGACTCATACCAATCTGATGTTGATAATATATCCTAAAGATAGGCCTTCATATCAATGTCCTGAGAAACACCTTTAACGTCTTTTGACATATTGTAGTTACTAAGCTTGAAAGATATATGTCCATCAAGTTTAATCTCTCTCAGACCTAGCTGTTTGGTCCCAGGGAAAAATAGATTATGAACTACTTCTGTCAATGTTGCCTACATTACACCCTCACTTTAAGTATCGATTACTTCCTGACCCTACAGTGCAGTCAGATAAATGATCACCCCATATAATGAAGTAGATGGGGATTCGCTGTGTCACTTGAACAGATTTGTCTTACAGCTACTCTTAAGGGCGTTATGTAAATAGGGGGTTATTTACATAATGTCCTTAAGAGTAGCTGTAAGCCAAATCTGTTCAAGTGACACAGACCCTTCAAAGTCTGTAGAGGGATCGGGATGCCACTGCAGTAGGAGTATCAGGCCGCTACTTCGTGGAGAAGTCTCCATTCAAATGACTGCTTACCCTCATGAAATTAAGAGACATCAATGTGGAGCACCAAGGGATCAGGCAAAACCATAATTAGGGACAAGTTAAGGTCAGGACAGGCAGGGTTTATGCAATACAGTAAACAGTCCAAGGTTAGGAAATCAACACTACTCTGGCGGCAGGGCCTACTGGGCAGGGGAAAAAGGACATCATTGGGTCCGTACAGCCGTAGACCTAGAGACTTTGAGCGCGCGAATAAAGCCACAGCTGTGCCCACTGGGAGGAGCAGGGCAGCAGTAGACATGACCACCACCAAAATACCCCATTGACTCCATCCCGACCAGCACCGTACATGTACGGTGCTGGTCGGGACTTTAACCCCTTCAGGAACCTGCCAGTTTTCACCTTAAGGATCAGGCCATTTTTTGAAAATCTGACCTGTGTCACTTTATGTGGTGATAACTTGAAAACGCTTTGACTTATGCAGGCCGTTCTGAGATTGTTTTCTCATCACATATTGTACTTCATGACAGTTGTAAATTTAAGTCAAAATATTTAATTTTTATATGCCCAGACCTATTATAGAGCGATCCAATTGAAAAGATGGCTACAATTATGCATTCCACACCTAAGAATATTAGGCTCAGATATTGAGCTATTCACCCTAACTAATCGCCAACTAGCGGGTTTATGGGGCATTGGGAAACCTACTCCCCCAATAGAGGGACTAGCCAGAGGGATTTACTCGGTGTTCAACACCCTATCCAAATGTACGCACTTGCTCTCCGATCCCCCAAAACTGCTACCTTCAGCATTAAGCCCGTACTTGATCTATCCCAACATCCCCAACCCCCCAGACTTCTGGAACTTATTTAAAGACTTAAATACGGAGGAACTACTGTCTCAGACAAATACAATTTCTGCAGTAAACGCATTTTGTGCCCTTTCGCATGAAACAGGTCAATTTCTTAGACTTAAAGATATTCAAAGACACATGTTCCAAACTACAAGATAAATATAGAACAATTAAAGATAGTACCTGGTTAGAAAAACTAGTACAAGGACAAACAACAACTAAACGAGCGGTTTCTAATATCTATAGGAACCTGTTGAGTTTACAGAAAACTATTAAACCCGCATACATCACTCAATGGGAGAGAGAACTTGGGACATCATTCAATACAGCGGAGATTAACCAAATACATCTAAGATCCCATGGATTCTCTAGATGCGTAAAAATACAGGAACATTCCTATAAAACGATGGTCAGATGGTATAACGACCCCAGCAAACTCCACATAATGGGCCTATCAAAAACGAATACATGTTGGCGACGCAACAGAGATACAGGCACTCTGGGTCACATATTTTGGTTCTGCCCATTAATTACCAGTTTCTGGTCCGCTATTGAAACAAAAATAAACCAAATATGTGGCACTTCTCTCCAGCTTACCCCTACCTCGGTACTATTATGGCTGCCTTCCAAGAGCTGGTCTCCTAAACCTTTTGACCTTCCCACCTGGCTTGTTCAAGCAGCTCGGTCCCTTATCCCGCTGCATTGGCTTGACTCAGCTCCTCCTACCATCCCCCAATGGGAAATAAAAGTGAACCAACTATATCTCATGGAAGAACTCAGCAGTTGGGCCAATAGGTCCCATTCAAAATTTTTGCAACTATGGAAACCATAGATTGATTACAAGAAAACATAAGTTGAAGGTGACGCCTTTAACCTTTAAACATAAATTACCTCTTAGCATTCCGTAATGAGCTGTACTGAGAACAACCTGTGTTCTGTTTGTACCATGCGGAGGATACTGCACCCCTCCGTGAGTTTTCTATATTTTATTTTTTGTTGTTATACTCCTGTCAAAGCTGGCTAGTCTTCATATGAAGATAAACGCAATACTCGAGATGTTGTAAACCTGGTTAAACCAACCAGAGTAATGTTTACCACTCTTATTTATGTATTGCCCAAAACCACAAGCATTGACGAGAGATTGTTACTCTTATACTTATCTGCTTTGTCTATAATTGCAAATATGTAAAAGTGACTTTGTAACTTTACAATATCTTATTTGACTGCAAATTGTGCACATATTTTCTTTGCAAAAAATCAATAAAACAGATATTTGATTTAAAAAAAAAATCATTTTTATTAATAAAAAATCCTGAATGCACAAAAAAAATCAAAAATGAGCAATTTTCCAAATTTCTATTTCTCTGCTTATAAAACAGATAGGGATACCTCCTAAAATAATTATTACTTTACATTTCCCATATGTCTACTTCATGTTTGGATCATTTTGTACATCACAAAGACCGTGATCGCCGAACAGTGTGCTGTCTTCCTGGCGCTAGAGTTCGACACATCGCGGATCGGGTTGACAGATTACTGGGAGGGGCTGGAGAAGATGCAGCGGTCATGGTCCATATCGGAACCAATGACAAAGTTAGGGGTAGGTGGAGAGTCCTTAAAAATGATTTCAGGGATTTAGGTCAAAAGCTTAGGGCAAGGACCTCAAAGGTAGTATTTTCCGAAATACTACCTGTACCACGGGCCACACAAGAAAGGCAGCGGGAGATTAGGGAGATTAACAAGTGGCTCAAGAACTGGTGTATGAAGGAGGGGTTTGGGTTCCTGGAGAACTGGGCTGACTTCTCTATCGGCTACAGGCTCTATCGTAGGGACGGGCTGCACCTCAATGGGGAAGGGGCAGCTGTGTTGGGGAAGAAGATGGCTAGAAGGTTGGAGGAGTGTTTAAACTAGGGACTGGGGGAGGGTAATTATGTTATAGGAGGGGAAGATAGTGCAGATAGAGACCGGGGGCAAGGTAGTGAGACTGGGGGAGGAATGGAAGGAGGGACTAGAACAGTTCAGAAGGAAAGGTGTAGGGTAGAAAATATACATAAACCCCTCAAATGTATGTATACTAATGCCAGAAGCCTGACTAATAAAACTGGTGAACTGGAATTACTGATGTGTGAGGAGGACTATGACATAGTGGGAATAACTGAGACATGGCTGGATGATAGCTATGACTGGGCAGTTAATGTACAGGTACATACCGTATGGGAATAAAAGGTTAAGGAACAAAAATAAACCAATGTGGATAAACAGAACTGTAAAGAAAGCAATAAATGACAAAAAGAAAGCATATAAAACACTAAAACAGGAAGGTAGCACGGAAGCACTGAAAAACTATAAGGAAAAAAATAGAACATGTAAAAAACAAATAAAAGCGTCCAAACTAGAGACCGAGAGATTAATTGCCAAAGAGAGTAAAACTAACCCTAAAATGTTCTTCAATTATATAAATGTTAGAAAGTATGAATCTGAAGGTGTCGGCCCGTTAAAGAGTAATGAGGGGGAAGTCGCAGAGAGCGACGAGGAGAAAGCAAAGCTGTTAAATATTTTTTTCTCCAATGTATTCACTGAGGAAAATAAACTGTCAGATGACATGCAGAATGCAAAAATAAATTCACCATTAAAAGTGTCCTGTCTGACTCAGGAAGAAGTACAACAGCGACTTAAAAAGATTCAAATAGACAAATCGCCAGGACCGGATGGCAAACACCCCCGTATCCTAAGGGAATTAAGTAATGTCATAGCCAGACCCTTATTTCTGATATTTTCAGATTCTATATTGACAGGGAATGTCCCACAGGATTGGCGCATGGCAAATGTGGTGCCAATATTCAAAAAGGGTCCAAAAGCAGAGCCTGGAAACTATAGGCCGGTAAGTTTAACATCTGTTGTGGGTAAACTGTTTGAAGGTTTTCTGAGAGATGCTATGTTAGAGCATCTTAACGGAAATAAGCAAATAACGCCATATCAGCATGGCTTCGTGAGGGATCGGTCATGTCAAACAAATTTAATCAGTTTCTATGAGGAGGTAAGTTCTAGACTTGACAGCGGCGAATCAATGGATGTCGTGTATCTGGACTTCTCTAAAGCATTTGACACTGTACCACATAAAAGGTTAGTATATAAAATGAGAATGCTCGGACTGGGAGAAAACGTCTGTAAGTGGGTAAGTAACTGGCTCAATGATAGAAAACAGAGGGTGGTTATTAATGGTACATACTCAGATTGGGTCACTGTCACTAGTGGGGTACCTCAGGGGTCAGTATTGGGCCCTATTCTCTTCAATATATTTATTAATGATCTTGTAGAAGGCTTGCATAGTAAAATATGAATTTTCGCAGATGACACTAAACTGTGTAAAGTAATTAACACTGAAGAGGACAGTATACTGCTACAGAGGGATCTGGATAGATTGGAGGCTTGGGCAGATAAGTGGCAGATGAGGTTTAACACTGACAAATGTAAAGTTATGCACATGGGAAGGAATAATGCAAGTCACCCGTACTTATTAATAGTGTTGAGCGCGAATATTCGAATATCGAATTTTTTTCGCGAATATCGGCACTTCGCTAATTCGCGAATATTTCGAATATAGTGATATAAATTCGATATTTCGAATATTCGTTTTTTTTTTTTTTTTTTTATTGTTATATTTTTTTCTTTCCCACTTCCCTAAAGTTGTTCTTACCTGTCCTTTGGATTCCTGGCTTCCTGGCTGCTCCAGTCAGTGCCCGTTGCCGCTTCTGCCGACTTCCATGCTCATGGAGCGTCCCCATCACCTATGGGAACATCTCCATATACTAGAATGTACTGTCGGATTTGAGAATTACGTTGAAATCACAATTCGATTTTTTCAAGTTATAATAATCGAATTTCGATTTTAACTTAGCACTGCTATATGCCATATTAGGCTAACTAATATGGCATATAGCAGTGCTAAGTTAAAATCGAAATTCGATTATTATAACTTGAAAAAATCGAATTGCGATTTCAACGTAATTCTCAAATCCGACAGTACATTCTAGTATATGGAGTCAGTTCCCATGGTGATGGGGACGCTCCATAAGCATGGAATATGGCTTCAATGGCTTGGTAGAATTAGCGAATTGACGAATATATTCGTTATATTCCACAAAACGAATATAACGAATGTATTCGTCATATTCCACAAAACGAATATAACGAATGTATTCATCATATTCCACAAAACGAAGATAACGAAGTATTCTGCATCTTCATTTTAGCTACCTATTCATCAATTTCGCTAATTCTAGCAATGATATAGGAAAGTTGACTATAGAGACAGCTAAGTTTAATTCACTATGCGATTATATTACTGCTTTTTTTTTAAATAAATAGAATAATTATGATACCTGATAATTATTATAATTATACTATTTATAAAAAAAAGCAGTCATATAATCGCATAGCGAATTATACTTAGCTGTCTCTATAGTCAACTTTCCTATATCATTGCTAGAATTAGCGAAATTGATGAATAGGTAGCTAAAATGAAGATGCAGAATACTTCGTTATCTTCATTTTGTGGAATATGACGAATACATTCGTTATATTCGTTTTGTGGAATATGACGAATACATTCGTTATATTCGTTTTGTGGAATATAACGAATATATTCGTCAATTCGCTAATTCTACCAAGCCATTGAAGCCATATTCCATGCTTATGGAGCGTCCCCATCACCATGGGAACGACTCCATATACTAGAATGTACTGTCGGATTTGAGAATTACGTTGAAATCACAATTCGATTTTTTCAAGTTATAATAATCGAATTTCGATTTTAACTTAGCACTGCTATATGCCATATTAGTTAGCCTAATATGGCATATAGCAGTGCTAAGTTAAAATCGAAATTCGATTATTATAACTTGAAAAAATCGAATTGCGATTTCAATAGGAGAGTAGCCTTTAAGTTAAAATCGAAATTCGATTATTTAAATCGCATATTAATCGCGATAACAAGAATAATGACGAATATTCGATTTCGACGAATATAAAACGAATATTCTATCGAATATTCGCGAATTTCGTCGAAATCGAATATGGCACCTGCCGCTCATCACTACTTATTAAATGGTAAAACACTCGGTAACACTGACATGGAAAAGGATCTAGGAATTTTAATAAACAGCAAACTAAGCTGCAAAAAACAGTGTCAGGCAGCTGCTGCCAAGGCCAATAATAGTGATAAGCGGCAGGGGTCATATTCGAATTTGCGATATTTCGCGAATATTTTTTTAGAATATTCGTCGAATATTCAAAAATTCGAAAATTCGCAAAAAATAAATTTCTTGCAAAAAAATCGGCAAGGTAATGATTGTGTAATATGCGAATTTTCGTAATTCTAATTTTTGGATTCTAATTTTTATTGCGAATTTTTCAATTTACAACTATTAGACAAAGAAGATTATAGCACTATATTAGCTAAATTGCTCTATATTCGATTTTTGGAATATTTGCTATATTGCTATAACAGTTTTTTCGAATATTCGTAATATATAGCAATATAGCGAATATTCGAAAAAACTAATATAGAGCAATTTAGCTAATATAGTGCTATAATCATTTTTTTTAGAGTAATTTTTTTTCCAATCTGAACTTCAGATGAGAAAAAAATTACAACTATTAGACAAAGAAGATTATAGCACTATATTAGCTAAATTGCTCTATATTCGTTTTTTTTCGAATATTCGCTATATTGCTATAACTTCTTTTTTTTGAATATTTTTAATATTCTAAAACAAGAATATATAGCAATATAGCGAATATTCGAAAAAAAACGAATATAGAGCAATTTAGCTAATATAATGCTATAATCTTCTTTGTCTAAAAGTTGAAAAATTCGCAATAAAAAATTTGAATCCGAAAAGTCGAATTACGAAAATTTGCATATTACACAATCATTACCTTGCCGATTTTTTCAAGAAAAAAAAATCGTGCATTTTCGAATATGAAAGAGCTCTATCCCATCATCTATTCATTCCCAGGACTGTGACTGTGACGAGGGGACATCCTCTGCGCCTGGAGGAAAGAAGGTTTGTACACAAACATAGAAGAGGATTCTTTATGGTAAGAGCAGTGAGACTATGGAACTCTCTGCCTGAGGAGGTGGTGATGGTGAGTACAATAAAGGAATTCAAGAGGGGCCTGGATGTATTTCTGGAGTGTAATAATATTACAGGATATAGCTACTAGAGAGAGATCGTTGATCCAGGGATTTATTCTGATTGGCTGATTGGAGTCGGGAAGGAATTTTATTCCCCTAAAGTGAGGAAAATTGGCTTCTACCTCACAGTGTTTTTTTGCCTTCCTCTGGATCAACTTGCAGGATGACAGGCCGAACTGGATGGACAAATGTCTTTTTTCGGCCTTATGTACTATGTTATGTACTATGTTACATTTTCTTTTTTTGGGACGTTAGAAGCAAATCTTAAAATTTTTAAGAACATTTTCAAAACCTAATTTTTAAGGACCAGTTCAGATCTGAAGTCACTTTGTGGTGCTTACATAATAGAAACCACCCATAAATGGCCGCATTTTAAAAAACTACACCTCTCAAGGTATTCAAAACTGATTTTACAAACTTCGTTAACCCTTTAGGTGTCCCATAGGAATTAAAGGAAAATGAAGATGAAATTTCAGAATTTCACTTTTTTGCCAGATTTTCCATTTTAATCAATTTTTTCCAGTAACAGTTTAACAGCCAAACAAAACTCAATATTTATTGCCCTGATTCTGTAGTTACAGAAACACCCCATATGTGGTCGTAAACTGGTGTACAGGCACACGGCAGGGCGCAGAAGGAAAGGAACGCCATATGGTTTTTGGAGGGCAAATTTCACTAGGATAATTTTAAGATGCCATCGTCGGGTATAGTCGTGTGTGAAAATGCATGAACTATCAAACAGTGAAAAAGTTAAAGTGGCCGGTTCACAATTTTTTGCTTGTTACACCTCCCACAAAAAAATAAAAATAAAAGGTATTCAAAAAGTCTTACACAACCAGGAATAGTATCAGTGAAAAGTAAAGATAACGCTGCAAAAAATGAGCCCTTACACAGCTCCATACACATAACTACAAAAAGACTATAGTGGCGTAAAAAGAAAAAATGAATTTCAAAGTGACTATTTTTTTTCAGTATTAAAATGCAAAAACTATACATATGTGCAGTGTCGGACTGGGATGCCATGGGCCCACCAGTAGAAGTGACTATAGGGGCCCACCCTATAGTTTCATACAAATATTGACACTTAAGGGGGTTTTCCGATTTGCATCAACATCCTTTAAAATAATCCTTTATGTAGGAAGCTGTAGTGTAATAGCACACATGACCGCTGCAGCTAATCAATGGCCTTGGTGCTGTACACCACTGAGATCACTGATTAATTACAGCAGTGAAGTGTGGTACACAGGCACATCCATTACATTATGTGCCAGCTCCAGCCTTGCGGAGAGAACAGAGTATTGGTGCTGAATCAAATAGTGATTAGGATAGTGAGTTTAAGGCCTCTTTCACACGTGTGTGACGGATTAGGTCCGGATGCGTCTCACTATTTTGCTCTCAAAATAAGTCAGTTCTCAAGATTGCATTTGTGTTTTTTTCCGCGTGAATGACATCTGGATTGCAAGCGTTTTTAAAGCGCGTGAAAAAAAATGCAACCATCCTCTAGAGTCACGTGTTCATTTCAAACACATATAAAAAAAAATAAAAAAAAACAGCATGGTCTTCTGTTTGGGAAAGCTCCATTTTGTGAGGATATAATCTAGGGTGTGGAGTGTTTGCATTTGTTCCTTAGCAGGATGTCCGCTTTCTTCTTATCATATCCTGACCATGTGCTTTTGCACTGGCTGGTGTACCGATACTTTGGAGAGCAGAGAGAAATGCTTGAGGAGGAACTGCAGAGGAAGAGGATGTGGGTTCATCCTATTATTTCGCAGAGGGCTTGCAAAGGTCAGTTTACAAGTCTGTATGCAGAACTGCGTAAGCACCCTGATAATAATTTTATTTGGCCTACTTTAATAATTGTTTACATATGTAATGTAGAAATAAAAAATGATTATTCTTTTTCTAATTGTGTACATCATAGTCATTGTTATTTTGAGCCCTGACATGTATTGTAGTGAAGATGTGTAATAAATAGTGTTTAGCGAGCATGCTCGGCCTGAACTGCTGTTCGGCTCAAGCATCGCTATGCTCAGCACATCGCAGTGTTCAGCCGAATATTGCGTGTGCTTGAGTACAATTTAATACAATGAAAATCAATGGGAGACCTGAGCATCAAACCAGGTACCTCCTGCTCTGAAGAAGAGAGGGTGTCTGGTTCACAAGAATAGGTAAAGAATTGATGGAAACCCCATCCAAATGGTTTGGGAACAGCATTAGAAGGATGGCTGGATGCATCTTGGACTCCTATTACCTATCACATACAATAGACACCACATAGAGGCTATATGCCAAATCCCAGGTATGTGCAAGCCAACAATATATCCATGAAACAGATAACAGTGAGCATACCTTACAATAGCAGCCTTGTGCACTGAGACATTCCAAACCAGTTTTTTTTTTTCTCATCTGACTGAGAGCCAGTAAGCTTTAAAGTTGTTTCATATCTGTTGGATGGCTTAGGTTGACCTGCACATCTAGATCAATATCATTAGGGTGACAAAAAGTTTTCTGATCGTCCTAACATAATATCCAATAACCTTTCTATACAGTTTTCACTTCAAATGGAAAAAAAATGACAAATATTCTAAAATACTAATATATAGCACTATATTGAATATAGTGCCATATATTCGTTTTTTAGAATATTCGTCATTTTTTTTCATCTGAAGTTGTGATTCCTCCCTGCTTAAGTTGCTTGTGGGCCAATGACTCATTGGCCCACAAGCAAGAAGCAGGGAGGAATCATGTGTTCAGATGGAAAAAAAAATATGAATATTCTAAAAACGAATATATAGCACTATATTCTATAGTGCTATATATTAGTTTTTGACCCACGCCTGTATTGAGCGCGCAATATTAGCATATTATGTGATCATTACCTTGCCGATTTTCACGTAAAAAAAAAGAATGTAGAATATAACGAATTTACGAATTCGCGAATATATGACGAATATTCTACAAAATATTTGTGAAATATCACAAATTTGAATATGACCCCTGCCGCTCATCACTATTCAGATTGCCCAAAAATTTCAACAAATTTTCCATGCAAATGGTTTGGTTTGCATGTCTTTCGCATATACACAAATTTATGAAAATGAGTTTACATGACACAACTGTATAAAAAGGTTATTGAATATTATGTTAGGACAATCAGAAAACTTTTTGTCACCCTAATGATATTGATCTAGGTGTGCAGGTCCACCCAAGCTATTCAACAGATATGAAGCAACTTTGAGACTTTTTGGCTCTCAGTCAGATGAGAGCTGGTTTGGAATGCCTCAGACGGGATGGAACGTTTAGGAGTGATAGAACTTGATAAGAAAGTATGCAATAAAGTCCGATGATGAGGGGATGGAATGTTTATGAATAATAGATCACAAATATTCCTATCTGAGGAAAAAAAAAAGCTGGTTTTGGAATGTCTCATAGTGCACAAGGCTACTATTGTAAGGTGTGCTCACTGTTGTCTGTCTCATGGATAGAGTGTTGGCTTGCACATACCCGGCTTTTGGCATATATTCTTTGTGTTGTTGTCTATTGTATGCCATAGGTAAGTCCAAGATACATTCAGACATCCTCCTGATGCTTTATCCAAACTATTTTGGTGGTGTTTCCATCAATTTTTAACTTATTTTTGTGAACCAGATACCCTCTTCTCTTCCGAGCAGGGGGAGCCTGGGGTTCTCCCATTGACTTCCATTGTGCTCGGGTGCTTGGCAGAGCACACGAGCACTTTGGTGCTCAATCAACACTAGTAATACAGTACCTATGTTTGTATTTCTATTTTGAAGCCAGGGTATACTTATTTTTGTACTTTAGCACACAGTCAAAGACATCCTCAGTGTACATTAGCTCTGTTATGTACAGTACATGACAAAATGGCTTCAGAGGGATATGTTGAATGTGTCTATACACAATAAATAAAAATAAGCATGCTTTCATTAATAAAAACCATACAAGTGAACAAACAAAAATGTTGTTTATTATAACAATGATATTTATCACCTTTATATAATAATAAATTGACCTGTGCAGAAACAAAATTAAACAACATACATTTACAATTGAAAAAAAGTCTGAGGGTATGGATGGGGGTCCCTCCTACTGTGGACCATGATAACTGCTATGTGAGGATGTAGATGGCTGGTGAGAAGGGCCAGGTTGGGAAGATGAGGGGGCATGTTGACTGTAAGTTGACTCTCCACTATATGTTGGGCCATAATGTCGAGGTGGGGGGCCATATTGTTGCCCTTGAGGAGGGTATTCTTGTGGGTGAGGGTAAACATGAGGAGGTGGCTTTGGCAGAGGGCCAGTGATGTTCCCATGGCTATTCCAGTTCTCCAATGCCCGAAAAATTTCGGATGGATCATTTGGAGGAGTGGCTGCCTCCAGAACAATACCTACTGCTGATTGTCTTCTAAAGTATCGTTCTGGAGGCAGATTCTGAAAATGTGTCGCCAGACTCCTCACATAGAGGGCAAAATTGTCCTCATGGCATCATCTCGACAGATACTCCAGCACCTGAGTATTGGCTGCCATCTCGGTAGGTGGAGCAGGTCTCTTCCGCCGTGTCTGGACTGGCACAGCTGGTTCCAATTCAACTAGAGCAGGAACAGTTGCCTTGGACCCACTGGAGTATCTCCCTTCAGCTCTGTCTGTAGGAGGATGGGATGATGTGCCTTCCTCATCACATGATTAGACTAAATTTGAAAGGCAACACCGTCAAAGTAACGGATTTCAAATCCAAAAAGAGGTGCTCAGTGAAGGGGCTGTCAGGCCACTAGACAAAATTGTATATATATATATATATATATATATATATATATCCACTGCACACTCATATATTTTGCTTAATAGAATAGAATTTATTGTTTGCCAACACCAACTTTATATTTCATATCATGGAAAGCAGGGCCAACGTTTCGGTCCGCACGGGACCTTGATCACGGCCTATAACAGTACAAATAAATATATAATATCAGTGGGATATTGGTTCACAATCAATACACCAGATTTAGAAAAATAGAGAGATATAAAGACAATCTATATAAATATTTTAGTATAGCTAATAACAATCAATACTGGATCGCCATGGCAGAATCAATCTGACAGATAGTCAAGTGAAACAAAGATTGGAGTCTGATCAGATATGGGTCTCATCCCTATATAACTTTATAGGATTCCGGTCAGATAAGAGGCTATATGAAGGTCTATGCACAAAGTAGCAGGCTGTTATAGGAATGCCACATAGGTGATCAGATGTCCAATATACAATTATGATCAATATGAACAGAAAAATAAAAAGAAAACAAGATATCTAGCAACCGTGGAGTATAGTGCAAAAAACTCCATGTTTTCGATAGTATGAACAATTAGCGACATCTATTTTAGGTAGATCAATAAGTACTGTTCCGACATCGGGTATATAACACAGTTAACATAGACATACCTAGTGCGGGAGAGGTAGTGCATGCTCGTTGGTGGCACAGGGGAGAATGGCTGTGGAGCGCTAGTTATAGCAAGTTTCCCTCGTGTCTGTCGGCGTCTGACGTCACTAGTATGTGCCTGGTTCTACATGGAACGCAAGCCGCTCCACACCAGAACTGCGCATGCGTGAGCGCTGAAACTAATGTCTTATGCGCTCGCTCACCTCTGTGTCAGTTTGAGCAGCACCCAGTCCCACACAGGAACGAGATTATTCAAATCAGTAGGATAAGTATGGGCATGTTTTGAACATTTATACAGAAGTTAATAAAAACATGATAATATCATGATCCCCTATGGCTTATATAGGAGGCACTCAGGTAGATAGCTCTCTAGGTGCCAAATGCACATGTTTCATAGTGTCGGTCATCACATATTGGAGGTGCTCTCAAATTGAATCTTTATATGCCATATGCACCCATACTCCCGAGATGAATCCTTATATGCCGTATACACATGTTTCATAGTGTCGGTCATCATATATCGTGTTAGATACCTAGATTAGTCACAAGATTAAATTTAACCAGGTTAGTATATATTAGCACAAAAAAGACAGACAACGAAATTGAAGCATACCTAGACCTATGTATCAGCGTGTCTAGACAAAAAGAAAAAGAAATAAAAAACCATTAAATGTGAATATCATAGAAATAATCCAATTTGACAAGAAACATATAAAAAGAAGAACAAGACCGTTTTTATAATCACCCATCCTTTTGATATACCATGATCATAATAATAGATCAAATTCACGATTAAGCCCTTGTGTATCAATCGTGAATTTGATCTATTATTATGATCATGGTATATCAAAAGGATGGGTGATTATAAAAACTGGTCTTGTTCTTCTTTTTATATGTTTCTTGTCAAATTGGATTATTTCTATGATATTCACATTTAATGGTTTTTTATTTCTTTTTCTTTTTGTCTAGACACGCTGATACATAGGTCTAGGTATGCTTCAATTTCGTTGTCTGTCTTTTTTATGGGTGCATATGGCATATAAAGATTCAATTTGAGAGCGCCTCCAATATGTGATGACCGACACTATGAAATGTGTGCATTTGGCACCTAGAGAGCTATCTCCTGAGTACCTCCTATATAAGCCATAGGGGATCATGATATTATCATGTTTTTATTAACTTCTGTATAAATGTTCAAAACATGCCCATACTTATCCTACTGATTTGAATAATCTCGTTCCTGTGTGGGACTGAGTGCTGTTCAAACTGACACAGAGGTGAGCGAGCGCATAAGACATTAGTTTCAGTGCTCACGCATGCGCAGTTCTGGTGTGGAGCGGCTTGCGTTCCATGTAGAACCAGGCACATACTAGTGACGTCAGAGGGAAACTTGCTATAACTAGCGCTCCACAGCCATTCTCCCCTGTGCCAACAACGAGCATGCACTACCTCTCCCGCACTAGGTATGTCTATGTTAACTGTGTTATATACCCGATGTCGGAACAGTACTTATTGATCTACCTAAAATAGATGTCGCTAATTGTTCATACTATCGAAAACATGGAGTTTTTTGCACTAAACTCCACGGTTGCTAGATATCTTGTTTTCTTTTTCTTTTTCTGTTCATATTGATGTCACAACCAGACAGCTGAGAAGCTCTGACAGAGGCTTTTCAGAACCTCCTCCTTGAGTTTTCTTTGTTGTGGTATTCAGGTCCTCATCTCGTTAGCCTCTCTCAGCTGGCATGTAGTTGGACTGATTGCTTCCCTTTAAATTCCTCCCCATAATGCTTTACTGGGCGGCTTATACTACTTCCTGGAGTGTGTGTGCATGCTGATCCTGTTTCCCAGTCTGCTACAAAGTTAAGTGCTGTACATTTATCTGTTATTTTCTGTTTGCTGGATCCCAGGTGACCCTGACTCCCTCCGTGTCTGGTGTAGGGAGCCGGTGGTCGTGTCCCCTCACTATTGTAGGGTGTTCAGGGGTTATATAGTCGAGGTACGTGGATATGCAACCATCCACCTTTGGGATCTTTGCATAGGCTGAGCAGCCAGGGAAAGTGCTAGGTCTTGTGCAGGGCTCTCCCTTTTGGTTCCTTAGCTTTGGATCCAGTGAGTCATATTTGCATGTTGCATTGTCTTGTTTCCTGTACACCGTCCGTGACATTATAAGCCGCCAAAACCGTCTCAAGCATGGATCCGGTTTCACTTTTGGCTGAACGCCTTCAGGGTCTTTCATTGGAGTTAGCTGATCTCCGCAGGACTTTTTCTCAGCTTCAAGTGACCGGTTCAGCTGGCGTTCATGGAGTTTGTTCTGAGCCTAAGATCTCGCTCCCGGATACGTTTTCCGGGGGTAGTGAGAATTTTGTGCGTTTTAGAGAGGCTTGCAAACTCCATTTTCGCCTTCTTCCCCATTCCTCTGGTGATGAGGAACGGAGGGTGGGGATCATTATATCGCTGCTCAGGAGTAATGCTCATTCCTTGGCCTTTTCGCTGCCAGAGGGGGCACGGCCCCTCTGTTCAGTGGATGAATTCTTTTTAGCCCTGGGTCAGATATATGATGATCCGGATCGTGTTGCTCTGGCTGAGTCTAGACTACGTCTATTATGCCAGGGTAAACAATCCGCAGAGATATACTGCTCAGAATTTCGGAGATGGGCAGCTGATACTGGTTGGAATGATGCTGCACTTCGAAGTCAATTTTGTCATGGTCTTTCAGAGGGATTGAAAGATGCATTTGCCTTTTATGAAAGGCCTATTTCCTTGGACTCTGCTATGTCTCAGGCCGTTCGTATTGACAGGCGTCTTAGAGAGAGAGGAGAGATCACTCCTTCCTGTCATACTCAATCCCAGGACAATGCAGCGGTCTCATTCTATGCGCAGGGGTCTCAGTCGCTGTCAGCCTCTTCTGAGCAGGAGCCCATGCAGCTGGGGTTGATTGCTTCTGACAATAGAAGATTTAGCTCGCAGGGGAGGGCTTGTTTTTGTTGTGGAGGTATAAATCATTTGGCAAATGTTTGTCCCTCTAGGAGATTCAGGCAGTTCTCTGGGAGTAATAAAGAAACAAAGAGGAAAAAATCTTTTAAAAATGTTCCGTCTGTTACTATTGGCAGGGTTGAGGCGGAAATTGAAGGTTTTCCGTTTGCTTGTAGTTCCCGTTTTGTCCTGCCTGCTAGGGTGGCGCTAGAGAGCAAGAACATTTTTTTTGAGATTTTTGTGGATAGCGGAGCAGCGGTCAATCTCATTGATAATCAATTTGCAATAACTCATGGTTTCCAGGTATGCACTTTGAGTAAGGATATTCCTGTTTTTGCTATTGATTCTGCTCCACTTTCTCAGAAATCATTAAAGGGCATAGTTCACAATATCCGTTTAATTGTGAGTGATGCTCATGTTGAGGATGTGTCATGTTTCGTCCTTAGCAGTTTGCCTACTCCTCTAGTGTTGGGGCTACCCTGGCTCACTAAACATAACCCCACCATTGATTGGCAAGCGAGGCAAATAAATGGTTGGAGTGACTTTTGCAGAGAGAATTGCCTCACGACATCTGTTTCTGAGGTTGCTACTAAGACTGTACCATCTTTTCTCTCTGAATTTTCGGATGTCTTCTCTGAGAGTGGAGTTCAGGATTTGCCCCCGCACAGGGAGTACGATTGCCCTATTAATCTCATCCCAGGCGCCAAACTGCCTAAATCTCGTTTATACAACCTCTCCCAACCTGAAAGGGTCGCTATGCGTGCTTATATCTCTGAGAGTCTGAGAAAAGGACACATACGACCCTCGAAGTCACCTGTTGCCGCTGGTTTTTTCTTTGTTAAGAAAAAAGATGGTTCTTTAAGACCTTGTCTGGATTTCAGGGAGCTGAACAGCATCACTATTCGTGACCCTTATCCGCTTCCTCTGATCCCGGACCTGTTTAACCAGGTTGTTGGGGCTAAAGTCTTTTCCAAATTAGATCTAAGAGGGGCATACAACCTGGTCAGGGTCAGAGAAGGAGCCGAATGGAAGACGGCCTTCAATACCCCTGAGGGCCATTTTGAGAATTTGGTTATGCCTTTTGGTTTGATGAATGCCCCAGTCGTTTTTCAGCATTTCGTGAACAGCATTTTTTATCATTTGATGGGAAAATTTGTATTAGTGTATTTGGATGACATTTTGATTTTTTCTCCTGATTTCAAAACTCATAAGGAACATTTACGTCAGGTCTTGCTCATCCTGCGGGAGAATAAATTATATGCGAAACTGGAAAAATGTGTTTTTGCGGTTCCAGAAATTCAATTTCTGGGGTTTCTTCTCTCCGCTTCTGGTTTTCGCATGGACCCCGAGAAGGTCCACGCTGTGCTTGAGTGGGAGCTTCCTGAGAATCAGAAGGCGCTGATGCGTTTTTTGGGCTTTGCCAATTATTACAGGAAGTTTATTTTGAATTATTCCTCTATTGTTAAACCACTCACTGATATGACCAGAAAGGGGGTAGATTTTTCTTCTTGGTCAGTAGAGGCGCGTAAGGCTTTTTCTAATACCAAGGAGAGTTTTGCTTCCACTCCCATCTTGGTGCAACCTGATATTTCTTTACCCTTCATAGTTGAGGTTGATGCTTCTGAGGTGGGTGTGGGGGCGGTCTTGTCTCAGGGTTCCTCTCCTGCCAAATGGCGACCGTGTGCCTTTTTCTCGAAAAAACTCTCCTCCGCAGAGAGAAATTACGATGTGGGAGATAGGGAATTGTTGGCCATCAAGTTGGCTTTTGAGGAATGGCGCCATTGGCTAGAGGGAGCCAGACACCCTATTACCGTATTTACTGACCATAAAAATCTGGCCTACTTGGAGTCAGCCAAGCGTCTGAACCCGAGACAGGCCAGATGGTCTTTGTTCTTTTCTAGGTTTAATTTTGTTGTCACGTTCCGCCCTGGAGTTAAGAATGTGAAGGCAGATGCCCTGTCACGTTGTTTTCCGGGAGGCGGGAATTTTGAAGACCCGGGTCCCATTTTGGCTGAAGGTGTGGTGGTCTCTGCTTTTTTTTCTGAATTGGAGGCAGAGGTGCAGGCAGCCCAGTCAGAGGCTCCTGATCTTTGTCCTCCTGGGAGGTTGTTTGCGCCTCTCGCTTTAAGACACAAGATTTTTAATGAACACCACGATACGGTCCTTGCTGGGCACCCGGGGGCAAGAGCCACACTGGATCTCATCGCTCGGAGATTCTGGTGGCCTGCGCTTCGTAAGTCGGTTGAGGGTTTTGTGGCAGCCTGCGAGACTTGCGCTCGTGCCAAAGTCCCTCATTCACGGCCATCAGGTCCTCTCCTTCCCTTACCCATTCCTTCCCGTCCTTGGACACATCTGTCCATGGACTTCATAACGGACCTGCCTCGTTCCTCGGGGAAGACTGTGATTCTGGTTGTGGTGGACCGTTTTAGCAAAATGGTGCATTTCATCCCTTTTCCTGGTTTGCCCAATGCTAAGACGCTGGCGCAGGCATTTATTGATCACATTGTCAAATTGCACGGTATTCCTTCAGACATAGTCTCTGATAGGGGCACGCAGTTTGTTTCCAGATTCTGGAAGGCTTTCTGTTCTCGCTTGGGGGTTCGGTTGTCATTCTCTTCTGCTTTCCACCCGCAGTCGAATGGCCAGACAGAGCGCGTCAATCAGAATCTGGAGACATATCTGTGATGTTTTGTGGAGGAGAATCAAGAGGATTGGTGTTCTTTTTTGTCCCTTGCTGAGTTTGCTTTAAATAACCGTCGTCAGGAGTCCTCTGATAAGTCACCATTTTTTGGTGCATATGGCTTTCATCCGCAGTTTGGGACTTTCTCGGGAGAGGGGTCTTCTGGTTTACCTGATGAGGACAGATTCTCCTCGTCTTTGTCATCTATTTGGCAAAAGATTCAGGATAATCTAAAGAGCATGAGTGAGAGATATAAGCGTGTGGCAGATAAGAGACGTGTGCTTGGTCCGGACCTGAATGTTGGTGATCTGGTGTGGTTGTCTACCAAGAATATCAAATTGAAGGTTCCCTCCTGGAAGTTGGGTCCTAGGTTTATTGGGCCTTACAAAATCCTGTCTGTCATCAATCCTGTTGCCTACTGTCTTGATCTTCCTCAGACTTGGAAGATCCATAATGTTTTTCATAAGTCCTTATTGAAACCTTATGTTTAACCCATTGTACCCTCGCCTTTGCCTCCTCCTCCGATTATGGTTGATGGGAATCTTGAATTTCAGGTCTCTAGGATTGTGGATTCTCGTCTTGTCCGCGGTTCTCTTCAGTACCTTGTTCATTGGGAGGGTTATGGTCCTGAGGAGAGGATGTGGGTCCCAGTGACGGACATTAAGGCCTCTCGTCTCATCAGGGCTTTCCATAGGTCCCATTCTGAGAAGGTGGGTTCTGAGTGTCCGGAGTCCACTCGTAGAGGGAGGGGTACTGTCACAACCAGACAGCTGAGAAGCTCTGACAGAGACCTTTCAGAAGCTCCTCCTTGAGTTTTCTTTGTTGTAGTATTCAGTTCCTCATCTCGTTAACCTCTCTCAGCTGTCATGTAGTTGGACTGATTGCTTCCCTTTAAATTCCTCCCCATAATGCTTTACTGGGCGGCTTATACTACTTCCTGGAGTGTGTGTGCATGCTGATCCTGTTTCCTAGTCTGCTACAAAGTTAAGTGCTGTACATTTATCTGTTATTTTCTGTTTGCTGGATCCCAGGTGACCCTGACTCCCTCCGTGTCTGGTGTAGGGAGCCGGTGGTCGTGTCCCCTCACTATTGTAGGGTGTTCAGGGGTTATATAGTCGAGGTACGTGGATATGCAACCATCCACCTTTGGGATCTTTGCATAGGCTGAGCAGCCAGGGAAAGTGCTAGGTCTTGTGCAGGGCTCTCCCTTTTGGTTCCTTAGCTTTGGATCCAGTGAGTCATATTTGCATGTTGCATTGTCTTGTTTCCTGTACACCGTCCGTGACATTTGATCATAATTGTATATTGGACATCTGATCACCTATGTGGCATTCCTATAACAGCGATGCTACTTTGTGCATAGACCTTCATATAGCCACTTATCTTACCGGAATCCTATAAAGTTTTATAGGGATGAGACCCATATCTGATCAGACTCCAATCTTTGTTTCACTTGACTATCTGTCAGATTGATTCTGCCATGGCGATCCAGTATTGATTGTTACTAGCTATACTAAAATATTTATATAGATTGTCTTTATATCTCTCTATTTTTCTAAATCTGGTGTATTGATTGTGAACCAATATCCCACTGATATTATATATATATATTTATTTGTACTGTTATAGGACGTGATCAAGGTCCCGTGCGGACCGAAACGTTGGCCCTGCTTTCCATGATATGAAATAAAAAGTTGGTGTTGGCAAAAAATAAATTCTATTCTATTAAGCAAAATATATGAGTGTGCCGTGGATATATATATACAATTTCCTCATCACATGCACTGGAGTGCTGCTCCAATGTATCAGCAACTTCCTCCTCAAGGTTGTCCTCCACTCTTCACAAAAAACAAGACATGTTAAATATGATGTCTCTTGCATTCAATATTACTACACACATATAGCCATATCCTAATTTTTAATGGACAAGTTTTACAAACAATCTGCCCCAGCAACAAGTTGAGACATTATGATATGTAGGGGCCATTCGATAGTACACATAGTGACGTTTAAAGGGGTTGTCCAGGTTCAGCTCTGAACCTGGACAACCCCTTTAAATGCACTTGTGCCATAGATCCATGATTCCTATGCTAAAATACATGTTTTGCTAGCACATAAAGTATTTATAACATTTAGCTCTAATATTATAGGTTATAATATGGGCAAGTATGAAAGTTTGAAAGAAAAATTAGGCCAAAACATTAGGGGACATTTATCACACAGGTGTAATGTGTAACTAGCACATTCCTCCTTTCGTTTTTCAGACTTCACTAGGATAATTAAAGGAGAAATAAAATTGGTTGCTATGGACAACTATGCCAGTTATACTTTACACAAGTGTGAAGAATCTCCGCCATTATTGAAACCACTAATCAAGCACATTTAAGTAAATTCTGGCCAAACAAAATATTTTCATACCAATACATGACAGATGGCAGCATATTATCTAAATATTAAAACAAAAAAAAAACATAAAAAGATCATTGAAGGTAACAATATAGAGTTTTAATATATTAACATTACATACTATAATTTGTATTAATGCTGCATCTGTGATTGTTGAAAACAAGCTTAAAAAAAATTCAATACATTTCTGGCTTTGAAAAAACACAAATGTTTGGCAATACCCTTCATCTTGGCCCTCTGCTGCATTAGTCAGTGTGCAATTTAAGCTAGAAATACAGCTATAATTTTCTGGGTTTACAAAAACACCCTTTTTGCGGCCTAGTCTGCACCCTTTAGATACTAATAGCTATTTAGGGCAAAAAACTAAATTTTGCAGCCTTTTCTGCATATGTCATTGTGAGATACAACCTTTACATACCGTTGTTCTATTCTGCTATAAAAAAAAACACCCGTTTTGGGCAAAAATCTAAAATTGCGTCCTAGTCTGCATCTGTACGTAAGAGATACACCCTTTAGATACTGCAATTTAGGGCAAAAAACTAAATTTTGCAGCCTTTGCTGCATATGTCATTGTGAGATACACCCTTTTTAATACTATTGTTCTATTCTGCTATTAAAAATACAGCCATTTACAGTATCAGTGGCACACTTAACCCCTATAGAATCTCTCCAATATCTTATCCCAGATTTGAACGTGAAGGTGTGGAGAAATTGTGGAATTTCTACAGTGGCTGACCTGCTGTCTGGCTCGGTTCTAAAAACCTTTAGCGCTATCAAACAATCTTGTAGTGTCCCCCAACAGGAGGCATTTTCATATCTCAAGATTAGACACACACTGTCAAGCAACCCCTCTTTCTTCCTCAAAAACCATACCCAGTTATTGATCCAGTGGTCCATACAGGGATCAGCTCAAAAAGGGCTTAAGCCTCTATACATGTACTTAGGGGATAAAGACCGGTTTCGTAAAACTGCGCCATTCCTGGCATGGGAGGTTGAGCTAAAAACAACATTCACCCCAGCTCAATGGTCAGCTGCAAATAAGCTTGCTATCTCCACTCTTAAATGATCCTCACATGTAGAATCTTTTCTTAAAACGACTCTTAAGTGGTACTACACCCCAGTCAGACTACATGCATTCTTTCCAAACACTAACATAGAATGTTGGAGGGGGTGTGGGCACAAAGGTACCGTACATTATTGCACATACTCTGGACATGCCCAGGAATTTACTCTCTTTGGTCTCAAGTGTTTACAAAAATATTTGGAATTGCTGGATATCAAATCCGTCTGGATCTAGCTTTAGCCCTGTTACTGATAGATCAAATAAAATCCCTTTCAAATCTAGGACCATCGTTTTACATTTACTACTTGCCACCAAACTTGCAATCACGAGGAATTGGAAAAGCACTAAAATTGCTGATCTTCATGAGATCATTAACGCAGTTAATACCTCCAAATGATATGAATATATAATAGCTCATCGTACCTTTCAAGTTGCCCAACATGATTTGAAATGGAAATCCTGGGGAAATACGTGTCCAGCGGTTCCATAAAACGTGGAGCAAAGTCAATCGGTGTAATGGGGAGGAGTTGGGAAATTGTAATGGAAAATAGATGGTTTTTGTACACAGATATTCTTGAATGTCTCTAACATAGAATGTATTTGTACCTTAAATTGAGTGAAGACACGGCCCGGTTTATTGTCTGGAATTATGTTTGTTTGTTATGCTTTACATGACATAATTTTGCTATGGAAATTTATACTCTTTGTATACTTTATATTTGTACTTAAAGGGAAAGAGGAGTAATGTGCTCAATGTTTTATATTACTGCATGTACTCTGTATGCTGTATTACTTGTGACATGAGCTATTACTCTGACAATAAAAAACTATTGAAAGGAAAAAAATACAGCCATTTAGGGCAAAAATCTTTAATTGCGGCCTAGTCTGCATCAGTACGTGTGAGATACACCCTTTAGATACTGTGGTTCTTTTCTGCTATGAAAAAACTGCCGTTAAGGGCCAAAATCTTAAATTGCGTCCTAGTCTGCATCTGTACGTGTGATATACACCCTTTAGATACTGAGGTTCTATTCTGATATTTAAAAAAAACTGCCATTTAGAGCAAAAAACTTAATTTTGCACCCTTTGCTGCATATGTCATTGTGAGATACACCCTTTACATACTGTTTTTTTATTCTGCCATAAAAAAAAACTGCGATTTAAGGCAAAAATCTTTAATTGCAGCCTAGTCAGCAATTGTACTCGTGAGATACACCCTTTTGATACTGTGGTTCTATTCTGCTATAAAAAAAACACCCATTTGGGCAAAAATCTTAAATTGCGGCCTAGTCTGCATCTGTACGTGTGAAATACACCCTTTAGATACTGTGGTTCTATTCTGCTATTAAAAAAACTGCCATTTAGGGCATAAAACAAAATTTTTCAGCCTTTGCTGCATATGTCAGTGTGAGATACACCCTTTAGATACTGTGGTTCTATTCTGCTATTAAAAAAATTGCCATTTAGGGCAAAAATCTTTAATTGCGGCCTAGTCTGCTTCAGTACGTGCGAGATACACCCTTTAGATACTGTGATTCTATTCTGCTATTAAAAAAACTCCATGTTGAGCAAAAATCTTAAATTGCGGCCTAGTCTACATCTGTACGTGTGAGATACACCCTTTATATACTGTTGTTCTAATCTGCAATAAAAAAAAACATCCATTTTGGGCAAGATCCTAAATTTAAGAAATATGAGGAGAGCGTCAAATAAGGGAGTGGCCTCGGTCGTGGTGCTGCTGGTGGAGCTCCTGTTGCAGAGAGAGGACGTGGTCGATACGTGCCAGCTACATGCACAAGTGAAACCCCTCCCTCAGGTGCGAGTAGGCGACAGAACCTGCAGCGGTTATCGGTCGGGCCGAATGTAGCTCTACGAATGGTGAGGCCAGAACAAGTACAGGCGATAGTAGATTGGGTTGCTGACAGTGCCTCCAGTTCCTTCACATTGTCACCCACCCAGTCTCCTGCTGAAAGATCAGAGTTGGCACCTCGCCCCTTTGCAAATCAGCCAAGCAGTCTCTTCTGCTTTTTGATGACTCTGTTAGCAGGGTTTCCCAGGGCCATCCACCTAGCCCTGCCCCAGAAGTGGAAGAGATGCCCAACCACTTATGTTTCAAGAGGAGTACATGGGAGGACCATCGCAACACGTCTCGGATGATGACGAAACACAGGTGCCAACTGCTGGGGCTTTCGAAAGTGTGCAGACCGACAAGGAGGGCAGGGGTAAAGACTGGGTGGAAGATGATATGGACGATGATGAGGTCTTCGACCCCACATGGAATCAAGGTCATGCAAGTGACCTATGGACCTGTGTAGTTCGGAGGAAGAGGCGATGGTCACACAGAGATACCAGCATAGCATAAGAGGGAGCAGAGTGCAAAAGCGGAGCGGTCATCCCCTAGACAGTTTGCCTGCTACTTGCCTGCTACTACCCACCACAGCAAGGGACTGAGCACACCAAAGCCAGCTCCAAGGAGTATCCTGGCATGGCAGTTCTTCAGACAATGTGCTGACGACAAGACACTAGTGGTTTGCACGCTGTGCAATCAGAGCCTGAAGCGAGGCATAAACGTTCTCAACCTGAGCACAACCTGCATGACCAGGCATTTAAGTCCAAAGCACGAGCTGCAGTGAAGTAGACACCTCAAAAACCAAGAAAGGTCTCCATCTCCCAAACACTGCAGCAGAAGAGGAAGTACCCCCCCCCTCCCTACCCACCCACGATCCCTGGCCCTGAATGCCAGCATTTCAAAATTACTGGCCTTTGAAATGCTGTCATCCCGTCTGGTGGAGACGGAGAGTTCTAATAGCCTTATGGTGGTGGCTGTCCCACAGTACATCATGCTCAGCCGCAAATACTTTTCCAGGCATGCCATCCTTTCCCTGCACAACCAAGTGGGGGACAAAATAAGGTGTGCACTGCGCAATACCATCTGTGGCAAGGTGCACCTCACTACAGATATGTGGACCAGTAAGCACGAACAGGGACGTTATATCTCCATAACAGTACACTGGTTAAATGCAGTGGCGGCTGGGCCTGAGGCGGATAGCAGTTTGCCGCAGGTCCTTCCACCACCGAGGATTGCAGGGCGCTTCAGTTTCCCTCCTGTTGCTTCCTCCTCCTGCTCCGCTTCCTCATCCTCTACCGCCTCCTCATCCAGTCAGCGTAACACCTTCACCACCAACTTCAGCACAGCCAGGGGTAAACGACAGCAGGCAGTTTTAAAACGTATCTGTTTGGAGGACAAACCCCAAACCGCGCAGGAGCTGTGGACAGGCCTTGAACAACAGACCGATGAGTGGTTGGTGCCAGTGAGCCTCAAGCCCGGCCTGGTGATGTGCGATAATGGGCAAAAAATCTCGTAGCAGCTCTGGGACTATCCTGTTTGACGCACATCCCTTGCCTGGCGCATGTGCTGAATTTGGTGGTGCAGAGATTCCTTAAAAATTATGTCAGAGCTGCTGCATAAAGTGTGGGCCGTCTGTGAGCGCTTTCGGCGTTCTCATCCTGCTGCTGCTCGTCTGTCAGCACTGCAGGGTAACTTCGGCCTTCCCACTCACCGCCTCATATGCGACGTGCACACAAAGTGGAACTTCACCTTGAAAAAAGGCTGCTGGCAATGATGGAGGAAAATGTGGCACAGGAGGAGGAGGAGAAAGAGGGATCATTTTGTACAGTTTCCGGCCAGTCATTCACAAGTGGCTCCAGGGGTGGTTCCTGCACCCACAAACGCCTGGTACACAATTGTCCAGTCAGGGCACAGTTCTGGATGATGAAGAGGTGGAGGATGAGGAGGAGGAGATGGGGAAAGAGGAACCTTGTTCACAGCAGGGTGGCACCCAGACCAGCTCATGGCCATCACTGGTGCGTGGCTAGGGGGAATACAGAGGACACAGACGATACACCTTCCACAGAGTACAGCTTTTCATTGCCTCTGGGCAGCCTGGCACACATGAGCGATTACATGCTTCAGTGTCTCCGCAACTACCGCCGAGTTGCCCACATTCTAACTTGTGCTGATTACTGGGTGGCCACGCTGCTGGAACCCCTGTTACAAGGACAACGTACTGTCTTTAATTCCGTCACTGGAGCATGATCGTAAGATGTGAGAGTACAAGCGCACGCTGGTAGACGCGCTGCTGGTTGCATACCCACCTGAGAGCGGGGGCACAGTGCAAGCACAAGGCTAAGGAAGAGGAAGAGGTCGCCAACGCAGCTGGGGCATCGCCAGCACCTTAGAAGGCAGGGTTAGCATGGCCAAAATGTGGAAAAGCTTTGTCAGCACGCAAAACAACCAGCTTTACCAGCTGATATGGAACGTCTTAGCAGGAGGCAGCATTTTACCAACATGCTGGAACAGTATGTGTGCACACGCCTACACGTACTGAATGACGGGTCTGCCCCCTTCAACTTCTGGGTCTCCAAATTGGGCACATGGCCTGAGCTTGCCCTTTACGCCTTGGAGGTGCTGGCCTGCTCTGCAGCCAGTGTATTGTCTGAACGTGTGTTTAGCACAGCTGGAGGGGGTTATTACAAGGTTATATTTCCCAATGTTTTGGGGTGTACCCTAATAAAAATTAAATTAAAACCAAAAAGCAGTGTAGGCTACCTCCTCCTCATCCACCACAGCTTCCATCTACACCGCCACATCCACCGCCTGCTCAACCTTCTACTCCATATGGACCTCGCCCTCATAGTTCATGATTATTATTATTATTTATTTTTATGTATTTTATGTTATTTAAAGTTATTTCCCTATACACTTTTGCTTGCAGCCTTCTAGCCCTTTCCATGAAATTTTTACAGCCATTTTAGTGCTCAAAAGTTCGGGTCTCTATTGACTTTAATGGTGTTCAGTGTCAAGTTCGGGTCAAGTTCGGGTCCAGAACTCGAACTTTTTAGTGAAGTTCGGCCGAACTCGTCGAACCTGAACATCCAGGTGTCCGCTCAACTCTAGTCTTGTGCAGTTAACATGGTACCAGACTGATTGATGAACCTAATAAAAGTTTCATGTTTTATTATTTTATTTTTGGTTAACACACGAATTTTGGTTCGAACATGTTGTTGTCTCTCTTCCTGGAAAGGATGCATGACTTTCGTGTTGACCTACATGGTTGGGTGTGACTGGTGTTATACTCATCAGTTTGTTAATCTGGTTTTGTGAATAGAGTGTTATTGCCACATGTAGATATTGATATATGCATTTATCATTTTTGTGAATTCTTGACAAATATGTAATGATAATTTTCACACACTATTTAAAAAAGAAAAAAAATCTACTCTAAACTTTACAGTATAAACTGTGTATTATATAAAGTTCTTGAATACATGTCACCATTTTGCAAGTAATTCTACTCATTTCCGTGGTAGCGATTATGTGACCGCTTCGACATGATGCGTTTGTGGCTCAATTTGCATTCTATTTATGGTGCAAACACGTTATTTTTTATCATGTGAACGCCCTGTGTTTAGACACTCGCAGCCTTTGTGCGTTCCACATTTGATTTAAACACGTACTTGCATCACAACCTAGTTTATGTAAGGCGGAAGCTATGCTCCGACATGCACTTTTAACAAAACGGGACACTATATCTGAACCATGCTGATTAGTTCCTAGCCCACTCCATTATGTTTTTAATCAGAAAACTTTTTTTTTAATAAACTATTTATTTGGGAGAAATTTTTTAAAAATTGACATTCGGATGAATGATGCACCTATTATTTATCCAACTAATGTTAATGAAGTTAGTACTCTCATCAATTTTTTTTTATACTTGTATGTAGTGATGGACGAACATCTGCCGGGACGGTTTGCGAACATGATCAAATGTTTGCGAACCACAAGTTCGTGGCGGGTCCCATTCATTTTAATGGCAGGCGAACATGAAAAACCTTCAGCTCATATTTGCACCTAGAAGTGCACAAATAGTCCCACAACATGAACAGTGACATACCAGATGTATTATTCGAATATGTGATCTCCATTCATAATTTTTTTCAATGCAAAATATAGGCAATATAATTTTCGCGTACCCGCATGCGCAAATGCACTATGCAGTACCCAAATGCACTATAAAGAAAGCATATTGGTATATAACACCCGGCTTTAATCAGTTTTTTGGGGGGGGCTACTGGTATATCACACCAGTAGAAATTACTTGTCCCAATAACGCTTGTCCCTCTATATACCTGCAGTATCGCAGCAGAACCGCACACAACTGCCGCACAATACAAATGAACTATAATATACTTTCTAACATAAAAAGTATATTATAACATTGTACACGGAAGGCAATCCATTAGAATATACATAAAGATAAAACGTAACCTTTAATAATGTTACTATGAGGGTCCATTCACACGCCCGTAAGTGTTTTGCGAATCCGCAAAACACGGACACCGGCAATGTGCATTCCGCAATTTGCGGACCGCACATCGCGGACAAGAATAGGATATGTTCTATTTTTTTGCGGAAACGGAAACACGGATGCGGAAGTGCAGATCTGCAAATGCAGTTGCAGACAGCACATTCTGGCCCTATTGAAAATGAATGGGGCTGCACTCGTTCCGCAAAATTGCAAAACGGATGCGGACCCATTTTGCGGACGTGTGAATGGAAAAGATATCCCTCAAAATGAAAATAAATTAAATTATTAAAGTTAAACAAAAAGCATAGATGTGATGGGCAATAACAATTGCTCAGCGGCACTAAATCAGGTGCTCGGCGGCACCAAATCAGAAACCATATGTAATACCACAATCTGGGGGGTTCCAGTGCACATCCATGAATCCCGGAGGGAAAGCAAAAAACATTTATCCCTGGGCTAGATGATGATGTGGTATTGAAGGACAGGGTGGGCAAAGTACTGTCCCTGATATTGCACTACAGGGGGGTTCTATTTTGACCCTGATAGCCTAACCACAGACCACCTGCCCTGATAAGAGCCACCCCATCCGTAACCTTACACTATATAAAAATGACCCTAGTGAGCCTCTAGCCCCTAGGCCCCTGACTTCCAGGTGATCACTATATAGATCTATGTGTTTTTGACTAATTATAAAAGTATATTATAAGTATATTGCACCCCTCTGTGTATCACACCTATCGATAGCACACCTATGCCAGTCCTTAAAAGGACTTTTGTGGCCCTATTAGCTAGCGTTTGGTGTCCCTAACAGCCTGTCCCTGCTCCACAGAGCAACCTCTCCCTACACTGGCAAAACACTGAATGTAAAATGGCAGCCTGATCAGGTTTATTTATAAGGTAGTGGGTATGTCCATGTGCTGAAACGTTTCAATTGGCTGTCCTGTACCACCTGATGGATGTGTCATGGGTCAAAGTTCTTCACAATGTAAAAGAATATGGCAGGCGCAAATATCTCCATATGTTCGCATGTTCGGCGAATCGCGAACACGCAAAGTTCACTGCAAAACGACCGCCAGACGAACCACAAGGCCATCTCCACTTGTATGTTATGTACATTAGTTTTAACAGCGTAATTACTTTATAGACACAGTACGAATCTTGAAAATTTTGGTAATTGACCGTCATAATATGTGTCGATGAAAAATCAACAGATTTGATATTTCGATTTTTACTCAACAATATTATATTTTGGCACTGCTTTAGAAAAGTTCCAATTGTGTGGATCAATAAGTCGATTTTTTTGTAATTTATAGGGCAGTGGCACATTCCTGGTAAAACTTCCCTGCTGTAAAATAAGAACATGCTGCTGTCTGTTGCTGCTGAGTTAGGACAAGCTATGTGTAGGACTTAAATTACACCATAAACTTTAAATCTCGCTGCTGCTGCTGTTGTCATCATGAACCTTCATAGCGAGCTATGTGAAGGCCTTATGTTACACCGTTACCTTAACCTGCTGCTGCTGTCCTTATCAAGCTGAGTTATTATGTGTAGTGCTAAAACTACCTAATTACCTTTACTGGCTGTTGTTGTCCTGATCAAGCTGAGTTATGATGTGTAGGCCTCATACGACACCATTACCTTTACCTGCTGCTGCAACTGTATGTCCTAATCCTGATGAGTTTTACCCTGTACTAAAGGGCCATTATTGAAACCATATAGTTAGAAAGTATGCAAACACAGAACAATATGAAAGAATGTAGGCAGACATTAGAACAGAAAAAAATAAGAATTTATTAACAAACATGCCCCTATGGCAACTTTTTGAGTTGGCTATAAATTTTAAACATGTCCCTCGTCTGTTTGAGGTGCTGCACCCTCATCTTGGCCATCAGCCTCTGCATTTCTTGCATGCCGGCTTCATGCTCCAGCTGAATCATCCTCAAATTGCTTTTAAAAGACATCAGTACTGTTAGGATAAAAAAAATATATGAAACATTTGCAAATCAGATTGAGTGGCATAGATACAGAATTTTATTGCTATGTGCACATATTTACCCTCTTGGCGGGTGGTGGTAACAACCTCCTCCTCTTCACCATCATCGTCATGAGCGATAGGGGTAGATGTGGTGGCCGGAGGGTCCAGTTTCTTACAACACCACCTCTTCGCCCACATCAGATGTGTCTGTCGCCTGATGCTGCTGCTCCTGGGAGGGTCCAGCCTGCTCTCCCTCCTCCTTGCAGAACATAACAAACACCTGCCGACGCTTCCTGTAACCCCTGCTGCGGATAGATGGAACGGGAACCCCCGTAATAACACAATATTCAGAATTTAGATAAACAACTGACTACACATAACAAATGCCAATTAAGTGTGGGATGTATGTAATGTAATGATGGACGGGTCCTTTTACTAGAATACAGAATGATGATTGCAGTTTATGTATATACGCTTCTCTATGCTTATAACACCCAACTATACACTTCATCACCTGACATCACCCCTGCTTTACTCCAAAACACCAGCAATTGTCTGGCAGCGGGCTCTAACATCATGCCCTCTCTGTATCTAAAACTGAACTTCTTGTCTTTCCCCTTTCTCCTATCCCACCTAAACTTGACATTTCAATTTGGGTATGCAGCACTATCAGAACTGTGGTGCAACATTCCGGCTGACTTTGGGCCGCATTTGACTCTGATCTTTCCCTTCTTTCACATATTCAATCAATTACACAATCTTGTTGTTGTCTGCACCGCAACAACTGTGGTTGCTGCCTTGATTCATTCTCGTCTGGAATACTGCAACACATTACTAATCAGTCTCCCTCTTTCTAAACTCTCCCCCCTTGAGTCTGTCCTAAATGCTGCAGCCAGGCTCATCTATAAATCCAACTGCTACACTGATGCTACTAGCCTGTGCCAGTCACTTCAATAGGTGCCCATCCACCAGAGAATACAGTTCAAACTTCTCACTCTCAACCAAAAAGTTCTCCTTAGTGCTGCACCTCCATACATCTCCTCCCTCATCTCCATCTACCACCCTACTCGTGCTCTCCATTCTGCTAGCGACCGAAGATTAATAACCTCCTTAATTCGTATCTTTCTCTCTCCCACCTTCAAGATTTTTCTAGAGCTGCACCTACTCTATGGAATACTCTGCCCCGGAATATCAGGTCAATTCACAAATTCTACACTTTCCAACATGCATTAAAAACACATACTTTCAGGCTGGCTTACCAAGCTACTTAAAATGAATGTTCCACAAATGAACCTGTTTCCCACCAAGTGCTCTGGCCCTAAGTCGATCATCTAGGAGTCCCAAACCCGAAGCAGATTGGCTGTCAGTTCAATAATGGCTCAAATCCTACTTATCACAATCAGCTACCTTATGTGTTACCCCCCATTACTCATAGATTGTAAGTTCTTGTAAGCTGGGCCCTGACTCCTTGTGTTTCTCTTGTATACTAGCCAGTTACATTTGCTTTGTACATGAACACTATTAATGTGTAAAGCGCCGCAGAATATGGTGGCGTTGTAGAAATAAATATTATTATTAGTATCATTATTATACACACATATATAATATACACTCACCTAAAGAATTATTAGGAACACCATACTAATACGGTGTTGGACCCCCTTTTGCCTTCAGAACTGCCTTAATTCTACGTGGCATTGATTCAACAAGGTGCTGATAGCATTCTTTAAAAATGTTGGCCCATATTGATAGGATAGCATCTTGCAGTTGATGGAGATTTGAGGGAAGCACATCCAGGGCACGAAGCTCCCATTCCACCACATCCCAAGGATGCTCTATTGGGTTGAGATCTGGTGACTGTGGGGGCCATTTTAGTACAGTGAACTCATTGTCATGTTCAAGAAACCAATTTGAAATGATTCGAGCTTTGTGACATGGTGCATTATCCTGCTGGAAGTAGCCATCAGAGGATGGGTACATGGTGGTCATGAAGGGATGGACATGGTCAGAAACAATGCTCAGGTAGCCCGTGGCATTTAAATGATGGCCAATTGGCACAAAGGGGCCTAAAGTGTGCCCAGAAAACATCCCCCACACCATTACAGCACCACCACCAGCCTGCACAGTGGTAACAAGGCATGATGGATACATGTTCTCATTCTGTTTACGCCAAATTCGGACTCTACCATTTGAATGTCTCAACAGAAATCGAGACTCATCAGACCAGGCAACATTTTTCCAGTCTTCAACAGTCTAATTTTGGTGAGCTTGTGCAAATTGTAGCCTCTTTTTCCTATTTGTAGTGGAGATGAGTGGTACCCGGTGGGGTCTTCTGCTGTTGTAAGCCCATCCGCCTCAAGGTTGTGCGTGTTGTGGCTTCACAAATACTTTGCTGCATACCTCGGTTGTACCGAGTGGTTATTTCAGTCAACGTTGCTCTTCTATCAGCTTAAATCAGTCGGCCCATTCTCCTCTGACCTCTAGCATCAACAAGGCATTTTCGCCCACAGGACTGCCGCATACTGGATGTTTTTCCCTTTTCACACCATTCTTTGTAAACCCTAGAAATGGTTGTGCGTGAAAATCCCAGTAACTGAGCAGATTGTGAAATACTCAGACCGGCCCGTCTGGCACCAACAACCATGCCACGCTCAAAATTGCTTAAATAACCTTTCTTTCCCATTCTGACATTCAGTTTGGAGTTCAGGAGATTGTCTTGACCAGGACCACAACCCTACATGCATTGAAGCAACTACCATGTGATTGGTTGACTAGATAATCACATTAATGAGAAATAGAACAGGTGTTCCTAATAATTCTTTAGGTGAGTGTATATATATATATGTATATATATATATATATATATATATACAGTACAGACCAAAAGTTTGGACACACCTTCTCATTCAAAGAGTTTTCTTTATTTTCATGACTATGAAAATTGTAGATTCACACTGAAGGCATCAAAACTATGAATTAACACATGTGGAATTATATACATAACAAAAAAAGTGTGAAACAACTGAAAATATGTCATATTCGAGGTTGTTCAAAGTAACCACCTTTTGCTTTGATTACTGCTTTGCCCACTCTTGGCATTCTATTGATGAGCTTCAAGAGGTAGTCACCTGAAATTGTCTTCCAACAGTCTTGAAGGAGTTCCCAGAGATGCTTAGCACTTGTTGGCCCTTTTGGCTTCACTCTGCGGTCCAGCTCACCCCAAACCATCTTGATTGGGTTCAGGTCCGGTGACTGTGGAGGCCAGGTCATCTGGCGCAGCACCCCATCACTCTCCTTCATGGTCAAATAGCCCTTACATAGCCTGGAGGTGTGTTTGGGGGTTATTGTCCTGTTGAAAAATAAATGATGGTCCAACTAAACGCAAACCGGATGGAATAGCATGCCGCTGCAAAATGCTGTGGTAGCCATGCTGGTTCAGTATGCCTTCAATTTTGAATAAATCCCCAACAGTGTCACCAGCAAAGCACCATCACACCTCCTCCTCCATGCTTCACGGTGGGAACCAGGCATGTAGAGTCCATCCGTTCACCTTTTCTGCGTCGCACAAAGACACGGTGGTTGGAACCAAAGATCTCAAATTTGGACTCATCAGACCAAAGCACAAATTTCCACTGGTCTAATGTCCATTCCTTGTGTTCTTTAGCCCAAACAAGTCTCTTCTGCTTGTTGCCTGTCCTTAGCAGTGGTTTCCTAGCAGATATTCTACCATGAAGGCCTGATTCACACAGTCTCCTCTTAACAGTTGTTCTAGAGATGTGTCTGCTGCTAGAACTCTGTGTGGCATTGACCTGGTCTCTAATCTGAGTTGCTGTTAACCTGCGATTTCTGAGGCTGGTGACTCGGATGAACTTATCCTCCGCAGCAGAGGTGACTCTTGGTCTTCCTTTCCTGGGGCGGTCCGCATGTGATCCAGTTTCTTTGTAGCACTTGATGGTTTTTGTGACTGCACTTGGGGACTCTTTCAAAGTTTTCCCAATTTTTCGGACTGACTGACCTTCATTTCTTAAAGTAATGACGGCCACTCGTTTTTCTTTACTTAGCTGCTTTTTTCTTGCTATAATAAAAATTCTAACAGTCTATTCAGTAGGACTATCAGCTGTGTATCCACCTGACTTCTCCACAACGCAACTGATGGTACCAACCCCATTTATAAGGCAAGAAATCCCACTTATTAAACCTGACAGGGCACACCTGTGAAGTGAAAACCATTTCAGGTGACTACCTCTTGAAGCTCATCAAGAGAATGCCAAGAGTGTGCAAAGCAGTAATCAAAGTAAAAGGTGGCTACTTTGAAGAACCTAAAATATGACATATTTTCAGTTGTTTCACACTTTTTTGTTATGTATACAATTCCACATATGTTAATTCATAGTTTTGATGCCTTCAGTGTGAATCTACAATTTTCATAGTCATGAAAATAAAGAAAACTCTTTGAATGAGAAGGTGTGTCCAAACTTTTGGTCTGTACTGTATATAATTCCACATCTGTTAATTCATAGTTTTGATGCCTTCAGTGTGAATCTACAATTTTCATAGTCATAAAAATAAAGAAAACTCTTTAAATGAGAAGGTGTGTCCAAACTTTTGGTCTGTACTGTACGTGTGAAAGAAAAGTGCCCTGCAAATGGGAAATTCTGTACTGCATGCGGTAAGCCAAATCTTTGCAAGGGTGTGTCTCTCCCGTGACATGAAAGTAAGGAAGCTACACACAATTCAGCAAGTGCCTGATTCTGAGGATGCACAACTGTTTAGCACTGATATGCTTTACTCCTCAGAATGCATTGGTGCTGTAAACACAAAAGGCAAGAAATGGTTTGTAAACCTCAATTTAAATAATATAATCCAACCTTGTCAGCTGGATTCAGGTGCAACATGTGATGTAATCAGTAGCTATTTAGAATTAGTGACTTTTAAAAATACCTTTATTAGTGATATTATAGGTATAGGTATGTATATACCAACAAAGTGTACTACAGTTTCAAAAGGGATTATATATAAATTTCTTTTGATAGGGGAGTAGTGACCCCTATTAATGATACAAAAATGTCCATAGACTAGTACGGTTCGAGAATCATATCAAAAAATAATAAAAAAGGGTCTGAGGAAAGGGCAGGGCAGACACAATGCTTACCCTAAATAGCCCTAAAAACTGCTCAGCCCAGGGTAACCTCCTAATGGTGGGGGTTCCCTGTCCCCGAACCTAAGGCTATCAAATCCCTAGATTGACCCTAGCCAGAATTAAATTAACTGATATGATATAAAGGGAATGGAAGGTGGTATAATTTATGGAATGAGGTGTGTATAATAGGATGTGTTTTTTATATAAAAAAAAGTGCGTATTATATAGTTGAGTGGATTAGATAGTATCCAGGCTTCCTTCCACTCCTATTGTTGTGCATCTTTGATTGTTGGACAAGGGTGGGTGGTGATTCCATATATTATACCACCTTCCATTCCCTTTATATCATATCAGTTAATTTAATTCTGGCTAGGGTCAATCTAGGGATTTGATAGCCTTAGGTTCGGGGACAGGGAACCCCCACCATTAGGAGGTTACCCTGGGCTGAGCAGTTTTTAGGGCTATTTAGGGTAAGCATTGTGTCTTCCCTGCCCTTTCCTCAGACCCTTTTTTATTATTTTTTGATATGATTCTCGAACCGTACTAGTCTATGGACATTTTTGTATCATTAATAAGGGTCACTACTCCCCTATCAAAAGAAATTTATATATAATCCCTTTTGAAACTGTAGTACACTTTGTTGGTATATACATACCTATACCTATAATATCACTAATAAAGGTATTTTTAAAAGTCACTAATTCTAAATAGCTACTAATTTAAAAACCCAGGTGACATTAAAATCCAATAAAAATCTAATTACTAGTCAATTTTGTGATGTAATCAATTTGAAGGACAAAATGAAACTGGCGCCCAAAACACCCCTTCAGCCTAGCAGCACTATATTAAAGTTGTATTCAGGGGAAATATTGGAATCATTGGGAATTTTCTAAACAAAATGCAACATTTGAAATTTTGGGCACAAATTGCACTTTGAGATTGTGGAAGCTGATCAGAAACCGCTATTATCTGGTTCAACATGTGAGCGCCTGGGACTGCTGCAGTTAACTATTCCCGCTGAGCTTCACTATGTTGATAATCAGCCGGTGAAATCTCTGACGAGGCCGCTGACAAAACAGCAAATTCTTTATGCCTACAGTAATGTATTTGAGGGCCCGGTAGTATCTGTTTCAGGGGAGGGGTGCTTTGAACTTGACCCTGCTATTTAACCAGTTCAATGTGCCCCACAGAATGTACCAATAGTTATTAAGCCACAGGTCAAAGCATAACTGGACAAGTATGAAGCTGAGGGACATCTAACCTCAGTATCAGAACCCACGGAGTGGATAAGCAACATGGTGGTTATCAGAAAGCCTGAAAAGATCAGAATCTGTATCGATCCCAAGTTCCTGAATATGGCCCTGAAGCGGTCACACTACCTAATGCCTACGCTCAATGATATTCTGTACAAACTTCCAAATTCACGTATTTTCACACTAGTCAATGCAAGAGATGCCTTTTTACAGTGCAAACTAGATGAAAAAAGCTGTTACATGACGACTTTCTGGACTCCTTGGGGCAGAAAGAGATGGCTTAAGCTTCCATTTGGGGTTTCCGTGGCACCAGAGGTCTATCAGAGTAAACAGCATTAACTATTGAGTGGGCTTTGTGGAATTGAGCCAATAGCTGTTGACATTCTTATAGTTGGTTGTGGTAACACTGATAAAGAAGCTGAGCGGGACCATGACGAAAAGTTAATAGCACTACTAGATCATTGCAGACAGGAGATTCTGAGGCTTAGCATGAAGAAATTGCAGTTCAACAGAACAGACACAGTACACAAGAGGTTAATCCAAATATAATATCACTGCCTGTAAAGACGCTAAAAAAAAATAATACATTTTATTGGTAAATACTATGTAAAGATTGGAGTGGCACCCAATGCAGGCAACTGTTACTAATCACCTCACTAGTTAAACAATCATAGAAAAGGGTACATTTGTCAATTCAGTACACCCAGTCTAGGAGTAGCACCACCAATACGAAGGTAAGCTGAAACACGCGTCGGGGTTGGCGCCATCCCGGAGGAGGCACACTATGGGTAATTGATTCTGTCCTTTATATTTTGTATTATCATTTTTGGCACTTGCACTTTAACTTGTAATTATTTGTTGGATTAGTATGAATTGTTGGATTAGTATGAATTATTTGTTGGATTAATATGAAGGCTTTGTCACAGCTTAGCAACCTCCCTAGCAATCAATAGAAAAGTTACCTACCCCACGCCGGTATTTCACACGCATTACGCGAATAATAAATTGCCGATTTATGCAATCAAGAATATAATCTTTAATTTGCGAATATATGACAAATATTCTACAAAATATTCGCAAATTTGAATATTGCCCCGCCACTCGTCACTAGTGAAAATATGTTCCATGTAAAATGCCCTCAAATACAAGGAGGCACTACCTCTGTTTGGAGTCTAAAAAGTTCAGCCTTAGAGGTGTCAAAGCTTCTTAACAATGCGAACTGTAAATCTGTGGAATAGTCTACCTCAGGACATGGTCACAGCATAAGCAATGGATAGTTTTAAAAAGAATGAGATGAATTCTTAAAAGTGAATGATATTAATACTTAATATTTCTACAAATGTGTAGAAATCTAGATCTCACTCCGCTTTTCAAAAATTCACATCCCCACCTATAACTTGATGGACTTATATATTTTTTCAACCTTATTAACTAGGTAATACTGTTGATTATTCCATACTCTTCAGTACTTCTATTGGTGGAATTCCCAGTTCTCTCCCAAAGTATATGACCTGCTAAAACCAAGTAAAAAAGCTCAAGTTACTGGTATAGTACTCAATGTTATCCAGAAATTACCTGCCACTCGTATGACAATAACTCACTGTTCAAGAAAGATCATAGAAGAGAAAAAAAGATCACAAATATCAATTGACACTGATTGAACCATCACTTTGTATTCCCTTCAAAAATTAGATTTTTAAAATACTTATGTCGAACCCTCAAAATCCAAAACTAAATATTGACTATCAGAGATGTTACGCTTTATTTTGCAGCATAATTTTGTGCCTGCACAATTTTTAGTTTGTGCCAAATTTATGATTTCGATCTTGCTCTATTTTTATTTGTGTAATATTTTTGTGGTGAAGGTAGTGGTGGCACAGTGCACCACAGGGTTTTATACTGTAAGACCCCTACACCACTTTTTAGCCACCCTTGGAGCTGGTATACTGTAGTTTTTGTCCAAACCATTCACCAAAACCTAAGACTGAAAAGATTTTAGTGCAAATCAAAACACTTTCCAGGAGCTATATCTTCCCCATTGATTATAGCAGAACATAGAGTCAACCAAGAAGTACTTTCTGCTGCATTTTCATTAGTTCTAATAGGAAAAAATGACCAGTTTATGTATTGTACATCTAATGACCCTCATAGATCTATTTCGTCCATGCATTCACAGACAAGATTCAGTTTAATGACTCCTATCAAGCAGTTTAAGTTTAAGCTGACTGGGTATTTTGACTGAATAATGTGAAAAAAATCCGTCCAATTTAGACCATTAGTCTGTCCCGTGGTAAAATGACATTATGTTACTAATGGATCCACTGTGCAATGTGACACTAGTGGTGATCTCCATTGGGAATGAGAGGCATATAATACATGTGTACTTTTCAATACTAAAAGGATATACTAATGGCTTCAGCACTTTTGTGTTAAGCAATCAACATTTTTTATGTGCGCTAGGAATGCGTGTTTGTAATGCAATCTTTGTTTTCCTGAGGTAAATGGGCTTCTTCAGACAGCTGGAAAGCTTTTGATAGGGATTGTGAAATTCCAGATAAGATTCATGTGCTGACGAAGAAGGTTATGTACACACGGCTGCTGTTTAACATATATGAAAGGCACATCTCGCTGCTTCAATATGATACTGCCGGATAAGTAATATTTGCAATTGGGCTCAAACTAAGCATCTTAAGTTACTTGAGAAATGACATTTTAGTTTTGTCAGGGCTTCTAGCTAATGAATGACCAATAAAGGACACTGGAGTCTGCATTGTATGATTTTCTTTAATTAAAAATAACAGTACCCTGCACAGCATGCGTTACAGCACAGTATAAGAAAATAATCACCAGTACTACAAAGGAAGTGCATGGAATTTATCAATCTTGTGATAAAATAATTTCTATTAGCAACAAGCAGGATCCATGCATTGTCTTGTAGGTCAGCATATTCTCTGGTAATCCTAATTTTGCCATCCTTTGATTTGAAATGCAAAATTAATTTTTACTGTATCTTAACAGTACAGACATGCAACTCCAAGATGCATAAACATAGAATGAAATGATAAAATTCTAGCACCTTCTAGTCACCAATAGATGGAGCTTACTGTTTGAATCTTTATACATTGATTTCAATTATAAAACAGTATACAGTAATTTTTTACTCTCTTAACCTTTACTTCCCTTAATACACTTGGAGCAAATTTACTAGGCCAAATACATACAAAATTTAGTTTAATTTGCACCAAAAAACTGGTGTTCAGCACTTCATTTATGGTTGGAATCGGGGAATAAATCAGCAGGAAATGGGCATGGCTTACAATTTGTCTACAGGCACCAAAATTGGGCCACAATTTCAGTGCAAAGTATATGCGTAAAATGCAATATAATTCTCTGTAAATTGGAGCGCTTTTTCTGAAAAATTGGGCTTTGACTTATGTGACTGCTGTAACTGCTTCTACTGTATATTTATGAAGAAACTAATAAGCACAGTGGGCCCGTTTAGATATAAATATATTACTTTGATGTTTGTGTAAATTAAATGACTTGGGTGTGGAACCACTGTGTCAAATGAAAAGATTTGATTTGGGGCTAGTCCTTATGGGGTTATGCTTGCGGACTTGTTGTTTCCACCCTTTATCCTCTGTACAAGGATCTGGCCTTCGGAATGTCCAACCATCAAAATATCATGCGCAACCTGCAACAATTCCGTCCTGCACGGATAGGGTACCACGGTGAGCCCTGCTGGACTGTGACCCGGTAAAGCCGTCCTTGGTCACAGATCCCCGCTCAAGGTCTGAGTCCGAGGGAGGCTGTACCACCTGCTCCTTGAGAGCTTTCAGGCTGGCCTCTGCCACTAACGCTGCCTGAAACCCCTGACCAGAAATGGCCAGAATAGACAAGACTGCCATGTTCTCTGTCAGGTCCCTGGGACCTATCTCCTGGCCTCCATCTGACTCGGCAGCCACTTGGTAGGAAGGGGAAAAACCATCAGACCCCTGAGGGGCCCCGAGGCCCCAGCACTCCCACTGCACGAGACAGCAGAGATGGCCGCTTCCACCGGTGTTAGTGCCTGATTTCCCTTGGCTTCCGATCAAGTCGCAAGTCCAGACGGACTAATCTGGCCCTTTGACATCCCGGTTACGGAGGAACCCTGCACTAAGGCTTTACCTGCAGTTGGAGCTGGAGCATTTGCAGACGGTGCTTGCGCTTGGCTTGCTCTTGACACTCTGAAACCTCTGCTTGCTCGCAACGTTCTGCAGGTTGCTCATGACATTCTGCAGCCTCTGCTTGCTCGCAATGTTCTGCAGCTGCCATGGGGGTCTCATAGGCAGTCTTGTCTCCTGCCTGGAGACAGTCCATGTCAGCTTTTAGGTGAGTAGCCGAGTCTGCCTGACTGGGGGAATCGGCAGGTGGAGGGCGGCCCACTGACAGCATCTGGCTCGTTGGGGAGCTTTGGCTGTGCTCCCTCTCGCCTTGAAGAAAGTTGCAATCCACCTCCTCTTGATCCATTATCTGGATTGCGTCCTCCCCGCCTCCACTCATAGCCTCGACAGTTTCCTTAGCCTTGCTTCTTGTGTTACTGGCCATCATTGCCACGGATGATCACTGACACAGACTGCAACCTGATGCACACACACACACCTTATTGTATTTGCACACAGACTGTCTAGTGTTGAGCTGATCCTAAGACTCCAGCGGCAAAATCTACTGCTGGTAGTCTTTAGTGTCTGGGAGTATGGGTCCCACACTCATGCACACTGGTATCTCGATCCCACTTTGCTGCCGGCAATATGTGACTAATACCGTACCCCGACTGACATCAAATATGTAAGGGCCAGCGAGATACAGTATAGTCACTGGTTACCAAGGTGTGATGTTACGCCGTCCCTGAGGAGCAGGTAAGGTAAGCTTGGTACAGTTTACACAGTTGCCTCCTGTCCACGCGGGTACAGAGGCAGAGGGTTAGAGACACTCGCTCACAACCCTGACAAGCTGAGAGAGCCTTTTCACTGCCCCCAGTGAAACAGCGCTTCCTCAGCCCGTGTATACTGCCACCAGTTTCTAATTTGATATAAGCCCGGTCCGCTAACGGGATTATATAGCGTGAGAAACCAAACCGCGGTAGCGCATAACTATGCCGAAACACGACGTGGGGATTCGTGATCGAGATACATGACAGCACAAGATTAAATTATATATTTAATCACCTTAAGGGATCACTAGACAGTACACAATATAACAGAGAATATATACAGTGGTCCAATGTGCAGCACACAGGTGGTATGGTGCAAACAGGATTAAACAGAGCAAAAAGTGAGTTTACCAGATGGAGGAGTCCTTTGCGTTGATGAATAATGGTTCCTGTAATCCTTGGCTTTCGACACATGGGAGGCAGTGATGTCAGCAGTTTTAAAGGTCCCTCCATGACCCCCGTTCATAAAAATGACGCTGGAATCTGCCTGCATGGGTCTTTTCACATGTAGTCGGCCACGCTTCTCCCTGCCTCTGGGAGGGGTTCCCCCCTTCTTCCTGGTCCTGGCATCCAAACAACCCACAAAACCCATTAGTGCCCAAAGTTCCAGACCAGAAGGTCACAGGGAGATGATTCTGGGACCAACGGATCCGCCTTGGTTCCGGTTATAGGTAGAGTCCACACATGGTAAGATTATTAGGTTTCTGTGGGGAAATCTTCATATCTCCCCTCCCTAGCATCCTACTACCCAACTATGAGCAGGAGCCTGTCCACGTTGGCCATCTTGGTCACAAATATATATCTGGTTTATGCCTGTGATGGACCAGCAGTTCATAATTCCTTATGGATGACTTAGACCCCCTGCACGGAAGTTTTCCTGCAGGATCCATGCTGTCTAAATGGAGGTGTGAAATGTAACCAAATGTGGCCTGCTAGGAGTTTTCTGCTATCTGCCTGAGCTTTGAAGCAGGGCCTACCTGTGGAGTTTGATTTCCTCTGCCACTCCTGGAGCAAATGACAGTAATGAAATCATACTACATATTGCTCACAGGAGGTCTGAATGGGGGTGTCTTGTTCATATTGAGTATTTTATTTGAGTTCTGGGGGTCATTCAAATTGAGAGTCTGGAATTAGGTTTGAATGAGGGGAGTAACTGTTTGACAAAGGAGCCACACGTGCAGCTTGGTAATTGCCGTCATAGAGCCGGAGGCTGTGCGATTACCAAGCTGCACATGTGGCTCCTCCAGCATACAGCACCATTCCCTGTTTCTCCCATATGCAGTCACGCTAAAGTATATAGGCGAGATTCAATGGGAGCCAAGTCACTCTGCTCCTGATGACAGACTGTCCCTGTCGAGTGGACGCTGCATTAGGCAGGGACTATGCACAATAGAGCTTTATACTACGTCTCAGAGTGTGACAGTGTGTTAGGGGTATGATTGATAGCTACAAACGCACAGTTAAGCAATCACCCCCTCACTGTGCTGCCACTAGCTCTGGTTGACCTACAAACTTATGATACACACATAAAATATATAGTGTACCCATTCGGTGAGCAGTTATTCTGGTGGAGATCATTTCCAGTACTGCACACAGATTTATCATTGGTACTAGTGGATTTAGTGGCTGAATATTATACCAACAGTCCACTACCCCCCTGCACCTAGCCTGAATTGTATTGTTGGCGGGTAGCCAGTAGCCACTACATTTTAACATTATCAGAAAAAATATTAATTTTAAGTGTTCTTGAATGAGGGGAGGCCCTATTAATATTGGCACTCTGATCTGAGAAATAGGGTGGTCATTCACATTGGGGGTCTGATGTGAGGTCTGAATCGGGGGGTCTTATTTCCATTAGGTTTCTGATCTGAGGTCTGATTGGGGGTCATTCACATTGGGGTCTGAGCTGAGGTCTGATTGTATGACTGATCTGAGGTCTTATTGTGGTGTCATTGACAATTGGGGGTCTGAGCTCAGGTCTGCTTTAAGGTATTATTGCAAGTGATGGCGATTAAAATAGAGAAAGGCGCTCATAGGGTGAGTATGTTCAAAAAAAGAAAAAATCTACTATAAGATGTATTATGCTCACCTATTGGGGTTGCACCAGTTTGGGTGCAACCACAAGGAAGACTGAATAACAGGGAATTTCAACGGTTGGTGCAGCCTAGATTCGTCCGGTCGCCTTGGGCAGGAGCCACCCTGCCACTCGGGTAACGGTAGAAGAAACGAGACGGTGGACTTTACGTCCAACGTATGGACCTTAAAAGGCGCACTGACACAACCGATCATAGACAGTATTAGGGTTTCAGCAGTTTTTTTGCTTTATTCATAGACAACGCGTTTCGGGGTACTAGGGACCCCTTTATCAAGTCTAAAAGGTAAGGTTAAAATAAGGGGGGAGAAACAAATATATGGAAAGACACAATACAGATGTATCCGTCAATAGAGAAGTAATAGTATAAAAATAAATATAAAATGATAGAAAATACGTATATGTATATGAATACATGTATATATCAAACGGAAAAAAAGATCAATAAAAATATGTACAAATAAAATTCATAAAGGGTATTACATATACATGGAGGCATGTAGTTTAAAACAACCAGAAAAAATACATATATATAAAATAAATAATATAAGCTAATCACTACTGTCCCATATATTTTGAGAAATAGTGGTTTTGAAAAAACAGCAGTGAATGACTGTCCACTGTTTAAGTGAAGGCCACTATATTGTACTAGGCCATTAACCCCGAGGACCAAAGCAGAAATATATATATGTTCACTCAATTTGGAGCAGAGTATGGCTGAATGTTAACCAATGTCTGAGTGTATGTTCTATGGACTGTGGTGAAAGATGAGGCTGCTAGCAAAAAGAACAATGGACCCTGATGTTGGAGTATTAGCATACCTGGATCAGATCAGCAGAGCGATGCTGCTGCTGAATCCGGGGAAGCACGAGGAGGACGCTGACCTGCTGTGGCGCGCGCACTGCTGGGGGTTAAGAGGTGGCTGCGCTTGTATGGGAGGGCCTGACTTCCTTCATTGGAGGCGCGTCCGTGGGGGGGTGGGGCCGGGGGGCGGAGTTACCAGCGGCGCACGGAGAGATGAATGGGGGAGAGAACAGAGCAGGCAGAGAGAGGGATCGGGGTTCGGATGGTGTTAATAAAAACTGATGCTGAGGTGGGGACGTGTGTATAACATTAAGACTAAAGCAAGCCTGATATTAAGCCGATAGTGGTGGCTGTGGGGTTATTTAAGCACGGCAGATTATTGGCAAGGGGGAGAGGAGGAAAAGAATTAAAGGGGTACATACCCTGCAGGTAAAGGTGGATACTGATGTGGGTATATGATGGGTGGGCTGGGGATGGCATATAATTAAACTCACTGAGTGTTGAATAGAGGGAGGGAGGGGGGAAGGGGGACACAATGTGAGATGAGGACACGGGAATGGACCGGAAAGATACATGTGAAGAAATGTTTGAGCTGAATGAGGGGGATAGGTATAATGGGGGGCACTGGGATATACGGGATGGTATAATGTAGGTCGCACCAATTAGAAGCATTTGCTCTCCAAGGACTCGTTGAGTCCGTACGGTTCCAGAGTTTGAAGTTTGAAAATCCAATACATTTCTCTCTTTTAAAATGTCCTGAATTTATCGGATACTGTTTCCAAAATGGTCTCAATTGGCGTTATTATTAGTTTTGAAGCATCTTTGTTATGAGTAGTGAGAAAATGGCGGGACACGCTATGTTGGAGGTAGCCTCGCGAAATATTCCATCGGTGTTTGTTCAATCTTTCTCTCAGTGTCTGGATGGTACGGCCTATATATTGTAGCCCACATTCACATTCTATCAGGTATATGACATAGGTTGATGAGCAGTTCATGAGGCTTTTGATCGGGTGTTCCTTTCCCGTTACATTACTCTTGAAGGTCTGGACACGGTTTGAAATATTGTCGCAGCATTTGCACAGTTTGTGATTGCACTTGTAGCTGCCTTTAAATTTCAGCTGGCACGTTAAACCGGCTGAAATTGTGTTGATATTCTTTTTCTTCTTGAGTTTACTCGGTGCGAGTATGTTCTTCAGAGTTTTTGCTCTCCTGAAGGTGATGCTGGGTTTTGATGGTATCAGGTGTTTCAGATATGGGTCATCTTTCAAGATGTGCCAATGCTTTGATAGAATGGCTCTCAGAGCTGCATGATTGGGGTTGAAGGTCATGATAAAAGCTGTCTTGTAGTCTGCCCTTTTGGTTGTTTCAGTCTGCTCGTTTTTCTTTTTTGTATTCAGGCATTCTTCCTGGCTTAGATTTTTTGCCCGCATAAACGCATTCTGTATAATTCTTTCTGGATATTTTTTCTTAGTAAACCTAGACTTCAATATATTGCTTTGAGAGAGAAAATCATCCTCATCCGTACAATTCCTTCTGATGCGCTTGAATTGGCTGAACGGGATATTGTCTTTCCACTTCTTATAGTGGGCACTTCTATAATCCAGGTAGCTATTTCCGTCAACCTGTTTGAAGTATGTTTTTGACTTGATGGTCTTGTCCTCTGAATAAAGGATCAGGTCTAAATATTCTATAGACGTGGTTGACAGATTGGAGGTTAAGGTAAGGTTCCATCTGTTTGTATTAAGATAGCTGACAAATGCCTGAGCTTCTTCTTTGGGGCCGTTCCAAATCACAATGAGGTCATCAATGTACCGTTTGTAAAAAATGATATTGTTCCTCCAATTGTGACTGGAATAAATTAATTCTTCTTCGAAACAGCCCATGTATAAGTTGGCGAAGCTTGGCGCGAAACGCGTCCCCATTGCGGTTCCGTTTCGCTGTCTATAGATCTTTCCTTCAAAAGTAAAGATGTTATGTGTAAGGATGAAATGAATCGCATCCAGTATGAATTTCCTGTGTTTATCGGAGAGACGGTCATCTATTTCCAGGAAGCGTTTTGCTGTTTCAATGCCTGCTGTGTGTGGAATATTTGTAGAGGGCTGCGACATCCAATGTAAGCCAACTATATTGGGGTCCCCAAGTGATGTTCTTGAGGGAGCTAATTAATTGTGTGGAATCTCTTAAATAAGAGGGGAGATTTGTAACGTGGCTTTGCAGGAAGAGGTCTACATAATGGGAGAGGTTACTGGTGAGAGAGTTTATTCCTGAAATGATCGGTCGGCCTGGAGGGTTCTTACTGTTTTTGTGAATCTTCGGTAGATGGTAAAAAAGTGCTATATTTGGATGTTCGACTATTATGTATTCCTTTTCTTTCTTAGTGATGATTTTATTTTCTTCCGCCTATTTCAGTAGGGCATTCAACTTTTTTTGGTCCTCTGCAACTGAGTTATATGACAGGGATTCATAATACAGAGGGTCGTTCAGTATCTTTTTCGCTTCCTTTATATAATCATTTTTATTTTGTAGAACTATACCGCCTCCCTTATCTGCGCTCCTGATCACAAGTAGGTCGTTATTGTTTAGTTCCTTTAATGCATCTTTTTCATCTTTCGTCAGGTTGTTCTTGGCCTTGGTGGTCTTATTGATGTTTCTTGACTCTTTAGACACCAAGGAATAAAAGGTGTTAATGTGATTTCCTCTGTGGTATGTGGGATTAAACGTGGATTTGGGTTTCAGATCAGTATGGGGAGTATTTATTATTCTTGTATCTACTGAGAGATCCTCTTCTTTTTTTGTCTTGGGTAATTTAGATTGAATGGCAAAATGCCTTTGGAGTGTAACGTTCCTAATGAATGTATTCAAATCCACAAAAAGGTCAAAATCATTGTACCTTTCTGCAGGACAAAAGGATAGGCCCCTCTGGAGAACTGACAATTGTGGTGTAGAGAGGCTAAAGTCAGAGAGATTAAATATTTTTACAGTAGTGAGGTTTTGTTCCTCTTCAGGCTGTGCGAGTTCTGTTTCGGTTCTTCCGCATCCGTTTTGTTTTCCGGTCCCGCGGGTTCGTGTTCCTCCTCTTCTTCCTCTCCTGTATTTTTTCTTTTTAGCCCCTTTGGGGGAGGATCGATCTTTGGCTTGAAGAAATCTGGTATCATCTTTAACCTGCCTGATGGTTGTTTGAGGACATCCTTATGCCAACAGCTGAAGGAGCAAATACAACAACAAAGTAACCATCTAACCACGTTCAGTACACAGACAGAATATACAAAGTATGATAGACTGATTACAGGCCGACTTCTCCAATTAGAGAGAGAAATCATCAACAAAAAAAACAGTAAGCTCTCTAGGGACAGATCAGACTTCTCTAATGACAATATCAAATTCTGGCTTAAAAATAAAAATAAGACAAACCCCCAAACCACAGACACTAAGATCAATAACGATATAAGCAAGAATACAAACAGTCACTCGATAATCCTAGAGAGGAAATCGCAAGTAGTCCCCCCATCTGGGAACACCAATATTCAGACACCTCAGGTGGCACCATCCACTAACAAGATTCGAACGTACACAAGATACCGTAGCAAATATTCAAAATATCAACCAGATAAACACCCATCTAGGGGGATCCCGCCCTCTCGCACTCGCCATTACTCCAATACGGCACAGACACACACCACACCCCATCCTTCTCATGCTCGCATACAACAACCCATCACACATAGATACCCACAGACATCAGTACCCACCATGAAGAAAATAGCCAAATCACCTGAAACTCCCATCATCAACAAGGCAGTTAGATTACCCAAGACTTCACAATCTACTTGTACCTTACCCTCATCCGACCTACCCGTGTGGTTCACCCCCCCATATCAATTCCGCCATTACCGGTACCCTCTTTCCCGTTAACCCCAACCCTGGATCTCCCCCAAGGCTGTCCCCTAAATCTACCTCCCACATCATTTCCATCACTGTCAACATCATCGAATCCCGAAGAGCCTGAACAATCCCTTTTGGAAGACTCCCTTATTACTCTGCATAATACAAGTCATCTAGGTGACATACAAACCTCTCCCCACCATACTGCTAACCGATCACTTTCTTTTTTATCGCTACCCAGGGCATTGACCCCGGAAGCAACGTATGTCCTCAAACAACCATCAGGCAGGTCAAAGATGATACCAAATTTCTTCAAGCCAAAGATCGATCCTCCCCCAAAGGGGCTAAAAAGAAAAAATACAGGAGAGGAAGAAGAGGAGGAACACGAACCCGCGGGACCGGAAAACAAAACGGATGCGGAAGAACCGAAACAGAAATCGCACAGCCTGAAGAGGAACAAAACCTCACTACTGTAAAAATATTTAATCTCTCTGACTTTAGCCTCTCTACACCACAAATGTCAGTTCTCCAGAGGGGCCTATCCTTTTGTCCTGCAGAAAGGTACAATGATTTTGACCTTTTTGTGGATTTGAATACATTCATTAGGAACGTTACACTCCAAAGGCATTTTGCCATTCAATCTAAATTACCCGAGACAAAAAAAGAAGAGGATCTCTCAGTAGATACAAGAATAATAAATACTCCCCATACTGATCTGAAACCCAAATCCACGTTTAATCCCACATACCACAGAGGAAATCACATTAACACCTTTTATTCCTTGGTGTCTAAAGAGTCAAGAAACATCAATAAGACCACCAAGGCCAAGAACAACCTGACGAAAGATGAAAAAGATGCATTAAAGGAACTAAACAATAACGACCTACTTGTGATCAGGAGCGCAGATAAGGGAGGCGGTATAGTTCTACAAAATAAAAATGATTATATAAAGGAAGCGAAAAAGATACTGAACGACCCTCTGTATTATGAATCCCTGTCATATAACCCAGTTGCAGAGGACCAAAAAAAGTTGAATGCCCTACTGAAATAGGCGGAAGAAAATAAAATCATCACTAAGAAAGAAAAGGAATACATAATAGTCGAACATCCAAATATAGCACTTTTTTACCATCTACCGAAGATTCACAAAAACAGTAAGAACCCTCCAGGCCGACCGATCATTTCAGGAATAAACTCTCTCACCAGTAACCTCTCCCATTATGTAGACCTCTTCCTGCAAAGCCACGTTACAAATCTCCCCTCTTATTTAAGAGATTCCACACAATTAATTAGCTCCCTCAAGAACATCACTTGGGGACCCCAATATAGTTGGCTTACATTGGATGTCGCAGCCCTCTATACAAATATTCCACACACAGCAGGCATTGAAACAGCAAAACGCTTCCTGGAAATAGATGACCGTCTCTCCGATAAACACAGGAAATTCATACTGGATGCGATTCATTTCATCCTTACACATAACATCTTTACTTTTGAAGGAAAGATCTATAGACAGCGAAACGGAACCGCAATGGGGACGCGTTTCGCGCCAAGCTTCGCCAACTTATACATGGGCTGTTTCGAAGAAGAATTAATTTATTCCAGTCACAATTGGAGGAACAATATCATTTTTTACAAACGGTACATTGATGACCTCATTGTGATTTGGAACGGCCCCAAAGAAGAAGCTCAGGCATTTGTCAGCTATCTTAATACAAACAGATGGAACCTTACCTTAACCTCCAATCTGTCAACCACGTCTATAGAATATTTAGACCTGATCCTTTATTCAGAGGACAAGACCATCAAGTCAAAAACATACTTCAAACAGGTTGACGGAAATAGCTACCTGGATTATAGAAGTGCCCACTATAAGAAGTGGAAAGACAATATCCCGTTCAGCCAATTCAAGCGCATCAGAAGGAATTGTACGGATGAGGATGATTTTCTCTCTCAAAGCAATATATTGAAGTCTAGGTTTACTAAGAAAAAATATCCAGAAAGAATTATACAGAATGCGTTTATGCGGGCAAAAAATCTAAGCCAGGAAGAATGCCTGAATACAAAAAAGAAAAACGAGCAGACTGAAACAACCAAAAGGGCAGACTACAAGACAGCTTTTATCATGACCTTCAACCCCAATCATGCAGCTCTGAGAGCCATTCTATCGAAGCATTGGCACATCTTGAAAGATGACCCATATCTGAAAGACCTGATACCATCAAAACCCAGCATCACCTTCAGGAGAGCAAAAACTCTGAAGAACATACTCGCACCGAGTAAACTCAAGAAGAAAAAGAATATCAACACAATTTCAGCCGGTTTAACGTGCCAGCTGAAATTTAAAGGCAGCTACAAGTGCAATCACAAACTGTGCAAATGCTGCGACAATATTTCAAACCGTGTCCAGACCTTCAAGAGTAATGTAACGGGAAAGGAACACCCGATCAAAAGCCTCATGAACTGCTCATCAACCTATGTCATATACCTGATAGAATGTGAATGTGGGCTACAATATATAGGCCGTACCATCCAGACACTGAGAGAAAGATTGAACAAACACCGATGGAATATTTCGCGAGGCTACCTCCAACATAGCGTGTCCCGCCATTTTCTCACTACTCATAACAAAGATGCTTCAAAACTAATAATAACGCCAATCGAGACCATTTTGGAAACAGTATCCGATAAATTCAGGACATTGTAAAAGAGAGAAATGTATTGGATTTTCAAACTCCAAACTCTGGAACCGTACGGACTCAACGAGTCCTTGGAGAGCAAATGCTTCTAATTGGCGCGACCTACATTATACCATCCCGTATATCCCAGTGCCCCCCATTATACCTATCCCCCTCATTCAGCTCAAACATTTCTTCACATGTATCTTTCCGGTCCATTCCCGTGTCCTCATCTCACATTGTGTCCCCCTTCCCCCCTCCCTCCCTCTATTCAACACTCAGTGAGTTTAATTATATGCCATCCCCAGCCCACCCATCATATACCCACATCAGTATCCACCTTTCCCTGCAGGGTATGTACCCCTTTAATTCTTTTCCTCCTCTCCCCCTTGCCAATAATCTGCCGTGCTTAAATAACCCCACAGCCACCACTATCGGCTTAATATCAGGCTTGCTTTAGTCTTAATGTTATACACACGTCCCCACCTCAGCATCAGTTTTTATTAACACCATCCAAACCCCGATCCCTCTCTCTGCCTGCTCTGTTCTCTCCCCCATTCATCTCTCCGTGCGCCGCTGGTAACTCCGCCCCCCGGCCCCGCCCCCCCACGGACGCGCCTCCAATGAAGGAAGTCAGGCCCTCCCATACAAGCGCAGCCACCTCTTAACCCCCAGCAGTGCGCGCGCCACAGCAGGTCAGCGTCCTCCTCGTGCTTCCCCGGATTCAGCAGCAGCATCGCTCTGCTGATCCGATCCAGGTATGCTAATACTCCAACATCAGAGTCCATTGTTCTTTTTGCTAGCAATAGAATAAAAAGTAGAGGGGCACTCCTTAAATGGGAACAAAAGACGGCAGTCAGAATAAAATATTATCTAATTGATATTTAATAAGAATCACTTGCATCAGATATACTATTAAATAAAAAACCACATCATTTCATTCAATAAAACAGCATAAATTGGACCTGAGGGTCCTACTTAAACACAAGAGTTCCGGGGACACTGCCCACAGTAGCAATCAGTCTCAATGTATCCACAAACACCTAATAGCGGTATAGAAGGTGTGTGGATAGAAGAAATCAATAGGAGCAATGTTGCCACACAATGTCCAACTTCAGGCCTCCAGAGCAGGGGAGTCGATGGTACAATCAAGTCCTGGAGAAAATGGCAATAGGTACTTCTTACCGTGAGCCTGTAATAGTCTCGCTGCAATCGAGAGGAATGTCAGCCTAGCACAGCTGAACGCGGCGTCCCACGTGGTATAGAGTCGAAGCGTGACGTCTCACGTGACTCACCAGCTGAAGCTATTGTAGCTGTAGTAACGTCTCTCTTTAGGTTTCTGAACACCACCTCAGATGCGAGATTAGTTCTCCGAATCGCCCCGACCGGCATTGTCACTGCTCGGTCACTTGTAATATCGGGGAAAAGAAGACTCACTGTCCCAACTTGCCCAAACGCGTTTCAGGGTATACACCCCTTCCTCAGTGCTAGCAGCCTCATCTTTCACCACAGTCCATAGAACATACACTCAGACATTGGTTAACATTCAGCCATACTCTGCTCCAAATTGAGTGAACATATATATATTTCTGCTTTGGTCCTCGGGGTTAATGGCCTAGTACAATATAGTGGCCTTCACTTAAACAGTGGACAGTCATTCACTGCTGGTTTTTCAAAACCACTATTTCTCAAAATATATGGGACAGTAGTGATTAGATTATATTATTTCTTTTATATATATGTATTTTTTCTGGTTGTTTTAAACTACATGCCTCCATGTATATGTAATACCCTTTATGAATTTTATTTGTACATATTTTTATTGATCATTTTTCCGTTTGATATATACATGTATTCATATACATATACGTATTTTCTATCATTTTATATTTATTTTTATACTATTACTTCTCTATTGACGGATACATCTGTATTGTGTCTTTCCATATATTTGTTTCTCCCCCCTTATTTTAACCTTACCTTTTAGACTTGATAAAGGGGTCCCTAGTACCCCGAAACGCGTTGTCTATGAATAAAGCAAAAAAACAGCTGAAACCCTAATACTGTCTACGATCGGTTGTGTCAGTGCGCCTTTTAAGGTCCATACGTTGGACGTAAAGTCCACTTTCTTGAGGTATTATTAACATTGGGTCTCTGAGCTGAGGTCTGATTAACATTGGGGGTGAGATTGGTCGTCTGATCTGAGGTCTATTGAAAAATATTAGTTTTTCCTTATTCTCCTCCTCTAAAACCTAGATGCATCTTATGGTGCAAAAAATACATTAAAAGGATTTTTCTGTGTATCATGCAGCCCAGATTGATGACGAGTGCATAGTTGCTTTAACATGATTTATCTGCTAGAGGAGGAGATGGCTGTTAGTAAAGGGTTAACCTAAATCTCCCTATATAAAATGAACCAGCAGCCACACACTGAGGAGAAAAAGGGAGATAAGTTTTAAAAGGATTTACTTTCCTTGCATCCATCGCTGGTGCTGCTGGTGAAAACATAGCACCCTCCCCCTCTAGCTGCTTCATAACACACAGGAATATATGTTATATTGCATCTAATATAACATCATCCTCCATAAAGTAAGATACCAACAGAAATGTTCACCGTACATATGCTTCACACTCACAGCATCCTGTCTCACAATGTTCTATACTGGCTCAGGAACAAAAACTGCTCACTACCGCATGAGAAGCCACCTACACTAAAGTCGGCTCAGCTCTTAAAGGTCCCAAGCATCAATCATCAAAATGATTATAAAAATTTCATTTTAGATCATATTTATAAAATGTAATTCCAAGAAAATCTGTTGCGTGTTGAGTTAGTTATTATCACCAATTATATATACAACTTCAAATATGCAGTGATTTTTAGAAAGCTCTTAGCAGTTAGATGAAAAAATGTATACAACCTCATAGCTTTGGCTCAATCCTTTTTCTTCACTTTTTTTTCTGTTGCGTTTTATCTGCTGCCTTTTTCATTGCAGAAAAGCCACAGAAGGCAGATGTTGGGAGTGTGCTGTAAAAAGTAATAATTATGATGATTGAGTTGAACATTTGTGGCTTGTATTTCATTTTGGTAATTGTCTACATCTGGTAACCATTCCGTATTCTTGAGCCAAAATGTTTAAACATCTGATAAATCAGGTCATTTGCATTAGATGACATGATAAACTCTCTCCAAGGTTTAAACATCAAATGTGTGAAATTGGAAAGAACAATGTTGTTTGTGTATATGTATTGTATATGGCAATAGAAAATATATAGACAGAAAATGGTCTCCGAGATGACCACCTATAATTGCATTTGAAACTTGTCTTTTGGGCCATGGTCTTCTCAAAAAATATGAGTGTGTATAATATATATAAAATATAATTTGCAACAGCAATTCTGACCTGGATAAGGGGGTGGTCTTTTCAAAGAGGTAGTTGTCACAACCAGACATCTGAGAAGCTCTGACAGATGCCTTTCAGAACCTCCTCCTTGAGCTTTCTTTGTTTTGGTTTTCAGTTCCTCATCTCGTTAGCCTCTCTCAGCTGTCTTGTAGTTGGACTGATTGCATCCCTTTAAATTCCTCCCCATAATGAATTAGTGTGCGGTTTATACAACTTCCTGGAGTGTGTGCGCATGCTGATCCTATTTCCCAGTCTTCCACAAGATAAGTGTTGTACATTCATTTGTGATTTTATGTTTGCTGTATCCCAGGTGACCCTGACTCCCTCCGTGTCTAGTGTAGGGAGCCGGTGGTCGTGTCCCCTCACTATTGTAGGGTGTTCAGGTGTTATATAGTCGAGGTACGTGGATATGCGATCATCCACCATTGGGGTGTTCGCATAGGCTGAGCAGTCAGGGAGAGTGCCAGGTTTTATGCAGGGGTCTCCCTTTTGTTCCTTAGTTTTGGATCCAGTGAGTCATATATTCATTTTTGCATTGTCTTGTTTCCTGTACACCTTCCGTGACATTATAAACCGCCAAAACCGTTTCAAGCATGGATCCGGTTTCACTTTTGACTGAACGCTTCCAGGCTCTTTCATTGGAGGTAGCTGATCTCCGTAAGACTCTTTCTCAGTTTCTAGTGACCGGTTCAGCTTACGTTCATGGAGTTTGCTCTGAGCCTATGATCTCGCTCCCGGATACGTTCTCCGGGGGTAGTGAGAATTTTGCGCGTTTCAGAGAGGCTTGCAAACTCCATTTTCGCCTTCTTCCCCATTCCTCTGGTGATGAGATGAATTATTTTTAGCCCTGGGTCATATATATGATGATCCGGATCGTGTTGCTTTGGCTAAGTCTAGACTACATCTGTTATGCCAGGGTAAACAATCCGCAGAGATATACTGCTCAGAATTTCGGAGATGGGCAGCTGATACTGGTTGGAATGATGCTGCACTCCGAAGTCAATTTTGCCATGGTCTTTCAGAGGGATTTGCCTTTCATGAGAGGCCTATCTCCTTGGACTCTGCTATGTATCAGGCCGTTCGCATTGACAGGTGTCTTAGAGAGAGAGGAGAGATCTCTGCTTCCTGTCAGACTCAGTCCCAGGACAGTGCAGCGGTCTCATTCTGTGCGCAGGGGTCTCAGTCGCTGTCAGCCCCTTCTGAGCAGGAGCCCATGCAGCTGGGGTTGATTGCCTCTGACAATAGAAGATTCAGCCCGCATGGGAAGGTTTGTTTTTGTTGTGGAGGTATAAATCATTTGGCAAATGTTTGTCCCTCTAGGAGATTCAGGCAGTTTTCTGGGAGTAATAAAGAAACAAAAAGGAAAAAATCTTTTAAAAATGTTCCATCTGTTACTATTGGCAGGGTTGAGGCGGAAATTAAAGGTTTTCCGTTTGCTTGTAGTTCCCGTTTTGTCCTGCCTGCCAGGGTGGCGCTAGAGAGCAAGAACATTTTTTGTGAGATTTTTGTAGATAGTGGAGCAGCTGTTAATCTCATTGTTAATCATTTTGCGATAACTCATGGTTTCCAGGTATGCACTTTGGGAAAGGATATTCCTGTCTTTGCCATTGATTCCGCTTCACTTTCTCAGAAATCATTAAAGGGCATAGTTCGCAATATTCGTTTAATTGTGAGTGATGCTCATGTTGAGGATGTGTCATGTTTCGTCCTTAGCGGATTACCTACTCCTCTTGTGTTGGGGCTACCCTGGCTCACTAAACATAACCCCACCATTGATTGGCAAGCGAGGCAAATAAATGGTTGGAGTGACTTTTGCAGAGAGAATCGCCTCACGACATCTGTTTCTGAGGTTTCTACTAAGACTGTACCACCTTTTCTCTCTGAATTTTCGGATGTCTTCTCTGAGAGTGGAGTTCAGGATTTGCCCCCGCACAGGGAGTACGATTGCCCTATTAATCTCATCCCAGGCGCCAAGCTGCCTAAATCTCGTTTATACAATCTTTCCCAACCTGAAAGGGTCGCTATGCGTGCTTATATCTCTGAGAGTCTGAGAAAAGGACACATACGACCCTCGAAGTCACCTGTTGCCGCTGTTTTTTTCTTTGTTAAGAAAAAAGATGGTTCTTTAAGACCTTGTCTGGATTTCAGGGAGCTGAACAGTATCACTATTCATGACCCTTATCCGCTTCCTCTGATCCCGGACCTGTTTAACCAGGTTGTTGGGGCTAAAGTCTTTTCCAAATTAGATCTAAGAGGGGCATACAACCTGGTCAGGGTCAGAGAAGAAGACGAATGGAAGACGGCCTTCAATACCCCTGAGGGCCATTTTGAGAATTTGGTTATGCCTTTTGGTTTGATGAATGCCCCAGCCGTTTTTCAGCATTTCGTGAACAGCATTTTTTATCATTTAATGGGAAAATTGATTTTTTCTCCTCATTTCAAAACTCATAAGGAACACTTACGTCAGGTCTTGCTCATCCTGCGGGAGAATAAATTATACGCGAAATTGGAAAAATGTGTGTTTGCGGTTCCAGAAATTCAATTTCTGGGGTTTCTTCTCTCCGCTTCTGGTTTTCGCATGGACCCCGAGAAGGTCCGCGCTGTGCTTGAGTGGGAGCTTCCTGAGAATCAGAAGGCGCTGATGCGTTTTTTGGGCTTTGCCAATTATTACAGGAAGTTTATTTTTAATTATTCCTCTATTGTTAAACTACTCACTGATATGACCAGAAAGGGGTAGATTTTTCTTCCTGGTCGGTAGAGGCGCGTAAGGCCTTTTCTAATATGATGGAGAGTTTTGCTTCCGCTCCCATCTTGGTACAACCTGATATTTGTCTACCCTTCATAGTTGAGGTTGATGCTTCTGAGGTGGGTGTGGGTGCGGTCTTGTCTCAGGGTTCCTCTCCTGTCAAATGGCGACCTTGTGCCTTTTTCTCGAAGAAACTCTCCTCCGCAGAGAGAAATTACGATGTGGGAGATAGGGAATTGTTGGCCATCAAGTTGGCTTTTGAGGAATGGCGCCATTGGCTAAAGGGAGCCAGACACCCTATTACCGTGTTTACTGACCATAAAAATCTTGCCTACTTGGAGTCAGCTAAGCGTCTGAACCCGAGACAGGCCAGATGGTCTTTGTTCTTTTCAAGGTTTAATTTTGTTGTCACGTTCCGCCCTGGGGTTAAGAATGTGAAGGCAGATGTCCTGTCACATTGTTTTCCTGGAGGTGGGAATTTTGAAGACCCGGGTCCCATTTTGGCTGAAGGTGTGGTAGTCTCTGCTCTTTTTCCTGAATTGGAGGCAGAGGTGCAGGTAGCCCAGTCAGAGGCTCCTGATCTTTGTCCTCCTGGGAGGTTGTTTGTGCCTCTCGCTTTAAGACACAAGATTTTTAAGGAACACCACGATACGGTCCTTGCTGGGCACCGGGGGGCAAGAGCCACAGTGGATCTCATCGCTCGGAGATTCTGGTGGCCGGCGCTTCGTAAGTCGGTTGAGGGTTTTGTGGCAGCCTGCGAGACTTGCGCTCGTGCCAAAGTCCCTCATTCACGGCCATCAGGTCCTCTCCTTCCCTTATCCATTCCTTCCCGTCCTTGGACACATCTGTCCATGGACTTCATTACGGACCTGCCTCGTTCCTCGGGGAAGACTGTGATTCTGGTGGTGGTGGACCGTTTTAGCAAAATGGTGCATTTCATCCCTTTCCCTGGTTTGCCCAATGCTAAGACGCTGGCGCAGGCATTTATTGATCACATTGTCAAATTGCATGGTATTCCTTCAGACATAGTCTCTGATAGGGGCACGCAGTTTGTTTCCAGATTCTAGAAGGCTTTCTGTTCTCGCTTGGGGGTTCGGTTGTCATTCTCTTCTGCTTTCCACCCGCAGTCGAATGGCCAGACAGAACGCGTCAATCAGAATCTGGAGACATATCTGCGCTGTTTTGTGGCGGAGAATCAGGAGGATTGGTGTTCTTTTCTGTCCCTTGCTGAGTTTGCTTTAAATAACCGTCGTCAGGAGTCCTCTGATAAGTCACCATTTTTGAGTGCATATGGGTTTCATCCGCAGTTTGGGACTTTCTCGGGAGAGGGGTCTTCTGGTTTACCTGATGAGGACAGATTCTCCTCGTCTTTGTCATCTATTTGGCAAAAGATTCAGGTTAATCTAAAGAGCATGAGTGAGAGATATAAGCGTGTGGCAGATAAGAGACGTGTGCCTGGTCCGGACCTGAATGTTGGTGATCTGTTGTGGTTGTCTACCAAGAATATCAAATTAAAGGTTCCCTCCTGGAAGTTGGGTCCTAAGTTTATTGGGCCTTACAAAATCCTGTCTGTCATCAATCCTGTTGCCTACCGTCTTGATCTTCCTCAGACTTGGTTCAACCCTTATGTTCAACCCATTGTACCCTCGCCTTTGCCTCCTCCTCCGATTATGGTTGATGGGAATCTTGAATTTCAGATCTCTAGGATTGTGGATTTTCGTGTTGTCCGCGGTTCTCTCCAGTACCTCGTTCATTGGGAGGGTTATGGTCCTGAGGAGAGGATGTGGGTCCCAGTGACGGACATTAAGGCCACTCGTCTCATCAGGGCTTTCCATAGATCCCATCCTGAGAAGGTGGGCTATGAGTGTTCGGAGTCCACTCGTAGAAGGAGGGGTACTGTCACAACCAGACATCTGAGAAGCTCTGACAGATGCCTTTCAGAACCTCCTCCTTGAGCTTTCTTTGTTTTGGTTTTCAGTTCCTCATCTCGTTAGCCTCTCTCAGCTGTCTTGTAGTTGGACTGATTGCATCCCTTTAAATTCCTACCCATAATGCATTAGTGTGCAGTTTATACAACTTCCTGGAGTGTGTGTGCATGCTGATCCTATTTCCCAGTCTTCTACAAGATAAGTGTTGTACATTCATTTGTGATTTTATGTTTGCTGGATCCCAGGTGACCCTGACTCCCTCCGTGTCTAGTGTAGGGAGCCGGTGGTTGTGTCCCCTCACTATTGTAGGGTGTTCAGGTATTATATAGTCGAGGTATGTGGATATGTCTGAGCAGTCAGGGAGAGTGCCTGGTCTTATGCAGGGGTCTCCCTTTTGTTCCTTAGTTTTGGATCCAGTGAGTCATATATTCATTTTTGCATTGTCTTGTTTCCTGTACACCTTCCGTGACAGTAGTCTATTGAAGAAGCTTGACTTTACTTTGGACAAAAACATGAAAAAGTAGTGAAGATCCAGATTACACTGCTAAAATCTAATCATTTTCCCTATTAACATAACTATTTTTTCATGTTTACTGCCGTGGCCGAATGCTGGATCTACTGCTATACTATTTACCCTGTAGCTGTATCTGTGATACACAACTCAGTGAGCTGAAATATGTCAAAAATAGAAGAGAGGCAAAAGTCTTGTAACCAAAAACATACAGAATTCTGACCCTGTCAGTACAGCCCAAAAGACCAGTAGACATCTTTACAGGGAGAAATGTTTTGTGCCAAAGAGCTAGTGTCATGTTATTATTATTATAATTTTTTTTTTACTTAACCCCACGAATGTCAGAAGATGGGGATTTTTTTTTTTTTTTTTACACTGCATGGTTCACCTGTAACCGGGCTGTCACAGTCTTTATGTTATAATACAATCATGGTGGGTAGGCTAAAACAAATGTCAATGTTCCTGTACTGTGTGTATATATATATATATATATAGTGTAAATATATATATATATATATATACAGTACAGACCAAAAGTTTGGACACACCTTCTCATTCAAAGAGTTTTCTTTATTTTCATGACTATGAAAATTGTAGATTCACACTGAAGGCATCAAAACTATGGATTAACACATGTGGAATTATATACATAACAAAAAAGTGTGAAACAACTGAAAATATGTCATATTCTAGGTTCTTCAAAGTAGCCACCTCTTGCTTTGATTACTGCTTTGCACACTCTTGGCATTCTCTTGATGAGCTTCAAGAGGTAGTCACCTGAAATGGTTTTCACTTCACAGGTGTGCCCTGTTAGGTTTAATAAGTGGGATTTCTTGCCTTATAAATGGGGTTGGTACCATCAGTGGTCCATCATTACTTTAAGAAATGAAGGTCTTGGGAAAACTTTGAAAGTGTCCCCAAGTGCAGTCACAAAAACCATCAAGCGCTACAAAGAAACTGGCTCACATGCGGACCGCCCCAGGAAAGGAAGACCAAGAGTCCCCTCTGCTGCGGAGGATACGTTCATCTGAGTCACCAGCCTCAGAAATCGCAGGTTAACAGCAGCTCAGATTAGAGACCAGGTCAATGCCACACAGAGTTCTAGCAGACACATCTCTAGAACAACTGTTAAGAGGAGACTGTGTGAATCAGGCCTTCATGGTAGAATATATGCTAGGAAACCACTGCTAAGGACAGGCAACAAGCAGAAGAGACTTGTTTGGGCTAAAGAACACAAGGAATGGACATTAGACCAGTGGAAATCTATGCTTTGGTCTGATGAGTCAAAATTTGAGCTCTTTGGTTCCAACCACCGTGTCTTTGTGTGACGCAGAAAAGGTGAACGGATGGACTCTACATGCCTGGTTCCCACCATGAAGCATGGAGGATGAGGTGTGATGGTGTGGGGGTGCTTTGCTGGTGACACTGTTGGGGATTTATTCAAAATTGAAGGCATACTGAACCAGCATGGCTACCACAGCATCTTGCAGCGGCATGCTATTCCATCCGGTTTGCGTTTAGTTGGACCATCATTTATTTTTCAACAGGACAATGACCCCAAACACACCTATAGGCTGTGTAAGGGCTATTTGACCATGAAGAAGAGTGATGTGGTGCTGCGCCAGGTGACCTGGCCTCCACAGTCACCGGACCTGAACCCAATCGAGATGGTTTGGGGTGAGCTGGACCGCAGAGTGAAGGAAAAAGGGCCAACAAGTGCTAAGCATCTCTGGGAACTCCTTCAAGACTGTTGGAAGACCATTTCAGGTGACTACCTTTTGAAGCTCATCAAGAGAATGCCAAGAGTGTGCAAAGCAGTAATCAAAGCAAAAGGTGGCTAATTTGAAGAACCTAGAATATGACATATTTTCAGTTGTTTCACACTTTTTTGTTATGTATATAATTCCACATGTGTTAATTCATAGTTTTGATGCCTTCAGTGTGAATCTATAATTTTCATAGTCATGAAAATAAAGAAAACTCTTTGAATGAGAAGGTGTGTCCAAACTTTTGATCTGTACTGTTTATATATATTCATACAGTATATATTTTTACAGTGATCTATTTCAAGCTTGCTTTTAATGTTGATGATTATGGTTTAAAGCTAATGATGACCCAAAAGTCAGTATCTCAGAAAATTTAAATATTTTGTGAAAAAAATTCAATATTGTGGATTCAGGGTGTCACACTTTAGTCAGCTAATCATCATAAAACACCTACAAAGGTTTCCTAAGCCATGAAATGATCAGTAGGCTACATAATCAGGAGGAAGATTGCTTGCCTTGACAGTTCTCCAAAAGACAGTCATTGGACAGAAAGGAGTATAAGGACGGAAAAAGTATAGCAGAAAAAAGTGCACAAATAACTGTGACTTGCAGCCTTTCAATAAAAGGGGAGGGAGATTTACATCAGAAGCATTTTACCTTGGCTAACAGGAAAAGTACTGGAATGTTGCTCAGTGGTTTATGGTCCTGTTTTCAGGTGAAAGCAAATTTTGCATTACATTTGAGTCCCCAAGTCCCAGAGTCTGGAGGAGGAGTGTAGAGGCACACAGTCCAAGTTGCTTGAGGTCCACTGTGAAGTTTTCACAGTTAGTGATGGTTTGAGGAGCCATATCATCTGCTGGTGTTAGTCTACTTATATTATTTGTTATATCAAGTCAGGGCAGGTGTCTACCAGGAAATTTTAGAGCACTTCATGCTTCCCTCTGCTGACAAGCTTTATGGAGTTGCTGATTTCATTTACCAGCAGGACTTGGCACCTGCCCACACTGCCAAAAGTGCCAATACCTGTCTTAATAACCACAGTATTACTGTGCTTGATTGGCCAGCAGACTCACCTGACCTAAAGCCCATAGAGAATCTATGGAGAATTGTCAAGAGGAAGATAAGAGACACCAGACCGAACAATGCAAATGAGCTGAAGGCCGCTGATCGCCCCCATGCCACGCCACGTTGATGCAGTAATTCATGCAAAAGGAGCCCCAGCCAAGTATTGAGTGCATATTCTAGACATACTTTTCAGTAGGCCAACATTTCGTATAAATTATTTTTAATTGGTCTTATATAATATTCTAATTTTCTGAGATACTAACTTTTGGGTTTTCATTAGCTGTAAGCCACAATTAGTGTTGACCGAAGTGGGCTTTGATCCGAATTTCAGGAAATTTTTTATTTGCAGCAAAGATTTCAGCAAAATCTTGTGTGGGGAGACATTTCTGTCAATGCGCTGGCTGGGTGTGATGATATCAATGTGCCTGGCCAGCCCGATTTTGCGGAGCATCTGCAATCAAGATGGTTGTGAAAGCCTCTCTGCGATCAAATGGATAAAGTGAGTATGTTTTTTTTTTTTTATGTGGATTAGCCCATTAAAGGCCTTCATTTTGATCTCAAATGCCGTGATCAGCGATATTCCCCATCATTGTGACCGTTGAATACAAAGGAATTTGCTTTGTGACTTCGTCGTGTATCGAATTTCTCTATGAAATTCGGTAAAGCAGTTGAATCCAATTCGCTCATCTCTAGCCACAATCAGCAACATTAGAAGAAATAAATGCTTGAAATAGATCACTCTTTGTGTAATGAATTTGTATAATATATTAAATAGATCACTCTGTGTATAACAAATTTATATAATATGAGTTTCACTTTTAGAATTGAATTACTAAAGTAAAATACTGTAAGTTTTCATTAATTTTCTAATTTATTTAGGTGCACATGTATATATATATAACAATTTCAGGACAGCAAGCCAAATATAAATATGGAGGTGCATGCCAATGGCTACTGCAACAAATCCAGGACAATATAAGAAGAAAAGTGGCAACATTCTAAAAAAAAACAACAACATGTGGTTGCATCAACAATTACCAATTTTACACTTTATTTATAATATACCAAGTACAAGAGTAACAACAATTCACAAGCTCCAGTATGCAACTCTAGTATGCAACTATGAGGTTTCCACCTCTGTCACCTCAAACTTTTATACTTATGAGCTTGCAAGCTGTTGTTACATTTGTATTTAAAATTTTATAAAATTGCTAAATATGGACATACTGTATATCTGTGAATATTGTTAATGATCTGAATATGTAGTAATTAGCTCAGTTAATTGACTTTCACTCTTTAAGGCCACTTTTTGTGGCTTTAGTGGTTACAGTTTGCTCAGTATTTTGAAGCCAAAACCAAGAGTGGGTCTGAGGCATAGATCTTTTAATTATACTTTTGGTCTGCAGGCTCCACTCCTGTTTAAGGCTTAGCCAGTTACCCTCATACACAAATTTTCTCCCAGTCCAACCATTCTCATTTTATATACTAACCTTTTATGTGACACAGTATCAAATGCTTTGGAGATCCATTGACTCCGATCAAGTCTAGAACTTGCCTCCTCATAGAAACTGATTAAATTGGTTTGACATGACTGATCCTTCATGACGCCGTGCTGATATGGTGTTATAAGCTGATTTTCATTGAGGTATTCCATGACAGCATCCCTTAGAAAAGTTTAAACAGTTTACCCATGACAGATGTTAAACTTATTGGCCTATAGTTTCCGGGCTCTGTTATTGACCCCTTTTTGAATATTGGCACCAGATTTGCTAAGCGCTAATCCTATGGAACACTCCCTTTTATTATAGAGTCATTCAATATCAGAAATAAGGGTTTGTCTATGACATTACTTAATTTTCTTTGGATACGGGGGTGTATTCCATCTGACGATTTGCTTATTTTAATCTTTATAAGACACCGCTCTATTTCTTCCTGGAACATACAGGCAACTTTTAATAGGAAATTTACTTTTACATTCTGCATTACATTTGACAGTTTATCTTACTCAGTGAATACAGTGGAGAATAAAATATTTAATAGCTTTGCTTTCTCCTCATCACTCTCTGCAACTTTCCCCTCATCACTCGGTAAAGGACCGACATCTTCAGATTTACACTTTTCACCACCAAAAAATATTTAATAGCTTTGCTTTCTCCTCATCGCTCTCTGCAACTTTCCCCTCATCACTCCGTAAAGGACCGACATCTTCAGATTTACACTTTTCACCATTTATATAATTGAAGAACATTTTAAGGTTAGTTTTACTCTTTTTGGCAATGAATCTCTCTGTCTCCAGTTTGGCTGCATTTATTTGTCTTTTACATATTACATTTTTTTCCTTATAGTTTCTCAATGCTTCCTTGCTACCCTCCTGTTTTAGTGATTTAAATGCTTTATTTTTGTCATTTATTGCTTCCTTTACATTTCTGTTTATCCACATAGTTGTTTCCTGTTCCTTACCCTTTTATTCTCATAAGGTAAGTACCTCTCACAATTAGGGTTTAGGATGCTTTTAAAAATTTCCCATTTTGTGGCTGCAATTTTATTTTGTGCACATTGTCCCGGTTAGTAAGGCCAATAGCCTCTCTTAGTTGGCTAAATTTAGCTTTTTTAAAGTTTGGTATTTTTGTTCCTCCCTAAAGAAACACTCCTTTGAATGACAATTGGAAGGTTATTATTTTATGGTCACTATTTCCCAGGTGTCCCCCAACCTGCATGCCACAACTGTTTTCTGTAAGGTCTGTTGGTTAGTAATAAGTCCAGTATGACCAACCCTTTAGTCGGGTCCTGAACCAGTTAGTTATTGCCGATAACTTGTTTCCTTTATGATATGTACAGCTTTCAGTTTCCCAGTCTATATCTGGGTAGTTGATGTCCCCATAATAGCGATCTCATTGTGATTTGCCCCCTCATCTATTTCTCTTAGTAGTAGATTTTCTGTATACTAAGGTATATTAGGTGACTCATAACAAACTCAGTATTTTATTATTCTTTTTGCCTACATGTATTTCTACCCACAGTGACTCCACATGTTGTTAATTTCCCTCACTTTTATCTTCCTGGAGTGTGGGCTTTACACAGAACTTTACATAAAGGGCAACACCTCCCACTCTTCGGTTTTGACAATCCTTTCTAAACAGACTTTAACCCTGTACGTTAACTGCCCAGTCATAGCTATCATCCAGCCATGTCTCAGTTATTCCCACTATGTCATAGTCGTCCTCACACATTACTGCTTACAGTTCACCAGTTTTATTATTCAGGTTGTTGGCATTAGTATACATGCAATTAAGAAGTTTTTGTATATTTTTTACTCTATACCTTCTCTTACGAACTGTTCTAGTCCCTCCTTCCATATCTCCCATTTCATTACCTCGCCCCAGGTCTCTATCTGCACTATCTTCCCCTCCTGGTGTTCTGGGCCCTGCATTCATAAATGTATCTGCTCGTTCAGTACATTCTGGACTGGAGTCTGCCTACAGGCTGCCATAGTAGCCACCATTATGTAGCACAAACAATGATGTCCAGGGCTATATACACCGTCGAGTCACATTATTATGACCATTTATTTCAATTGACATTGGCAGCATGTACAGATGTAGCCAAGCTAAACTTGACTCTGCTAAAACATGGCACAGTGTTATCTTGGTTATCTCGTGACAAAGCCATTGAAATCCATTAAAAAGTTTGCTATCTTTTCCTTGCCATTCTTTACTTAACATGTTAACCATCATGTTTAGTTCATGAAGGAAGTCACGTGTCATGAGCTGGCTTGGTGGGTATAAAGGAGTGTGATAGGATGTCTGCACACATATCCCTCATTGCTGTCATGGGTTAAAAGGGTGATTTATCAGAGTTGCAAGAAGAGATGTCAGGCCAAGTGTGGCAGTATTTCTGAAACTGCATAATTTGTGAACTGTTCGCATTCTTCCATGGTGAAATGGCACCATTGCAAATAAACAACAGGAAAGCTGTGGAGCACCACATGCCATTAATGTCAGCATCAGCTATAAAGGTGTGCAAAGGTGGATCAACACACTACAGTGGAGAAACTCACTGTCAAAATGAACCAGGGGCTACAGATGTGTGCCTAAAACAACAGTTCAGCAATCCCTAATGTATATAGGGCTCTGAAGCAGACAGATGGTCACTGTACCTCTACTAATGAAATTGCATCTGCAGTAAAAGCTTTCATTTTCACAGCAGTATTGGAATTGGACCTCCAATTTTTTATTTGGTATTATTTGCCCCAATATTATTATTTTTATTTACCAGAAGTACCCCAAGGCTGAAAAGTTTGTATAAACTATTGTATGCATTTGATTAATATTATTCCCAATAGCTCTATTACGGTTTACAATACCAGTTCCAGTATCTTAGAAGATAAAAAAGAAACCAAACTCTATTAATTGCAATAAACCCTTTTCCCTACATTAGAGGACAGCTCGGAGGCAGTGTACATAGATTCAGAAGGTTTTAATTGTCTTGGGTTCAGCTGTTAGTCTGTCTATTGGCACTTATAGACTGCATGCCAGCTTTTAAAGATCTCAAGAGGAAAAGTAATGCATTGTACCGTGTGTATCTTTTTACAATAAAATACCATTATCTTTGTATAATGCAAGTTTTGTCAATTTTTATTTGATGCCAAAAAGTTAATTAGGTGCATAGATTTTCTTTATTTGTCTTGTGTGATATGTTCCTAGTAAACTTGCAATAATTGTAGAATGGTGTGTATTTTTTGTGCACAACGCATTTAATATGATATACAAATCGTATATTCTGTGCATTATTTAAGACAAAATTAGATCTCTGTTGCTCTGGGGTAGACAAAGCTAATCCACTGGCATACTGATTAATGGACCAAATCATAATTGTGCTCATCATCATTAGTAACACAATTGTATGGAGGAAATATCTAGAAAAATGCCAGGCTTCTACAATGATTTGTGCTCATATTTAATATTATGTAATCAAGTATGCAGCTATATCTTTTATAGCATTTTTTATTTATAGGGATGAAAATTAAAGGGAGTTTGTCTGAACATTTTAGACTGCTAAACCACTATTCCCAATGGATAGGTGACAAACAGTATAAACACATGCCAACTAGCTAAGTGGCCGATCAATAGCATTAAGATGGCTACAAAAAAGAAATCTACTTTTGTTCTGCACCATATATAAATAAGCTGGCAAAGTGTCTATTGGGCATTGCCTTTCAAGAAAGCATCCTGGATTTTATCAGAAATCCCTTCCCAACTCTTTCAACTTGACAAACAGGTCTACCATTTCCTTATGTCAATGTAAGTGCCATTGAAATTCTGAGCCTTCACAGTTCTCTGCTCTCAGCTGAATCCATGTGTCAATATACATAATTGGGTATGGCACATATAGAAATTTATCATACAGTACATATCAGTCACCTACTAGAAATTTGCCTTGTTTGAAATATCCATTATAATTTGAACATTCGGGAACTGTTAGATTACTCAAGAATAGACAGTAACAGTGAGAGCAAGAGCAGTAGAACAGGACTCCAATGATTCGTATAACACTGTGACACATAAGTTAACAGGACAGAGGTAGCTTGAGATTTCATCTGATATCAATAACGTATACCCATTGAAAAAAGAAAACAATGCACCAGGAAGGGGTTGTTAGAATCTAAACAAAAACTTTAGATGCATGAGTGTAATGATGAGTGCATGAGTATGTAAGTGATTACAATATTATAGCGAAAGGATACGTTTATTGGGGAAAACTGTACAGTTGAAAGGAGGCTCTAGAACCGTTAGCCCACCTCTAGTCTGGATACAAGATGAGATATGGTTGGGCATGGAGGCATATATGTTCCATATCATATCTTGCAGCACATTTCTCCACAGATGTTGCAGCTGGGTCTGTAGATCCTGCTCACTTGCAGGTTGCGAAATCTTGTGTTTCAGCTGGTCTAAATGCTTGTTTGCTGATGACCGGGCAGGCCAAGGAAATGTTGCAATTTGTAGGAGATATTCCTACTGAAAAATGCCAGTCTGAAGCCCTATCATGAGAGACAACACATGTGGCCACAGGATGTCCTGCACAAATTACTGAGCTGTTAGTGTCACTCATATCACTACAATGATTGCTCCTAGCAGTTAGAGCAGTGTGTCGCTCCACAGCAAAGGTAGATTTGAAATGTTCACCACAAGGCCAACATACTTGAACCTGACTGCCATGCGAATCTAAACAAACCTGGATTTGTCGCTAAAGGTGATATGGTTCTATTGCATAACAGTCATCCAGGTTTCTCGTTGACGACAACACTGCAAAAATTGTCAATGGCAGAACACATACAGGTGAAACTCAAAAAATTAGAATATCTTGCAAAAGTCCATTTATTTCAGTAATGCTAATTAAAAGGAATTGCATTAATGCAGCTTAAAATTATAATTTTGTGAAAAGGTTCAATATTCTAGGCTCAAAGTGTCACACTCTAGTCAGCTAATTAATCCATATCCCCTGAGCAAAGGGTACCTCAAAATTGTGACTTTGGGGTTTCATAAGCTGTAAGCCATAATCATCCAAATTATAACAAATAAAGGCTTGAAATATCTCGCTTTGCATGTAATGAGTCTTTCATATATGTGAGTGTCACCTTTTAAGTTGCATTACTGAAATAAATGAACTTTGCACAATATTCTAATTTTTTGAGATTCATCTGTAAATAATGGATAGAGATGAGCAAATGAAGTTGATGAAGTGGAAATCGAACTGAATCTGAATTTCCTGACGCTTCATGGTAATAGCTGCTGCACATGTTAGGACATGGAGCAAAGAACTCTGGGAACAAGGAATAACCCACAATGCCATGCTTGCAGCCAATCAGCAGCCAGCTAGTCCCTGTGATGTCACAGTCCTATAACTAGCCTCAGCCATTTTGGATTTAGCCATCTTCCAGTGGACTTACTGCAGGGAGAGATGTTAGCAGGCACTAGGGAAAGTGCTAGGAAAGACATGAAAACGTATATTTTGCTCAATAGAAGTTCAGGGAAAGAGCATTATAAGTGTAGGGAAAGGATAGGGAGGAATTATTCCACACTATAAAGGGAGAACAGGGTCCAATAGAGGAGTGTACAGCTTGTGTAACAGGAGCAGTGATGAGCAGCAGGGGCAATATTTTCGAATTTGCAATATTTCACAAATATTTGGGTAAATATTTGTCATATATTCGCAAATTTGTGATCTCGAGTCATTATTTTCTTGATGGCAAAAATCGGTAATCGAAAAATTTGCAATAAAAATTAGCGATATGAAAATTTGCAGTCAACACTACTCATAAAGTCAAAGATATTGCATCCTTATCATTGGCCCACATGCAAGAAGCAGTGAGGGATCCTGGGTATTGATAAAAAAATATATATATAATATTCGCGATTAGCACTATATTCTAGATATTCACAAATTCTCAAAGTGCCAATATTCATGATAAAAATTTGTGATTAGAATATTCGTGATCAACACTAAACAGGAGCAATTCTATTACACCTTGCCGCACTGACTGGGGATCCAAATTGCCAATATACTGTTGCTTTCAGGTTTGCAATAGATGAAACCTCTGTAATTTCAGCAAACCTTTCTTGTTATTGGGGTTCATGTGCTGTATGATACAGCCTTTTTTTGTGGTGTATTAGTGGAAAAAAATAAGGGCTTATTTGCCGTTCAGTGGTGCAGTTATATGCTCTAAAGACTTTTTTAGGGTGTATTAGTGGAAAACAAAAAGTATTATTTGCCGTTCAGCGGTACAGTTATATGTTCTAAAGGCTTTTTTTTAGGTGTATTAGTGAAAGAAAAAGGAGCTTATAAGCCGTTGTGTGGTAAAGTGAGAAAATTACAGCCTTTTTTGCAAATATTAGTGGAAAACTAAAAGTATTATTTGGCGTTCAGAGGTGCAGTTACAGTCAGGTCCATAAATATAGGGACATCGGCACAATTCTAACATTTTTGGCTCTATACACTACAACAAAGAAGGCTTTAGAACGTATAACTGCACCGCTGAACAGCAAATAATATATTTTTTCCACTAATACACCCCAAAAAAGGCTTTAGAACATATAACTGCACCGCTTAACAGCAAATAAGCCCTTATTTTTTTTCCACTAATACACCCCAAAACAGACTGTAATTTTCTCACTTCACAACAGCTAACAAGCCCTTATCCCCCCCACTAAAATACACACCAAAAAAGGCTGTAATTTTGTCACTTCACCACTCAATGGCTAATAAGCCCCTTTTTTCACTAATACACCTCACCTAGGCTTTAGAACATATACAGACAGGTCCATAAAGATTGGGACATTGACGCAATTGTAACATTTTTGGCTTTATACACCACCACAATGGATTTAAAATGAAACAGACAAGATGTGCTTTAACTGCAGACTGTCAACTTTAATTTGAGGGTATTTACATCCAAATTAGGTGAACGGTGTAGGAATTACAACAGTTTGTATATGTGCCTCTCACTAATTAAGGGACCAAATGTAATCGGTCAGAATAATAATTATAAATCAAACTTTCACTTTTTAATACTTGGTTGCAAATCCTTTGCAGTCAATTACAGCCTGATTTTTTGTATAAAAAAATGGGAAAAGTTGTCTTTTACAGAGATATTTATCTCACCCAGCATGGGTATATGTAAAAATACACCCCAAAACACATTGCCCTACTTCTTCTGAGTACGGCGATACCACATGTGTGACACTTTTTTGCAGCCTAGGTGCGCAAAAGGGCCCAAATTCCAATGAGTACTTTTAAGATTTCACAGGGCATTTTTTACACATTTGGATTCCAAACTCCTTCTCACACTTTAGGTCCCCTAAAATTCCAGGGCAGTATAAATACCCCACAAGTGACCCCATTTTGGAAAGAAGACACCCCAAGGTATTTCGTGAGGGTTATGGTGAGTTCATGTAAAATTTTATTTTTTGTCACAAGTTAGTGGAATATGAGACTTTGTAAGAAAAAAAATATCCATTTCCGCTAACTTGTGACAAAAAATAAAAACTTCCATGAACTCACTATGCCCATCAGCGAATACCTTAGGGTGTCTACTTCCCAAAATGGGGTCATTTGTGGGTGTTTCTACTGTCTGGGCATTGTAGAACCTCAGGAAACATGACAGGTGCTCAGAAAGTCAAAGTGCGTTAATTTATATTTTTGCACCATAGTTGTAAACACTATAACTTTTACCCAAACCAATAAATATACACTTATTGCATTTTTTTTTTATCAAAGACATGTAGAACAATACATTTAGAGAAAAATTTATATAGAAATGTAGTTTTATTAGAAATTTTGATTAATATAAAAAAAAGTAAAAATGTCAGCAACAATGAAATACCACCAAATGAAAGCTCTATTAGTGAGAAGAAAAGGAGGTAAAATTCATTTGGGTGGTAAGTTGTATGACCGAGCAATAAACCGTGAAAGTAGTGTAGTGCAGAATTGTAAAAAGTGGTCTGGTCATTAAGGGGGTTTAAACTAGGGGGGCTGTAAGTGGGAGGCACATTTTCAAACTGTTGTAATTCCTACACCGTTCACCTGATTTGGATGTAAATACCCTCAAATTAAAGCTGACAGTCTGCAGTTAAAGCAAATCTTGTCTGTTTCATTTTAAAGGGAACCTGTCACCTAAAAAACGCATATAAAACCGCCAGCAGTACCTTATAGTAGCCCCCAGTCTGTTAATAATCGTATGCTTGATCGGTTAGTCTGATGCTCCATAGGTTCAAAAAACTATGTTTTAAGCGCCATCAGCGCTATCTTGCCGGTCAGCTTGAAGTCAAGTGGGCAGCGGCTTCCTTAATTCAAGTCAAGGTAACCCGCCCCCTAACTGTCCCCTCTCTTGTTGGATTGACAGCCTGCAGCGCGGCCAGGATCGCATAAATCTCGCGCATGTGGGGTGCGCTCCTTGGTAAGGTCTCAAGCATGGATCCGGTTTCACTTTTGGCTGAACGCCTTCAGGGTCTTTCATTGGAGGTAGCTGATCTCCGCAGGACTTTTTCTCAGCTTTAAGTGACCGGTTCAGCTGGCGTTCATGGAGTTTGTTCTGAGCCTAAGATCTCGCTCCCGGATACGTTTTCCGGGGGTAGTGAGAATTTTGTGCGTTTTAGAGAGGCTTGCAAACTCCATTTTCGCTTTCTTCCCCATTCCTCTGGTGATGAGGAACGGAGGGTGGGGATCATTATATTGCTGCTCAGGGGTAACGCTCAGTCCTGGGCCTTTTCGCTGCTGGAGGGGGCACGGCCCCTCCGTTCAGTGGATGATTTTTTTTTAGCCCTGGGTCAGATATATGATGATCCGGCTCGTATTGCTCTGGCAGAGTCTAGACTACGTCTATTATGCCAGGGTAAACAATCCGCAGAGATATACTGCTCAGAATTTCGGAGATGGGCAGCTGATACTGGTTGGAATGATGCTGCTCTCCGAAGTCAATTTTGCCATGGTCTTTCAGAGGGATTGAAAGATGCATTTGCCTTTCATAAAAGGCCTATTTCCTTGGACTCTGCTATGTCTCAGGCCGTTTGTATTGACAGGCGTCTTAGAGAGAGAGGAGAGATCTCTCCTTCCTGACATACTCAGTCCCAGGACAATGCAGCAGTCCCATTCTGTGCGCAGGGGTCTCAGTCACTGTCAGCCCCTTCTCAGCAGGAGCCCATGCAGCTGGGGTTGATTGCTTCTGACAATAGAAGATTCAGCCCGCATGGGAGGGTTTGTTTTTGTTGTGGAGGTATAAATCATTTGGCAAATGTTTGTCCCTCTAGGAGATTCAGGCAGTTCTCTGGGAGTAATAAAGAAACAAAGAGGAGGGGCGGAGCCTGCGCCGGTCTGTGATGGCCGCACTTTGCTGAGCTCCTGCACTACCGCCGTCTAAACCTCTAGCAATCTGCAGCTATCAGCCTCACTATGGTGAAAATTGGCAACCCTAAACTCGGTGAGCACCCGACTCAGCAAAAAACCCTGCCAGCGAGCGGAGAAATGGACAAGTTTATTAAGAAAGCAGCGTCCTCGTTTGTGGCGCGAGAAATCAAGATGGCACCGACTCAGCCCGCACAGCCCCACAGAGCCAGCGTGCAGGAGAGGTCCGATGATGAAAGTATCTCTGATGAGCCGCAAGGTAAAGGGACTCTCCCAATAACCCGGCACTATTTGAAACAGGCCCTGTGCAAAGCCATGGAGCCTGTCCTGAGCGAGATAGCAGCAATGCGCCAGGTCATGAGGCAAGTGGGAGATAGGGTGGAGGCCCTCGAGACCCAACAGTTCATGGTGCTGGAACATCAAAGGGCTACGTCTACTTCACTACAGAAGTGCAGCGCTTACCTCAATGAGCTGCATAATGCCCTGGAAGACCAGGAGAACAGGGGGCGCCGCAATAACCTCCGGATACGTGGGATTCCTGAAACGGTTGCCCCAGGTGACATCCCAAATGCGGTCAGACATCTCTGCGTTTCACTCCTGGGCCCAAATTTCACCCCAGAAATAACACTGGAGAGAGCACACAGGGCTCTACGCCCTAAGCCCAAAGCAGAAGATCCCCCCAGGGACATAATTTGTAAATTTCTGAACTTCCAAGTGAAAGCTGCGGTTCAAGAAGCGGCCAGAAACCGCCCTGATCTCGTTTTTGAAGGAGCGCAAGTTTCCATTTATCAAGATTTAGCTCCCTCTACGCTCAGAAAGCGCCGGGTCATGAAACCCCTGACAGAATGGCTACGTGCTAATAGGATCCAATATAAATGGAACTTTCCGTTTGGCATATCTTTTTCACATGATGGACGTCGTTTCAACATTTCTTCACATGCGGATCTGGATGCAATGTATGACGTTTTGCAAATCCCTCCCTTCCAGATTGAAAATTGGGACTTATTTCAAGATGTTGCTGCACTTCCAGAGATTCCAACCGTTACGCCTTTCACCGTGATGCATACCCCTAAAGCCCATAAAACGGGTAAGAAGGGGAGGCAGATGACTCCAATGAGACTTACCCAAGACCGGTGAACTTTCTTTAGCCCATTCCTGTTTCTCGTCCGGTATATCCTGACTGCCAGAATTTCATCTACATTTGAACGAATAATAGCGGACGTCTCACGGAACGGACTTGTCTCACCGGAACCCAGAGAAGATCTAGCCATTTGATGTAACCTATTGTCTGTCTGTCTTCCAGTATGTCTTTCCTCCCCCACTTCACTTTTGTCCCTTTGCTACTGACTCATGTCCAGTCCTTATTCTCTCGCTCTCTATCTAATTGGTCTGTCAGCTCTGTCCAATTTCTTAATACAAAATTTGCTCAGTCCTTGCCACTAGTTAGCTAGCCTTTTCGTAAATAGTCAACAACTTCTCCCTTAGTGGAGGGACCTTTTATTCCAAGTAGGCTGCTTATTAATGTACTAGACGGCACACAATTCGGTCAGTAGACCTTTTCCCCCCAGGATGACTAGCTTAGGGGTGACCCTATGCTTGAAATGTTTTTTTTCCTGTTCTTTTTTTTTTTTTTTTGAACAATAGATTTTTATTAAGATTTACATAAAATAAAATAAAATAGGTTACAATTGCATGAATACAATCACATGAATACATTCTTAGCAGAGGTATTTTTAGGCACTTGTGAAACTTCTTTTAGAAAATTAGAAATTACACTTCATAAGACAGATAAACTGATACCAGTAATAAGAAATGACATCACAGGTACTTCACATAGCAAAATATTAGTGTACAGGTAACGCAACACGATTGAAGCGTTATAGCCTAATAGACGCATTGGGGGGTATCTTGCACTTATTGTCGTTCAACCACATATCCCAGTTCTTTAGAAAGGTAAGTTTCGAGTTCCTAGATGAAGCCCAAATTCCTTCATATAAACAGCAATTGTCTAGTGTTCTAAGAATTCTCTTGATATTGGGGAGATCACCGGCTTTCCAGCAGGCAGCAATTTTTAGGCGGGTAACAAATATTAGATGACTAACAATGGATCTATAATGTTGAGGGAGTTCAATAAGGCCTACAGATAAAAGAGCCATCTTAGGAGAGGGAGTGATTTGGGAGCCTGCTAGATGAGATATTAATTCAAAAATTGAGATCCATAAACAATTAACTGCTGGGCAGTCCCACCACATGTGTAGGTATGTACCAGGGGCATTACCACATCTCCAACATGCTTGCGACATTTCAGGAAATATTTTATTCAAGTACATTGGGGTTCTGTACCATCTATATAGAATTTTTCCTCGCTCCTTCTAAATGGTCTGAGCATTTGGAGAGCTTAGATACAGAGGTGAAGGTTTCCCCCCATTCCGCTTCTGTGAGAACAGAGCCCAACTCAGAGTTCCACAAGTCCATGATGTGTTGTAATGGATTTGTGCTAGATTCTTTAGTAATTGATATCCTTTCGTGATACCTTTATCTAGTCTATGTGTCATATGGATCCAGTCCATTAGCGAATGGTTTTGTGAGGTAAATTGAAAATTTCTTGGGGATTGAAGTAGATGTCTTATTCTAAGGTATTTATAGAAATCTGAGTTGGGAATGCTGAATTCTCTATGAAGATAAGCAAAGTCAACAAAAACTTCATTAATTCTCAATTGACCAATATCTGTAATACCGGAGGATATCCAGTTACCAATCCGAAGGTCTGGTATGGCTAATTCACATATTTCTAGAGGTAGGGAAGAGATTGAGGAAGTAACTAATTTTTCTGTTCTAGCAATGACATACCAGATGCTAAAGATTGCATTCAGGGTTGATAGTGAAGAGACATGTTTAATACCAAAGACCGCTGTGGCTGAGAGCCATAAGTTTAAGTCATGGGCACCCATTATATTTTTCTCCAGTACAACCCATTTTTTAGAGGTATCATTTTTAATCAAGTATCTCATTTGATCAAGTATGGAAGAGGCATAGTAGTGTTTAATAGAAGGGGTGTTGAGTCCGCCTGTTTTAAGTGATCTTTGAAGGATGAGACCTTTCACCCTGGGTTTAAATTTCCCCCATATATGTCGGTTGAGTAAGGTTTGTAGTTTTGATAAGTATCCTTTGGGAATGGCAATTGGAATATTACGAAACATATAAATAATTTTGGGTAATATCATCATTTTAATTGCTGCTATTCTCCCTAACCATGAAAGAGAGTCCATTCTTAGGTTGTTTAAGGAGTCATTTATCTTATTATATAGTGGCCAAAAATTAACTTTGAATAGTTTACTAGTAGGGAATGCAAGCTGAATGCCTAGGTATGTCAATGATTCTACAGCCCAGGGGTATTTGTATGAGTTGGAGATTAAGTTTTTGGTAGTTCTGGATAAACCCAGGTCAAGAATTTGGGACTTGTTGATATTAACTTTATAGAAGGACGCTTTGCCAAATTTAGTAATTATATTGTTAATAGCATTTAATGCAGTTGCAGGGTTTGATGTTAAGATTAACACATCATCTGCAAAAAGACCTATGCGATGATCTGTGTTCCCCACCGTTAACCCTTTAATGAGAGGGGAGGATCTGATATGTTCCGCAAAGGGTTCCATTGCAAGGGCAAATATTAAAGGGGACATGGGGCACCCTTGTCTAGTTCCATTCTTAATATTGAATGGAGCAGATAAGAAACTAGATGAGTAAATAGAGGCGCTAGGGTTGGAGTATAAGGACATTACCGCAGACAGGAAAAAATCACCAAATCCAAATTTTTTCAAGGTTGCATGAATGTATTTCCAATGTATCCTATCAAACGCCTTCTCCGCGTCCAAGGAGAGGAGCAGAGAAGGCGTCCGTGTAGAGTGTGCTACATCTAAAAGGTCTATGAATCTCCTAGTGCCATCTGATGATTGCCTGTTGGGGACAAAACCAATTTGGTCATTAGCTATTAATGTAGGAAGGATACCAGATAATCTTTTTGCCAGAATTTTCGCAAAAATCTTTATATCTGAGTTTAGTAGCGATATAGGCCTGAAGTTAGCCGGCTTGTCTGCAGATTTACCAGGTTTGGGGAGCGTAATTATCAGTGCGTTTAACATATCTTTGGGGATCGACTCCTGTTCTGCTATTAAGTTGAAGGATCTATTCAAAAAGGGGTTTAGGATGTGTGAGAAAATTTTATAATATTCATTTGTAAGTCCGTCCGGACCAGGAGATTTATTGTTTTTTAGGGAGTGTATTGCTTCAGAAATTTCCTGATGTGTGATTTTAGAGTTAAGGGATTGATTTTGGGCTGGAGTTATGGAAGGAAGTGATATACCAGTAAGGAAATCATTAATATATTCAGTAGTCGGTTGGACAATGTCAGGCGCTTTCTCCAGATTATATAAATTTTCATAATATTTGGCGAATTCCTCTGCTATATGCTTGGGATTATATAATTTTTGGTCTTGACTGTCATATAAGAAGGGGATTCTTGATTTAATTTCTCTTTTTTTAATTCTATTAGCTAAAATTTTTGACGCTTTATTACCTTGAGAGTAGTGGTCTGAATTGACTTTACGCAGGTGGAATTCATGTTTTTCGTGTAAATGGAGATATAAATGGTGTCTGGCTAGTTTTTAATTTGCTGATAATTTTAGGGTCTAACGAAATCTTAGAAGAATCCTCTAGGTTTTTGATATCAGCTAGTAATTTATCAAGAGTTTTCCGTCTATTCTTCTTTTGGATAGCCGCATGTTTCAACAAAACACCCCTTATAAATGCCTTGTGCGCACTCCATAATGTAATATCTGAAACCAGCTTATTGTCATTGGATTTAAAATATTCTTTTAATGAATTTTCTACTTCTGTACGAATAGAAGAATTTTGGAGTAAGGAGTTATTGAGTCTCCATGGGGAATATATTCTATTACTATATTTATCATCCAGAGTAAGAGTGATAAACGCATGGTCAGACCACGTTATATTAGAGATTGATACTTCTAACACTTTTTGAAGGAGCCATTTATCTGATACAAAGAGGTCAATTCTAGAGTAAGTATTGTGTGGGTGTGAAAAGAAAGTAAAATCTTTTTCATTAGCATGGTGAACCCTCCATATATCTAGAAGACCCTCTTGGAATAAGAAATCTCTGAGGTGTGAATTCTTTTGAGAGGGAAGAGGAGAAGGCAGCCTATCAATTGAGGAGTCAGGACACATGTTGAAGTCGCCACAAATCAATAGAGAGCCTTGCTTAGAATCCTGAGCTATTTTGACTGTACGTTTGATAAAATTGATCTGATCAGCATTAGGGGCATATAAATTAACTATTGTGTATCTAGAGTTGTTTATATCGCATATAATGATGATGTATCTGCCCTCTTCATCAATTATTGTATTATGACACTGGAAGGCAACAGAATTTTTGAAACCTATAATCACACCTTTTCTTTTATTTGAAGCTGATGAGAAAAAAATGTGTGGAAAGGAGGGGTGAGAAAATCTGTAGGAGTCTTCCTTATTAAGGTGGGACTCTTGAATACAGATAATGTCAGCTCCTTGTTTCCTCACCTCATTCCAACATGCTGACCGCTTAAATGGGCTATTAAGACCTTTAACATTTGCAGAGAAGATTTTTATACCTTTACTAGCCATATTGATTTCTAATACAATATGCTAATATTTCTAACCTGAGATGATTAATAATTAGTGTGTGAGTGAAATAGTGAAGTACACTTATGTTACCGTAAGGAAATTGTGGGGAACGTAGATTTGAATCTTTGACTTCCTTTGTTTGAGGTAGACCTTTTTTGTGTAACCTTATAAAACAATAAGATAAAACATGGAAAAAAAAAAGATTAATAAATAACAGAAACATAACAATGGTCTAACAGTGACCACAAGTAGTGATGTATCTCACTTAGTATGGGAGGCGTTAGGAAAACAGTGGATTAGGGAATGTGAACACAGAGATGTAATATGTGTTCTCAGAGGTAGAGCATCAGGGTGTGGAACCCCATAAGAATAGCATAATAGTAGTATAACCAAACAAGTATAACATGGAAGGATACTTATGGTATCAAAGAAAGTGTCCCGCATAAGTTTCACGGAGGATTTCTTCCCACTTTGGTCCATTCTGGAGTCAGGTTAAGGTGGCTTCTGTCAGAGGAAGGTCTATTAGAAGGAGAGTTCATTGCTTTGTCTCTTTCTTTGTCTTTATCTTTGGCTTTGGCGCCCTCCGGTGGCACAGAGATGTTCCATTTGGCAAAAGCTACTGACGCTTCCTGTGGAGAAACTAGGACATTTGATGAATTTTGGTATCTCACAATCAGCTTGACAGGGAAACCCCATTTGTAAGGAATATTGTTGTCCCTTAATGCTTTGGTGTACACTTGGAACTCGCGTCTCCTGCTCAGTGTCGCTGGTGATAAGTCAGTGAATAGGAGGACATTACAAAATCTTTCAGGGATATCCGTCCTCTTTTTTTGAGCTTCTCTCATTAGGGAGTCTTTTAGGTGATAAAAGTGTATTCTGGCAAGAACATCTCTGGGAATAGAGGCTGGAAGAGCTTTGGGTTTGGGAACCCGGTGAACCCGGTCTATTATCAACTCTGGCCCTGGAGTGTCTGGCAGATATGCCACTATGAGGTCCGCAATAAAGTCCTGCAACTGAGAGTCCAGAACACTTTCAGGAATGCCTCTGAATCTAATGTTGTTTCTTCTGGAGCGATCCTCCAGATCAGCGATTTTAAGTTTCATGGTGGCTATGTCATCTTCAACCGCATTATGATTATCAACTAGTGAGTTATGCGCTGAGACAAATTCCTCCATTTTTTCTTCCAAATGTGCGGTTCTTTCTCCTATAGCGACTATGTCTGCATGAATAACAGAGATTGTCTCTTTAAAGTCGCCATGAATAGATCGTTTTAGATCTGACAGCATGTCCTGCATTGCATTGACTGTTAATCCAGGATCTATGCCTGGTGACGCAGGGTAAGTATCAAGGGGAGGACTGTATGGCTGCTGTTCACTCACCCTCTTTTGTTTTTTAGGTTCCTGTGAGGAAGGAGAGTCGGATCCTGCTGAAGAGGGAGACCCTGGTGAACGCTGAATGAGCGCCGCTGCAGAGGACGGGCAGGGCGCTCCCTCCGTGTGGCGGGAACCGGCGCCATCTTGTGAAGACCCAGGAGCTGGATGGAAGAATGCCGTCATTTTCTGAGGCTGCGAACCCTTCTTCCTTCCTCTGGTCATCATCGGAAGGAGTACTGGAGCAAGGTCCGTTCTGGGGTAGGTAAGTATCTTCAAATCTTAGAAATATAGCTGCTTTGTGCCGCTGTCGGAGTTCCACAGCCGGAGCTCAGGCACTATGCGACCTCTCCTCCCGGCATCCGGCCACGCCCCACCTTTCCTGTTCTAATGTTTTCTTTTTTTCCCCGGTTTGTTCTAAGGTACATGATTCTATTGTCACAACTCAGTAGAGGTTTCCACTCTAGCTTATGGATCCCATCCTTTTCTTCTGACCAGCTGACTGATACCTCACCGGTAAGTGCTCTCCCCTGGGGGACTGACACATTGACGCGCCTTGATCCCCACTCTCTGAACGATCATGGCTGATCTACACATTGCTACATACAATGTGAGAGGATTTAACTCTCCTTCTAAGAGAAGCCAAATTTTAGCAATGCTACGCAAAGAGGGATCAGATGTGTTGCTTCTCCAGGAGACACACTTCCGGTTCAACCATTACCCCAACCTGGAATTTTCACATTATCCTGTGTGGTTCCATTGTGGTGGTAATTCGTCGGCTTCCGGAGGTGTTAGCATCGGTTTTAAAAGAAAAATCCCTTTTAAATACTCTGAACATACTCAAGACCCAGAGGGGAGATATCTCTTAGTGAAAGGGAATATAGGCCCTCAGACATACACATTTATCAACCTGTACGCTCCCAACAACAAACAAGTATCCTGGTTTGCCAGCTTGTATAAACTCATTGAGTCCTTTAAAGAAGGTATTGTGGTGCTGGGAGGCGACTTTAATATTGCGCTCGACCCCGAGCTAGATGTCTCTTCCCATAAATCAGCTCACTCCCTGAACTCACTGAGAAGGGCGAGAGAGGGTTTCTGGAACTTGCATCTGGTTGACTCTTGGCGTTCTCTTCATCCTAGCGATGTAGACTACACCTTCTTTTCACATGTTCACAATACGTACCACCGTATCGACTACTTATTTGTGTCCAAGGAGCACCTCCAGCACTGCTCAGAGGCCAAGATCGGATCTATTCATATTTCCGATCATGCACCTGTTTTTCTCACGGTCACGTCCCCTACACGCAATTTCTCATGCTTTAATTGGCGCCTGAACGAATCCATTATAGGAGACCCCAAAATCATTACAAAAATCTCTTCCTTACTAGAGGAGTACTTTAAACTGAATAACGACCCCTCTATATCCCCTCAAACTCTCCGGGATGCACACAAACCTTTCATAAGGGGACACTTCATTAGTATTGGATCACACATTAAGAAAATCAGAGAACAGAAGATAACGTCTCTTCTTACTAGAATTAAAAAGCTAGAGACCCAACACAAACGTTCCCTAGCCGATTCTCAGCGTCAAGACCTTTCTAGTCTTAGGGCAGAACTAAAAGCTTTATTGGATGCTAAATCCGCCAAATACTATCTAAACTCGCAGCATAAATTTTATGCCCATGGCGATAAGACTACTAAGTTCTTGATGAATAGAATTAAGGCAAGAAGAGACAGCAATTACATACATCAACTAAAGTCCCCAAATGGCGGCACAATTTTTGCCACAAACCAAATAGCTACCCAATTTAGAAAATTTTACGAAGAGCTTTATAATATCCCGCCCCCTTCATCCTCTGAGGCTCATTTGTCTTTAATCTCCTCCTTTTTAGAGGCGAACACCCTCCCTCAGCTCGCCGATAATCAGAGAACCTTACTGGCAGCTCCTTTCTCTATCGAGGAACTTTCCGTAGCTCTCTCCCAACTACCCCTGGGGAAAAGTCCTGGCCCTGACGGCCTTCCGTCAACATATTACAAAGCCTTTAAGACCCAGCTACTCCCAAACCTCCTTAATGTATGCAATTCTGCATTGCAAGGTAGTGCCCTATCTAGAGATATGACGACTGCACACATAGCACTGATCCCCAAGGAGGGAAAGGATCCCACACTCTGCGCAAATTACAGACCCATTTCACTTCTGAATTTGGATCTCAAACTGTTAGCTAAAATGTTGGCCAACCGACTGGCAAACTTCCTTCCCTCTTTGATACATGGGGACCAGGTGGGCTTTGTCCGCAATAGAGAGGGCAAGGATAACACTGCGAGAGTTATCAACGCAATATGTCATGCCAAGCACAATTCCTCCCCTCTCCTTCTACTCAGCACCGACGCAGAAAAAGCGTTTGATAGGATCAATTGGATATATTTAAGACAAGTTCTTCTGGGCTTTGGTCTACCTGGTCCCTATGTTCAAGCGATCTTTGCTATGTATGCACAGGCCACTGCCCTGGTAATGGTTAATGGCAGTCTTTCATTACCCTTTCGTATACACAATGGCACCCGCCAAGGCTGTCCCCTGTCCCCCCTCCTTTTTGTTTTGGCTATGGAACCCCTTCTATCCACGTTTAGGAATGATTATAACATCAGAGGCTTTACTTTGGGAGGAAGGGACCAGAAAATTGCGGCATTTGCCGATGATGTTATGATCATGACAACAAACCCAACCACTTCCCTGTCTTATATACAAAATCACCTACAACAATATGGTTCCATTTCAAACTTTAAGATAAATGCTAGCAAATCGCTGATCATTACGCTTGGAATATCCACTCATACCAGGTCCCAACTGATGAAAAATTCCCCCTTTAACTGGTCATCCCCAACTATCACTTATTTAGGAGTCAAGATCAGCCCCCAAATCTCGGATCTCTTTTCACTAAACTACATCCCCCTTAAAAACTCTCTATTTTCAGCCATAGACAATTTACAGACCAGGGCGCCAATGTTATCCTGGTTTGGGCGTAAAAATCTCCTTACCTCCTTGATTTTACTGCGCCTGACGTACCTGCAACAGGTCCTCCCAATACCTATACCCAATTCATTTTACACATCCCTGAAACAAAAGTTTAGAAACTTCATATGGAATGGCAAAAAGGCCAGACTTTCCTACAAACTCTTGGCCCATCCACGCCAGCTAGGCGGCATTGGCCTCCCAGACCCTGAACTGTATGGAAAAGCGATACTATTAGCTAGAGCAATAGACTGGCTCCGCAACCCCATTGATAAACTTTGGGTTAGCCTAGAACAAAGCATACTAGTCACTTCTTTTCGGACAACCCTACTAGGACACCAATTTCCACCACATATACCACTGCCTAACTATCCAATTCTAAAAGCAACACTAGATGCCTGGAGATGGCTGAACTCTTCCCACTACTCAATTCCCTTCCCTTCCCCTATCCTGACGATTGCAGATATCTTAGGTGCATCCTCTCCATTATTACTGCAATCTTCCTCTAAACATATCAAATCCTCCTCTTTGCCCATTAGAAACCTCTTGGACCTCCCCGGGAAACCACTAGAGACTGCAGCCATACATACTCTGCTTAACCCAAACCCATGCGACCTTACCTTGATTCCTCATATTAGGTCCTTTCTAATAAGAAACAATACTGAAGGCGAACTCCTTCGTCCAATAGGTTGGTTTGAAGCCCTCATCATCAGCCCTAAACCCCCGAGGAAAATAATATCGCAAATACATGGCAAATTGCGCACCCCACCACTTATCGCCAAGCCATCTTTTATACACAACTGGGAAAGAGAAACCGGGTTAACTATATCTTTCAACGATCTGCCCGACTTATTTAACACCCCCCATAAGGCTTCCCGATGCGTGCACATCCAGGAAAATGGATACAAAATACTGACCCAATGGTATATTACCCCATCTAGATCTGCACACTTCGCTGTGTCTTCCTCGGACAAGTGCTGGAGGTGCTCCGAGGGGACTGGGTCCTTCCTCCATATTTGGTGGAACTGTCCAGTTATTAGCAAATGGTGGGCAGATATCTTTCGATTAAGCAACCAAATTTGCCGTGAATCGGTAAAGATGTCTCCACTTGGCGCATTGCTGTCCCACTATACAGACGCAAATCAACCCTCTCCAAGTTATCTCTTCAAACAGCTCTTGATTGCAGCGCGTCTACTCGTCCCCAAACACTGGCTCCAGACCTCGTTGCCGACAATTGAGCAATGGAAGCTTAAGGTGGACCAGCTTTATCATTTTGAAGAACTATCTGCTTGGGAATCTCGCACACACCCAACCTTTTTGAAGCGTTGGTCACTCTGGTCCACCTTTAGATTCTCCAATAGCTCATAGTCACTTTCTCCCCCCCCCCCTAGCTGTTTACACATCCTTTCTCATATGCTCTGTTGTCATATCCCACATATAGCTCGAGCCTTCTAAGCTTGGATTGCCCCTCATGCAGGGGTTTGCTTCCAACATCTTGACCCAAATGACATTTAGGCTACTCAGGACTAAACAGCTCCGCACATAGTTTTATGCTCCAAACCTGAGAAAAATTCCTCCACACACAGGTAGTTGTGAATATGCTCAGAATGTTCATACAATGTACCTGATCTGCATATGTAGGTCATCTGAGTGCGTGCTTCCTCTACATTGATGCCTTGATTTTAAAATTGTTAAAGATTATGTACCTTTCCATGTTACATTTTACCCTGTAACCTACTGTCATGCTTTACGGCTTTGAAAACAAAATAAATATGTTTAAAAAAAAAAAAAAAATAAACAAAGAGGAAAAAATCTTTTAAAAATGTTCCGTCTGTTACTATTGGCAGGGTTGAGGCGGAAATTGAAGGTTTTCCGTTTGATTGTAGTTCCCGTTTTGTCCTGCCTGCTAGGGTGGCGCTAGAGAGCAAGAGCATTTTTTGTGAGATTTTGGTGGATAGTGGAGCTGCGGTCAATCTCATTGATAATCAATTTGCAATAACTCATGGTTTCCAGGTGTGCACTTTGGGAAAGGATATTCCTGTTTTTGCTATTGATTCCGCTCCACTTTCTCAGAAATCATTAAAGGGCATAGTTCACAATATCCGTTTAATTGTGAGTGATGCTCATGTTGAGGATGTGTCATGTTTCGTCCTTAGCGGTTTGCCTACTCCTCTAGTGTTGGGGCTACCCTGGCTCACTAAACATAATCCCACCATTGATTGGCAAGCAAGGCAAATAAATGGTTGGAGTGACTTTTGCAGAGAGAATTGCCTCACGACATCTGTTTCTGAGGTTGCTCTGAGGTTGCTACTAAGACTGTACCATCTTTTCTCTCAGAATTTTCGGATGTCTTCTCTGAGAGTGGAGTTCAGGATTTGCCCCCGCACAGGGAGTACGATTGACCTATTAACCACTTCAGCCCCGCTAGCTGAAACCCCCTTCATGACCAGAGCACTTTTTACACTTCGGCACTACACTACTTTCATCGTTTATCGCTCGGTCATGCAACTTACCACCCAAATGAATTTTACCTCCTTTTCTTCTCACTAATAGAGCTTTCATTGGGTGGTATTTTATTGCTGCTGACATTTTAACTTTTTTTGTTATTAATCGAAATGTAACGATTTTTGTGCAAAAAAATGACATTTTTCACTTTCAGCTGTAAAATTTTGCAAAAAAACCGACATCCATATATAATTTTTTCGCTAAATTTATAGTTCTACATGTCTTTGATAAAAAAAAAAATGTTTGGGCAAAAATAAATGGTTTGGGTAAAAGTTATAGCGTTTATAAAACTATGGTACAAAAATGTGAATTTCCGCTTTTTGAAGCAGCTCTGACTTTCTGAGCACCTGTCATGATTCCTGAGGTTCTACAATGCCCAGACAGTAGAAAAACCCCACAAATGACCCCATTTCGGAAAGTAGACACCCTAAGGTATTCGCTGATGGGCATAGTGAGTTCATAGAACTTTTTATTTTTTGTCACAAGTTAGCGGAAAATGATGATGATTTTTTATTATTATTTTTTTCTTACAAAGTCTCATATTCCACTAACTTGCGACAAAAAATAAAAAATTCTAGGAACTCGCCATGCCCCTCACGGAATACCTTGGGGTGTTTTCTTTCCAAAATGGGGTCACTTGTGGGGTAGTTATACTGCCCTGGCAATTTAGGGGCCCAAATGTGTGAGAAGAACTTTGCAATCAAAATGTGTAAAAAATGACCGGTGAAATCCGAAAGGTGCACTTTGGAATATGTGCCCCTTTGCCCACCTAGGCTGCAAAAAAGTGTGACACATCTGATATCACCGTACTCAGGAGAAGTTGGGAAATGTGTTTTGGGGTGTCATTTTACATATACCCATGCTGGGTGAGAGAAATATCTTGGCAAAAGACAACTTTTCCAATTTTTTTATACAAAGTTGGCATTTGACCAAGATATTTTTCTCACCCAGCATGGGTATATGTAAAATGACACCCCAAAACACATTCCCCAACTTCTCCTGAGTACGGCGATACCAGATGTGTCACACTTTTTTGCAGCCAAGGTGGGCAAAGGGGCACATATTCCAAAGTGCACCTTTCGGATTTCGCAGGCCATTTTTTACACATTTTGATTGCAAAGTTCTTCTCACACATTTGGGCCCCTAAATTGCCAGGGCAGTATAACTACGCCACAAGTGACCCCATTTTGGAAAGAAGACACCCCAAGGTATTCCGTAAGGGGCATGGCGAGTTCCTAGAATTTTTAATTTTTTGTCGCAAGTTAGTGGAATATAAGACTTTGTAAGGAAAAAAGAAAAAAAAAGAAAAATCATCATTTTCCGCTAACTTGTGACAAAAAATAAAAAATACTAGGAACTCGCCGTGCCCCTCACGGAATACCTTGGGGTGTCTTCTTTCCAAAATGGGGTCACTTGTGGCGTAGTTATACTGCCCTGGCAATTTAGGGGCCCAAATGTGTGAGAAGTACTTTGCATTCAAAATGTGTAAAAAATGGCCTGCAAAATCCGAAAGGTGCACTTTGGAATATGTGCCCCTTTGCCCACCTTGGCTGCAAAAAAATGTCACACATCTGGTATCGCCGTACTCAGGAGAAGTTGGGGAATGTGTTTTGGGGTGTCATTTCACATATAACCATGCTGGGTGAGAGAAATATCTTGGCAAAAGATAACTTTTCCCATTTTTTTTATACAAAGTTGGCATTTGACCAAGATATTTTTCTCACCCAGCATGGGTATATGTAAAATGACACCCCAAAACACATTGCCCAACTTCTCCTGAGTACGGCGATACCAGATGTGTGACACTTTTTTGCAGCCTAGATGCGTAAAGGTGCCCAAATTCCTTTTAGGAGGGCATTTTTAGACATTTGGATCCCAGACTTCTTCTCACACTTTCGGGCCCCTAAAAAGCCAGGGCAGTATAAATACCCCACATGTGACCCCACTTTGGAAAGAAGACACCCCAAGGTATTCAATGAGGGGCCTGGCGAGTTCATAGAAATTATTTTTTTTTGCATAAGTTAGCGGAAATTGATTTTTTTTGTTTTTTTCTCACAAAGTCTCCCTTTCCGCTAACTTAGGACAAACATTTCAATCTTTCATGGACTCAATATGCCCCTCACGGAATACCTTGGGGTGTCTTCTTTCCGAAATGGGGTCACATGTGGGGTATTTATACTGCCCTGGCTTTTTAGGGGCCCTAAATCGTGAGAAGAAGTCTGGAATATAAATGTCTAAAAATGTTTACGCATTTGGATTCCGTGAGGGGTATGGTGAGTTCATGTGAGATTTTATTTTTTGACACAAGTTAGTGGAATATGAGACTTTGTAAGAAAAAACAAAAACAAACAAAAAAATTCCGCTAACTTGGGCCAAAAAAAATTCTGAATGGAGCCTTACAGGGGGGGGGGATCAATGACAGGGGGGTGATCAATGACAGGGGGGTGATCACCCATATAGACTCCCTGATCACCCCCCTGTCATTGATCACCCCCCTGGTAAGGCTCCATTCAGACGTCCGTATGATTTTTACGGATCCATGGATCGGATCCGCAAAACACATGCGGACGTCTGAATGGAGCCTTACAGGGGGGTGATCAATGACAGGGGGTAATCAGGGAGTGTATATGGGTGATCACCCCTCTGTCATTGATCACCCCCCTGTAAGGCTCCATTCAGACGTCCGCATGATTTTTCCGGATCCATGGATACCAAAACACATGCGGACGTCTGAATGGAGCCCTACAGGGGGGTGATCAATGACAGGGGGGTGATCAATGACAGGGGGTGATAAGGGAGTGTATATGGGTGATCACCCGCCTGTCATTGATCACCCCCCTGTAAGGCTCCATTCAGACGTCCGCATGTGTTTTGCTGATCCGATCCATGTATCCATGGATCCGTAAAAATCATACGGACGTCTGAATGGAGCCTTACAGGGGGGTGATCAATGACAGGGGGTGATCAGGGAGTGTATATGGGTGATCACCCCTCTGTCATTGATCACCCCCCTGTAAGGCTCCATTCAGAAGTCCGAATGATTTTTACGGATCCATGGATACATGGATCGGATCCGCAAAACACATGCGGACGTCTGAATGGAGCCTTACAGGGGGGTGATCAATGACAGGGGGTGATCAGGGAGTGTATATGGGTGATCACCCCTCTGTCATTGATCACCCCCCTGTAAGGCTCCATTCAGACGTCCGCATGATTTTTACAGATCCATGGATACCAAAACACATGCGGACGTCTGAATGGAGCCCTACAGGGGGGTGATCAATGACAGGGGGGTGATCAATGACAGGGGGTGATCAGGGAGTGTATATGGGTGATCACCCGCCTGTCATTGATCACCCCCCTGTAAGGCTCCATTCAGACGTCCGCATGTGTTTTGCGGATCCGATCCATGTATCCATGGATCCGTAAAAATCATACGGACGTCTGAATGGAGCCTTACAGGGGGGTGATCAATGACAGGGGGTGATCAATGACAGGGGGTGATCAGGGAATCTATATGGGTGATCACCCGCCTGTCATTGATCACCCCCCTGTAAGGCTCCATTCAGACGTCCGCATGTGTTTTGCGGATCCGATCCATGTATCTGTGGATCCGTAAAAATCATACGGACGTCTGAACGGAGCCTGACAGGGGGGTGATCAATGACAGGGGGGTGATCAATGACAGGGGGGTGATCAGGGAGTTTATATGGGGTGATCAGGGGTTCATAAAGAGTTAATAAGTGACGGGGGGGGGGGTGTAGTGTAGTGTAGTGTTTGGTGCGACTTTACTGACCTACCTGTGTCCTCTGGTGGTCGATCCTAACAAAAGGGACCACCAGAGGACCAGGTAGGAGGTATATTAGACGCTGTTATCAAAACAGCGTCTAATATACCTGTTAGGGGTTAAAAAATTCGGATCTCCAGCCTGCCAGCGAGCGATCGCCGCTGGCATGCTGGAGATCCACTCGCTTACCTTCCGTTCCTGTGAGCGCGCGCGCCTGTGTGCGCGCGTTCACAGGAAATCTCGGCTCTCGCGGGAGGACGCGTATATGCATCCACCAAGAAGAGCAGGGCCGCCGGCAGGACGCAATCCTGCGTACGGCGGTCCTGGAGTGGTTAATCTCATCCCAGGCGCCAAGCTGCCTAAATCTCGTTTATACAATCTTTCCCAACCTGAAAGGATCGCTATGCGTGCTTATATCTCTGAGAGTCTGAGAAAAGGACACATACAACCCTCGAAGTCACCTGTTGCCGCAGGTTTTTTCTTTGTTAAGAAAAAAGATGGTTCTTTAAGACCTTGTCTGCATTTCAGGGAGCTGAACAGTATCACTATTCGTGACCCTTATCCGCTTCCTCTGATCCCGGACCTGTTTAACCAGGTTGTTGGGGCTAAAGTCTTTTCCAAATTAGATCTAAGAGGGGCATACAACCTGGTCAGGGTCAGAGAAGGAGACCAATGGAAGACGGCCTTCAATACCCCTGAGGGCCATTTTGAAAATGTGGTTATGCCTTTTGGTTTGATGAATGCCCCAGCCGTTTTTCAGCATTTCGTGAACAGCATTTTTTATCATTTAATGGGAAAATTTGTATTATTGTATTTGGATGACATTTTGATTTTTTCTCCTGATTTCAAAACTCATAAGGAACACTTACGTCAGGTCTTGCTCATCCTGCGGGAGAATAAATTATACGCGAAATTGGAAAAATGTGTGTTTGCGGTTCCAGAAATTCAATTTCTGGGGTTTCTTCTCTCCGCTTCTGGTTTTCGCATGGACCCCGAGAAGGTCCGCGCTGTGCTTGAGTGGGAGCTTCCTGAGAATCAGAAGGCGCTGATGCGTTTTTTGGGCTTTGCCAATTATTACAGGAAGTTTATTTTGAATTATTCCTCTATTGTTAAACCACTCACTGATATGACCAGAAAGGGGGTAGATTTTTCTTCTTGGTCGGTAGAGGCGCGTAAGGCTTTTTCTAATATCAAGGAGAGTTTTGCTTCCGCTCCCATCTTGGTGCACCTGATATTTCTTTACCCTTCATAGTTGAGGTTGATGCTTCTGAGGTGGGTGTGGGTGCGGTCTTGTCTCAGGGTTCCTCTCCTGCCAAATGGCGACTATGTGCCTTTTTCTCAAAAAAACTCTCCTCCGCAGAGAGAAATTACGATGTGGGAGATAGGGAATTGTTGGCCATCAAGTTGGCTTTTGAGGATTGGCGCCATTGGCTAGAGGGAGCCAGACACCCTATTACCGTGTTTACTGACCATAAATATCTGGCCTACTTGGAGTCAGCCAAGCGTCTGAACCCGAGACAGGCCAGATGGTCTTTGTTCTTTTCAAGATATAATTTTGTTGTCACGTTCCGCCCTGGGGTTAAGAATGTGAAGGCAGATGCCCTGTCACGTTGTTTTCCGGGAGGCGGGCATTTTGAAGACCCGCGTCCCATTTTGGCCGAAGGTGTGGTGGTCTCTGCTCTTTTTTCTGAATTGGAGGCAGAGGTGCAGGCAGCCCAGTCAGAGGCTCCTTATCTTTGTCCTCCTGGGAGGTTGTTTGTGCCTCTCGCTTTAAGACACAAGATTTTTAAGCAACACCACGATACGGTCCTTGCTGGGCACCCGGGGGCAAGAGCCACACTGGATCTCATCGCTCGGAGATTTTGGTGGCCTGCGCTTCGTAAGTCGGTTGAGGGTTTTGTGGCAGCCTGCGAGACTTGCGCTCGTGCCAAAGTCCCTCATTCACGGCCGTCAGGTCCTCTCCTTCCCTTACCCATTCCTTACCGTCCTTGGACACATCTGTCCATGGACTTCATAACGGACCTGCCTCGTTCCTCGGGGAAGACTGTGATTCTGGTGGTGGTGGACCGTTTTAGCAAAATGGTGCATTTCATCCCTTTTCCTGGTTTGCCCAATGCTAAGACGCTGGCGCAGGCATTTATTGATCACATTGTCAAATTGCACGGTATTCGTTCAGACATAGTCTCTGATAGGGGCACGCAGTTTGTTTCCAGATTCTGGAAGGCTTTCTGTTCTCGCTTGCGGGTTCAGTTGTCACTCTCTTCTGCTTTCCACCCGCAGTCGAATGGCCAGACAGAGCGCGTCAATCAGAATCTGGAAACATATCTGCGCTGTTTTGTGGCGGAGAATCAGGAGGATTGGTGTTCTTTTTTGTCCCTTGCTGAGTTTGCTTTAAATAACCGTCGTCAGGAGTCCTCTGATAAGTCACCATTTTTTGGTACATATGGGTTTCATCCGCAGTTTGGGACTTTCTCGGGAGAGGGGTCTTCTGGTTTACCTGATGAGGACAGATTCTCCTCGTCTTTGTCATCTATTTGGCAAAAGATTCAGGATAATCTAAAGAGCATGAGTGAGAGATATAAGCGTGTGGCAGATAAGAGACGTGTGCTTGGTCCGGACCTGAATGTTGGTGATCTGGTGTGGTTGTCTACCAAGAATATCAAACTGAAGGTTCCCTCCTGGAAGTTGGGTCCTAGGTTTATTGGGCCTTACAAAATCCTGTCTGTCATCAATCCTGTTGCCTACTGTCTTGATCTTCCTCAGACTTGGAAGATCCATAATGTTTTTCATAAGTCCTTATTGAAACCTTATGTTCAACCCATTGTACCCTCGCCTTTGCCTCCTCCTCCGATTATGGTTGATGGGAATCTTGAATTTCAGGTCTCTAGGATTGTGGATTCTCGGCTTGTCCGCGGTTCTCTCCAGTACCTTGTTAATTGGGAGGGTTATGGTCCTGAGGAGAGGATGTGGGTCCCAGTGACGGACATTAAGGCCACTCGTCTCATCAGGGCTTTCCATAGGTCCCATCCTGAGAAGGTGGGCTCTGAGTGTCCGGAGTCCACTCGTAGAGGGAGGGGTACTGTCACAACCAGACAGCTGAGAAGCTCTGACAGAAGCCTTTCAGAACCTCCTCCTTGAGTTTTCTTTGTTGTGCTGTTCAGTTCCTCATCTCGTTAGCCTCTCTCAGCTGTCATGTAGTTGGACTGATTGCATCCCTTTAAATTCGGCCCCATAATGCATTACTGGGAGGCTTATACTTCTTCCTGGAGTGTGTGTGCATGCTGATCCTGTTTCCTAGTCTGCTACAAAGTTAAGTGCTGTACATTTATCTGTTATTTTCTGTTTGCTGGATCCCAGGTGACCCTGACTCCCTCCGTGCCTGGTGTAGGGAGCCGGTGGTCGTGTCCCCTCACTATTGTAGGGTGTTCAGGGGTTATATAGTCGAGGTGCGTGGATATGCAACCATCCACCTTTGGGATCTTTGCATAGGCTGAGCAGCCAGGGAAAGTGCCAGGTTTTGTTGCAGGGGTCTCCCTTTTGGTTCCTTAGCTTTGGATCCAGTGAGTCATATATGCATGTTGCTTTGTCTTGTTTTCTGTACACCGTCCGTGACACATACCACATGTGCAGGACATGGCAGTGTCCCGCTGTTTTACACCTCATTTGACTGGGCGAACGGAGTCACACGCTGCTTTGTGTCCTTCATCAATAAATCAAATTCTGTCTTTCTCCTGCGACAACTCAAAATCGGACCCATGGTGACCGACAACGTTAAGAATATGGTGTTGGCGCTGCGTCAAGGAGGGCTAAGCCATGCGCCCTGCATGGCACACGTGTTCAATCTGGTTGTCAAGCGTTTCCTGAAGTCTTCCACCCATCTGCAAGATCCCAAAATGGCCAGGAAACTTTGCATGCACTTTGCACACCCTCCTTTAGCTGCAGCAGCAGAATGGCATGCCCCAACTGCGTCCCGCTAATTTGAAACGTTTCTACCCGTTGGAATTCCACCCTCCATATTTATGAACAGAGAAAAGTTATAAACAATATTTTGATGATCCAAGCGGACGGGAGTACTCCCCTGTCTAACTTTGATGTCAGCCAGTGGCAGCTCCAGCGTGACACCTGCCGTTTGCTCAGGCCCTTTGAGGATGCCACATTATTTGTCAGTCGGCAGGAATACAAGATAAACAAGGTCATTCCACTGCTTCATATCCTGGAACAGATGCTGATACATCTGGCTGGTCAGGGGACTGGAGATGTGGTGCCTACATCTCATGGCCACATGAGCTCTATGGGGGCTGAACTGGAGGAAGAGGAGGAGACGGAGGAGATTGGAGCACAAGCAATGTGTAGTGCAAAATTGGTGTTTTTTCTACACAGGTGACAGGAGAGGAGGAGCAGGAGCAGCCAGAGGAACAAGAGGGAGATGAGGAAGACGAGGCAGATGACCCAGGCACACCGTGGATGTGTGAAGTGGAGATGAAGGCAGGGAGTCCCTCCGAGTCAATTGTGCAAATGGCCCGCTGCATGCGCACTTGCTTGTGTAGTGATAGCTGAATTGTCACCATATGGCTCTCCACCTTGTTGGACCCTCGCTACTGGTCCAAAATGGGGGCCTTTTTTCCACCCTCTGAGAGGGAGGACACACTATAGAGACATTCTATGAAGTTAGTTGGCCGCTGCCTTTGTGCACCATTGCCCATCCTCACACAGGTCTGACCAGGGGGACCATCTGCGCTCACATTCCACTGCCATGGCTGCTGGGGGGGAGCTTGAACAGTACCAGCTCCCTCAGCAGCAGCTTGAGTTTTGAGTCGATGATGAGCAGCTTTCTTAACCCACCTAGTGAATAAACTACTCACCAGCAGCAACAGCTAGACCTGGGGCAGAACTTAAACCAGCAGGTGGTGGCATACTTGGACAGTACCCTGCCACCTCACATTGAAGATCCACTGGACTACTGGGCAGCCAAACTGGATTTGTGGCCGCAACTGACCGAGTTTGCCCTGGAAAAGCTGGCCTGCTCAGCGAGTAGTGTGGCATCGGAGCAGGTGTTTAGTGTGGTGGGGGCCATAGTTAGCCCAGGAAGAACTCACCTGTCCACCCAAAATGTGGAGAGACTGACCTTTGTCAAGATGAATCAGGTGTGGATCAGCGAGGATTTCTACCCACCAATGCCTGATGCATCAGATTAGATCATTCATGCTGCCTCACCCAAACTTTGACAAAAGAGACCGGTTTCTTTTGACTACCTGCCTGAGCTACTATTCTGATACTGCCACCCGCCTGATGCCACATACATTTGATGCCAAGTGCTCCTTCTTGCACCCACCATCGTCATTTGGTACTGTTATTGCCACCCACCTCCCCACTCTGTTATTGGGTCACTCTGTGGTCTCCTGATGCTGCTGCCACCTCAATACTCAGGTCTCCTCATGCTGCCACATCCACATCCTGTCATTGTGCCACTCTGTGGCCTCCTCATGCTGCTGCCACCTCCACACTATGTCACCTTGCCACTCGTTGGCCTCCTCATGCTGCTGCTAGCTCAACACTACAGATGTATCAGGGGTAACACACACACTCTTAACTCAAATTTCTTAAGTCATCACGTTATCTTGAAACAAAAACCATTGAAAAGCAATTGCTTAACACATTTAGTTGAATTTAGTTTAGATAAAATGTCTCATAAAGCATGCGTGTTAACCCTACTATATCTGTATGTTACCTTTCCACTCTGTGACCTCCTCATGCTGCTGCCACCTCCACACTATGTCACCTTGCCACTCTGTGGTCTTTCCATGCTGCTGCTAACTCAACACTATGTTACTGGGTCACTCTTTGGCCTCCTCATGCTTCTCCTAAATCAACACTATGTCACTGGGCCACTCTGAGCCCTCCTCATGCTGCTGCTGCCACCTCCATAATATGTCACTTTGCCACTTTGTAGTCTTCTCATGCTGCTGATAAATCAACACTATGTCATTGGGTCACTCTGTGGCCCCCTCATGCTGCTGCTTCTGCCACCTCCACACTATGTCACCTTGAGAGTCTGTGGTCTCCCCATGCTACTGCTAAATCAACACTATGTTACTGGACCACTCTGTGGCTTCCTCCTGCTGCTTCTGCCACATCCACTCTAAGTCACCTTGCCACTCTGTGGCCGCCTCATGCTGCTGCTAACTTAACACTATGTCACTGGGCCACTCTTTGGCATCCTCATGCTGCTGCTGCTGCCAACTCCAAACTATGTCACCTTACCAGTCTGTGGCCTCTTCATGCTGCTGCCACCTCAACACTATGCAAATGGGACACTCGGTGGTCTCCTCATGCTGCCGCTAGCTCAACACTATGTCATTGGGCCACTCTGTGGACTTCTCAAGCTGTTCTCCCCCACTACATGACTAGGCCACTATTTTGCCTTTTTGGCATGGTTGACATAATCATTTATTTGACCCTTCAGAAGGAAGGAAAAATGAGACACACAACGGATCCTGTCTGTGTAGCAGTTGTAAGGCATGTATGGTCCCATCAGAATAGGCTTATGATTTGGTAGCCAAAAGCAGGCGTGGGTACAAAACACAGAAGACATGCAAATATTCTATTTATGTGTCATCTCTGTTTTGGATCCACTCCTGTTTTTTTTTGGCTTTAGCAATACTGATGGATTACTAACCAAATGCTGACCGAGTGAAGGCGGATGCTCAACAGACAGGATACATTTTTTGTGGGTTATTGTTTTGATGGATAAGAAGAAGGGCAAAATAATCAGTGATGTCAACACAAACTTATTGCTGACACCCTCTCCACTCAGGGGGGCTCTACTTGTATAAGTGTTTAATAGAACGGGTTCTGTAGACATCTATGTGGAATCAGCTGACGCTGAGGTAAAAGGAGTGCGCTCTTTCACGCTACAGTAGGATCTTGGGCCTCTGCATGGTTCTTTATACCTGGCCCTAACATCGACCTGTAAGGCTGAGTTCACACTTGAGTTATTTGGTCAGTTTTGGCCCTGTAACTGCCAAAATTAGTGAAGTGTGCAGTGACTCTAAGACCGACGCCTGTCATCTGCATGTCATACTGACTCACAGTATTATTTCACTACCACAGCAGACTCCCTATATGCTTTAATGCAAGGCACAGTGTTCTACACCACTATACAGGATCTCTGCAGCCAGGAAATATCTCTTTTTTTACGCGATCCGTCGCAAATAAATTGGGATCAAATCAAATATTTTCTGAAAATTAGGCGAAACAGCCGAATTTCATTTATTAAAAATTCGCTCATCGCTAAGAATGGACAGCATGACACCAAATTTTCTTCTGCTAAGCACCGGTCAATGAGAAAGTGATGTGTAATTAAGGTGCAAACTGTGTCTGGATTGTGGACAACAAAAATGTGGGAGCTGCTTGTGGTGGGCTGCTTATGGTGGTGGCCAATCAAACAATCTTCTCTACTGGAGGTCTGCTAGGTCTGTCCAGGCCATGTTTCAATGAGTGCATTTCATTTCCTCACTTAACCAATGCTCTCAACACCTCCTGACAGCTAGGTCAGAATGGCCTAGGTGGCAGGCAATTTGTCAAAATAGCAATCATGCTTCTCTCAGTGCAATGTGTCCCTTCTCAAAGTCTGTCAGCTGGGCAAATGTCTTCAAGTGCATTGTAGAGACATGTCTAGCAGTCAACGATCACTCGCCAAGAGGTACTGAGAGCCTTTTTATAGGGCAGTGAGGGAAGCACTTTTACTTCCTCTTGTGGTAAAACCCAGTATCTGATCAAACCACACCTGTAATCATTTTCATATCTGCATGAGTCATAACTGCATGCCAAGTTTTGCAGCAATTTGACATCTTTGAGTGTATTTTTTGTCTTCAAGTGGATGTAATCTCACTATGATGAAGTTAAAAGTAACTGATTGCAAAACTGGATATTTCATTGTTATAGTATTTAATAAATTGATGGCCAAGTATGATGAATGTTCCAATAAACAATGTACTCCAAAAGCTTTTTTTTGGGCTTTGGTCCAAATGGCTACTTAGCTCTATGTGCAGTCTAACTGGCCTACTTAGTATAATGCTATCAAAGTGAGTTGAAGTGGCAAGCAGAAGATTGCCTTCAGTGTCATGCACCACCCCCCTTCAGGCCCTACACTAGGGATAACTTAGTATATCACTTTTGCTTGGACTATTAATTATTACTACTGACTCAATGCAGAGCACAAAGAGGAGTTGCACTGGATTGTAGGTATATATACCCTGTTATTGCACTGTTGTATAGCTTGACAAAGGCCTCATTGAGTAGGCCGAAACGTTGCTGGGGAATTAAAGTTTGGGGTCTTCACCCTTTCACGCCAATCTGGATCTGCTGCCTTGTTCTTTGGGAATTTTATATATATATATATATATATATATATATATACATATATATATATATATATCTATACCGTGTTTCCCCGAAAATAAGACATCCCCCGAAAATAAGACCTACTTCCAGTTTTGCCTCTTGCTGTAATATAAGGCATCCCCCCGAAAATAAGACCTCCCCGATAATAAGGCCTCCCCGATAATAAGGCCCCCCGGAATATAAGGTCCCAGAAGTTACTGTAAGGCGTCTGACTCCTCTGGATCGTAGCCAGAGCTGTTCAGGCAGTGCGAGGTCTCTTTAAATCAGAGAGCCCGCGCCGCTGGCACAGGGGAAGGGGGTCACTTAAAATGACACAGGGGGATCAGAGGGGGGAATCAAAATGACACAGGAGGATAAGAAAGGGGTACTTAAATGGTAATCCCCCCTCAGATTCTCCTGTGTCATTTTGATTCCCCCCTCTGATCCCCCTGTGTCATGGAAAAATAAGACATCCCTAAAAATAAGACCTAGCGCATCTTTGGGAGCAAAAATTAATATAAGACACTGTCTTATTTTCGGGGAAACAGGGTAGTACTGTAAGTACCTATAGCTAAACTTGAGCATATTATTATATATCAATGTTTCTAAGCAGCCATTTCAGGTCTTTACTAGTGTTGAGCGAAGAGAGCAAAATTGCACATGACTTTGTTGAATTACTTTGGTAGTTGATTTTTTTAATCAAAGTTTAAAGTTAAAATTTTAACTTACTTTGTCTCATCGGAGCCCATACATTCTAATACTGTACGCAGACGGATCTCCGTATAGTATTATTCCAAAGTTTTGAATGAAGCATCCGAAGCTCCCTTCGCTCAATACTAGTCTTTACCACTGACAGTCCTTTAGGGAACAGGGAAGATTGTTCTACAGACATGCAGGTTGTTTTGTTGTGGAGCCCATAGAATATAAAAAAATTCTTAATTAATTTACATACCATCAGAATCATTTTATTATGTTTGTCAGTTATGTAAAAATAATTTCCCACATGTACATTACCTACTGACTTATCATTTAAATTCTGATGGTTGATAATATAGCCAGTGCAGAGGTGTAGCTAGTGGGGGTAACAGCCCTGGACCAAATACATAGTGGTGCCCACTAGAGATGTCCCAAACTATTCGCCGGTGAACAGTTCCCGGCGAACATCGCTTGTTCGCGTTCGACGCGGCAGGCGAACATATGCGATGTTCGGTCTGCCCCCTATACATCATCATTGAGCAAACTTTGACCCTGTACCTTACAGTCAGCAGACACATTCCAGCCAATCAGCATACCCTCCCTCCAAGACCCTCCCACCTCCTATAAAAACCAAGGACGGCAGCCATCTTAGATTCATTCTGAAGCTGCAGTATTAGTTAGAGCAGGGAGAGTGCTCTGCTGCTGAATAAATAGGGAAATCGTTAGCTAGGCCAGTGTTCTATGTCCACTCCAGTCCTCAAAGATTCATCTGCTGTAAGGACAGCGTCCTGACAGCACCCCCAAAAAGCCCTTTTTAGGGCTGGTACATCAGTCTGCTTTTTTTTATTTTTTCTATATATATATTGCAGTTGCCTTCCCGTGTGTGAGAGGCCACAGGCCCACAGACTGTACTGTGTGCACACCACTCATATAGGGTGGCACAGCACCTTGCTGTTAAAAAATGCATTTAATTTTTTCCTCTGTAATATAATTGCAGTTGCCTGCCAGTGAGTTTCAGGCCCACAGACTGTACTGTGCCCACTGCCCACCACTCATATAGGGTGGCACAGCACCTTGCTGTTAAAAAAATCATTTAATTTGTCCTCTGTAATATAAATGCAGTTGCCTGCCATTGAGTGTCAGGCCCACAGACTGTACTGTGCCCACAGCCCACCACTCATATAGGGTGGCACAGCACATTGCTATTAAAAAATTCATTTATTTTTTTCTCTGGAATATAATTGCAGTTGCCTGCCAGTGAGTGTCAGGCCCACAGACTGTACTGTGCCCACTGCCCACCACTCATATAGGGTGGCACAGCACCTTGCTGTTAAAAAAGTCATTTACATTTTCCTCTGTAACATAATTGCAGTTGCCTGCCAGTGAGTGTCAGGCCCACAGACTGTACTGTGCCCACTGCCCACGACTCATATAGGGTGGCACAGCACCTTGCTGTTAAAAAAATAATTACATTTTTCCTCTGTAATATAATTGCAGTTGCCTGCCAGTGAGTGTCAGGCCCACAGACTGTACTGTGCCCACAGTCCACCACTCATATAGGGTGGCACAGCACCTTGCACGCATAGTACCACTAATCTAAAATAAAAATAAAAATGACAGGCAGAGGCAGGCCACCCAGCAGGGGCCATCGTGGTCATGGTTCTGTGATTTACTTTAGCCCTAGAATAATGCCCAGTGTTCAGAGGCCACGTACCCTGAACTCTAAAAATTCAGAGGACAAAGTTGACTGGCTTACACAGGACAACCAATCTTCTACAGCTTCCGCTCGGAACCTTGACGCACCATCCTCCTCCAGCTCAGCTTCGGGCACCTCTCAAGTTACCACTCACCCGCCCGCTGCCACCACCAACACTAGAACCACAGCCACTTCACCTGATCTGTCAGAGGAGTTATTTACACATCAGTTGGAAGAAATAAGTGATGCACAACCATTATTGCCAGAGGATGTAGATAACAGGGATATGTCTCAGTCAGGCAACATTACACACATGGACGTACGGTGTGATGATGATGATGTTTTACCCACTGCTGCTTCCTTTGCTGAGTTCAAGGAAAAATCCCAGCAGTCGTGTCTTGAATATTCGTGATGTTTTATTGCATCAAATCAAAAATGTCCTCAATCCAGGACGCGTTCCGGCAAGCATGCCTTTATCAACGGATACAGATATACTAAAATAACCAGGTATATATAATAGGATAACCCCTTCCATTATGATGTCATGACCACCTCCCATCCACTCAACAAGTACACTGCGCATTGGGTAAACCTGCTGACGGCTGCCAAGCATGGAATGCGTGGCTCTGCAGCGGAGTTGGTGACACCGCCACGACTTGCAGGCAGGCCTGCTGTCACCTCCTCTACTCCTCCTACTCCATCATCTTCGCTAACCTCCTCTGCTGAGTCCTCTTCTGCTGCTGCGTCTTGCTCCACATCAACTGCACCCCCCAGCTCCCCAGGGGTTATTCCACATCCCGGATACAACAGTGTCAATCCGTCTTGGGGTTGACTTGCCTGAAAGCAGAGTCACACCGGACCAGCACTCCTGTGCGCCCTGAACGCACAAGTGGATCCAGCACCAACTGGAGATCGGCAAAGTGGTGTGTGACAACGGAAGCAATTTGTTGGCGGCATTGAATTTGGGCAAGTTGACACATGTGCCATGCATGGCACATGTGTTGAACCTGATCGTACAATGCTTTGTGTATAAGTACCCAGGCTTACAGGACGTCCTCAAGCAGGCCAGGAAGGTGTATGGCCATTTCAGGCGTTCCTACACGGCCATGGTGCAGTTTTCCGATATTCAGGGGCGAAACAACATGCCAGTGAGGCGCTTGATTTGCGACAGCCCGACATGTTGGAATTGAACACTCCTAATGTTCGACCGCCTGCTCCGTCAACGAGTATTTGTATGACCGGGGTGCTAGGACAGCCTCTACGGAGCTGGGTATTTTTTTGCCACGTTACTGGACGCTCATGCACAATGCCTGTAGGCTTGTGCGTTCTTTTGAAGAGGTGACAAACCTAGACAGTCACACCGAATCCACCATCAGCGACCTCATCCCATTTGTTTTCTTCCTGGAGTGTGCCCTGCGAAGAGTGCTGGATCAGGCCGTAGATGAGCGTGAAGAGGAAGAGTTGTGGTCATCATCACCACCAGAAACAGCCTTATCATCATCGCTTGCTGGACCTGCGGCAACGCTGGAAGATGAGTCAGAGGAGGAATGTGGCTTTGAGGAGGAGGAAGACCAACCATAGAGGCAGGGGCGTAGCTATAGGGGGTGCAGAGGTAGCAGTCGCTACCGGGCCCAGGAGTCTGAGGGGGCCCAAAGACCCTTGTGATGCATAAGAAGACACTGGTATTATAGAAAAGTTCATGCAGGTCTCAACTCTGGCTGGAGGGAAGGGGTTAGGTTAAGAATTTGGCATGAGGGGGGGGTTCCGTTTCAATTTTTGCCTCAGGCACAACAAAGGCTATGTGCTTCCCTGCCCCTGGCCCCAAAGCACTGAGGGAAGGGGGGCCCAAGATGAATTCTTGCACCAGGGCCCATGAGCCTTTAGCTACGCCCCTGCATAGAGGCATCCCAGGGTGCTCGTTGTTACCTATCTGGGACCTGTGGTGTTGTACGTGGCTGGGGGGAAGAACAGACCTTCAATGAGATCAGTGAGGATGAGGAACAGGACATGAGTAGCTCAGCATCCAACCTTGTGCAAATGGGGTCTTTCATGCTGGCATGCCTGTTGAGGGACCCTTGTATAAAAAGGCTGAAGGAGAACGACCTGTACTGGGTGGCCACGCTACTAGACCCCCGTTATAAGCAGAAAGTGCCTGAAATGTTACCGAATTACCAGAAGTTGGAAAGGATGCAGCAGTTCCAAAACAAGTTAAAAAGTATGCTTTACACAGTGTATAAGGGTGATGTCACAGCACAACTGGAATCTAACAGGGGAAGAGGTGAAAGTAATTCTCCTCCTACCATGACCACGCCGGCAAGGACAGGACGCTTTACAGATGTATTGTTGATGGAGGACATGCAGAGCTTTGTAGTCCGGTCTTTTCTATATGAATTGTAATTGTTGAAGAATGTGAAGTTTTAACTGAGCACTGGAGTACCTCTAGGAATACTGGAGGAGGGCAGGACCTACCGGCATTAAATAACGGTTAAAGTGCTGATCTGTTTATAATACTGTGCGGTTTATGGGCGGGGGTCCGGGGCTCGGGACTTTGGGGGGCCGGGCATCGGGTGCGACCCGAGATGCAGCTCTTTCTGTTAGACATGAGGTTGGACTGCGAGCAGCGATGTGACACATGTGTGGTATGGGTGCTACTATGTGTTCTTTTAATGGGACAGAGTCAGTCCTTGGTTGTGTCTCTGTCCATATTTTCTTTGATGGTCTGTGACTGTCGAGTGATACTTGATTTAAGTCCTTTGGCACAC